>NC_090947.1:21079643-21758571 GCF_040807025.1 Struthio camelus | reverse complement strand
CAGCCTTTCTTTTCCAGTCTGCACAATAGCTCCGCAATTTCCCTGTAGCATTTATTATGGTGCACTGAAACTTCACATCCCCCAACAGTCACTGGAAGCCCATCTGAAAGCTTCAACTAAGTTCAAAATACAGCCATTTTCCAGTAAGCCAGGTTGAATAATCCTTGTAACACTCTCGCTTGGTACTCATTTCTTGAACAGTTCTCTTGAACGTTTCTCTTAATTCAAGTTCTACCTGATCTTGGGTTCCACATACCAAAAGAGGCTCAATCACTCTATAAGCAATCATACCAGTTCTCCAGTTTTAGGAAAGTGTCCAGCTCTCCTTTTCTCTTCAGGGAAAGAGCAACATGTTACTCATCTCCTAGTTCCAGCACAGACTCTTGTGCCTTTAAAGCACTTGAGATGTTAGAAAACGGAAATCCTTCTTCATCCTTTCACAAGGATTTATATACTTTAAGCAAGCATTGCCTGTTAAGACTTCACAAATTGCATGAACTAAAAGGTACACTTGTTTTGCGAGTTATTAGTCATAGTCACAGCCAAGTAAGGAAAGAGTTAACTGCCACATCTAGCAACATAGAAAGAAAGTTTATTTATATTATGATTGCTTTCTTAGAAAGCCATTCAGTTCTCAGGCTTTCCTCACGATTATTTTTGGCTAGGCCCCAAGCAGAAGAAAATACTTCAGTCCCTCCTTCTTCCAGGAGACAGTACACCCTATTACTGCTTTTGCACTCTATCTCGCAAGCAGTTTAGACTGACATAAGCACAAGTTCTCACAGAGTAATTAAAGGACTCTCCTTTCAAAAAACTGGGTACTGCGTTCTGTGCACCCCTGGTCATTTCTAAGCAGGAACAACTTCATGGGAACTATTTTCTCCAGGGTAACAAATGAGACTTGAATCTAACAGCACATGAAACAAATTAAAAGGCTAGTAATTAAATTTCAGATACGTGAGTTATATAAAGGTAGAAAAATAAAAGACTCAACATGGATTAAGACACACATTCAGTTTTCTGTGTATATCAGACAGCTATATTCTACTACCGTTACTCAGTTTTTACAGCAACAAAATAAATCCAAAAGAACTACCTTCTCCTACCAGGAAAAAAGACGGCTTGAGTTACCACCACTTAAGGTCTTTCATTCATTGCTGGCAAACTATTCACTTGTAATGCCAGATACAAGCATAACGTACAAGTTCATTTACACTGGCCCAAGAACTAACTCAAGAGTAGTCAAATGCAGTAACACAAAAGAAAGAAGTGCATTAATAATAGGATATACTTGCCAGGTGTCAACTTTCAGGCCAGAAATTTTCTGCAGGAAAATGGGATTCAGCTGCTGATACACTAATGTTACATCCAGTTACGTTATTCATGTTTCAGGAGGGAATTACAGGTGAAGTTTTAATTTACACAAATACAATTTTTAAACCCAGAGTAAGTTCTTCAGAATACTCCCATATGATGTTATTTAGAATCTCACTGATTCCAAACCTTCCCACTCACTGACTGATCATGATTTTTACTTCAAAACTTGATCAAGTAGCCAAGTACGTTATCCTGCAATAATCAAGAGAACTTTTATTTAATATTAAATAAGACCTTTACGACCTAGACATCAGTGAAGCTATTGCTCAATTTTCGTTCAGTAACCACCACCTAAGCACTCAAAATTACTGAATGCATGAATTTTAACAATTTACAATGCAAAAGAATGAACCAAAGCAATTTGTTGACAAAAAGGACAGAGACGCTGAACTATACTAGACGCTAGTAGAGCAGAAGAGGGGTAGTTGCACCTTACATATTATTCCCCTGTGACATAACCAGGATTGTTTTCAAATTTAAGTTTGGAAAGGACATCCAAGATAGATTAAAAACAGTCCAAGTTAAATAGAAACATTTGTGGTTGCAGTAAGCATTGTAATTTGTGAAAAAGTATGTACAAGGCAATGCATCTGCTTACAGGTGCAAACAAACTGGAAGTTAAATGCATACTGTTAACCTGAAAAAGGATGGACCAAATCATAGGCAGGAATGAGTAAAATGTAAGTAAATTGACTTGATTTTAATGAAAGCAGGAAGCAGAAACCTAGACTTTAAATCATTTTTATTTTGCTCTGAATGTGTTCTCATACAGGTTAATTCTTATTAGCCAAAACAGCCCTTCAGTTTTAACTACCTGCAATTAAAACATGGCTTAGACTAACTGATATTGTTTCTACCTGAATATTTCTTTTAGTTTATTACATAGTATAAATAAATAATGAAGAAAGAATTGAAATAACTATGTTGGGGAAGGAGGGCATGGACAGTAACAAAAGAAAACAGCAATTTTTTTCTACTCAAAAACATTCCGAAGCTCCAAGCCAAATATCATCACCGGGGCACGTTTACTGGTCAGGCCTAGTACTCTACAGCTGTGGGGGCAGGCAGAATCTTACACATAAGCACTGAAAGGTGGATATACTGGAATGCTTTCAAGTTATTTGCAAGCTATGACAAGATGTTCCAATTAATATATTGGCTGCAGTTAACAGATGAACTTTTTCTGGCTTTCAAGTCCCAATTTTCAAGGCAGGAACTACCTGCAGAGATGAAGAGCACCTCTTTTCCATTTTAGAATTAGTAGACCTCATCTTCTCCTACACAGAGGAGATTCATAGATCAGGAAAAAAATATATATATATTTCTGCTTTAGTTCCTGCCCAAGTGAACTAGTCCAAAGAAAATATTCCAACTGCTAAACTGAAACTAATGCAATCATTATTCAATCAATCTTTGAAAATACTCAAATCGGAGGAAGAGGGGAAGGAGGAGAACTAACTGAAAAGCAAACAGCCTTTCCTTTCTAAAAAGCTAATATTGACATAATGTAAACAAATAAGAATTTCCACTGAGCATTGTATAAAAAGAAACAAACCAGTACTTTAGACATTTAATTTAAATTAGTAAAATAATATAAACTAAGACCTTAACATAAATTCAGTTCCCCCCCCCCCCCAATACATTAAGTTCTCTGAGGTGGTGGCGAGGAGAAATCCAATTTTATACACACCAGAAAGCAAGCAGCAGGCACCATTAAAGCTTGAGGAGACTTGCTCACCTAGTTCACTTAGCAGCAACATAATCTACAACAGATTATTAATCTATAGTCTTTTCCTGGTAGGTTTTGGATCCCACCTTCTGTGTACAGTTAATATCACTGAACTAATTTATGGTAAACAATCGTATACATCATCCGTTGCTGCAGAAGGAAAAAAGCACAGGTTACAAGTTCAGGTAGTGTACCTTAATCTATGAAGTTCATGTGAAGGTTTTTCGATTTCATTCACAAATGCTTAAATTCTCAATTAAGTAATACCAGTCAGCTTTCCATGTGGGCTACCAAATAACTGCACACCAGTCCCATCCAGCTGACGCTTTTTTCTTGTGGAGACAGAAATAGATCTTCAAGCAACATTTGTTACCTGAAGGAAAGTTACCGCTTTACGGTCCATCTCTCCGTAGCAATAGCAGTCTCAGCTGAGCGTGGCAGACAGCAGGTATCAGGCAGCCCAGGCCCACTCTTTCCTTCCCTCACCCACAGCAGGCCGGCAGAAACAGGTAGGTGAGTTTTATGGCTGCTGCCACTCTGAAAAGGTGCTATTCACATTGAGTGAAGAGACTCTCAGGAATGTTGGACCTCACCTTTCAAGACTGTATCACTGTGGCTTGTCATGTGTTATTTTAGTTATGACACAGGCCTTGCTTATTATTTTCTAGCATAACCGCAGCTCTATCACGACTAAGAAGTTGTAACAGATGGGAAATAAAAATGTGTATGCTTTACATTTTACAAGACAACAGTTTGAGGCCAAAATGACAGACTAGAGTCTAATTTAAAGAGAACTCACAATGTTTATGCAGAATTTCTACATGCAGAGATTGATTACTTTAAACTAGTTCAAACACAAATAGAAAATAAACACAGAATATATTACACAGAAAACAAAATCCAAACGATTCAAAAGAAATTAAATAATTTAAATTACAATTCAGTTGTACATCTTCCTGAACACAGCCTTCCCCCCCCCCCAAGTTATTCTCAACCAGATAAGCGTTGATAGTCCAAGAAGTATTACCTCAGTCTGCTATGCTCCTGAGTTATTATTGCTCTATTACTGTTGTACTGAAATATTAAAAAGATAAACAGGATAACCGGACTGTAAAATTCATAGGAGCTACACCTAGCTACACCTACCCACTAATCCCCATATCCATTGATTTTAAGTAACAGACATTTTCATCAAAAACAAATCAGAAGTCTGTTCAAATGAAAGCTGATTTACTATTTATATCCAGCTTATTATGCAGTAACAGCAGCCAGTAATATTTATAGGTGATTTCTTCCCCCCCGAGAGAGCACATGCAAATATTTGTGACTTTAGCATTCGTTGTAAGGATAGCATTCATTGTAAGGATAGATGACAACAAAAGAGGGAAAAAACTTAGCTAATAATTTCTTTGTCACTTCAACTATTAATTTAGAAGTAGCCAGTCATAGCTAAATATGAGAACAAAAAGAAACCGTTTATGTGGCCACAGCAGTGATAACACTACAATTTAGAACAGATTTGTTAAGACAAAGCAGCTTAAAAGCCGCATCATTATTTCTGCACAGTCAAGAGCCCAAAAGTTTTGCCTAAAATTCAGTGGAGCTTTATTTTATGAACTGTACAGTAACAGCTATGTTCAATAGTCATTTGACAAGGAAAAATAAGCCTACTTGTTATAACAATCCACCTAAACAAACAGCTCTGTATTAAGTTTTTGAGTGTTTAAGAAAGTGCACATGAATTACAAATAGCAGCAACTTGTTTTGGACTTGAAAATTAAGTTAATAAATGGATTTGTGGTGCTTTTTAACTCTGCGTGTGACCTGGCTCTAAAACTGAGGGCCAAGAGCTGGACAAAAACAGATATGCATGCTAATTTGCTCTACAATTCATGTATTTTCACTGTATTTAGAATTCATCTGCAAGTAACTGCAAACTGAAATTTTAGCTAACAAGTACCTATTTTGTATTCTGATGTCTGAAAGCATCTTAACTTTTGCTTTTCAAGCAAGCATCCAATTCCCACACTGGACATACAGAGAAGATTATGGAAATAGTCAATAGCAGAAACCAACGATGCAACAAAACTGATACACTCAGAGAATAAGAAGAGATGGATCAAAGCAGTATCACTGAATATATCAGGTAACAAATAGCAAAGCCTATAAAAAGGAGCAGAAAGTCATGGGGAAAAAAAGCTGCCCATAAAGCTTACTGCCAAAAGGTTGAGGTTGAGCAGAATTTAAGTTGACACATGTCTGTTTGGTTGCTTAGAGCATACACAGTATTCTGAACGATATAAAACAGGATTAAAGTTTAACAAAGGAGCGTCCTCACTGCACAAGTTACACAGGTCCATTACTGCTCATTTTCCAAATGTCTTCAGACGATCCTCCAAATCACCTGCGAGTCACTAGTTTCAAAGACGGAACACCGAGCAACGAATGGTGCTGAGCAATGACTTCATTCCCAGTTCTCATAGCACAAAGGTCAAATGAAAAAAGAAAGGTATACTCCACGTGTTTATACCTATCACTCCACATTCAAGAAGAAACCTCAGTAGAAGCTTTTTAAAAGACCTTATAGTTACATTAAACAGCTATGAAAACTTTGGGTTCAGTAGTACTACTTCAACTACTTCAACTGAAGAAAAACATTAAGAATTTGAGTTACCTTGGAGGTTTGTGGTACTGGCATAGGAAGTCAAATCTGTCATCCGGCACAGGTACTCGACTCTCGTTTGGATCAATAGTACAGAAAGGAAAGTTTTCTGCCGCCGCTTGACTCTTTGTTAACACATTGAAAAATGTTGATTTCCTATAAATAAAATATACACCTTCTTAAGTAAATTCCAGTTAGAAGCATTTAGAGGGGATGGATTGAAACGCCTCTTATCCCAACCCAAACGCAAGACCGAACTCTCCCTTTCCTCTAAGGACTGTAAGGAGTGCCATTTGTTTTAGTACAAGATGTTTGCAAGCACATACTGAGCAGCCCATTGAAATGGAAAAAATAAAAAATATTTAAAAAAACCTAAATGTTTATGTCTTTCTGCCCTAGGTGACGTCAGTTCACAAAGAGCTTTAAGTCAAAAGCAAAGCACAGATGCCCTGGCCACTGCTCATTTGCCTTAAGTGCAAAGCAAGGCACTAATAAGAAAGCTTGGCATTCAACTTATTTTGAGGGAACCAATTTTCAGAAACAAACGAGAATTTGAAAACTTACCAGCCTTTTCTACAACTATATTGTTTCTTCACTGTTATGTAGGATTTAAAACAATTACAGTATATAAGCAACAGAAGTCAACCAGAGAAAGAAGAAAGAGAGGCAATGAAGACACCAAGTCACATCAGTTAATCACAAGTAATTTCTCGTGCATATGAAGATACAGTTCTATCTTACCAAACACTTTTCATCATGCATGTTAAACACCAATGAAAGAACCACAAGTGGCATCAGGAAAAAAAGGACATGTTCACTTAAACCAAACAGCAGATCATTTTGTCAGTTTGCATTTAATTAAAAAAGGCAATTCTTGAGTTAAGAAAGTTCTTAATCGAGCCTTGAATCTTCTAACGGCAACTTTCTGTCTCTTCAGTTTCACATAATTGCTCAGCCGCTAGAAAGAAATAACGATAGTTGCCCTGCATACAGCCAACATATTCAACAGTCAGTCGGTCATGATTTTCTTTGAAAGTTATAACATTCATCAACAGTCTAAAAAGATATTGCTTTTGCTATGTGAAAATCACGATCTATGACTGTTAGAAATAACTGCCACTGCTGTTTTTCAGCATTTACCTCACATGTTAGATAGTATTATTGCCAATTATTTTCATTCTGCTGTAGAATTTTCCTAGACCATAGAAAATAAAATAAGACAATAATGAAGAGACAAAACAGCAGTCCTTATGCCCGAGACACGTACAAAGAGTTCCTTCTGAGGTTATTTTTAGAAGAAAAAGGATTAAGAGTTTTTAAGTAGGTAAAGCTTTCAAAAACCTATCCAAACGTTAACCAAAATGTAAAACTTGATAACATTAATGCATAAAGTGCTGTTTTGAACTTAAGAATGAAAAGCAAATTTATTTTCTGTCATTTTAAAGCTATTTTCCCCCTTTCCTCCAGTTTCCCAGTGTGCATGGTACAAGGATTTGAAGCTGGAGAATGCCAAGAATTTCTTTTAATAAACACGATGTATAAGTTATTACCAATCGTTTCACATAGGCCTACCCCAAGTTGTGTTATCCATCTTACACAGACCCCTTTTAAAGGGCTGTAAGAACTACAGATGAGAAGCATGATAGTGAACTACTATTCATCCCCCTGTCCTCTCTCCCAAGCTGCAACTTACATTGTTTTCACTAGAAACCCTCGGAAAGTTTCAAGAAGGGAATCACTTTCACTGCAAATAGCAGCTGTGGTATAATTAAGCCCTCCCTGTGTACATGATCTCCTCCAAAAATGAAAGAGAAGGCCTAATATTTTATAAGGTTCAGCCACTATTAAAATAAAAAACTTTCATCCTCACTGTCGTTCTGTCCAGACGTTTACATAACACCTTTACAGCACCTTCCTGTTTCACAGTCTTCCACCTACAAGTAGTTCAAGCCAGAAATACAAGTTTATCACTGAACAAAGAGACTTAAACGTTATCCCCCAGTTGCAATGCGGATCTAGGCACCTATACCTTAACTCAGAAACAAGCACAGCTGGCTGAGACGGTCCCAGCCAGGACCAGGACCAGGACCAGGACCAGGGCGGGCACCCCGGGCCCGCACCCCCCTTCACCACCTACCCAACGTTCGGCAGCCCGACGATCCCGATCTTCAGGGACGTCCCAAATCTTCCGATAATCGGGTGCGATTTAACCCCATCCCCTCCCTTCTTCGGGGGCATCTGAAACCACACAGCAGAGCACGTTTAACGCCGCCGGGCGAGGGGGGCCCCGAGCAGCAGCCGGCAAAGGCTGAGCCGGAACCGCGCGGCCCCCCCCCCCCCCCGCCGCCGCGCCCCAGCCCAGCGGAGCGGCGTGCGGCCTGCCGCCCACGGCGGGGGGGGGGGGGGGAAGGGGGGGGGCGGCCGGCTGAGGCGAGAGCGCCGCGGGAGGGGAGCGGGCGGGTTCACCTTGCGAGACGGGATACGGCTGCGCCGTCGCGACCGGACCGGACCCGACCGGACCGGACCCAAGCAGTGGCGAGCGGCCCCCGGCACGCGCACACGCCGCCCCGCTCAACCGCCGGCGGAACAGGCAGCGCCGCGGCCTCCCATTGGCCAGGGCCGCCGAAGGGGGGAAAGGTCGCGCCGGGGAGGGGCGGGGCGGGGCGAAGCCTCGCGCGAGCCGGCGGGAGGGAGCGGAGGGGCGGGGCGGGGCGGCCCGCGCTGCCGCCGCCGCGTCGGGGCGGGCGCGTTGTGTGCGCGGGCCTCGCCGCCCGCCGGGCCCGGCCCGTCAACCCGGCACGGCCTGCTCTTGGTGACAGCGGGCTCCCCTGTACCCTGTTTACTATTTAGAGTGCTTTCTGTTTGCTTCCGTGGCCTGCGTAACCCCTCCAGTTCTAGTCCAAGTGCTCCCAGCTGCCGCCCTCGGCCCGCGGGGCCTGTGGGTGTCCTGATCACCACTCCACCTGCTCCCGATCGCCCGCTGCGTCTGCCCCACCGCCAGGCTGCGGTGTCGCGAGCTCCCTCAGCGTCAGGGTGGGCATCTTCTGCTGTGCCTCTCTCAGCGCAGGCGAAACCCCGAGCTTTTCTTGCTCGTCGGTCAGGGTGGGCTCCGGTTGCGCGTGCTCTTTGGCGTTACACGGCCCGCGTGCCCGTGTCCTACCACGGGATTCGACAGCATCTCTGTTGGAGGGAGCAGTTGTTGCGGGCCAGCACCGTCTTTAATCCCTCGTATCTTGATTACTGTAATGGTTCTATGTCCTTCCAGGTTCTTTTCATTTCGATGGCTACATCCTCCAAGGAAGCTTTCTGGAGCCCTTCTATGTTCTCAGACCTGCGTACTTCGGTTGCCCCAGCTGCTTAAAGTGTTTTCAAGGTGATACCTTGATAAGGTGTTTTCAAGTGATACCGCTTAATGGCAGATGAGACATCATGCAGCCTGTACTTCCACGTTCCTCATCACTGGCACAAGAAGGTGCAGTCTTAATTTGGGTTGGCTAACCCAGCTTTGACGGATTCTTAGAACAATGGTACAGCGCAAGGGTTGCCACAAGTACAAAGTAAAAAATTGAAAGTTTTGCACATTCAGACGTCATAATAACCTAAAAATAACTACTCACAAGCTGGCTTAAGCTCGCAAGGATGCCAGTGGGATCATCTAGAGTTTTCTACTTAGTGATTCATTAGGAAGACCTTTCTGAAGCTTTTGGGCTTAAAAGAACTTCTGTGTCATAACCAATAATTATTCTAAAAGCATTCATAGTTGTAGACATCCATAGTCTAATACAATATCTCTAATCTTGATGGTATCAAAGAGCATCATAAAAAAAGATTAACATTATTCAAATACATTACAATCAAATGTAATTGCATTTACTTAATTAAGAAGCATATATAACAAACTCATTTACTATAAATCAGCCAGCAATAGCAACATATACCAATTTAAAAAAGAATGTACGCAGATGTGTCTTACCCGTCTAGAGGAAAGATGACTGTGCCACAAGATGTACACAAATCCTATGGTTTTGTCCACGTCTAAACATAGATGTTTACTGCTTCTTTATCAAGAATAAATTATTATTTTACATTCTTGGCTTAAAAAGAAAAAAAAATACATCCGTCTAAAGACAAACATACAAGAGAGAAGTGATAAGGCCCAGGGACTGCTGAGGAGACCCCAGGCCTCCTACAGAAGAGAAGGAAACAGTGCAAAAAGAAAAAAAAAAAAAACAAAAAGAAATCAGACAGAGGAACATCTCTGAAAACGTGCCCTCTGATGAAATGAGGCAAAGAAATGGTATGGGACCAAAAAAAAAAAGTCACTAAGTCACTAAGTGGCTGGGGTGCAAAACCGGACTGAGGAATCCACCTGAAAAAGATGGATCCTTCCAGGCTTCAGTACCACCTCCTGTGCTATGAGTGGGCAAGGCCTGCACAGGCTAGCAGTCCTGGCCTCAGGTAACAAACATCACTTAGTTTTTAATTTTTCAGCTGTTCTGTGTGATCTTTTCTCTGAGGAATGATTCCCTCATAAGAAGGGATGGTTCCCTTCCTACTTGCACAGGTGTGGGACACCGTGAGGGATTAAGCCACAAACGGGATACACAGGAAAACTGTAACCCTGAGCACATGGTGCAATGAGCCGTCATGGTTCATTCCATAACAGATCGTAAGAGTTGTTATTCAGTCACCTTTCCGTCAGGAACCAAGAGCATCTGCATCCTTTCTGTGCAGGAAACTGGGACTTGAGGAAATTTCCTCTCTCAAGCACGGTAAATCAGTGACTGAGGAGGTAAGAGCAGAACGCCAGAGTCCGTAACCATAGATGAACGTGAGTCCATCTCCCTCTTCCAGAAGAGGGGCACTAAACCCTGCTGCGGTTTTTGTCCAGCAGAATCTGCTAACGGGGCTGAGCTAAGCAGAGCAAAGTTAAAGGCATCTGCAAAACGTTACAGTTGTGCTAGAAAAATAATCTGCACACAGGGATCTATTTAAACTGTAGATAGAAATTTAGTGTCACAAATGATCAATATTATAATAAGCTGCATTTTTGCTGCTTCAGCACTGCAGGAATGCAGAGCCTGCTTATTCAGTCTTCGATGCAAGACCGGATTTGACCCTCAGATCAGTCCTAGGAAGAAGTGACTGGCTTCAGGAGTCAGTATTTGTGCAAGTGAGGTATTAGGTAACATAGCATGCAAATTTGGGGCTACACTGACTGTTATCAGAATAAAGAATCGTTCCATCTCCTGTTTCCAACAAACAGGTATACAAACAGGTATGTAATTTTAGGCTGTAAATGGAATGAAGATAATTAGCTAGCTGTAAGCATCAAGATCACCAGTTCGCCTGCATAGTATTATTCCGATTACATCATTTTGTACAGAAAAAAAGATTCCAAATAACTGAGGCAATAATGATTACACTTTGACTGCATTATGTGTCTAGATTATTTTTCCCTGTATCATAAACCCCAACATTATCTTCAGACACTTTCAATAACGTAACTTATCCCAACTGCATGTATAATTTGTTTTAGTGGGTCTTTCAGTGTTTTAAAATATTTAAACTGAAAAAGGTTTTTTTTCTTTTTTTTATTTCTAAGTTCCTTTAAAAGAATGTGCCAATAAATAAATAAGCCTTCAGCAAGAAAACAACAATTCTCTGAAGGTAAATTGGCCCTGTCAAAATATGTGATGCTGTTATTTAGGATGTCCTCCTGGCTAGGCTTTTTTAGTGAATTTGATCTCCAAAAGCTTTCCGAGATGATTATGGCTTGTAAGAAAACTGAACAAGAACCTGGACCCTTCTGGAAATAATAACATAAGTGAAAGGGAAACAGAAAGGCACAAAGAGTAATACTGTTCACTTCAAGTAGAGATATGGGTTCAAATTTCTTAGCCTTCTGTTTCCTGACCCAACAACCCTGCACTAGAGCAAGGAGCACTAGAAAGGTAAGCTTCCCAGCATCCAGCAAAATGGAATCAGTACTGAGCATCAGTATTCCTTTTGGATTCAAGGAGCACTGGTAGTTGGGCACGCTACCCAGTTTTTTCTTGCTTATTTAGGTTTATAGAGGTGACATATGCTCGAGAGGAACTCATTGTAAATGCATAGGGATTTATTTATTACAATTCACATGGCAATTTAATAAATAACAATCATCCTCCTGAGGGGATATATCTGGCAATATAATAGAGACTTCAAGGAGAAAAGACGAATATTTAGAATTATGAAAAATTACTTGTGGAATGCTATAGAACTCAGACCAAGAGTCTTAAAAATTAAAGAAATTTTGTTTCACTCAGGCTCTCAGTTTCACTGAGCCATTAAAGACAGACACCATCAAGTGTTTGCCTGCTAAGAAAATTGAAGGAGAGAAGGCAGTAAAAACTGTTCTTACAGCATGCCCTATTTTAAGTCCACAAGATAAAATTCTCAGAACTTGAAAATCACCAGAGTGAAGGAGTCAAGGTGAGAATAGCATCAGATTATATGTAATCTCTGGCACAATAAAAGAAGTTTAATCTTGAACGTTAAGAACATCTTTTTAGGGGACAAGAAAGGACACTGTTTTACTAAGTTTAATACAGAATCCCGTCAAAATCATAGCTACAACTTAATTTCTTTCTCAGTGACGAGGGATTTTTGCACCAATGTACTATGTGGTTGAGGAGAAGACTACTATACCAGTTCAGAGCTTTACTGCTAGTATAACGATAATCATTAATACTCACTTCTTGCTGGTCACATGCTTACATAAATGTTTCTACTATCTTAAAATCTAACAATATACCATCAAGAAGTTAAAAAAAAAAGAAAGAAAGAAAAAAGAAGAATACCAACAAACTAATTCCGGTTAAAATTACAGTTACTTAACTGTTGAATGAAGCAAATGTATTACTAGAACATACATTCATAAATATTGAAGTTAACAAACATTATTTGTAAGCACATTATTTATAAATAACTGCAGAGCAGCACTGCATCCTTTGCATCACTAAATAACAAACTTCAGTAAACAAAATCAGTATCTCATCTTCCACCCTTCTAAAGTTCAAGACATCCCGCTCTTTCGGCTCTGAAAGTAGTGTTCTGCAAGACTATTTCACTGCAACAATAAGAGATGGATTTGCCTCGCTCTTAACAAGACGATAAACTTCTGAAAGGCTACTTTGAGGGAGCAGGTCCATTTATTGAATTTTCTCACCATCCTAATGTTTTAGCAACAATTTTGTTGTTCACTTTTTTATAGTGGGCGTTATATCTCTCAGGAGATAAGCTTTTTGACTTCCTTTCTTAAAATAAAAATCTCTAACCTTGCTTGATATTTGTTTATGACCAGAAAGTTGATATTTATTTGGCAGCTAATTTAACTTTCATTTGTTTTTCTCACCATCTCATAAGCACAATGCAGATATAAGGAGTTTGCTACATGCAGTAAAGGAGTAGATATAATTTATTCTACTATATATATATATATATATATATAACTCGAGTTTCAGCTGTCTGGGAAAGGAAATGAACTCTGGAAGAGAAAGAGAAGTTGGTAAGATCTTTACCACTTCTGCTGCTGCTTCTACTTCAGAGCATCCACATATGCTACAGAAGTCAGTGCTGTGTATGTGCAAGAATTTGCCAGTTGGAATATAAATTTCTAATTTATGTTTTTCATACCTCATCATGCAACGCACCATACTAATGCCCACTATTAATCTCTCTTTCTGTAACTAATTTACTGGTAGCATGACCACTTCCCTAAAAACAGATACAGGACTTTAAGAAACATTTGTTTCTATCAGCTAGAAGTCATCCCTTGGCAATTTAACATTTCATCCTACATACTTATGTTTCCAAGCTGAATTTAGAGTCATGGTTTGTCTTACCTGGTTGAATGATTATATCCAAATCTTTCATAATGGTGAAAACCTCATTTTAAACTGGGACACATAATATAGATTATTAACATTTAAATTACATTTAAAAATATTTTTTAAGTGTAATGAAAAAGACAGTATCCAGAAGCAGTCACTTCAATGTCATCCTAACTCTCCAACATAGAACTGTTGCACAAATATAGCTTATTGTACAGCTAGAACACGTGCAGAAGTCAAACAGTCCTGCAGCAACTCTACTTGATTAAAAACAATGTTTAAGGCAGAGTAATACGGCAAACACCTTGTGGTTTATGCCACCAACATACTCTTTGCTTTTTGCTTCCCAGAACATATATTTACTGCAAAGTCACTGTTAACTGCAAAAATAAGTGGTTTTGTAGAACTAAAAGAATACACACAGAGACCCCCGGTCCTTGCTGTGACCAGGCGATGTTCAGTGCAACCCAGGGGGTTAGAAGAACAAAGTTACTTTTGCACATTGCCTGTCCTGGATTGTCTGGGCCCTCACCACTTGAAGGGAACTGGATGCCTCCGGAATAAATACGCTCGGTGTTAAAAAGAAATTCTGTTCAAGGGCACAGTCTAAATTAAAGGATGTTCATTGAGTTTTGTGGAATTTAAGGGTACTCATGACACAGCTGCACTATGCCTTAATACAAGGTTATAGTTGGTATGGTTTAATAGTTTGGGGGTTTGTTTTTTTACCGTACGTTCATCCAATTCCATAGAGGATCTAACCTTCATACAATTCTTTATATTCTGAAATTCATACTATACTTTGCATTTTATATTTACCCATTTTCACGTGTTTGTATTGTGCTAACTAGACTTGCTTTAAGAATGATAGAACAGTAAGAGCTTGTGCATGAAGTTAGTGTCGGTCCTAAACTGGTCAGGACTGGTGTTGGGGGCATAAGGAATCTCTCAACCGTTTCTGCAGTATTGGAGACTTTGGCAGCCTAGAAGCATAGCATTCAGAACAGTCTGGATCTGCCATATAATTAATTATATCTTATCTCTAGCTCATGGGTCTGGCAATTTCAGCAAATTTCTTAATTTAAATATGGGTGATATTACTACTAGGCAAAATGCGTACAGAGATTTTCATAGTGAGAATAGCGAAAGGCAGAGTCAATCACAGAGAGAGAGAAAGCCAAGAAGAGAAAGGTACCATCTTAGGAGAAGTTACCTGCGAATTAATGAAATTTTAGCTGAAAAATGACAAGTCTTACTTTGAACTTATCACTAGCCTAGCAAAATAACAGTCTAAAAGCAAGTAGCAATCTGAAATAAAAATACTAATATGACTACTTCTACTAAAAACAGAGAGGATATTTTAAATTTGGGCAGATCGCAGAGTGGGATATACTGGACTTTTTCTAGGTTTTAGAGACTCTAGGACCGTTCTAGCACTATCCCCATTTTTTCTACAAATGAAACCCTAAGACATGGAAAGACTGTTAGAAGAGAGGAAATGCTAGTAGTCTAGACTTCACTTTAGTTCTCAATTTCACTTTATTTAGTGCTCGGGACAGTATCACTGGAGAGCTAATTAATCAAGATGCTTATTCAAAACAAGTATGAGAAAGGAAGCTGAATGTGAAATATTTCTCACCTCTGAAGGGTATTATAAACATTGAAGGAGATGCTGTAATCTACAAACACAGAGAACTCTGTCTCTGAATTTACGCTATACCTGTATACCCATGGAAAAAAATCCTACAAGAATGCTGGCTGCAAATAAGCCCTTGACTTAATCTGGAATTTCCTACAAATCTGACAAATCTTTGGGCCTATTCAGCAGGCTAGGAAGACACCTGGGAGAAAGAAACCTTGGCAGAAAGTTACCTTTTTTAACCATAATTGGTTTCAACCCTCTAGATCTTGGGTGAGGTATGAATCTGGAATTACAACATACAAGCCTAAAACAATAATCGTGTTTGGCATTTAGTTTAGATATTTTAACTGTTTGTTAAAAGTCTGTCCAAGAGCAGCAGCATCTTGCTAGTTTTCAAAGACATTTCATGTTCTTACTCTAAGGCACAAAAAATGTTGGTGATACCATATTTTCATGAAAGACAGCAATGACTTTATTTTGCTTTCACATATTGAACATAATTTCTCCTTATTCAGTGATATTACAAAATTGTACGAGAGATATGGATTACTGAATTCAAAACCGTGTTATCACAGAAAAAGCCACAAACCCCATTCTGGGCCTAAACTAATGCATATTAAGTTATTTTCTAGCCTGATAAGATACAGTCTGTTCTGATGAATGGAAAAAATAGAGTTGCCTAATAAACTACATAAGTTAAATTAAAACTATGCTTTTTATACCCTACATATGATTTGCAAAATGGCTGTAAAATGAAAACCAAAAAAACTTTACAGGACATCATGCTGCAATATTTTTAACATATTCATTATCTTCACAGCTTAAGTGTTGAGATGAAACTGAAACTTCTACCTTTCTAGAGGGTGGGGAAAGGAGAGTTAGTCATGGACAATAGCTGAAAAAGAGACATTATTCACAAAATACTAAAGAATGCTCTATGATCTGGAACACGTTGCAACCTTAACGAGGTCAGGAGGAGTTCTGAAAAAATTGTAACAGCTGTACCACTTTAAAGGCAGCACTTTCTACAGTAATGATGGAGAATAAAACTAGCTGGATGCTGAGGTCAGTGTAGTACACTCAAAAGGGCTGTGACATGTTCCTGTCGACTAACTCATTAGAGCAGCAAAGTGCATCATACCTATGCATGTAGGAAGATGATAACAGGGATACTGTGTACATCTTCAAGAAGACAATCCATATTAAAAAATATATATGGAGTCTGGGGAGTTTACAACAGCAATCATCTAGAAGTTTTGCCTCACGAAGGTCCGTTGTTAGGATGATGGAGTGGGCGTATACCTCAGTCCAAAGAAATACTGTGTTAGCAGTGCACCCCCAGAGAAAATGTGATGACAGTTTCTATTCTACATTGCAGTGACCATTGTAAATGTAATGGAGATTTTATTTTCAGAATGTTCTGACTTCCATGTAAATTCTAACTACAAACTGCAGTTTTTGTGCTCTTGTGGTGATTGTAAGAATCCAATTATTATTTTATAGTAATCCAGTTACTAAGTTATAAAAATCCAATGTTTCCCCAATAATTTAATTAACAAAATTGTTTTGGACTTCCTGTTCCAAACTGTGTAGCATTACTCTGATTTGTAAACATGTGATATGCCATGTTGTAACTTAAGCATCCACTTCTGGTGTTTGGTTTTGTTTCCTTTTCCAATTGGAAAACATTTACACAGTTTTTTTCAGTTTTTACAGCTCTTAAGTGATCACTACAGTGTCTGCTCCGGTATGGTCTTCCTTCCCTCACAGCTCTCAGATAGGCAAAGATGGGATACTGGCTAGATCAATCTTTGGTCTAACTGGCTGAAGCCTGGCCAGCAGCTTAGCCAGCTCGGCCAACAGGTTCAGCAAGTAATGGCAAACAAAATAGCAGCAAGTTAGGTCAGTGACCTTCCAAATGGCTTTTGCTCATCCTCTCAGAGAGTGCCTTGAAATTAAGGCACTCAATTTACTCTTCCATTGCATGTCAGGGATCCTCTGGCTAATGCTAGGACACTCCAATTGAATGGTACATGCTTCTGTTGCACAGTCACCACAGTACAAACTTTTACCTTAGTGTAGACTGGCAGTTCATTGATGCCAGTTTCCACTAATAAGATGGGACACATTGCAGTGGCTTAGGTGCAGACCTGTGCCTCACTTAGCCTGAAACACATGCTCAGGCATGCTCTGGGGAAAACAAAATTTCACGGAGGAGCATAGTAGACAGTTGGAAGTTGTAACCTCTTGTATCGCTTCAGATAAATCTGTCTTTAATCAGTAGCCTAAGCTCTAGGCAAATCTTTTTTAAAGGCTCTAACACAGTTATCAGTCAGGTTTGTAGTCTGTGTCTTCAGGGCCATGCAATATTTGAAGTAAACAGCAAGTTTTGTATGAACTTTTTAGAACAAGTACACATAACCTTGGACCAGCATTTTCTAACATTTTTGTTGATCAGTCACACTTGAGAAGCCAGCAGTGTTCTGCATCTCTCTAGATAAAGCTCTTTCCTTCTGTCTCTCATCATTTAGCTGCCTTAGAAAGGTCCACCCCATTGACTGGAAAGCACTTTCTTAGTTTCCGAGGTACAAAACTCCTTGTCTCCGTTTCCTCTCACCTCTTAGGCCTTCTTTGGAATTGGAAGCTGGAGAAGTGGGATCTTGGAAACACAACTCCAGTCATTTTCTCCCTGTCTCCCTCCACCCCGAAAATCATTGAGTCTTTCTTAGAGCCAGCCTTCTTCAAACTTGGAAGAATACTATGCCTTCAGATGCTTTTCTTTCTCTTCATCCAAGTTTCATCATTCTGACCTGCCCTGTATTCATGTTTTGAAAGAGCTCTGACAACACCGCAGCTTTCATGTATTTCATATAACTTGAGTCCTCTACAAAGCTGGGGAAAAAAAAACTACACACTGATTTTATCTAGAATACAGTTGTTTCTTTGTTCTGCTTTGTGCTCATCTACTTAATTGTTTCATGATTGTTCTGTTGATGTCCTGCTACTATCTCTTCTAGTTTAGTATATTTTTACTTCATATTCCTTTTGCTATAAAACACAATAATAATGGTATAAAATGAAACTGTGATTCATAAGTTGAACATAGATGCTTAGGTTTTCCCCACACTTGATGAAGGGCTGCATAATGAGAGAGTAATATCCTTTGAAATGACCGATGTATGTTCATCTTGAAGGTCTGAAGGAAACAACTTGCATATGTACAATAGTGGTGATCCCAGCATAAACCAAGAGTCCACAGCCATTTCAAAGACATTAACAGTCTTTGTCTCTATAGGTAATAGTCACAATTACCTTGCAAGCACCATCATCCAGCAATAATTGTTAACATGCCAAAGCAGCTGAATACAAACCAACATTTAGCAGTCACCTTTCCATTATATCTCATGCCCTTTTCTCCCAAAACGAGAATTACACTCCTGTCAGTAACAGGAAGAGATCACCATCCTGCCCTGCTAGTTGCTGGAGCGGAGGATGCACACAGCAGGGCAGAACATGGCACGCCAGCCGTGCTTGCTGGTCAGCTGACAGCCGAGGAACACTTAGACGTAGGAGTTGAGGAAAGACAGTGAAAAGCTACTACAAAACACCGAGAAATGACTGATTAAGTGGTGAAGTTTACTATCACAGTGTTAAAAAAAAGAAAAGAAAAACACAATCACAGAAATCTTGTTGCTTCACAATCCTAATATGAATTTTTTTTTGTGGATACAGCTGGAGGATGATTTAATAGTGTGGATGCTCATATATAGATTTTGCTAATACAGATTTCAAAACCCAGAGAAACTCTCTAGAGATATTTTCAGCCAGAGTATAACTATGAATTGCTGTTATATAATACCTGCCCCTGAATAAGCATGTGTGGCCTATCACAAATATCTGTTCTTCTCCCAAATCTAAACTAAGTATATATATACACTTATATGCCAATATTTTTATATTCCTAGGCTTCCTTCTAAAGCAAAACTTTGGCTTAGAAAGTATTTTTATTCCTCTCAATAGCTTTACTTGGATCATTACATCCTTCATACAACATAGAAAGGTTAGTGTATTCACAGCCAATGCAGTAAGAACCTTGAAGTGGAAAAGACTACTGCTGTTAAGCTGTGGGAAGGCACCAAAATAACACCAGAAACCTGTTATGATAGGAAGGAAAAACGTGGCCTCTCTTACCTCAGATGCAAAACCTTTAATAGTTTAGTTTGTTACATATGCAAGACAGATAAATTGATTGCCTCTCCATAACACTGAAATTTAGCCTATCACAAGGAATTTTCATGGGGAAGAATCATCTTTCATCAGGAGAAGTACTCACTTGTTCTGCTTTCTAGCTGAAGGAGATCTTACAGCGTCTGACATGCTAGTTACAATTTACAGGACTCCTGACAACATCATCTGAGAAATTACACATTTGTGTTAGTCTTTTTTAGAAATCAAGTTCTTAAAGTGTGACCCCATACTTCTAACTATAGGCTATCTGACTAGAAGTGAATACAGTTGTCAGCTGGTGGGGCAGAAATTTTTAATGTCAAGTATCCAAGAATCTCTGAAAGCTCCAATGCCTGTAGTCATGTCTGTCTAATAGAAGTGGATAGCTTAAGTCATTTTGGAAGAAAGGTTTATTTCCTGTCTGTATAGAGTTCTAACTGCCAACCAATATATAACGTACTTATTTTTCCTCTCCATTTCACAATGGGCAATATTTCCTTGCACATTGTAAAAACTTAATGTGGAGTGTATTACTAAGAAGTTTTAGGTGCCTAACTCTTAGCTAGCTTAAAAAAAATAGACTAATACTTGAAGATATGTAAGATCCTTTTAAGACATTTATAGATCATTTTCTAATGATCACCAGATCATTAGAAAATATTCTTCTCCTGTTACATTCTATAGTTTATAGATGAGATGTTGCAGAAAGTGTTTATCATATTTTCTGAAATTATGTCTTTTGTGAATTCTCTTCATGTTTGTGAAGGCCCTGTGATCCCATCTCCAATCTATTTGAAAGAAAATTTTTTGTGTGCCATTTTGTACTTGTGGTCTTTTGGAGTTCTATTTCAGCTTCATTAATATTGATGCAACACGTCTCCCCACTCATTTGCAGTAGATTCATTGAAATTAATCGTCAGCATGTGCTGGGACTTGCTTCTGTTTTGTGCTTCATCTCTGAGTCCAGCTCTTCTCTAGTTAATTTTGTTTTCTTTATTTTTACGCACTTGCTATGACTGTTCTACTACTTGTGCCACTGTGGTGTGTCAGTCCTTTATGGGATCCCTGTTTCGTCTCTGCCTTTCACTGTGATTTTCCATCATTATGGGCCTCTTGAATAAAAATGTAGCCCTTGTTTCTGACAAAGTCCATGTTCCTTTTCTTTTCTTTCTGTGTGATTTTCCATCATTACAGTTCTTAAATTTCTTGAATAATGATATATACGATGAACAAATGGATGGAGCAGTAATGGCTTCATCAGTGTTTTCTAAAATATATCTGCAGCTTTTAGAGCATACAGTGCTACAGCAGAGCCTGTGCCATGTTTGTAAAAGCATGATTTAAGAAGTGTATTTTGCAGTCTATCGATGACTATACCACTGTGCATTAATAATTCACCTTCTCTCTAACATTATCTACTTTCAGGATATTTGTTCCAAAAATGATATTCAAGTTGAGGAATAAGTATTAGCACTGAACATCTTTGAATAAAATGATGATAATATAATCACTTTGTGATATTTGCAGCAACACCACTATTTTAGGCAAATACTAGCATCCTTGTTAGGCTTCTTACATGCAGGATATATTAATGGATATTTATTTTATTAATGGAATATTTATTAACATACATCAAGATAGGATGGTTTTAATTTGAAGTAGTGCATCATGATAAGCAATTATAGATTTTTAAAAAATCTATCTGAAAAAGTGTAAGCGATAAATGAAAAGTTGTACTTCAGTATTAATTAGTTATGTTTGACTTATGTCAAGTATGTGATGGAGACCAAGTGTAAAAACATATAGAGTTAAGATCTCAATGAATAATGTCAGTTTTAATATTTCCATTGTTCAAATAATGAAAATACAAATTGGGATATAAAATTGGGGTCAAAATATGATAAAATATATATATTTTTAAACTTACTTGATTACCATGGTATGGTAACCTAGTCCACAAAATCCTTTGGCGATCATAAAAGGGAATAAAATTAATTACAGAATTCTAACCAAATATGTCAATAACATCAGCATTCAACATTAAATTTATAAAATCTTCTGTTAAATGATATTCATTTATGCTTCATTTTGGATGGCAGATGTAAAGATCAAATTACTCCAACGTTCTGGAGTGGCTCGCAAAAGTAAATCATTGTTTCACAAAGCATTTGTAGTGGCATTTACAACTGGCTACAGTCTTTTCACCTAAATACATGGGTCTTTTCCTTTGATTTTAATTGGAGAAGGTTTGGTTCTCAAGTGCCCTGTTGTCTTCCATTTGAGCTACAAGTTCACAATGTCTCTGAGTTCCTTTAAGTTCTCTAAAGGAGTAAAACATGCCCGTGCAGGGGCTCTGACTCACACTTACTAGGCAAGCACCTCCAGAAACTTGAGATGCTGCCCTTCTTCCAGGACAGCTGGTGCACTGGAGACACTGGTAGAACCTCTGGTCTGCTGACTTTGTTAGGAAGACAATCAGTAACCCACAGCCAAAAGGAGAGAAACACCTGGAGACAGTAAAAACCTATACAGCCACAGCAAGATTCCTCAGAACTTGTCTGTCAGAGCCAGAAATCTGAGCACACACCAGCTCCACATAAAGCTCTAGGAAGTTCCTGTTAACTCCACTCCAACTACTCATAGTCAGAGAAGCAGTTTCCTCCAGGAGGTGAAAGATACTTTTAATAGTGTAACTGTATTAAGAAGATCACAAATTCTTTCTGTCATGCTTCCCTTGCTACCTCAGTTTCTGTGTAGCCTCCTATAATTACTTCAGCCAAGAGTTATCATTTCTCTGTTAATTTATATCACCTGAAGCTTAAGTCCATGTAATTGTTCATTTTCAGATTATTACATTTGGCCTCAAGTGTCAGTCTCTTGAGTTCAATGGTTCATTGCGCCAACTACAGTTTAAAGCTGTCAGGGAGCAGCAAGAGCAGGGTGTTCCAGAAGGGGAGGCAAGCCAGGAGCTAAGGAGGACAGCAAGGCCAACAGGAGCAGCACCCTCACCAACAAAGCATGCAGTCCCATATTACCTGAACAAGGCAAGAAAATTAGGTCTGGTGATGGTCACTGGAGTCAGCCCAAAATCAAATAATTGCCAGACAGGTGATCACTGATCTGCAGTGACAAAGCACATCTGAGGTCAAGTCAGCAGGTGACATGACCAAGCACAGGCATACCTACAATGCCACACAGGCAAGATTCTGGGTTTAAATGTAGCTCCCAAGCGAATAGACTGAGCCCCCACAGAGACTTCTCACAGCTCTTTCTCACGCAGCTGTTTTCACAGCAGTCTGATCCCAGGTTGCACAGCTGCATCATATCAGAGCTGCCTCGAGCACAGAGAGCCAGACCTATGGGTGAGGGGGAAGAGATTTACACATCACTTAGGGCCCCATTGTGAGCAGCTTATGCTCCTTATCTTGGTGCCTTGATGTAGCTTGAAACTTCAAATTGAGAATGTTTGTATATTCCATTCAGTTTATCTTCCAAAGAATCGGTGACTGTTTAACAATGTTTGCATTAATGACTTCTTCTTACTACATTCCCTTACAATGTGAGCTTGGTGCATCAGTGACAGCTATGTACCTGCACCACTGGTTCAGTTAAAAGCCTAGAGCAGATCACTAATTTATGATATTTATCTGCCAAATGATGATCCCACTCCAATTTTTCCTCATAGTCTTTTGTAGGTTGACATGTGTAGCTAGGTGACCAGTTTTGAATAGCTATGTTATGTTAGTTCGGTAAAGAGGCACTGTATTTTTGGCTAGTGCTAAAGTGTAATTGGTGTGTGGCCTCACAAACCTATCTGAGACATATACAGCCATTGGAAAAGAAATCTACACAATTACTTATAAAGCTTTGTCCAAGCAGTCTAATGCAATAGTAGAGATCGCTCTACAGCACAGAGTGAGTGATGACTTAATAGAACCAGTGAAAATTTTAGTCATACATCTGCTTCAATACCCGATTTATGTCAATTTATACCCAATTTTGCTTTCTTATAAGTAGATGCTTGAGAATAATATTAGGAATTTTTATCTTCATGGTTAAGGTTTTTCTCTTCTTTTTAGCTGGGATCAGTTATGAAATCTCTTCTCAAATTCAAATTTCAGTCCATCATTGAATGATTGCTCCTCTTTTCTTAACTGTTAAATTAGAAACATACTTGCTGTCTGAATCTACAAGTTTCAGTCCTAATCACTCTTTGTTTCAGAGAAGTACTGGCAAAACTAGTATTCTACCACTATCCCTGTCAAATGTTAATACATATTTCAGACAAAAAGTTACCAAAATTTTCAAGTGTATCCAAGCTGTCTTCTCTAGCTCAGCAAACTCAGAAGTGAAGCTTTATGAAAAAGATCTTGATTTGGTTAGGCAAAGAGACCAGCAAAACCATGTTTTGTTTTCAAATCAAAAGGGTAATTAAAACAAATAGAAAAGAAAAAAAAATAACAGTATAAAAAATGCAGTTACAAATAAAGAAAGTAAACGGTTAATAATTTTGCCTTAATAATCCCTATGCTTTAGAACAAAACCAGGAGCTCACACATTTGTTGCTCATTTCACTACATAAAGCTGGAAATACAGATGACTTTGCAAGTCAATCTTAAAGTGAACTATTTTCACAACAATTATCTATGATACTTTTCATGTTGGCTAATGGTTTCTGCATGATCACAGTAGAAATAAAGACAACTTTATAAAGGCCTCCAACAACCAAGGAAGTCTTCCAGTCATTGAAAGCCCGTCCCAAAGCCAATCTCAT
Source organism: Struthio camelus (assembly GCF_040807025.1). NCBI lineage: Eukaryota > Metazoa > Chordata > Aves > Struthioniformes > Struthionidae > Struthio > Struthio camelus. The sequence continues at coordinate 21,734,286 of NC_090947.1, read as the reverse complement.
GCAATTACTAATTCATAACATTTTCTTGTAGGGAACCAATGATGATATTCTATCTTTGTTTTCTGCATATTTTTGAGCTGATAGTGTGTGGCAACACAGGAGATCTCCAGTTAGCTCAGTTTCAAACTTGTGTGTTATAAATTCAAGAGAATTAGCAGCAGCAGCATCTGCAAACTCATCCATCTGCAAGGCAGAGTAAAAACTCTTGATTCAGGCCAAAAGCTGATCTTCAGTTTCTCCAGTCATTTCTTCTGTTATTTCTAGTCTTTTGTTCACCATTTGTTGGTGTATCACTGGAATTAAATGGGACTGAAGCTCGGGATCAGTTTACCTCGGGATTCTTTCGAACTAAAGATTCACACTTCTCTTGAGATGCATACCATCAAGCACAAAATGCAAAAGAACAGCATTCAATCAGGAAAGAGATGATTGCAGCTAGTGTTAGTATTAATCTCACTGTTGTGATAACATGATGAACTAGATGACCAATGCAACACCAAAGTTGAAGAAAAGTTATGTCTGCTGTCAGATCATGAGGTGTGCCAGCCACAAAACATCTCAAATAGCCAGACTTGGTAGTACTTAAGGGCCCATATAGGTGTGCAAATCCCAGCCACCTCCACCTGGCTGTACCTGGAAGTCGGAATGGTAGACAAGTCGTGATGCAGAGTCCAGTTCTCAAAACTGGAAGAGAAATAAGGAAATTAAAAACATGAATTGGCCTCTTATCTAGCCTTGTTACATTTAGCACTTGCTTGAATGTCTTCTACCCTGCTGAGAAGCATCAAGCTGTTTGAGAAACACCCACATAAGGGCTTTAGAAAACTGCCAAACCTTGAGGGCTCTTTGGCACCCTCAGGACTTAAAAGAGAAAATGTGGGAAGTGTCTCTAGTGTCTGAGGAAAATGGGAGATGAGCTAGAATCATTAATTGCACAATTACAGGTAACATTCTGCGGGTGAACGCGCTTTCTCAGTCCTCTAGATTCTTCATAAATTGCACTAGAAGTAATCCTTCATAGATGCCTTCAGAAGTAATCTAAAGACCCCCAAAAGCTACGAACCATGGGCCAAAAAACACTGTCTTGGAGATCGTATGTACCAGCATATGGTGTGAGCAGATGTAATTATTATAATACTTATAGAGATAAATTTACCAATTACATATTTTGGAGTTTTTTCTTACTTCAGAGGCTGATTTGATATGAATGTTATCCAGTACACAGTATAATATAATATTACGCACTATGTACTGACACTTGGACAAACACTTTCAAAACTAATTATACTTCTTTTATCTTCTCTGCTCAAGGTGCAATAACTATATATGCCATCAGTGTTCCACCATAACAGCTCTCGAAAATTGCCAGATTCCCCAAAATCATGTATTTGACTTGAAAATAATGTGTAGTGGTTTGGGGGAGGGAAGGAGGGTAAAACAATGACTTACTTTTTTCATTTTTGCATCTCCAAGGAAAGCTGACAACTCCTCTTTAAATATTTCAGCTTTACATGCATTTACAAACGTGGCTGGGTACAGCTACAAGCTGCAGAACAGGGAAGTAGCTCCCATACTATGTCAGTGAAAGTATACATCATACGAGGAACATCTATAGTAATCCCCTGCTGTTAAACACACTTCTCCTGAAAGTGTGAGGTCCCCTAGTAGCCACTCGGCAGGGGTCTACATTTACCTTGTAAGCTTCCTAAAGTGGTCTGATGCATGCAAAATGTTAAAATTTGGGGAAAATCACAAACATCAATAGCTCCAGCATACAAAAGATGACCTATTTTTCAATTGCTCACTAAGCAGGACATGTCCAAGGTGACATGAGTATGCATTGGTTAACGGGAACCTGCCTAGACCCCACTCTGGAAATCACACACCATGACAAGCATTTGGTTGTGAAGCCTCATCAGCTAAGTCAACAATCCATCAGATGAAAAACATACTGCAGTATCTCAAAGACCAGTCTCCTTGGAAGGAAGAAATTATAACAATGAGGCCACCTCAGACTTTGATCAGTCTTTCTGTATCTGACAAGAGTCCACTAGTAAAAAAAGCATTCTGTCAGCAACTTCAATATTGCAGTTTTATATTCTTGTAATTCCTGGTGACTGCAAGAGTTAAGCATTTTCAAAATACTGGGTATCTTTCCTCTCCCTTTTTCGGTATGTGCCATTCATAGTTATTGACTGAAGAAATACAAGCCTATTTAATTTTGAAATGTAAAATTGTGATAGACTGTGAACTGCAATAGCTATGCGCCTCTACAACTGGGAATTCACCCAGGGAAAGCACCTGAAAAAAAACCTCTCCTGATTTAAACAGCCCTAAATACTATTTATTGTGGATATTTACCAAAATATGTTTGTGATTAAGAAGCTTGAGAGATTCTATTTTGTTTAGCTGAGATGAAAGATGGTAATCCAAAGTTTCTCAAAACTCTAAATCACAGAAATTTGTCAAATTCCTGCTTATAAAAATGTTCTGTTAAAATCTTTATTTCATTATCTCTGTGATAGAGATGAATGAACTTTAAAAAGGAAGTTCTGCAATTGATTCTGAAGTTAGATTCCTGTCATTAGATTATAATTTGATAGATTATTTTCAAACCTTTATTCATTATTTACCTTTTGTTTTTGCATCATCTGGCTTCAACCCTTCTGAAAGAGATTAAATAGAGACCGTTTTTAATTTTGATAGCAGTGCCTGTGAAATAATCCTTGAAATGCAGTATTATCAGTCCAGAAATACTTACAATTAAGCAATTTCCAAATGTGGACTAGATATAATTAGTATGGCTTTGCTGAATGAGCTCTTTTCTCCCAGTAATCTTTTGTAAAAGGTATTTAGACACATTCTGGTGGAATCTTAGAGATTCTCAGTTAAGCATTTGCATTTTTAACAGTCATGGCTATGTTGATCTGAAGACAGAACCGCTAATAGCAATGCCCACTGTAGACAGCAGTGCATGGCTGAAAGCATATTCATATTTTAACCGCTACCCATTTTCTTAGATCTCCCACCATTAATACAGAACTGCATTTGGAAGGATTTTCTTGAAACTGATAGCCAAAAGTGCAGCTGCTCACAAATGTAGGTTGTGAGTCTTTCAACTGGGTGTATCTCTGTGGCTATGTACTGCTTCCAGCCATTATAAAAGAAAAAAAAATGTTGAAATCAATAAGAATTAAATGTACTTCTTATCTTCTGACCTGTGTTACCTTTGGACAGTTACAGCACTACATTGGCATATTAAATGAGTAACTGGCAAATTCATAATATTAATGTATTCACAACAAATAGCTAATAAATCTAAATTTTATTTTCATCATAGAAAAGTTATGGAAAAAACAATGCTTTTAGCTTTTCTTTTTTTTTTTTTCTTGCTTTGGCTTGTCCCAAAATAGAACTCAGAGTTACAAGTTTTTCTCTTTTGGAATTTAAAAAATGTATAGGCAATGTATAGGCATACAATGCTAGAGTTGTGTAGGTCCTTTTTTCCTTTTTATTTAATAAAAACAAATACTTGTGTGCAAACATCAGATCTCATCCTAGAGCTAATATATACAGCTAATATATAATTACTAATACATTAAATAGTAATCCCAATCTAACAGCAATTAGGGTTTGAGTGAAGTAAGATTTTTAAATCAACCTTTCAGTGTAGTCCAGTTCAGTATCTCTTAATGTCAATTCAAGTCCTCTATTTCTAAAGAGAGCAGTATGTTATTTCCTTCAGCTAGCTAAAATTTATTTTGGAAAAGCAAAACTTCTTTTTTTTTTCAGTAAAGTTTCAACAGTTAAGGAGATTGTTCAACTGTACAGGAATTTAACTGCACTGAAAAGTTCTGAGGCCCTAAAACATCTGACTGATCCCAATGTGAGCAATACTCTTTGAGATGATTATACATAACTAGTTTCCCTGAGTTTAGTGTTATTCATATATTAAGAAATTTGGCTAATGCTCCAGCACGACTCTGTGCTGAGTGTCTTATGTTACCCACATCCAGGCTTCTGCGCACTCATACACAACGTGGACTTTTGAACAACAAAGCGATGGTAACCAGAATTCCTCACACTGTTGAAGGAGGATCCTTTCCAACCACAAAGTAAAAGGAAAAGTTTTGGCCTAAGTAGAGACAACTGTTTAATATATTCCTAAACAATAGTTTAATTGGCTTTGTATAACTATTTCCCTTTTGTTCAGCTAATGGCATGCTCCCATTCCTCTTCTCCCAACCATGTGGAACACATACCCTTCTGCCACATGTTAGATTTCATACTTTATGTTATTTAAATACCACTGCACTGTGTGTTATTAATCAAAATCAAAATATTTTGGAGCTGTTTGTTAAACAATTTTCTAGCTTCAAAAACTTATGAAATCACAATCTGAGACACTCAGCTGCCTTGAAGCTCTCTTCAGAGAACACTTCAAAGAGTAACCCTTTTGTAGAGGTCACTTAACTATATTCAACCCTATAAATGCAATGAAACATTTTTTTGTTTTAAAAGTTAGTGGGGAAAATGTTATGTAATTGTTTTAAATTGTTGGACTATTTAAAAATTCATGTTAAAATAGTTAAGTTCCATGATGAGACTTGTCTTGTAGCTTTTGACAAGCATAAGCTATAAAGCATGTGTATTATTAATTTCAGAAATAGTTGTGGATACCTACAGTGAATTAAACTGTCACACTTGATGTAATTATTAAGAAAGATTATATACTATGCTCAGAAGTTCAGATAGTGCCCTTTTCAAAAGTTCCTTTGGTAGTTTTAGGAGTCCTAGAGCAACCTACAATGACCTTGTCACACCGGACTACGGTATGAAAGCGCTTTTTGTTTGAAGCTTGTCTTCTCAATCTTATTTGCAGCAGAGTGGTGTTCTTGTGAATGCAAGAGATTTTAGTTGTTAGTAAACTGACTGCGTCTCATTAACATTTTTACATGCGCGTGCAAACAGTATAGAGAGTGACAAAGGAGCGCTCCTTGTCACTTGATTTCCAGACTGCAGATCTGTTGTCTGTGTGCAGTGGTGCTAGGCTGAGTAACCTAGCCGCAGCAAATAACATCTAGTGGACAGTTGTGTGGATGACCATTCTTAACATTATCAACTGAATTGCAGTAGTCTGTAGTACCACTTTCACCTTTTTATGTAAAAAGAGATGTGTGATCAAGCTGCGTTAGATCAGCCCTGTTATAGCGGTGCTGCTAAGCCAAAAAGAGCCACTCCAGCAGGCATTCTGGTGCTAGACCTGCTCTTTTTCCTGTACCAATGAGCATTCTTAAAACAAGAAATGTATCAACATGTGTGTGCTTTTAAATACTTTGAAAGGTGGGGGGGAATTAATTTAGTTACAGAAATGCTTTCAGCTACACACTAGAAAAAAAATCAACTACACAGAAAGCAAATTGCTACCCATTCTGAATGTTAAATATAGAGCTACAAGATCCGTGATGTTTCTTACAAGGAATTGGGAACAAAAATATATTGCTATTTTAAACATTCCTAGTTCACTGAAATATTTGATGCCCTCACAAACTAGACATGGCATTTGAAATCTCACTGAATCTCACTGAAATCTTAGGACCAGATCACCATGTATTGATGTCATTTACACTTGTGCAAATCTGGAATATGCTCTTTGGAATTAATTTTAAACTACTCATGCAAATGCTGATTTCAGAAACAGAGCATGGAAATAAATGCATGTTGTTCAGCAGCATTTTTAACTTTAAAAGACTTGAAAATATATTTTTTGGTTAATGCAAAGAAAACATGGACACGCATGCATACCTATGGATGCCCACATCCATATGTGACATGGACATGTTTTCCCCTAGGAAAGTGACATGCCAATATTGGATGGCTAGCTGCTAGTTATTTTCCATTCAGGCAACCAATGTAGAAATAACGTGTAGTTAAATGTTCTTCTCTTCTAATACATTTTAGATAATAACATTAAAGTAAGTCATGGAACTTCTTCTTCTTCTGTGCTAACTGCTTAAAAAAAACAAAACAACTGACACTTAAAAACAGTTCAAGCTGATTACAAAATAAGCCTTGCAAAAATAATTAGTTTTGTGCCTAGATCTATTGAATATTTAATATAGAAGAAAATGCAGGTCTTGCAATTTGGAAACTAAACAAGGATGTATATTTTGACTTATAAAAATGTTAAGTGGCCAAGTTTGTATACTTTAGATATAAATGAAAAAATGTAATAATGTGAGAACAGTGATTTGCCATGCAATCATGCATCATTTGAATAGCTAGGACCTCAGTTTCCCTCTCCTGCCAAATAGAAAGAACAATACTTACTCTGCAGAGGTGCTGCTAGACTTGATGAAAAGATAGACGTTAAAAATGTATCCAGAAAGAAGATGCTATTAGCAGAAAATTTATCAAATATAATAACCGGAACTTGTTTGCCAATGTAAAGTGTGTGGAAGGTTTGGTAAAGTGATTATTTCTTAGTCATGTAAATTACTGGAATTTAAAATAAAATTGTTAGTGTTTCTGTTTAAAGGAGATATCTTTTATTTTGCTTTTTCCGGTTGTTTTTATAGTAACTTTTGTTTCGTTATGCTAAACCACTCTCTTCTAAAACATTTATCCTAAGAGTTTAGGAACATATGTACTGCAGAATGGAAAAAAAATATTGCCCTCCTAAAAGATTAGTACTTACTTTATTCCCCCTTCTCCTTTTTTTCTTTTTTTGAGTTTTTTTTTTTATATAGTTTTATATGTAACTCTCTAACAGGCCAAAAATCTAACTCTTGCTATTTGGTATGTTATTGCTGTTTTTAAGTTGAACCTTTACAGTTTGGTCTGATTTAGTTTTTATCTGTGGGACAAATTCTACTGACAGTTATCAAGTGCCTTGGCCCACGGCAAACGATCAGTTCTGAATCCCGTCCTTACTGATATTTGCTCTTTGGGGATGAAAAAAAAACCACAACCTGTTTCATAAAGCTCAAATTGGCCTTAGCAAACAAAACATCTGCTATATTTGTGAGTGACTTGTGACAGCAGGAGACATCAGCACTGGCCTCACCAAGAGAAGTCACTGCAGTTAATGGAAGCTATTATGGAAGAATTCTGGCAAGAATTTTTTTTCAAACAGCTAAAAAAAAATTAAAGGAAAAATATGTCATGTTGTTATGGTAACAGCTGTTTGAAAAATAGCGTAACAAAAGTCAATCGAATATCAAACTATCAAGCTGCTAGTTTGACTATTTAGTTTCTTTTTAATTAACTAATTTATAGGGATCTTGTCATTCTTTCTCACGTCGCCACAAATGTGAGCATGTGCGCTCAGGGAAGAGACTACCTGCAGATAGTTTGTAGACTTTCAGTCTTGGAGCTGCAAAACTGTTGATACTTCAGATTTGTTCTACCCTAAGTTCCTCTACACGTTTGACATCCAAAAGAACATCCGGTGTTACCTGGGCTGAGTCCCTCATTCACAGAGCGATAGGACCACCTTTTGTAATATTTACCAGTCTGCGCTTTTGGCACAAAGGGGTATTCTGTGACTCTTATTCCTTCACAGGATACTGCTAGTCTCTTTGCAGCCACCACAGCTGCTCCCTGGAAAAGTGCAGTATCACTTCTGGGTGGTCTGGGAATCAGCACTTTTCCAACTATTTGGAAAAAACGGAGTTCCAAAGCGGTCTCAAGAATTAAAGCTGAATGCAACAAAGTAATTTTCCAAAGCCTGCCATCGTATTTAGTACTACACTATTTTTCAGAAGACTCTCTCTGAATGAACATAAGTTTCCACATGCACTAACTTCATCATCTTACTTTGAGTAGGAGTATGTAGTCTTTACTCAGGTGAAGTTTCTGTTTAAATGTGTGGATAATGACTTGGGTGTTATTACTCTTATCCTGCGATCAATGCTTTTGAAACATCATGTTTACAAAAAACAAGCAAACACCACATGCTTTTTGTGGTACATGACTCAGGCTGAGCAAGCCTAGGAGCAGCTTTGCTAAATTTTCTCCAAAATGTGTAATAGAGAATAAAGCTATACTGCATAAGTGATGCATAGGTATTGTGAACCTTGTATTTCCTCATACGGAGATGAGATTTTTAAAATGTGAAACTTGCATTTAGTTTCACTGCCTGTAATCACTCGGAGGTGCTGAACAGTACACATTTGCATTGAGTCCTATTTTAACAAGATTAACTAACATGTTTTAACTAATAGGATTACAAATTCGGGTTCAGGGGTGGGTAGGATACAAATATTGGCTTCTAGCTGTTTTGCTATAACCAAGAATATCAGAATCACATTATTTGCTAAGTAGACATATGTTTCTAGTACCAACATTGAAAACCACTCATGTTAGCGTGCAATGAAAGCCACGAGAAACGTTAGACAGCAACAACCCACAACAACTCATTTTGTATCACTTTGCAAAAGAGAAAGTGAGCTGTTTACTGCAACCACCCAAATTTAGTAATAGTGTGCCATACAGGTCCTACTCAGACTCATACATACATATGGGACTGAGTTTGGAAACTGAATGTAAATGGTGGCATTTTCAAATGCACCCAAAAATCCCTTGAGCATTTCAAACATTCCAGTCAAAGTGATTCTTTAATTTGGGACCTACTTACCACATTTGTTTCATATTAGAAAATGCTGTATAGGTTGTTTACATTTGTAAAAGTCAGTGGACAGAGATTTCTGTAAGTGTTCTGAACAAAAGATTGCACCGTTACTGTAAAAGGGACAATTATGGACAGACACAGTTAATAGCTGTTCAGAAAGTGTTAGGAGCATTATTGTGGATAATAGACATTCTTTTCTTATCATTGCCCTTACCAGTTTCATTTTCCACTGGTGTTGTCTGCCTAGACTGCTTGAGACAGCTGTAGTCTTCTCATTTACATTAAGCTAACAAAAAAGTTGACTTCTGGGCTGTCCCAGCCTGAGTTCAGCTGCACAGGGGTCTGAAACTGCAAGGGAATACCTAAAAATGTCAGACATGTGCAATATCTAGTGCTACTGCAAATTATTGCCTCTTCCAGGTCAGAAAGGCCAAAATAATTTCTAGCTCTATTTTTCTAAAAGCCATTTTCATTTAATCTGTCCTTTACAAATGGTAAATTTAATGAGAACTTCAGAACTAACTCAAACTAAAATTAAAAAGAAAAAACTTGGTATATATGTATTCAATTCAAATGTATTTCAGTAAGCAACAACCTGGCCACTATTGAAATAGTTCTCAAGTACTATTGAAATAATAGGTATGTTCGCAAAGGAAACCTGCTTTCTTTTAAAGTGACTGTATGCATTATTTCAGCTTCTTCTGATAATAGCACATTTAATACCAGGGCCAAGATGCAATCAATGTTTTTTGTTGGAAGAAAGTGTTATATTGTACCCATATGCTTATATGCACCTAGCAGTTTCAATCTGTTAAGCAGCCTGAAGTTCAGCAGGGCTGCTGCTTGGCCTCTGCTGTGTTACTCTTTCCTGCTTTTTGAGGAGGTGGGGGATGCAGAAGAGGTGAGAGTGGGACTGGGGAAGAAGAAGGGAGTCTGTCTCTATAGAGACATTGAATTAGACTGGAGTGAATAGTTGACGTCCTCTGTAATTATACACACATTGAACTCTTTACAGTTGACTTAAGTTACTTCGAACTGCATTGGTGTGGCTCTTCATATTGATTAAAAGCAGCATCTATTTACCTTACCAATAAATGTGGAGATTAGTAAAAGTTCACTTGATCACAATAAGAAGACTGATAATTAAAGGGCAATGCAACCCAGATGGAATGTAAGTGCCTGAAGCAGCATGCTAGGAAGCATAGGCTGCTTTTTCACAAGAGAATACATGTGTGTAGGTTAAGGCTTGCAGAAAGCACTTTAAGTAGTTTTTGTACAGATACTTGAAGCACGGGAAGGCCAGGACCTGTCCTGAGAAGGTTGGCACAGCAATTCTCCTGGGCAAAGTGACAAATACAAAGCTCTGGAGAAGGAAAAAGACTTTAAAGCACAATGACTAAATGGACAATCTCTACAAAACCTTTGAAAGAGGCTCCAAATCTTTTATTCTTCTTTCACGTCTTCTCTATAAGAAAGAACAACTTTAAGGTAAGCAGGACACACTGCTGATTCTATGTGTTAAGCTCTTGATGGTGTAGGCTCTATAAGAAAGGGAAGAACCAGGTTTAGTATGTGAGAGGCTCAATAGAAACACTCCCTCTCATTATAGGATCTCCTATAGGGAAGGGGGAGGACAGTTCATGTCTTCCTGTTGCATCTATCGTTCAGTTTACATGGTAGATGTTGCATCTTACTAATCCCCTTTCATGAAGAAAAGAAGCAGCAGCTAACTAGATTAGTAAGTGAACAGTCCTCAATGTCATATGAACAACTTGGAAAATCAGATTCTAAAGTGGTTGTATCCACTCTTTGCAACAAAAGGGTCATATCTCTTCATGGGATTTGACACCCATCCCTTGTCTGTTTTCTTTGTACAGATATTGATGCACTGTGTGCTTACCTCCTTGCAGAAAATGACGTGATAAAATGGTGACTTTTGACAAGCATTGAAGTGATTCCTGGAGACCGAAAGTAGAAAAGAGTAGACCAGACTGTTACTGAAATGCAGACAATAATTGGGATCTTGAATTAATAACGTTCTCCGTCGTGTGATATCTCAAAATAAATTTCCAGCAGAAGAAAGACTTACAAGTGTTTTTTTCCTAACAAATGCTGTCACCAGTTACACTGGTCCCATCAAAGAGCTATTTTAAAGAATGGTTTCTTTTTTTTTTTTCCCACATGTGTGCTTTCTTTGCAGTGGTTTAAATTCAGAACATGTCGGAAATGTTTTAACACCAAGCCAAAGATTCATTCAGTCACTTCGTTGCAGCTATAGAGAAGACAGTAATTTTCCAGTGCTAAGTAGCAAGGTGAATAAGATTAGCAAAAAAGATAAGGAAAATGGGACAAATAGTGGCCATCCGTTTAGTTCAGGGCAAAGCATGGTCCTAGTCCTTCTGATCTGACTCTGTGCACCCCTCCCGGGGTACTGGCAAGTGCGAAGTCACCAGCCTCTCCCAGCCCCTACCTTTCGCGCTGCCGGGAGGAACCTCCCCGTCCTGTGCGGTTCCCTGCGTCCTTTGAAAGGCGACAAATACAAATAGACTCGGGGCCTACAGGGCGGCTCCTCTGGCTTTGGTAGCCCCTGATATTTTGTCATTCTTCGTTTCGGAGCGGTTGGAATAATTAGGCATCGTAAAGAAGGCTCTGCCATACCCCTTTCCTTCATCACCTGGCCTATCCCCGAGCGGGTCGCCGCCCGTTTGGCCGCTTCAGAACTTCAAGGGCTAATGGTTCCCGGTCCCCCATGGCATTAAAAGGCTACAAAGCTACCCAAACACTTCGTTAAGCAAATGTGCAAGCCACTGCTTTCCTCGTTGCATTGCATATGCACAGCACATTAGGGGCTTGTTTAGGAAGCAGTCAGGAACCTCTTTGTTCCCCTCTTTCAGGTACAAGGTGAATTAATCTGTTTGGAAACCAGCAAATCTCGTCCCCCACCCCCCCCGTGGCTGAATTCTCCTAACCTACCTCTCTTGACAATAAAGGCAGACGAAGCTCGAATACCTCTCAAGACGAAGGGCTTGAGCCTGTTTCTTTGCATGTAAGTTTTCTAAATAAATCGCTTCTGTTGTTTAAAGCTGTGATGAATGGACACACAGGGCCAGGTTGGTCGCTGGAACAGTACAATGGATGTGAGAAGGGTTTTTTTTTTCTTTGCCATATAAATCATTCACATTGTTTAAGGTACATTGATCAATCTAATGGCTTGTAATAGGCTCCTAATTGCCACTAGGAAAGTACTGCAAGCTTGCATTTGAACGTGAAATGGTTCATGATCTGAGCTGAAATTCACCTTAAGCTTGAGCTCCAGTAATTACAGAACACATCAGGAGCACAATGAACGGTTCTCCGTCTCCCCTCGTCCTAATCCCAGGACGGGGGGAGGGGGGAAGAGGGGAACATACACCTGGGGGAGCCAGTGTATTTCCCTCTTCCAAATCAGCAAGTCATTAATGGGCAAAACCTGCAGTAGGATTTATTGGTCATTGTGGACTGAAGAGAACTTGGTAACGTCAATCATCTTGCCTATTACTTTCCCACATATCTCTATCTACGGATAGACAGCGTGCTTAATCACAGTCAACATGCTGAGTCATGCCTTGCGAAAAACGTTATATAAAAAGCTAGGACGGTATCAGAAGTAGGATACTAGAAGAAACATGGGGAAAGGTATCTTCTGTTTTAAGGATGCTCTGTTTAAGCAGACGTCTAATCTCCCGGTTAATCTCTACAGCGCTAATGCTTACGTTCGCCCCTAATAAGTCGTGCTAGAAGAAGAATTGGAAGTTAAGGAGCTTGAGAGGTAGGATACCTTCCGGGTTTTGACTCCTATAGGAAGACTGTCAAACTAGCAATTGTGGTCAGTGCTTGTCTACTTAAAATACAGTCCTAATTACCAAGTCATCGGAGCTTCTTTAACAGACTTGTATGAAAAAGGTGCCTCTACGCTCTATAAACGGGGGTCCAACCGTTTACTAATTAAACTCCTTCTATTTAGAGACACACTTTCTTCATTTTAAGGAAGCTTTATGAACGCTGGCACTGGCTGAATTTCAAGCCTATTGCAGCCTGAGCTTGTCATGTCTAACCTATATATCATAACAGCTTTGTAAAGCATGTGAACCAAGAGATAAAATCCTCACCCTCATAGTGTTCCTCAGACTTTCCTATCAATGCAGAAAACAAATCTATGATGCTGTTGAATAATCTTCCAATAATTGTAGTAATTAAAATCATCATACAGTCTACAGTCACCTTCCTTCCTTTGACACTAGTCTTCCCTTTAATTGTTAACGTGTCTTCGGCGGAGATAAACAGAACGAGAGAGGTTTAAAATACATGGTCCAAATAAATTTAGCGGAAGAGAATTAGTTCTATAAACGTATTTTCAAGTGTAATAATAGACAAGAGGATTTTTAAAACTATCTTGCTGATTTTCTAAGTGCAGCGTAATATGTGTCGCCCTGCTACTTCCAAACAGTGTCACCTTAAACACCGAGGAAAGATTAAAGCCCTATCTAATGCTCCATCTTGGGTCTTTATTTGTAGGTGGGTAGGAGTAGAAGGGAGTGCATTATGTAACAAATATTATGTGAAAGCTCAAGCAGAAATTGTTGGAGAGTTCCTCAATTTTCATTTAATTTCCATGATCTATTTGATCCCAGTGCTCACCCCCTTTTTATTAACTATAAAAGATTTCCTTCTAATCAAAAGCTGCACTTCATCTTTACCCACAAATGAAAACTCTACGGCAGGAAGAATTCAGTGGACTCAACAGGCACCAAGGTCTGTATTTTAACACTATCTCTATATATTCTTCCCCCTTTTACTACCTACTCTTTGGCAGAATAGTGGGGAAGCCTTTTCTTAACTGAAGTTATTAATTTATCATCAGATCCCCCTCTGCGTTGCTCTGATAATCAATGGTAGATTCTAGATCACGTAAATGAAAAGCCTAATTGAGAGACAGAGAGAGAGGTTCGTATGGGAGTCCTGTTGCTAAAAAAAAAAAAAAAAATGGCAGGACGCTATTATTTGTATAAGCGATGATCATTTTATGCGTTTCCTGCACACGTTCCTTCTGCTTGGCAGAAAAATTAGGCTGCTTCTCTTGAACTTGGAAGGGTTTACTCCTTTCCCACCCGAAACATCCATGTATAAAACTCCGTGCTCCTCCTAGGATTCACAGGAAATTGTACAGCAGCCTTACATTTAACTGCTGTTAAATCGATTTATTTGGAAAATATTTGGCAGATCTTCCCCAGAGCTCTGTTTGAACAGAAGAGCCATTTCATCTGACGCTCTTGAATATAAAGCCAGGAGCCTTCCAATCAGCTTTAATGAACGAATTGTTTCCCGGCTTTACCTCCTAAAGACAGCAACTTTAGTAGTTGCACAGATCAAAAGACACACGTAAAGGGAAGATGGGAAACAATATTGTTCAAAGGAAGTGAACTGTTGCATTTAATTAGGCTATTCTTCTTTATTAGTATTCATATTGAGATTTTTTTTTTCCAAGATTTATGTTGATTTAACCGTAGTGTATTTATGATGTAAATATATTCCGAGATGAAAACGTCACGGATCAATTGTAAAGGACCCGGATACATAATTTTAAAAAATCAGTTTCAGTTTATATGAGGTTCTCACCCCACTTTCGCTTCTTAGTCAGATTTGTTTATGCAGAATCGACATTTAATAGTGCTAATTGCACTCCAGTTAAATTGCCCTGATTGCAGAAAGGGAAGCAATTTTCGTGCTCTCTGTCTGGGTTTGGAAGAAATTGTTTTATATTCACCTCTTTATAAAGAAGTGGAGATAAGGCACCGAGCCTTTGCACAAATTGCACTTATGGGCTGACTGGCAGCATTCAGGCGCTATAATAGAGCATTATTTGGCCGATTTGAATAATGTAAAGCATTTGCTGAAAGCTATTCTCCTGAAAATTGCTTTAACTTTTAAAAGGGTGATGATTCACTCCAAACCAGGCCTTTGTTACATTGTCATTATCCCCCCAAATGTTTTAACAGTCAGCTCAACACTTTAGCATAACACATTGATCTTTGTTTAAAAACTAGATTTTTGGAGTATGAAAAAATCTGTCAGAAAATACTTGACCCCCCCCCTAAAGATTTTAGCAGTGTTCCCCGTTTCGCTGCCGTTCGCTCAGTCTTTTCAACGCGTGCCTCGCTTCTGCGGATTTTAGTTACTTTTATTACTACAGAAGGGATGAGAGGGTGCAGCACGCGCGTACCCGCCTGTGCTAGGAGCCGGCAGAGAGCCTGCTGCGCTTCGGGAGCCCGAGCGGGCGGTGAATGCCTTCAGTCACCGCTTTCAGACGGAGCATTTCCAAACGTCACCCTCTCTGCCTGGCTTCCCGATTATTTTATTTATGACTGCCTCAGTTCTCCTTAAGCAGAGGGGAAAGACCCTCTCCCCGTGCTGCCCCGGGGTTGGCCAGAAACGCCTCACTGCGGCTTAACAATCAGCAGCATTAGGCGAGCGGCGGCAGCGCCTGCGGAGAAGCGGGAGCGCGGCTTCCCCCGCCGGACGGAGGCACCTGTTGGGCGACGGCTGCCGGCCGCCCCGCGGGGCTCCGCGCCCGGCCCGCCTCGCTCCCCCCGCCGCCGCCTCTCAAGCGCCTCCACCCGCGGCGCGCTGCAGCCCCCCCCCCCCCCCCGGGTAAAGCAGGCTGCCGCTTGTGATCTGCACCAGGCGGACCTTTCGGAGACAGGGCTTGCAGTTCGCTGGCTGCAACTCGATGCGGAAAGCATTAGGCGCAGAACGGTGTTGCCTCCCGCTGCCCCGATTTTGTTTAAGACGCAGCGGCAAAAAGGCGAACGCCCTTTGAAAATAGCCCTAGGCGTTCAAATGAAAGACAACCTCCAGTGACATCCTTTCCTATGGTGGCAGAGGTCCTGCAGCTTGCATGACACAATGTACAGCAAAATGCAATTCTTGCCTTATTTAAGCACGAAAAAAAACCAAAACAAGTAAAGAAGAGCGAAATCCTCTCAAATTCACGGTTCCTCCATCTCGCTCCTTAGCGATGTATACTTTGCATCCACTAGGATGAGGCTTTATACTGGATGACTGAAACGGAATCGAGGAGAAGGAAATATTGACTAAAATGCAGAGCAAGCACCCAGCGTGGCTTGAACGCACTCGCATTTCTGCTTCAGAACAGTAACTAGCTGCGCTGGGGAAGGCAGAAAAAGAGGGAAAACGTAATACTCTCAGCCTGGCAGAGACAATCGCAATCATAAAAAGTTGCACCTCTACTGATCTTCCGCGGACGCAGCACGGGCAAGTTCTAGGCAATTACCTAAGAAGCTTCCAATAATTACAAATCAAAGGGACGAGCCTGCAATACAGTCAGGAGCCAAGGTTTGGACTTACATTTCGCACATGCAGAGAGCAGGTAAAGTCTCTGTCGCTCACTGGGCGTGTGGAGTGTGCACAGTGCAGAGGCCACAGGCAAGTGCTGGGGAGGCTTATTCCAGCAGCGCCCTAGCACTGCTAGGAGGGAGCACGCTTTCTGCCATTAACAGCACCGTTTTCACAGGGGCATATAAGGCTTGGAAAACGTGCTCTCGCCTGCAAATTTGACTTTCAAAGTATTTAGCCGGGGATTACTCTGTAAAATAAAATCCTCCTTCTCAAGCGACAGGATGTCACATGCTTTTTTCCCCCCTTTCTTTCTTTTTTTTTTTTTTTTGTCTCCCCTAGGTACGGGAGGAAAGGCATATACGTTGGTTAACTGTCTTTGGATTTTTGTTAGGGTTATGTAACTAAAAAGCATCCTCAGTTTCTTTTGCAAAGAAAGTAACAAATAGACTGTGTCTGGAACCACTTCCAATATTCTGGCAAAGAAAAAAAAAACTTGTTACATGTTTTCACAAAATGCCAGTATACCTTATTTGTATCCAACATGGACAGCTGTCCAACGGCCTACAGAGGAAGCAAGGGGCCTGTTGAATAAAAGGAAATACACGTCTGTTCTACTGGATACGAGGTTTATAGATAACTGAATAAGTATTGGGGGTTATAGCATATCCTGCCCAGTTTACAGACAACAGAAATATGGCTGAACAGCGTTAGACGTGACACCAGTCCTTCGCGCATGCTGACCTGCGGCTCGCAGCTCTCGCCCTTTGTGGCTTTCCCCTCTTTTCCCACAACCAGTTGGTTAAGAAGGAAGTGTCAGCCCTAACTTTAAATTTCCTGGCTTTTGTCGGTTTGAGTCACAACCCAAAGGACGGTCAAGCCGAGGGTTGTTTTTGTAGTTAATTGCAGGATAATTTCTTTAGTCCAACGCGCCGAGTTGCATCTCCCCCCCCCTCCTCCTCCTCCCCGCGCGCCTCGGACGGGCACGCGCCCCGAGTGCGGGGCCCGGCACCCCCGCGCGCTGATTGGCTGCGGGGCCGCTCCTGCCCGCGCTGCCCGCGCCCTCATTGGGCGAGCGCCGCAGCCAGCGGTACTTCAAAGCGGGCGCTCCCCGCACTTAGGCAGAGTTTAGCCCCGCCGAGCCGCGAGTGTCCTCAGTGCCGCGGGAGCAGCGCGGGGCGCCGCCAGGCAGCCGGCACGCTCCCGCCTCCGCCGCGGCCGCAGCCAGGGCGCGCTCCCCCCCTCCAGCCCATCGCCCAGCCAAGGGACGGGCTATGGCTACGTCGATACTCGGGGTAAGTCGGGGGCGCGTTCCCGTACAAACTGCATGCTCTTTTTTTTTTGTTTATTTTTTTTTCCCTTTTTTTTTTTTTTCCTCCCCTCGTCGCGGCTTCCTCGGGAGCGGGCTCGCTGCCCTGTGGAAAAACTGTTGCCGCCGCGGTGCTGCGCCGCGCTTTCTCGTTATGTAAATTGTGCTGATCTGCAAGTGAAAGGTAATTTCGATTCGTTTCTGGGGGGCTCTCGGATGCAGATTTACGATGAGATCGTTCGCAGAGAGTTGTAGTTCAAAACCTCTTCGGACCTTAGAGAAGTCAGGCTTTTTTTTTTCCCCTTAACTTGGGAAGCGTAATGCTAAATTCTAAAAGATTGTGCCTAAAAGAGCTTGGCGAGTAACGCTGGTACGTTAAGCTCTGTACCGTGTTTATACTTCTGCCACCTCGTTTTTCTACCGCTCTGAGACGGTGGCTTTAGGAGACATCGCCTTTCGTTCCCATGAGACTTCTGTTTTAACGATCGTGGGTTAAAACAGCCAAGCGCTAGCCCAAGGCGTCTCAAGCCGTCCCGGAACACAAAGTTGAACCAATGCTCCTTCTCGGGATAAGCTTGTCGCTTATCCCCGCTGGGATTCTGCGAAGGGCTTTCCCTCACTTCCGATATAAATCAGTTCAGCGCGCATGCAGGCAAGATCGGTCCCTGGAAACTGGCAGGACTCAAGCTCTACCGCGTTGGGCAGGGCTGGAGTTCTCGTCCAAAATAACAGAAAACTTTCCTTGCGATGTTGCTTTTCGCGTCGTGATTGCATCCACGCTGCCGCGTCCCCGGGGGTGACTCGTGAGGCTCACGGGCTTGCTTTGTCTCTGTCTTAGGAAGAGCCGAGATTTGGAACGACTCCCCTGGCCATGCTGGCTGCAACCTGCAATAAGATCGGTAACACCAGCCCCCTGACCACCCTGCCCGAGTCCAGCGCCTTCGCCAAAGGGGGGTTTCACCCCTGGAAACGCTCCACCTCCAGCTGTAACCTGGGCTCCAGCCTCTCGGGTTTCACGGTGGCCACAAGCAGGGGCTCCAGCGGACTGGCCAGCGGCACGGGCACGGCCAACAGCGCCTTCTGCCTGGCCTCCACCTCGCCCACCTCGTCGGCCTTCAGCAGCGACTACGGCGGGCTCTTCTCCAACTCGGCGGCGGCGGGCGTGTCGCCGCAGGAGCCCGGCGGGCAGTCGGCCTTCATCTCCAAAGTGCACAGCTCGGCGGCCGAGAGCCTCTACCCGCGGGTGGGCATGGCGCACCCCTACGAGTCCTGGTACAAGTCGGGCTTCCACTCCACGCTGTCGGCGGGCGAGGTGGCCAACGGGGCGGCCTCCTCGTGGTGGGACGTGCACACCAACCCGGGCTCCTGGCTGGAGGTGCAGAACCCGGCGGGGGGGCTCCAGAGCTCGCTGCACTCGGGCGCCCCCCAGGCCTCGCTGCACTCCCAGCTGGGCACCTACAACCCCGACTTCAGCTCGCTCACCCACTCCGCCTTCAGCTCCACGGGCCTGGGCTCCACGGCCGCCTCGCACCTGCTCTCCACCAGCCAGCACCTGCTCACCCAGGAGGGCTTCAAGCCCGTGCTGCCCTCCTACACGGACTCCAGCGCGGCGGTGGCGGCGGCCAGCGCCATGATCACGGGCGCCGCCGCCGCCGCCGGGGGCGGCTCGGCCCGCTCCGCCCGCCGCTACTCGGGCCGCGCCACCTGCGACTGCCCCAACTGCCAGGAGGCCGAGCGGCTGGGGCCGGCCGGGGCCAGCCTGCGGCGCAAGGGGCTGCACAGCTGCCACATCCCCGGCTGCGGCAAGGTGTACGGCAAGACGTCGCACCTGAAGGCGCACCTGCGCTGGCACACGGGCGAGCGGCCCTTCGTCTGCAACTGGCTCTTCTGCGGCAAGCGCTTCACCCGCTCCGACGAGCTGCAGCGGCACCTGCGGACTCACACGGGCGAGAAGCGCTTCGCCTGCCCCGTGTGCAACAAGCGCTTCATGCGCAGCGACCACCTGAGCAAACACATCAAAACGCACAACGGGGGCGGCGGGGGCAAAAAGGGCAGCGACAGCGACACGGACGCCAGCAACCTCGAGACGCCGCGGTCCGAGTCCCCCGACCTCATCCTGCACGACGGGGTGGGCGCCGCCCGCGGCCCCGGCAAGGAACCTACCGCGGGGCCCGGCGACTCCTAGGGGCCGGGGCCGCCGCCGGCTCCCAGGGAGCCGCCGCCGGGCCGCGCGCCGCCGCCGCCGGGACTCGAGCGGAGCGGCGGGATGCGCCGGCCCCGCCGCCCGCAGCGCAGCGCAGCGCCCGGCGCGGCCCCGGGCCCGGGCCCCAGCGGCAGCGGGCAGCCGCCGCCCTCCCTCCCGGCCCGGCCCGCTGCCGGGGACTCCTGGGCCAGCAGGTCCCGCCTGGCGAAGTAGTTACAAAGTGACACTTTTTTTTTCCGTTTCCTTTTTCTCTTCCTTTTTCTGTTCAAAGGAAAACATCCTAAGAGAGGCTTAAGGTGAGAAATTAAACTGCAAGTCCGAGACAGTTCCTCTGTATCTCATAAACATCTGTATAAATAGGGTTCAAAACCAGATTGTGTTCGCTTATTTTTCTTGTAAATGTTGATCTGAGAGGGGGGCCTGGGGGATTCTTTTTCTTTTCTTTTTTTTTTCCTTTTTTAAAATCGGTGAATTCCTGAAATTCAGGGAGGTTTTGGGTTTTTTTTTTTATTTTAAATTTCTGATGCACTTTGTGGAAGTCAGTATATATGTAAAAGATATTTAAAATGTTGAGTTAACATTTCACTCAAACACGTAAGTTAAGGTCACTTAAAGAAATTAAATGCGTTTATCTGTATGGAAAAAATCTTGACATATTTTCATTTTGGTATTATTAAAGGACTCCGAACAATATACTCACGGTTTTGTTCTTATTCGTACCTCCTCCCTCCCAGCCCTCGCATGGGGTCAGGTTTTTTTTTTTTTAGTAGGAGCCTTCGCATCCCTCCTAGTCCTCCTTACACTGAATGTGATTAAAAATACGGCGTGCGCTAACAGCCGGGAGGGGAAGGAGGCGGCCCCCGAGCGAGGTGAGCTGTAGCGCTCCGATCGCTCTTTTCAAACCACCTTAGGTTGGGGTGCTTAAAAAAAAAAATTATATCGAGTCCGAACCCCTCTAAAATCCCCGCGAATCACTCCGAGCCGTAAGCGCGTTTCGCGAAACTGACCCCCCAGCCAGACTGAAATTAAACTGTGCTGAGGAACTATTTATTTAATTTTAAAAGCCTTTAGCGCCACAAGGCTGCCTAGGTTGGGAGGTGATCTCAGGGGAATAAATCGCTAGAGTCAATACTCCGGAAAAGACATTTCATGCCTAAATGAAAATCTTGTTAAATGTTATTAATTTTGACTTAGAGCACACAGCAGCCCCCTGTGCCTTGTATTCCCTTATTAGGGATTCATGTCTTATCAAATATCTAATTAATCTCCTAGACATCATTTGTTCTGGCCAACTTTATCTCAGCTGGTCCACGGGGAAAACTCCGAATATTCTTGGTGACAAAGCTCCCTTGAAGATCCTTTTAATTGTCCAAATTAACTGCACCAAATTTGCATGTCAAACGGTAAAGGGCAACCTGAGATAAAATGTAAACGTTTTAAAAGCCCCAAACTAAGCACTTGATTTGATAACTAGGCTTTTTAATGTTATGGAAGACAACTGCTCCTTTCCTTTTCAAAGACAGTTGATCTATGCAAATAGTGAATTGGAAATGCTTATGTCCCCATGCAGTCAAATGGTCCTTGCATGTTATTTGAATATCAGTGGCTCTGCTATTGAAAAGGTTCAAGGATGCTCTCTGACTTCTTTGTGATTACTCAGTGCAGCGTCTTATTCTGAAGAAAAAAAACTCAGGAATAATTAAAGGCTGGGCTAAGGCCTGGGAACACATTTGGGACAGGAATCTCATTTAGACAGGCTCTTTCAAAATAAGGCACAGTTAAATTGACCAGAAGGCAATTATTGAAATGAAAATTATTTTCACTCCCTTTGTCTCCTGACCACCAACCTAACAGCCACAGTATTTTTTAAAGGCAAATTGTTAAATGAGATAATTGTGTTATTAAAAAAAAAAAGGGGGAGAAAAAAAGTTAATTCAGTCTGCCCGCTACAGATTGGAGGAATACAAATATTTTAATCCTCCATAAAATAGGGAATGCAAATAACATCGGAAAACGGATTCTGCTGTTGGCCACCAACTGGAATAAAGACGTTGCATTAAAGAAAATACATCTGCTGTGCATACTAATAAAGGCATTTCACTTCCTCCGAGCCAGCGTTGCACAAAAGCGGCCGGGCAGCCCAGCACCGCCTTTGCTCTCGCTGCGGCCGCAGCAGCCCCGCGGGTTATTTTGCGGGGCAAACGGAAAGGAGCCTCCCAGGAAATTCATTTTACTTCTTCCCGAGAGCATCATGCCCGTGAGGCGCTCCGGAATTTTCCTGCCCTAAACCGTCTCGAAAAGGTCCCTGCTCCGCTCTGCCCCCACGTTTCATACTCGCGGCCCGGCCGGGGAGAGCGACCCCCTCGCTCCCCGCCGGGGCGCCGGCGGCCGGGCACCTCCCGCGGAGCAGGGGCCGCGGGGGGACACAAAGGCAACTGGCCAGGGTGACATGGTCGGGCAGAGGTAAAATCAATAGCGAGCTCGCTTGTCGGGCTGCGGGACACGGCTCCCCTCCTCGTCGGCTGTTGTCGGGGTTTCGGAGGAATGCACTCGCGCTGGGTGCTGGGCAGAAGTCAGCTTTGTTTTCAATTTATAATAAAACACATCAAAGGAAACCATCCAGGTCCAGTTTCTGCCAGGCCAGGGTTACAATTCTCAGCTCAATGATCAAGGACCTCTTTGCATTGCCTTTGCCCCTTCGGGTCAGAAAACGTCCATCATTGACAGACTCCCCAGAAACGAAGGAGGGAGCAGCTCTGGGCCGCAGAGCCGGTTCGTTTAACCGGGAAAATAGAAAGCATGTCACCTTTTTAAAAATAAATGACACCATTCTTTCGTACATGTTGGTGATAATTATATGGTCTGGGGAACTTTAACACAAAGAAAAACTAAAGAACAGACAGTGTGAGAACCGAAAAATAAATCTGATTTCACTCTTTGCATTCGTAGTTAAGTACCATCTCTTCAGCGGGAAGATGCTAACCCGAGAGCCAAAAGCACTGGGAAATAGAGAAATGTCCTTTCAGACGTGTCAGTTAGACTGGGCGGGGAGGCCGAGGGCAGATTTGGACTCCCCTGGCCCCGGACCGCTGTCTCCCTGCGGCTTTGGCCCCGCTCAGACAGGGCTTGTCCATGAGACGCGCCCATTTGTAATTCACATTTCGCTGGCGCGCTATTACTTCCCACGTCTACACCTTGCGGACAGCAGTTTCACACGAGCTCCTTGATCTAAGCGTCACTCCATTAAAACCAGGTTAGAAAAACCAACAGCCAACGACCGAAGAAGGCAGAACGTCAGGCAAATTATTTAGTAAATGTCATTTGATCTCTGGGTGTCTAATTCACAGGAAGCGTGTTCCCTGCCCCCCACGGCGAATTACAGGCTTAACGGCTCGTTTTACACTTAAAAGGTAACATTGATATTTTTGTTCTAATGAGATAATATATAAACACCTTCTCCCGTGCCCGGACAGTTTCTTAATTGCGTATTTCAATTCAGATGGAAACTTTATCTGCGGGAGCCGCAATTTATTCGCAGCCATTATCTGTTCGCCAAGATCCTCTCCCACACTTCCAAAATGCAGATGAAGGAAATCTAACAGAAATCCCGCCCATTCGGGTAATTGGTGCACTAAGTGTTTATTTTAAGTGAGAATAATTTAGCGACAAATTTCCTTAAGGAATAACATTCTTAACACATTAAAAAAAAAAAAAAGAAGGGGGGGGGGACCCTGACAACTCTGATTTGCTGTTACGCCCGACAGTCGCTCCCGAGCGCCGCGCCGCACGGCGGCTCTTGGGCGCCATCTAGAGGCGCGGGCGGCGCAGGGCCGCGCTCCCGCCGCCCCGGCCGCGGCCCCGGCCCCGGCGGGCGGGCTGTGCCCGCGCGGCGGCCCGGCGGGGCGGCGGCGGCCGGTGCTTGCGGGGCGCGGGCCGGGCGGCAGCGAGGAGGGGAGCGGGCGGGCGGGGAGGGCGGGGGCGGCGGGCCGGGCCGGGCCAAGTTTGGCGGTGAGGACGGAGCGACACGGAGGGAGGGAAGGAGGGGGCGGGCGCGGCGGCGCGCACCCACCTGCAGAGCCCGAGACGGCGCCGCCGCGACGTGCCGGGTCCGGGCTGCCCCGCTGCCCGCGGGCGCTCCGCGGGTGTCCGCAGCCCGCTGTGCCGGCGCAGTCAGCGCGGCGGGGTTGGGGGGGGGGGAGCCGAACTCTGCCCCACCGCTGCCGGCATCGCCGCGGCGCCGGGCGGCCCGGCGGGGCTCGCAGCCGGCCCCCGCGGAGCGGCGCGGAGCGAGGCGCTCCCTGCGGGCGGGCCGCACCTCGGCGAGGCGGGGGGGGGGGGGGGGCGTCCTGCTGTTTTAACACAAACCACCGGCGCTGCCTCCTTCCAGGATGTGCTAATTGCTACCTGGCTGGCAGGGCGCGAAGCCCTTGTCCATTGCCGAGTACAAAGTAGGTTGCTGGAAAATTTGAAATTGCCTTTCAGCCTAAAGCTGCCTTACCTGAATGTCATAATTACAGTAATTATGTACATCCAAATTACATGCTAATTAAATTAGAATCAAATCGTTCTAAATCGAAATCAAATGAGGTAGCGAGAATTAATCAATGACAACATAAATAGAGAGCTTCCTTCAGGGATATTTATTGTAACGATCCAAGCAGGAATTTGATCCCAAAGTCACCTGTTTGTTTCCCCTCAGAACGGTAACGATTCGTTGTGGGGCATAAATTTTACACGGGCGGCCGAGCCGGCGGGCAGCCGGCAGCCCCGCTGCCGCCTCCCCGCCACCGCCTGAGACCTGCCGCCGCGGCACCACGGGCGGGCGGCGCCGAGAGCGCGCTTCACCTGCGGAGCCGCCGGGCGCCGCCAGCAAGGCCCGGGCCTGGCGGAGCCCCTGGCCCCGGCTGAGGCGCAGCGGCCCCGGCTGCTGGCCCGGACAGGTGGAGGCGACCGTTGGAGGCGACCGTTGGAGGCGACCGTTGGAGCCGCCGGCCCGCCCTCGGCCACACGGCGCGAGCTACCTCAGGGCGGCGGAGGGTTGACGGCGCTCGGGGCTTCAGCCGAGGAGAGAGGCTCTTACCGTCATGTGCGGACCGACAGCACCTCCTACAGGGCCCGGCGCTCTCTGCCGAGCCGCGGCGGGGCGCGGGGCGGGCGGCGGCGGCGGCGCCCGGGCCCCGCGGGTCGCCTCGGGCCGCGGCTCGGCGGCAGGCGCCTGGCTGGGGTCGCCCCGCGGGCGCGTCGCCCGGCGCCCCTTTCCCTTCCGCGCCGGTCCCGGCGCCGGTGTCCCCGCTCCAGCGCCGTCGCGGCCGAGGTAGGTGAAGGGAAGCCCCTCTGCCCAGCAGCGGCCGGTCAGGCACGGAGGCTCGCTCCTGGCCCGGTGGCGGGGATCCAGCTGGCCCAAGGCAAGTCCTGAGCGCAGTGGGGTTCTTCTTCCAAAGCTGCACGGGCCTTCCCCGAGGCTGCCGGGGTCTTTCTGTCCTGAAAGCGGGAAAGGTTTCACCAACGCAAATGTTTTGTTTCAAAGCTCTGCAACACGAAGCCTTTGAGTCAGAATGACGTTATTCCTGTTTTAATTTTCGTTCACAGGGGCCAGCCCTCACACTAAACCCATGCCATTTACCATCCTGTGCAAAGAAGGTCAGATGGACTTAGTGCACATTTCCTTAACTAGATGAAAACAAGTAACATGAGGAGACCCAAAAACAACGCCTAAAACCTGCAGATGTCAAGCTGTCCTTCCTTCTCTGGGTGGAAGTCAGCTGCATTGCCCACCAGCGTCTTGCCAGCTGCAGATTCCTGTACCTGTGCCACGCACAAGTGTGACAGGCCGGTAAACGAGAGAGATTTCTTCAGAAAAGATGCACATTCCAGTATTTGTTACTGCTTTTATCTTTCAAGCTGCACCTAACATGAAAACGTTCCATCAGAATATGCCTTATTTCCCCTATCTTCCTTATCCCCTTCCTTACTCTGTCTGTCCTCTTACCCAGAGGAATAATGAATTCTTCACAAGAGTTTTTGTTTCAGATTATTTTAATGGGCTTTCTAGCAGTCTCCTCCTGATCCCTCTAAACCAGAGATTTCACATATATGTTACACCAGGGCCTGACTCTTAGCGAGTTGTGCATGCCCGTTAACTCCCAGCTACTTCAGCAAGAATGCCTGAAGCAACCTAGTACAAAGGCATTTTAAAGAGAAAGGTGGCATCTCTTAATGGCTCACCTGTTCAAACTCATGCACATGTGCTTAAAATATAGGCCAGGCCATTTCTCAGTATATTAAACTCCACGAAATATTGAAAAACTTCTGTATGATGGTTTTAAGAAGTAGAAGTAGAGACTGGTAATAAAGCACCCATTTTTTTTTGTGCAAAAAAGAGTTGCTTGCCAGAATACTGAGTACAATGACACCTTTTCACCTGTCCACTAACCAGTATACTTCCACCTGCCACCCTGAAGAGGCAAAGAAACATTCCCTTTGCGGTAAGAACATAGTACAAATGCCTAGGGCAACACTCTGCTGACTCAAGACTCTGGCAAAGGTGGCAATTCTTACTGTTTTCAAAGAAGAAGATACTTTATTATGGGAGTTTATCTTCATAACAATGTTTGCAGAAAATGGCTGACAATCATGAAGAAAAATAATTTTTTCATGAAAACAAAAGATTTAATATTTACATTAACTTTCCATCACAAACAATGAAATACCTGAAACAGTCAAGGCAGTAAATATTCTTTTCATGTCTTGAGAGATTATTGAGCGATAACTTGACATTGTACTGACATATACCAACAGGGGTTCAAGATGTTTAGATAGCCCTGACCAAGCTGTACACCGCAGGAGGTCAAAAAACGTTGGCTACACACTTATGTGAACTATGTCTCTCTCTTGTTTTAACTCTTGAAATTGATCTCTTACGGGGAATTTTAGGAAAAATGTTTCCGTATGAAAAAAACTCTTCAATCTGATGTTTTGACATCTGAAGCAGTGATTTTATCTTCTGATTTTTATCAGAACTATCTCAAACGTCTGTTATCATTTAAAACATTCCAGGACTCTTCCCAAATTACTCTCCGATTCGCCTCACAGTTGCATCTAAACAGAAATCATCATTGACAAAACCTAGAGTATCACACACTGCTCTGAAATATTTTAAAACACTAAAATCAGGTCTATGACTTACTGCACGTATACAAGAAATATTTACCAGCATATTTATACAGTAAGAAAAATACAGTAACATTTGTACCTAATTTACAAATATTCCCACATTATAGAAATTATGCTGTTGGTTTTATGTAGGAAATGACAGTTACAGAGGTTGGAAAATGAGCAGCAATACATAACTGAGCCCTTGTTAAAGGTATTCATCAAAAACGGAGACAGTTTTGTTTGCACCTGTCCCCTACACTATCTGTTTTTTTTCCTCTCTCGGCTTCTGCTTCTACTGCGTCTGCTGCTTTCCCTATGTTCCACTTTACCGCACTTGTCTCCGTAGCGCTCTCTACATTTTTTCTTCTCTCTGAGCACATCTGTGCTGGGGCTTCTGGTTTCCTTTTTCCTGTGCCGTTCTTCACTGGGGCTTTGACTTGGACTTTTTCTTATTTGCCTTTGCCTGTAACTGCTGTGACTTGTGCAAGGGCTTCTCCCGCTCCTCTCATCCATGCTTTGGCTTCTGCTATCCCGCTCCTTTCTTTCAGTCTCTCCCTTGCTGGTGCTATGGTATCTACTTTTGGACTTTCTTTCCCCCTCACAGGAGTTCCATTTGTTGTTCTCCGCAGAACTATCTTGCTTTAAAAGTCTATACTTCTCCCTACCTTTGTCCTTGTTACCGTGACTACTGGAGAGATCTTCATAAAGTTTTTCCTTCCTCGTCTTTGCCTTTCCTTCTGAATCGCTGCTGCTAGCCTCTGAAAACTTGTCTTTTTTTCTTTTCTTAGAATACATCTTCTTTTGTGCTGCTTTATCTCTGCTGTCAGTCTCACTATCACTGCTGCTTACTGAAGTCTCACTGGAGGATGAGGAAGAGGATCTTGTCTTATGTTTCTTGTGTTTACTTTTGCTTTTTTTCTTTTGCTGCTTTTTCTTCTTTCTGTCTTTCTTTTTCTTTTTCTTCTCCAGACGATCCAATTTCCTTTTATTTTCAAAATAAAAGAGCAGAGCAATCAGATGTGTTAGGACATTTTAAAATATGTCACTGTCTTTTAAAGTTCACTACTTTAGATGACCTGCACAGTAAATACAGTATTTTCCATAAAAGCACGTTGAATTTCTCTCCTTTCTCCAAAGTCTTATTTTAAAACTTTGGAACTTGAGTTAACCATCGCTAGAATCCTCCTGCAATCCACAATGGTTCCCTCAAATTAGGAGGGATACAATTTCTTTAATTCCTTAATTCAGAAAAAAATAGAAGAAATGTGAATTTGGGCTTTGTAAAACTAAGAACACATTCAGCAGTGCTCTTCTTTCACCTCAACCTGCTTTGGGAACTTCAAAAACAATTTGCTGCTTTTTGTTAGTGCATTTTTATAATCAGAGATTTTGAAAATGAAGAACTGGCAATTAGTATTCATTTGCTAATAATGATGGAAACTGAGAATCTGAAGCCTACACCTCCAAGTTCCCCTGGCAAATAATACTGATGTTTTCAATCACTTCTTCTATCACAAGTAGAAGTATATAATTTCTAGCCAAAAGTACAATACTCTGTCACGCACACTACGGTCACTGCCATTTAACTGCTTTTACCTAGTTTTTAAATTTCAACCCCTTGCTTTCTCTGTTTATTCTTCTCAAAGAATCAGTGATCAAATAGTGAAACTACTTTCAGTGTATTCAAAAATATTACTTCAGACTCTCAGAATGTAAAGGACCTAAGCATTTCCTGAACTTTAACTTATATATTTATATACATATAAAAATATTTAAAAGGGACCACGATTTAATAGTGTTGGGCCAGCAAATTCAAACAAAATACTTTTAAATGACTCAGACCACACAGCATTCATTACTAAAAATGACCATAAGATTTGCCCAGCATTTTCAGAGAATGACTTCTTATATATACAAATACCATAGGTACCTAGCTACTCATGTACCTGCCTATGCATTCACCTTCCCCCTTTTTTTCCCTCTCCGTGGACAGAACATACTTTTAACCTAAAAGGCTGCCTGACTGCCATTTTAACTAGTGATACCTATAGGGGATTTATCAGGCAGTAGTTCATATTTTTCATTTTATACATTTTCAAGTTATTTTAAGATAATGTTGCAAATTAACAGAGGAACAAATGTGAGCCACCTTAAGCATATGAAATCAGCAGGACAGAAGCAAGGAATGAAAACCTTATTTTCACAGTTCTCATGAAAAGTTAATATTGGGAGCTCCCTCTGCTGGCTTAGTAGCATCAGCAAACTGCAAAACCCTGATCCAGAGCAGTGCTGAGCTATGCCAACCTTGATGCTGGGACACAACGTCAGGTTAAATTTAGCTGTACTGGAAAAGATATAAACTTTGCCAAGTTGTGTAAGCAAGGACATAACCTTTTTAATCCTAGAAGGAGACACTGTAAACAGTGGAGTGCAAAGTAATATTTCAAAATAGGAAATGACAGCATCTTCAATGAGCCAATGCATATTGTAATACTAGAGTGCTTATTTCAGTTTCAGAACTAGAAATGAGACCCAGTCCAAAGGTATCAAGACTAGACTAGAATAGCCAGATTAAAAAACCTCAACTGGATTTAAAAAAACCATGCTGCATAATACTATTTGTGGTCAAGTATATGCTAAATTAAGTTGACTTTCTTCTGCCGTGATGCTGCTAAATTCTTCAATGGTATAGAAGAATTACAATGACAAGCATGCACGAGAAAGCTATGGTGTCAGAATTACTGGCTGTATAGATCCCCTCCACTAGGTACCACAATTACCTTAGAAGTTTCTGTTTTTGTTTGGTTGACAGTGATTTTAAAAATTCAACTTCTGGATCATCATCTCCTTCACTTGCAACATATTCCTAGGAAAATGCAGTAAGATATTAAGTCCGTAAATAAAAACAACCTCTTAATTCAGATTTGTGTATTAAAACCGATGCTTGTGTGTGCAGAGGTACAAATACATTTGTATTACCACATCAGGTTAAGACTCTTTGGAAAGAGGCACATACTTGCTACAAAGAAGAAACGCATTCTGTCTCAAAGGGAAGTAGATTCTATAACGTAGGGGTCATACAAAAGAAGTTATTAGTAACATATGAGACATTACTGCCCGGGAGAGAAGCATTTCTGAAATAGTTGATCAAAATGAGCAAATTTTAGAGCTCACAGGATTCCCTAGGATAAGTCATTTATCATTCATGAGGATGGGGAAGACTCTAGTCCCGCTCAAACCCAGAATAATTTAGGCATGCTATTTTTTCTGCCTCAGTTTAATGGGTGTTACAAAATCTACCTTACTGTTTTGACATTGGTCTTCCAATGTTCGTGAAGTGTTCTAGCAATGCAAAATGTTGTAATAATATAATCTACATACAGTAACACAACAAGCAAAGCATAGATACTTTAAGACCCTAAATTCTTCAAATTGTGTGTATCTGGTACAGCACAGCTCTCTGCTGTGATGTTTTCAATTCTAGCCACACTCAGAAGGTGAAAGAAGATGTAAAGATAGGAAGCTCTTCTGAGGAAAAAAAAAAAAAAAAAACCAACCTCAACAACCCTTATATCACTGCTACGCATTTAATATTGCCCACATGCTACATGTTTTCCGGGAGAAAACAAAGCTTTGTTTAAATACAAATGGAGATCTATCTGTGGAGACACGATGAACTGTCCATTTACTCAGGCTTTTCGGGACACGTGAGAGCTGCTGTCCCCAGTCTACTTCACCTTGGTCACCTGGTGGTTTGACTGTCTTGCTATATGAACAAAGGTTATTTCATGGTGACTCACTGAAGTAGTGTATATGAATTGTTCATTTTACATTTTTACTAAAGCACCTCAATTAGAAATGTACCTTGAGAAGTCTAAATAAAGACAATTAAATATTTTCACTCCAAATGACAACAGATGTAACGATAGTCAACTAAGTCAAAGATCTTCAGATACAGAATTCCTGGCAGCAATTATTTGTGATACTTCCTCAGACTTCATCCAAAGGCTAGTATTGCGGAAGAAGTATGTAGCAAAACCCCTAACCATGCCCTTCTGTGAGAAATTCAATTTATAGTCAGCCAGAGGAGGTGTTTAATTCATTAAAGATTGGTTACAGAAAATCATGTAAGATTCGCCATTCTGACCAAAACAAAGCTGGAAAACACAGTAAGTTTCTGGATATTTTTCTGCTAGCATAGCTATTCAGCTTTCCTATGGATATGCATATTGGGAAACATTAAGTAGCAATTCATAAGCAATCACATTTAGATTTATAGACATTTTCAGCTTACTGGTAAAAAGATCATTACCTGTGATGGATCATTTGCGGTCAAGTTTCTCCCCAGTACATTTCGTTTCAGTGCAAACCCACTGTTTCTCATCTCCGCTATTAGCTCCGAGGGGTGCATTGATGGCCCTGTTCACAAAAATCACAGTTTGAATGTATCATTTATATCTCTCTACCTTTTTTGGACTCCACAGTAGGAATTCAGTTGAAGCTTTGTTAAGTAAAATCACAGCTAAATCAACTCAATAATCATCTGCTGGGCAAATAATCAGATATGATTTTCTAAAACAGCAGTCTGGAGATTCAGAATAGAAAATAATTGCGTTTTTCTTTAAGTGCAAGGGGATTCTCTTATGTAACTTTGTCATGTTGAAAACAATGTATTTAGGTAAGTCTACTAGATATTTTTATTATAGTACAAAAAACACAGGAAACAAAGAAAAAACATATTAGGTGAGACTTTTAAGTACCTCCTCTTCCCTAGAACAATGGGAAAATGCAATTCTAATATGGTATTAATATGGAATTTTTCATAATGACACAATTTTTTAACTTAAACGTGGAAAGAAACCAATAAACTCAGTACACTTATGAAAAAAAATAATTAAATACATGAAAAAAATCAACCACGTCCTTATTTACTCCAGGGACCACCAAATATGCTGGGTCTCTGAGCTGTTAATTTTAAGGCTCCTCACAAGTCTGTGCTGTAACAGCTTGAAAAACGCACAGTACACTGCATTAGGGTAGGTGTTTGGGATTAGGCATGTTATCTTTATTTGCAAACACCTATATAGGAGTAAAATATGAGACGTATTTTGGATCATTCAGATTTGCATAATTTATAAGCCCCGTAACTCACTCTTTTGCCTGAATTAAATTCTGTGATCAAGACCTCACATACTTCTGTGGTTAGATACTTTCCCAACCTCCAAGCGTATACTCTTTTGGTAGGTCACTTTCAGTAAATTTACTTACCAGTTCATTCACGAACCTCACTGTCAATGAATTAGCAATACTAACCACAGGTTAATCTAAATTACAAGGCATATAAAATGGAGCATGAAGCACATGACTGCTCATACTTCAGTAAACTAACTGTAAATGATAAAATAACCTAGTTTTATCACACACATTGATCCTGTTTTGCAGTTTTAAGAGTTTCTTAGTTGTAGAGAAGAACAAAACTCACAAATTTTTAATATAGAAAAGTATGGAAAGTAAACAGAAATTTTAATATGGAAAATAAAATAGCACTTTCTCAATAAAAAAAGTCAGCTTTATTTTTTTCAGTTTTCCTGCAGAACACACTGCTTATAGAAACATCTATCTGCAAAGCAGGAATGAAGAAAATAACACTTGAAAAAATAACGGTTTAAGGAGCCTTTGCATTACTGACTTTCTCTTCACAAGTTTCTAATTTTTCCAGCCAAAACAATTTTCTAAGGAAATATCTTTTACTCCCTTATTAAATGTTCTATTAAGTAGAGGCTTAATTTTCCCCCCCTCACATATATTTTATTAAAAGTGTTCTTTCTTTTAAAACGTTACAGTGTACTTGTAAGCTCACTGAAGGTCAGTGAAGGTGTATGGGTTGCTTTGTTTACATTTTTGCTTATTTCAGTTTTAAAAGACTCATTGAAGAGAGGAAAGGAACACAATTAAGCTTTTCAGCTCCTCAGTACCCCTGTACATGCTCACCAACGCACAGATCTATCCATGTCTGTACAACATCAAAACAGACTGTATCGATCAGCAAACAATGGTGATAAAAGTATAAAGATATATGCAAGAAAATTCCTTAAGTCTCAACACATCATAAGTTCTCAAAGGGTTACTAAAAATATAATTTAAATTACTCGTACTACAATTCCAAATTCATATGTTTGTATGAAAAGAGGAAAGAGTGAGTCTTTGTGTTTGGAAGGGTTGCTTCTCCAGGTACCTCTGACAAGGGTTTTTCCTGAGAAGACCTAAGAACTGAAACGGTAGCCATACAGGGCAGCACATTTTGATCTCAGCAAGTCACTTGCAGCCAATGACCTCAGGACCACCTTTAGGGAAGTAATACACAAGGGCAAACCCAAGACAGAGCAAACTGGTCAACAAAAGGAACGCACAGGTCAAAAACCGTGGAATATGGCAGTCAGAGATGTTACTGTAACCTTGCTCTGCTTACCCAAATATACTCTGGATGGAGCAGATACCAAGATTAGACACAAACCTAACAACAGAATTTGTACCAGAATTTGTATCTTGATTCAAAAAAAAAAGCCATATAAAGCACCCATACAATACAATAAAAAACTAAAACAAAAACAAGCCCTGTATGAAGAAGCTGAACGGAGACACAATGTACAGTCACAAAGGAAGATTTCACCATACCAAAGAAATGAAAACCTTTGACCAGATTAAAGCTTAGAACTCCCCTTTTATTCAAAGATTATGGCAGTAAGAGCCGCTGCCTATCAAAATGACTAACTTACCATGTCTTCTCCTTTTGGTATCTCCGAGCAGTGTACACACTTTCATATGTACCGAACACCTAGATATTCGCAGTAGTGTGATCAGAGAAACAGAAGAATACAACTTGTCCAAACCTACACAGGAAATCTGGAAGAGAACTAGGACAGAACCCCTAATTTTATGGTTACTTACAAGGACTAGAGTCAGGAGGAGACCAGAAAGGCAGAAAGGCATGAAGGCACCGTTCAAAGTTTTGAAGGCCCTCAAAAGCACAGTTCAAAACTATTTTCTAGAAATAGACCTTTCAGGCCTTTCTTGTGCACAACCACTGGGAAGGGGGTAAGCAATTTTTTTCCCTTTTTTACATAAAAAGCTCATCATGAATGCACAGCATTATTGATTTTTGTGCACTTCTATCCAATCCATTTCAGATGTTCTTTGAAACACGGATCAATACAAGCGAACAAAGAAGCCTGTCCGAGTGGTTACTCAGGCCAGGGTCTAACATAGAACTGCATGTTAACTTTTCAGTTAGCTTCCATATGCTTTTTAGAGGTGAAATCAGCATTAGGTTGAAAAATAGGAACGCATATTAAGTAAGCTTAGAAGGAAAGCAAATTAAGCTAAAAATAAATTTACATGAATTCTTCTTCCTTGTTTATTAATGACATTAGGGAGACGCGTTCACAGCTCTGTCTGCAATGTTTTAGACATAACATGGTTCTACCATAACAAGGACAAGCAACAAATCACTGTTAGCCCCGTTTTGTGGACATATAAAAATTACATCAAACGTACCTACAAAACCCTTAGAAAGTAAATTTTCTGTTTTTGTGAAGTGGTTTGTGAAATAAGCGATTCCTGTTTTGGTCTCCCTATAATCGTGGTGAGGGAAACAGCAATTTAGGTTCAGCCAAGGCTTGTGAGGAGAAGCAAGAACCCTTCTGAAGCTTTATTATATACATTAATTTTTTCTGTAATTACAAGTTTTAAAAAACAATGCTAGGAAACAGATTTAGAAAGCAAATCTACTCTATAAAGTACACATGAACACAATCCCATTTGACCACTCTCTTGTGGTGACACCAGCCAGGCATGACACAAGCATACTGACCGCTGTGGGTGATAACACAGGACTCTTTAGTAGCATAAAATCTTTCTAGTTTAAAAGACATTAACATTTTTGAGAGGACTACACAGGGGAACTTGCTCTCTTGTTTTTTTCCCTTGAACAGCTAATAGCAATGAACTTCTCAGAAGTTCTGATGCCTAATGACTGAAAGACTGCATTGCTACTTTTTTAAGGTAACAACACTAGACTACATAAGGACAATCCAGTATCTGATCTGAGAAATCTAAGTGGTATGTTTTGTATCTGGCTATAAAACCAGGCTGAGAAATTCAGTTAAGACAACAACATTGATAATGGCCACACAACTCGATATCAAACCTCTATTACTATCTACTGTCTATAACACAACACTAGAACCAAGCAAAGCTTTATTCTTATAATTGAATTCCTGCTCAGTGACTTACTTTCCCACCCCCCTTTCCATCACCCTCCAAGATCTTCAGACAAAATAGATATATCTTATAGCCATGTATCTTCATCCAGTGAAGATCCAATTAAGTCATAAACTGAAAGACAGCTGTTAAGTTTGAGCTGAAAGGCTCTCAGGTATGCTTAAAATCCTGGGATCTGATGCTAACTAAGTATTTTTGGTCAGTATCCACCAACTTGCAAAAATTCACAAATACATCAGGAATAGAAAAATATTCTGTGTACTGTGAAAACTGATGCCCTAATATATCCATCTCTTACTTGTGAGACAGCCTGTGAAGAAGCTGGCATGATCTCATGCAGGTGAAAGGCTCTAGATATGACTATGTCATGAATTAACAACAAGTTAGATATAGAAATCCTGTAAAAATAGCTGATTGCTAGGACTTCTAACAACTAGTCTCTCAGCAGTCATCCATCAGCAAACTAAAAATAAATTCAAACTTATAATCTGTTTCATCATCTGTTTCTTACTCTTTCTGAAAGAAGTCAAATGCAGTACCTTGCTATTTTTGAATATAACTATGTGTCAAGCTTATTTTCTGGATTTTTTTCTTTTGGGAAAAAAAAAACACTTTAAAATTTTTCTAGATGATACTTGTTTAAAACTAAAACATTAATCTTCTGTAAAATCCAGTTACAGAAGAGCTTTTTACCACATATAGGAATTAATTCATTGCATACTGATATCATACTTATTTCTCTGCATTAAGACAACTTGTTAAGTTTTCTAGAGCTACAGTTACCTAAAATTATATTAAGGGGTTACACAAAGGAGGCTCCATGGTTAAGAAGCAACAAAAGCTTTTTTAATTTTTTCATGGCCTTTATAATTTTCAAGAAAAAGTTTTCAAGCAAATAGGCTACAGTTTTTTCCTTCTCCTTACTTCTCACGGAAGTTCTTACTGCATTACTCTCTTTTCTTCTACTGAAGATACTATTTAAGGTAAAAAAATCCAGTTAGCTCAGCTGACTTAAAGAGTTGGAGCATAAAATCTGGAAACGCAACCCATTAAATGAAGTGTGCAAAGAAGGATCTTAGTCTTGCACAAAGCACAGCCTGAGAGCAACCTCAAGTCGACAGCTGTTAGTGCATCTCTGTAATATTCATACAATTAAGAAACAGAAGAGTTGTAAATAGAAGTTTTCTGAAGTCTGTGAGAGCCTGAAATTATACTGTATTACAGAAGGATATACTAGGATTTCTAGAACATATTGTCAATTCGCCTGTATAGCAAAGAGCACTCCCATTTCTTATTACATTAACTGAGATCAATTTAACAGAATTAATTCTATCTCTAGTAAACAACTGGGGGGGGGTGGAATATAATTCTAGATTTCAATTACTAAATGCCTAACTTACAGAAAGGTCTCCTACTCCACCTTATAGTGCCCTCCCCAGCCCAGAAACAAAATAAACGTATAGCTAGGATTGACTCTTTAGATTCTGTCCATATTTCTCTTGAAGTTACACATGCGAAGGGTGCATTTAATGCTCTGTTGTTACCAGGATGTTTCTTTTAACAAGCACGGGCAATTAGGAGGACAATGCTAGCTGTAACGCACCATCTAGCATCCCTCCATTAAAATGTCTAAAGCGCATTTTTCAAATTATCCAATATTAAAGGACATTGTGCTAAAATCTCTTTTCATAACGACTGTGATTAAATACCACTTTTTTCTACAACAGTTTCAGTGGCAGTGAGGACAGAACCATAACGTTATGGTCGCTAGTATGGCCCAAAATAGCACTTGCAGTTCGTTTAGTCACCATGCATAGCCTTGACAGTATCTGCTCAATTTATGGATAAAAGCTTCCACTGCTGTCAGCAGTGCAGATGAGCAAACTGAATTACCCTTTGCAATCAATTAAATTTCTAACTAGATTTTGATCGTGGAATACGTACAGAAAGCAAAGACAAAGACATAGTAATAGCGTAACCACTAACTCCACCTATGGCAGGGGAAATTTTAGTAAGCAGTTGTATTCACACAAGTGGTTTGTAGTTATGCATTGATATAAAAATTACTGAAAAAAAGGCAGCAGCTTCCTTATGGTGTCATTTTAACTACTTTTTGACCTACATTTTAACACATGCCCATTTTGTGCACGTACCAGCAAAACAGGCATTATTTAGAATGGAGTTAGACCTTTCTAGAGCTTCCTTTCCCTAAGGAGGGGTTCTGGTGTGGGATAGCTTTTAGTTTATTTGTGTGACCACTTAAGTCTAAATTAACACTATCAATCGTGCCATTAGACTTTTGCTGATTTGGTAACAGACATAGAACTTGCCTAGACATAAACGTAAGACAACTACACAGCTATATCTGCTACCCATATATCACTCTCATATTATACATAAACACACATATTATTCATCAGTATACGCCACGCCATCATGTTTTAAAAGTCACGTATCAATCAAGGACAAGATCCTTTCAAGGCTTATGCTTTTTACTGCATAGATTCTGTTAACAAAGTAGGGCTAAAGCGTGTTGTCTTCCTCCTCTCTCATATGCATCTTAAACAGCATGAGGCCATTATTCTTCCAAAATTTAAATCTAGTTCTCTGTGTAACACGAATACTAAAGCTGTGCTCTGTTATTGCCAAAAATGAAACTGCCAGCTACCACTCAGACTTCAAAACTGCCTTGTTAGTGATCTTTATGCAAAGCAAACCGGAACTTACTGAATTACTGAACTATATACCTCCCAAGCTCACAAACAGTATTTTACTGATCAAGGATAGCATAGCCAGGTGCAAGGGTTCTCAAAGTGGATTATAAAGGAAAATATGTAGTTATCATCTTCAGTGCTCAGATTGAGCACTGGGTCTGCCACATCTGAAGGCAGAGTCCTGTGGATCTGAACAATGCCTGTTAGTGTGGAGTCTTCTTGGTAAAATAAGCGTTGGAAAACCATCCTGCTGGTTGGTTTCCACACGAAGGAGGAAGGTATCCTGAACTCAGAACACTGCCTTCCCTGGATGGTGGCAAAGGCAGAACATTTGGACACAACAGTTTGGGGATTTTGTTTTTAAAAGACAAAAGTAACTTTATAAGTAGCATAAACAGTTCTGTCAATACATCCATAAA
This sequence comes from Struthio camelus, assembly GCF_040807025.1. NCBI lineage: Eukaryota > Metazoa > Chordata > Aves > Struthioniformes > Struthionidae > Struthio > Struthio camelus. The sequence goes on along the minus strand of NC_090947.1, from coordinate 21,696,182 downwards.
CATTTCTTCCCTTCTCCCTACGGTCCCATACGTTCTTTTCCATATGGCTTAAAATAAAATTGAACAACAATGTAAAAAAATTACAGACTGAGCCTAATTACACCGTATCTTCTACGAACTTTTATTATTGTTGTGGCAGAGATAAGAGAATACCCCTTCATTTACCTAAAGGGCAATAAGCTATTGTCATGATTATGTGATCGTGATCCTGGTCATGACGAATGTAGCAAATTTATACTGTCTCCACCAATTCAGAACCGATCATTTTCTACTAATAATTTGTCCATCTATTTTAGCGACGACTGCATTCAGACCATATTTATATATCAAAGCAACAGCTGCAGTTGGCATTGAGGGCAAGCAACAAATACAAAAACTTTGTGACTCTTAATTAGCTTTACTTTAGCGGGTCTGTGGTTTAACTGATCGCAGGATTTCAGCATAGCGTACCATGCTTTTTGTCAGAGGCGTTTCAGGGAATCTCGAGTTTCCTTTTACTTTTTTTTGTGCGTCTTAAAAGAAGTAAAAACCATTTACATTATCAAACTGCTATATAAATCCGTATTTCTTGTTTAAATGCTAAGCACAACACTTCTAATACAAATCTGTATTTTATGCACTTACATCAAATACTGAGACTTCTGAAACATAAATGGAGGATTATTCTAAAATGTTACAGTTCTTAGTCTAAGTGAAGATTTTATTAGGGTTCCTACTGTTCACAATCAAAGCACTCAGCTGCAGATCATAAAGGAAGGGTTCATATACTATGCATTTCTACAGATGACCTTTTATACAAATGCTCATAGTTAACATATTCAAATACCTTTTCTTTATGTTATTATAGGTTCAAGAGAACACTTAAATCAATTCCTGCTTTCCTATTGGATGCAATGTAAATTTTTATTTGCTGGGAAACAAAAAGGTACCATATTTGTCACTGAAAAAATGCAGTGAGATTATAGACATAACATAATACAGACACAGATATCCTTTTTTACTGTTTCCATGCGGTTGATAGTGTCAATGATTATTATGAAAAGGAATTTCACCCAAAAGCTAAAGATCACCTGAACACACTAAGTAACAGACTGGTTGAAAGCACAACCATAATTAATTTCAGGGCACTCTGGTAAGGCAAACAAATGGTACCAACTCTAGCAGCTGATAACGGGTCTTTAGATTTAAAGAAGGTTGCATTTATATAGATACGTCAAGAGTTTCTTTATCTTGGTAGAACACAGGACACTAGATACATACGTGTCACTCTACTACATTTTTACCATTAGTTGTCCAAATTTTCCATAACATGCAAATCACTTTCTTTTTCTTCCCTGTAATTCCACTGGAGGGATCATGTATGGAGTCAGTCAGTCAGCCCTAAAACATTCAAAGCAGTCAACAGCAGATGAGGACGCCCAGTAATCTCCAGTCTTAGGTTTTTCAGTCCAAGAGCATAAGAATCCTGTTTATCTTAACATCCCACTGTCTTCTAACCGGAGCATTTACAAAATTATCTCCCCATTTAGGACACTAGTCTTCTTTCATAAGATAGTAATAAACTGTTTCCAAGCTGCTTTTGTTTCAAATAAATATGATAAAAATTGTAAACATTTATGCTTCTGTTGCTTTCCAGCAGTCTCTTCCCCCTCTCCCCCCGCCACCCTTATTGAAAACGGCAGGTTGCTTGCAGAAAAAACGTAGAGGGGTATTTAGTTTGCCCTAACTTCATCTGGCCAAGGAAGTTAGGGGCAATTTTGAAGTGAAATAATAAAACGGTTTTGAAATAGTTTTTATAGAAAACCTACAACTCTCTGTTTTAGTAAAGTCAAAGGCTTTTGAAGACCCACATTGAACTACTGACCTATTTAAAAAAAAAAAAAAAAGCAGCTGTGGTCTGAACTCCCAAAAAAGCACTAAAAGCACAAAATACCGCTGGTGAATGATAAAAAAAAAAAATTGTAAAAATAGGCAAACTTTCCGGATCTAGTGACCTGGTTTTATGTTGGCATACAATACTTATTTTATACATGAATATACGTACACATGCACACAAAGACATAGCCACAAATGATAGTTCCACTTTGTCTGAACTTTGAAAGTTAGGATTTTATCAGGAAAAAACATTCCAAAGCAGTTTAGCCCAAAGAAGCAGTCTGATTGCCTAATTTCAGTTTGTAAAGGAGAAGTAAATCTTATAAGTTGGTCTGTAAGCCTCACAGCTGGAACGTTCTAACACTACTTTGCAGTTTCCAGTGATCAAAGTAAGTTACTTTTTATCTAAAACTACGAATTTCATAATGGAAATAATGCAACACCAGGGGGTGCAGTTATCATGAAATAATTACACTCCCGGGAGATTACAGACAAGGCTGTACCCCAGGGGTGTGATTATCCCATGATAACCACATCCGCTGAAATTGCCTTATTGCAAAAGTAATCTCTATTCACTGGCGAGATATTATTCAATAGGCACTTTAATGGTAAGATTATTATTTTTTTTTTAGCATGAATTACCAAACAGATTAGTAAAATGGTCCCAGAAGCAAAATAACCAAGCCACCAAGCCTAACTCACGGGTACTGACTGCAGCTACTTTCCTGTCTGCTGTAGCTCTGCAGTATATTTCAGACCTTGAAAGAGAGCTGTCTCTTCTCAAAGAGGACAGCTCTGTGCCACAGACAAATGCTTTAACCCTGCAGTCATCTGAAGGCAATGACTGCTCTCTGCGCACAAGATATTCAACGCCGAATCCAAAACAGCAATGCTAACCATTTTACGTGCAAAGAGGAAGATTACAACACAGTCCTCACGTAAGATAACAAATTCAGACACACACATCTTTCTGCTGAACTAAGAGAATCACAGCTTGTAAGGTTTTTCTTTCCAAAAAGTCTATGTTAGTCGCTATTTTACAATGCTTGGAAAACTGTACACTAATGATTAATAACTGTTCTTGATTTCTTCACAGAGAAACAGAACAAAGACTGCAGATAATGCAACTATATCAGACACAAAAGTTTCATTTTCATTCATTTTTAACTCAAACACTTCCTTTGAGGCTGAAAAATAGTCTCAGCCCAGGTAGGACATTTTGTTTTGCTCCCCTTCTGAAGGAAGAGGAAATTAAAATAAAATACATGCTGAACTTGCATCAAGGGCTCTTTAACATTTCCGTTGTGCGTTGGGATACATTATTTATATAACTGCCAAAGGAAACTATAATGGCAATTGAAAGTCAAGTGCACTGTTCTCAAATATCTGGGAATTAAGTAAATAGGAATTTTTTAAAAGCACCTGCTAATAGCAGACTACTCTGGAAAACTTGTGTCAACAAAACATCAAGAGATGCTGAAATTATGAAAACTGCTTTGTGGAAGATCATAATACACAGCACTAAGTCACTGTTCTGTTCACATACTACCTCCTTCTCTTTAACATGACCTGCTCATCTGCATGGAGCAGCCTGTGCGTTATCTAAACTTCAGTAAGATTTAGCTTCCCATTTGAATGAAACTCAGTGATCTGAGCACTTAAAAATATGAAAAGATATCGCCCTTTGGACTTCTACCATACTGAAGATACCATTTCAAACAAGACATTTGATAGCCTGGTTTTGGGAGGAAGAAAGAGAAAGACAGGTAAGGGCTGGTTTTGCTGCTTTTACACAGTAATTTGGCTACGCTAATACAATATTTTTTTCCTCATTTTCTCTCAAAAGCTTTTGAGCAGCAAGAAAGATGAAAAATTCCCTCCAAGTAGGTAAAGGCAAAGGGTACCAACCCTTTTTGCATGCATAAGCATTTGTTAGTAATAACATGGCCACCGCTGTTTTCTTTCCAGGTTAACTTGGTTTAGCGATGTTCCTGAGAGCAGTGACCTTTCTGCACTGGAAACTTCTGAAGACTTCAAAGTTGCACCACTGATTCCAGACATGAGTCTGATTAGCATTTAAGATTCTCCCGTGGTTCCTAATCTTGTGCCTATGTTTCAGCCCTTCTTTAGGGCAGAATATATGAAGCTTCTGCCATTTCTGCTCTACTCTGTGGACAGAAACGCATTTGGGTAGATGCGCAAAGTCAGCAGTGAACAAGACGAAGTCATCTATCTTCCTTCGTATTAAGTGTGCCTCTCTCAGCAGAACGAGGCTCAGAAGAACAAGACCTGTTAGAAGTCGCGCACTGGGTAACACAGGGGAGGCCAGGCCATCTCTTAAAAGCCACTCACGCAGCAATTAGTGATGTGAACGTATTTGGGACATCAGACTTCGAACCAGGAGGCAGAGGCTCCCCAAGCACTGACCGCTTTGGGATTCACGACCAGCCAGCAGGCTCTGCAGCACACCGACTAGCGTCGTCCAACGTCCCGCTAATAGGTGGTGAGCTCCCCCAAAGAAGGGGGATTTTCAAACTTGTAACAGCGTTCAGCACACGATTAGGACAGAAGTTAAGAATCCTAATCTAAAAAGGGTAATGCAGCTACCAAGCCCTGCCTAGAAAAAAAAATCATTTTGTTCTGTTTTGGTGAAAAATGATGCCAGATCATCTTTTATCATAAGACCATAAATCTGAGGGAATAAAGTGCTACCCAGTAAATCACTTCCAAGCAAAACTGAGCTCTTTTCCTATCAAAAAGAAAAAACCCTTTAGATTTGCCCTTCTCTTTTTTTTTTTTTTTTTTTTAAATGAGTTTCAATGATACGTAGCCTAAATTGGGTTATTCTAACACAATTAGTTTCTTAAACTAACTGGAGTTGAGGTTAATCGATTATCATACTAAAATTCTATTCCAGTTTCATTTTTATTCTTTATTATATCTCTTTATTTCTCAGGTAATTACATCCTTTCATTTATGAGACGATATTTATATTTCACTTTCCTGACACACAAATCGGGAATAAGCTCTCAAAGACGAGGTTCCTCCATATGGAATTCCTTCCTGACCTTTAAAAAGGCTACTTGCTTTGATAATTCAGCCCAACATTTTTCAACCGTCTTTTGAGAGCTGGTTGCAAACGTATTTGAACACTACTGGAACACGGCTGGGCGCAAAGGAAAATACGTTAGCACCCATACGTGTTAGCACCCACATCCCACGACTGGCTGTTAACCCTCTCCCCGCCCCAATTAAACATACATTTCGGATCTGCTGTACACAATACCCAGCCGCACCATCCTTGACACCCCTCTATCCGTCGTTCTCTGCAAAGAGAAGCCCGTGATTTCTTCTGCGTTCCAGAGGTGAAGGTACAGCTTCGGAGAATTGTCCGTTAGAGTTCAGACCTTGCCAAAAAAAACCCAAAGAAACAACAACAAACCCACCTACAAAGCCATTGGGCTAGTGCTGGCAACCACAGTAAAGGACAACTCTGGATTATTTATAAGCTTTCTATCAGTTTTCTAGGCACAAGAGGAGACATTTACTTGTGAAATGGAGGGGGAAAAAAGGAAATTCAAGTGCTTAAGTTTGTTTGTTTGTTTTAAACCTAATCCTCGGTTTGTCAAACGCAGAAAGGTTCCATAAAAAAAGACAGTATCATAAACAACTCTCTGACTAGCTACAAAGCGGTGTTTTCTGCAATTCTAGTCGATCTAAATAAGAACGTTGTGGCAACAGACATGCCCACAGTACCCTAAAACAATCGGCTAGTACGTTAAGAGTTTAGCCTAGAGACACATACAGCCGAGCCGCGGGGCAGCGGGAGTGCGTGTGTGACACCAACAACTAGACACAACTCTCAGCGGTGCAATGACAATTACTTACTAACGTCCCAGACAACGCAGGACTGGTTTCATGGCTTAGTGCAAAAAATTCTGTTTTATTTATACATGACAAACTTTAATATGCCGTGCGGATGAATTATGGTCTCAAGAGAATCAGTGAATTCAGTAACGCGGGTTCTCACTTAACTCTAGGGCTTCATTTACGTACATGGAGCTTTCAGAAGTCTCACACGAGTGTAATTTAGCTCTTATTAAATCAGATGAAGATTTAGAAGAGTAGATGAAAGGATTGCATGCCTGAGGTTAGAAAAAGCAGACAACCTTTTATCGGTTGATCTAATTAAAAGATATTACCATTTCTCGATAAGCCTTGTATCTTCTATTAAATCAAGACCTTACAATTGTTTTAAACTTTACCTGCAGTGTTTTACATAGAGTTTCCCTGAAAGGAAGAAAGAGCAAGTAGCAGTATCATTACAGCTGACTGCTCAAACCCAGGAACACAGTGTCTTACAAATTATATATACAAACCGTGATCTGTCGCCCACCCCTACTCCCTGAAATCCTTCCTCTCAGCCTGCTAACAAGTCTGTGCTCAGCACAGCACGCTTTCTTTTAAGGTCTGGAGCCGAAAACGCGAGAGCATTTGCACAGTCTGAGAACACAGAGAGTTTTACAGCACCTTCCTTCATGCAGAGGACACCGTATGCGCTAAATCCCTCTCTTCAGGCTTAGAATGACTGGAAAGCTACCCTGAGAATGTCTTTCGGACCAGGAAACGCTCACAGCAGCCGAACGTTTCTTACAGCTAGATAGTTCAGTTAGCTGTGAAGCAAACACTTGGTCTTCCACAGACGCTGCAAAGTGTTCTGATTGCACTGCTAGGAATAACACGGAGCCCGTTTTCAAGTTTTGTGTAAGGACGTACAAATGTTTTCAAATTTCCCAGCCAAGCGCTCTTAAAAATTACCCATATCATTTGAATTGGAAAAAAAAAGAATTGAATTCTACATGTCAGACATATTTTTATGCTGTAACAGCTGCACGATATCATTCTGCCACCACCATCAGCAAACCCTCCATGCACAATTTCTGCTAAGATAAGGAGGAGGTAAGAACTTGATTGAAAGTTATAACTTACTGAGTATAACGGCAGAGAATAACAACTACAGGACCGGATGGCCAATAAAAGGATATATTATCAGACCATGCCTAAAAGCAGAGTAGCGTAAGAGGCACTATATCCTTTAAAAGTCTTCTGAAGCTTCATCTCAAAGAAATAACAGGTATCTAAGTGGTCTAATTCCAAAAGATAAGACAAGATGTAACATGGACTAAAACTAAGAGCTACCACATAAAATAGATAACTTGAGGAAAGACAGCAAAATAGAAGCTATCAAGTGTGCAACTGTAATAGTATTCTTGCAAAACTGAATACATAACATCGCACGTGACTGTAAGTGCAATACAGAAACCCCGAAGAGTCACCCATGTTACCAGCTGCCTTTTTAACGTACCACAATTTTAAGAATATTCAAAATATTACAATCTTAAATTGCAGAAAGCAAAGCACTCCTAGCAGAATTGTTACTGTAGGCAAACAATATTCAATTTGAATGACTATATCCATGCCTGTAAACCTCAGTTACTTCTAAATGCCATGTGGTTTTAACCAATAGGAAAACTAAGAGAAGAAAAAACAACTGTATTTCATGAAGCAACAGAGAGCCAAATGAAAGGAAACCAGACATTTGAAAATATAACCTTAATTTCTTGTCCATTTATAAAAGCATTTACTATGACTATTAAATAAATAAATAAAATAAAGCCTCTCCTTTTTCCCCAAATGGTTTACAAAGATGTAATTATGTATTCTCATCTTTCCAAATAGTATTCCTGAATTTCAACTGGGACAGTCTTTGATAGTTCTAGTCATTAATTATTTTTGTGACACCAATATCGTTGTTCTGATATAAACAGTCTCACGGCAGCTTCTGAATTTCTGCCACAGAAAGATCAAAGCAACAGTCATTGCAGACTATTTTTTTTAACTCACACGTTTGATTGGAAAAAAAACAGATCCTCAGCATTTCAAACACTTAACTTGAAATTGTGGATACTACATTTGGAACAAAGAAGCCTCTTCCCCATTTCATCAAACATTTGAAATACAATAAACTTAAATCTTCCAAAATTAAACCTGACAAGTTCCTCCAGAATGTATAACCAGCACCTTTGAAGGAAATTCAGTGCCTACCTGAACCATCAGTGGAGACCGAACTTGCATTAATTCCAGAAAGGCCAAACAAAGGACATTCTCGATCAGTGTTTACGTGACCCCACTTGTGGCACTTAATACATCTCACATTCCGCACCTAAAGGAAGAAAAAAGAAACAATTGACAGAATTTAGTTAACAATACAACTTAACATTTACAGAAACGTCTGTGTTATTAAGCAAAAGGAAGGCTTTTAAACTCACTGAGAAACAGGCGACAAAATTAAGAGAGTCCGTGTGAATGTTCTGCAGTTAGATAATATTTGAAATAACCCAAGACATCCACAGAGTGAAATTTATGTAACTTGCCTGGATACCAAATGGCTGATCTCTGATATTCATATCATCCTTAGCATATCTGTTAAACAAAAAACAAAAAAAACCCCCACAGATTAAGTCTTCATTTTTTTTTAAAAAAACGTTATGTATAAAACTACTGTAAGTCCTGTTACTGCTAAATGTGCATCAATTTCAGAGATATACTTCTGGTAAGCATTAGTTTTAATGTGTTTTCAAATACGGATGTAAAATTCAAACAAAAACTAAGCTTATCTAGGAGAGGGTTCCAGCTTTAACTAATTAAGTGTGAAGACATGAAAGAATTACGCAAATGACTTGCTTGAATATAAAAAAAAGAAGAAAGTAAAAGAAAAGGATGTGGAAATTAAGAAAGAAAAAGAAATTTTTTTATTTGGATAAAATCCACGTGTCTTACTTTTCTCGAGGGGCGACTTTTTGCCATTCAAATTTGTACTCAGTCTCTCCTTCTTGCTGTAAAATATAAAACATGGAAAGGCTGAAATTTATTATACGTTTTAAGTAAGTAGGAAGAAAACATTGAGAAATGATGTCATGAATTACCTCTTTAGTTTCTTCTGCAAATTATCAGAAATCATGAAAAAAAGAAAAGATACATTAATTATACACATAACATACAACTGGTTTCTCATCTGGAGGAAAAAAGATGTTATGGCTTACCCTAATACAATAGCAACAACACTCAGAAAGCAATTTTATTTAAATAGAGAGCACTAATAAACAAACAACTTCCGGTATATTCAATTACAAATCCTGTACTACTAGAATCATCTTTTAACCGTATTGCTTAAATATACGAGCACTAAACATCTTACAAGTTTGCAAAGGAAACATTGGACAACAGGACAGCAGAAATATCCAGGAATTGGATATTTTGCACAGATTGCTTTTTCTAGGTTCAGGTAGAGAAGAACTGAGTTTTACAGCCACCTCATTCTGTACAGAATAGTGGCTACAGAGGGAGTTTCCCATTTTAGTAGGTTATCATTAGTTTTAGAAACACGCCTACTTAGAATTTACTTTATGAAGTTTGGTAGATAAGCCTGATCCACATTTCTCAAGAAGAATAAGTACATGTCTTGCAGTACATGTCCACTCTGTTAGAATGTGCTTTTTCACTGGCTGATTTATAAAATGGACATTCTAATTTATGAAAGCTTTTCCTCTCACAGGAGTTTTAATGTACTTTCTAGCAGGCACGGGCCTACTGTAAAACAAGTTACATTTATATTAAACTTAATTCTTTGGCTAAAAGGATCTCATAAAGCAACCAAAAACTTGTTAATGAAAATCAATGGGTCACTTACTGTGTCAGTCCCATGGGCCCATACTTACATGCGTAGTTTCATGTTTTTAAAACTTCACATACCAGGGAAAGAGGATTTATTTTTAAATAAAACAAAATGCATTGGCTATAAAGGAAATTCATCCGTATTCAACAGATAAAAAATTAAAAAGATGAAATTTCAGCTTTGCGGGGCTGGTATCCCTAGGCTTTGTAGCTAGTGAAAAGACAATGGAGTCTGAGCCTCCTTCAGAGGGCAATTTAGAAAGGGTCTAACTTAAAACCTTTGTATCATCACTGATGAGTCTCTTCTTTCTCTTTAGCTGGAAAGGAAGCTTGGGCTGCATAATAGCTTTAACAAATTATTCCTGTTTCAGTAAATCAGCAGAACAGCTTTGCAGGACAACTTGTTTTCTCCCCTTCTTACAAAAGTAGTTTAAGAATTATTAGCAACAATATTTAGGTTTAAAATTAGTTTAAAAATTAAAAAAAAAGGATTATTTGCAAAAATATTTAGTTTAAAATTACATTCACTCCGAGTTTAAGGGATTAGTTTAAGAGTTTTTAAAGAGAAATAACTGCAAAATTTGCTCTACAAGAATGAACCTATCCAAGCATTTCCAAGGGTTTCAGTTCAAGGGGGAAAGGTGCACTTTACAGGGAACACTGTTAGAATGTGTTTTTCTACTACCTTTTCTTAATTCTGCCCTTACTCACACCAACCATTTAATTTTAGGAAAGTCTGAATACATCCACTAGGTATTTATTAACTCTTGTTTATAGATCTAGTAAACACAGTCTTAGTCAGACCCATCAGAGTCAGGTCAAGTAGCATTTTTGATTATAGATTCTCCATGGTTAGTTTATAAATCTTCAGCAAATTAGCTGGTTGCCTTGACGTTTTCTATGCCTAACCTGCGTCAAGTCAAATTTTGGGCAGAATTTTTAAGCAAAAACGGCTCTGCTGCTTCTAGAAAGGAGACTAAGCCAGAACACAGGGTTGTAGTTGCCTGTGATAAAATAAAACTCAGTCATTGTGTCGGTCTAGTCTTTCTCATCCAAAGGCTTTATAACTGGCACAGGAAACACTTTTGCTCAAGAACAGAATTTCTGCTGTTGCTGTGAAAAACTTTTATCTTCTTCCTTTCACGCCAAATTGTTCGTTTAAAAGTATTTATTAGTGTGGGAGAAATTAAAGTTGTGTGAGATTAAAATTATTAAATGCTACATATTATTGCATATTCCCACAGGGAAGTAGAAAAGTCATACCTTCCAGTATTACATCACTGTGAGCGTGTTATTTTAAAATAAAAGAGTTTGTGCTTATCTCTTTGGAGGGTTTTTAGCTTTGCAATGTTGTCTGCTCAAGATCAGGAAACCAGAGTACCTTTCTTTGCTCCAGGTGGGGCCTCATACATGAAGTTAAGACCATTCTTCACACGCTCATCACCCATAAGCAATCTAAATGAGAAAGACAGAGTTTGGGGTAATACGCATAAACGTTCACATTGATATTGCTTGTTTAAACATTTAGACAAGAAACGTGCACAAGGAAATTGTCACCATAACTGGGAATTTCTCATTGGTTAACTTCAGTATCGGAAGTTGAGTATCGAAGAGCTGAGAGCCCAGTCAATACTTCTGCATGCGCCGCTGCGTGCTAAAAATCACACACTGCAATCACAACTGAAACATAACTCTGTGCCCACAGCTTATGGAAGACAAATCTGCATGATCAAAATATGCTGCTATACCAGTTCACCTGCTGCTCTGTTAGATGTAACATTTAGTGACATGAATTAGATGACTCACGCAAACTACCCGAAAAACTGATGATAAGGTCCTAAGAAGTTCTTATGACTTTGGCTTAAGTAGATACCAATTTGTGAGCCACTGTCCTCTTCTGTTACTAAGATCAGTGCGAGACAGGGCTTCAGATAACCCACAGCTACACGTCCTTCGTTGCCACGAAAAGAAGAGAGGGCAGGAGGACGTGCGCGATGTTGCGCCAATTCTCACCTATTATCATAGGATTCCTGTTCTTTAAGGTACTGTTGCATTAATTCTTCTTGTTTCTTCTTATCATACGATATTTTCTGTTCCGCCATCCATACCTAGTTAAAACAAGTAAGTTTCTACTTTAAACAAACAAAAAACCTAGAACCTTCCTGTACGTGAAATATTGGGAAAGGATGGGCACACCACGCCCCACGGGTGTCTTCCTGAAAAGCGTGTGGCGTCTGTCCAGAGAACCAGACGTTCAGAAGCTGGAGCCAGAAAACAAAGAAAGTCATGTGAATGCGTGAGAAAGCTATTCCTTATTTAACGCTAGTTTCTCCAAGTCAAAATTAACGTTGTGAGAAGACACTAGTAAGGACGCCTTTCTCGTTACAGACTAGTTTACGCCAAGAGAACTATTCATCACGGAATAAGAATACTCGCGCTCTATTTCTCTGCAGTAACTGCTGAATTTCAAAGACATATCCAATCTCAACTGCAGTAGCTCTTACACGCCGGTAACCCAGTACAGGAGCGTAGGCTGAGCAGCTGCGCAACGCTACCGCCGACACCGCTCCGTCCCTCAGGGCGCGGCAGACCCGGCCGCTTACGTTCCCTCCTCCCGCAGCTCCTGCTGCTTCCCGCTGCGCCCGGCGGCGGCGGCGGCCGCGCTCCCGCCCTCCCTGCCGGCCGCCGCCTGCCCCGGCCCGGCCGCGGCAACGGCTCCCTGCGCGGCGGGCCCCGCGGCGGACACCCCCCCCCCGCCCCGCTGACCTTTTTGATGTTGGATTTCGAGGCGGGGTGGAAGTCCTTCTTGCACATGAAGTTGGCGAACGACTTCCCCATGGTGGCGACGGCGACACGGGGCCCTCCGCCCGCTGCCTCGGCCGGGCCTTCCGGGTCGGCGGCGGCGGGCGGGCCTTCCTGCGGGGCGCCGCCCCGCCCCGGCTCCCGGTTCCGGTTCCACCTCCGCCGCCGGCTGCGGCTCCGCTCCGGCCCGCTGCCGCCATGGCCGCGCGGCCGCCGCCCCGCTCCTGCGACACCTTCGTGGCGCTGCCGCCCGCCGCCGCCGGGGGCCGCGTCGTCTTCGGCAAGAACTCGGACCGGCCGGCGGACGAGGTGCAGGAGGTGCTGTGCTTCCCGGCCGCCGCCCACCCGCCCGGCGCCCGCCTGGAGGTGAGGCCGCCGCCGCCGCCGCCGCGGGGGGCGGGGGGGAGCGCCTGGCCCTTCGTGAGGAGCAGCGGCCCTTCCAGCCGGGCCGCCTGCACCTTTCACCCCGCTTTCCGCTTAGTGGCTTAGGCGGGAGCGTTTGCGTGTTCGTGGCGGTCGGGCCCGGCCGCGAGGGGCGGCGGGGCGCCCGTCTCACTGGCGGCCGCCCTCCGTTGCAGTGCACGTACGTGCGGGTGGAGCAAGCGGCGGAGACCCACGCCGTGGTGCTGAGCCGCCCCGCCTGGCTCTGGGGCGCCGAAATGGGCGCCAACGAGCACGGCGTGTGCATCGGGAACGAAGCCGTGTGGGGGAGAGAGGAGGTCGGCGACGGCGAAGCTCTTCTGGGCATGGATCTCGTAAGGTCTGCGCAGGCCGCTGCGGTAAACGGCACTGGATGCGGAGTCCGGGGTCCTCTATTGGTTTTTCTTAAGCGTTCGTTTGGAGTTGCGGGTGGAAGCGAGCGCTTGCTGCGCGCGTCTGTCTCTTCTGCCCTTCCAGCCAGGGGTGAAAATAAGTATTTCTTGGCCCAGCAGCGAGATTCCTTCTCTCTGGCGGGAGCTGGGAATCTTTGGAAAGAGGCATCAGGCACTGGAGTAGACCCTACCAAGGAAAGTACCACACGTTTTTCTCCCTACAAAGTTTCTACTAAACTGAAACAGGGCTCAAAAGGAGCACAGCTGACTTGAGGAACTGGGCGTCGGGCCTTTTCCCAGGGGTCTGTTTTCATTTCCCAGTTCCCCCCTCTCGCGCACGTACCTTTCGGTTTCAGACCTAGCCCCGCGTCCCCATGCCAATGGCGGGGGCAGCTGCTTTTGCCCCTCTTACCGTGTGCCAAGATAGCCCTCACTAACCTACGCTAAGCAGTCAGTCAGGTCGTCTTGGTGCCGTCTTCCCCCCTAGACCGATATTCAGTGAGGGCCAAGGCATTTCCTAGGAGCCCTCTGTCTGCCCTTCTGTATTTCTGTTTGGTTGTTTCCCCCCACGCTAAGGACATACGGTCACTGGACCCACTTTAAATGACTTGCTCCTGTCTCTCCCCAGATCGCTTAGGCAGCAGGTACACACAGAAAGAGCGTTCCCGTTCAACGTGAATATTCATGCTGAATAGTTACGTGCAAAACGTTTAATTCCAAAGGTAATATCTTCCTTTTGTTTTATTTAGGCTTGGACTCGAGAGAGCGGACACAGCTGAAAAGGCCCTTACTGTCATAGTTGATTTGCTAGAAAAATATGGACAGGGAGGAAACTGTATGGAGAGCCATATGGCTTTTACATACCATAACAGTTTTCTCATAGCTGACAGAAAGGAGGCATGGGTACTGGAAACATCAGGAAAATACTGGGCAGCAGAAAAAGTAGAAGGTATGGATCTCTGTTAGGATTTTGGATATTTCCAGTGTACTGACAATTTGTCCACTTTTCGCTCACCATTTAATTACCATTTAATTAAGGCATCAAAGTAGCCTCCCCATATGTACACTTGTACGTACAAGTGTAGCACGAAGTTGCTTACTGGGCCCTCAGTGTAGACAGGGCAGCAGTCTCACAGGGGAGCTGAGCCACCCAGAGGGGCCCTCTCAGAGTCAGAGGTGACCGCTTCTGCACTCGGAAAGGGAGGACAGCAACAAGGTCAGCATGAGAGTAGCAGCAGTATGGACAATCTTAAGCATGGAGGCAATCCAGTGCAATTGGTTGGGGAATACTGCCAGGATTGGTGTGGTTGGGCCCTGGAAAATATTAGTGTCCGGTTCTTCCATTGGGCTCCAAAGGACAAGCTAGGTCTTTGGACAGTCTAAGGGGAAGAATGTAGAGATGAGAACGAGCAGAACTGAACATGAAATACGAGGATGGCAGTGAAAGTAAAATGACTCGGAGCTGAGGCAGCAAATGAATTTTGATCTGAAGATACAAGCAGCCAGAGAGAAAGAGAGAAGGCCAAAAATAAACCACAGGATTGCACAGATCTTGTAGGAAACTCCTAAATGCATCATCTCCTTCAGTAAGGTAATAACCTAAATGTAAACCAAGTGTTAGGAAAAAGCATTAGATATATTAAAATGATTTTTTTCCTCACCTTAAAAACAGGAGGTGTACGGAATATTTCCAATCAGCTCTCTATCACAACCAAGATTGACAGAGAACATCCGGAACTGAGGGAATATGCCAAAAGCAAGGGCTGGTGGGATGGGGAAAAGGAATTTGACTTTGCTGCCACGTATTCTTATGTAAATACCGCCAGCATGACTACATCCAGAGGCCGATACTGTGAAGGCTATAAACTTCTGAACAAACACAAAGGTATCATTCTTGTTTTGTTTGTTTCTGTAAGAAACAGGAAGTGTTTAGTAAGTTACATTAATATAAATCATAAACAATTAAACATCTGCTGTGAGGTCGTCATTCATATGATTTGGTGAAAAGGAGAATTTACTGGATCAACTTTTTGTTTAAAGGAGGAGGAACTGCTCAACTTTGAAGTCTTCCATCCATTTTTGCCAATTTGGGGTAGAGAAAATAAAATATAGGTCCAATATCAAACACATACAGCTACAGTAATGACACTTTGAGGTCACATTATGGCCACACTGCTAAATGCCTCATAAGACTTAGTTCTGGAATACTTACATTATTACTCTATCTCTAAGAAAAAACGGGGGCTAAAGGAGACCATCAGCCCCTAACAGTCTTGTATACCACTTTAGTCTGGTCCTATTCATTACAAGTCTAAGACGATGGCACAGTGTTTGCATACATATTTTGTGTTTATTTTTTGGATTGTGTAGGGAATTGTTTTTCACATCCTTGTGGTTTCCTTATACCTGTTACCCTCCCTTTGCGTACTCTTATATATAAAACACACACACTCTGAGAGCAGAGTAAAGGAATTTTCTGTACTCTGAGCAGGCACTCCTAATTGCTAACTATCCACATAACTTTTTCAGACTTCAACAGAGAGAAGCTATTACTTGTCTTCTAACTGCTTCCACCTGGCAGCAATTTGCTGCAACTCAACATTGCATCTGTATTCACTTGTTCATTTGAAATAATTAATCTGAACCAAAATAAAACTGCACCCCTGTGTTTTTTATTTATATCACTGAGCTCTACCAGACCAGTTTTAGCCTTTAGTTGATGTGTCAGAATGAATTACCTTTTGCTTTCCTGCTTTTAGTGATCATGTAAATCCTGCATTCATTTTGGGAATTGCAGGTTCTGAATACTGAAAGCATCTTTATAATAAATACCTGTATTTACCTGTATTATAACAATGCTAAGGTTCTGTCAGTGTTTTCATTCTAAATCCCCATTTTTCAGGCTTTTACCAGAGCCATTATAAATCGCACTAGGTGGGCATGTGATCAGCTTCATATAGCTTCAGTTTGTTTAGATTTATTTTAAATAGGTGCCCTAAGTAAAAGCTATTTGGTTTAGAGCAATAATAAAATCACTGGTTTCTTATTCTGCCCTTCCTAACTTTTTTCATTCAGTGGCATTACCTTTTTTTTTTTTTTTCTTATAAACTGTCCTCACCTTGTGAAGACCATTTTTTGATAAACGTTATTTACATTCAAAAATAAGCAACTGATTTTGAGAATACACAATAGTAACAAATATGTAATACCTTCTTTTCTGCTGGACAGGTTGCCAACTTGCAGCTGACAAACTAACTGTTGCTGCTTTTAATTTCTAGTTTGCCGATTTGTTGAATTCTCTGACTTTCCCAGGCAACTGTGGGAATACGTTAGGGAAGAGTGTTTCCTTGTTGAAACGTACTGCTGCATGCCTTGTTTACAGGCAATTTGCATTGTGTATAAGAAAAAATGGAGACATGTGACTTAGCAGCAGTCTGATTATTTTTAATACTTAAGAGGAAATAGCAAGGCAGTTTAAAAGGCAGTTTAAAAAGGAAAAAGTTTAAAAGTCTTTATGCAGCCAGAACTTCACTGAGAGAACCACTGTAAGATTAAGTAGTAATGATATCTTGCAGTTTTTAAAAAAAAAAAGAAAAGTGAATGAACAAACTTTTGTCTGCTACAAGCATATGATCAATTAGTACACTAAATCTTTCAATAAAACTACTGTAGCTGCTGCCTGTTAGAATATTGGATTGTGTAGGGATAGAACGCCACTATGTAAGCTTCTACAGTATAAGGGAACAGCAACAGCACTGAACATTAGCCACAGAGACACAGGGCAAAGGTTCTCTTTTACCTCATTTAAAAGAGCAAACTATTTTCATAAGGCCGTTTGGTGCTATACCTCTCATAGGTGGTTGATCAAGACTTCATTACAAAGGGATGTACTATTGTAGTTTCTGTTGATTCTGGGTATAAAAACATGTTACTCTCTAGCAGATCATTTCAATTGTAATCTTGAAACAAGTACTTCAGCCTTTAATCCAAGCTGTTAATTTTCATCTGAAGAGTTACTGTGTGAACACCCATTTGCTAGCCATATGTATCTCAACCTCTCTGGAAAAATCTTCCCCTCCTCCCCCCTCTTTTTTAGTAGTTTTGAGTCATAAATGTTATCGCTCATTATCACCTACTCTTTGAAATAAATACTTTAGGGAAAACAAAAATAGTATTTTTAAGTGTGTTACATCTTAAAGAAAAAAAACACCCTATCAGCATACCTTTTTGCCAACATGGAAAACTAAAATTAGTATTGCCTATTAAAGGAAAAAGCAGCCAGTTGTAGAGAACTTGCCATTTAGTTGATAGTATGAATACTGCTGCTTATAAATAATTGTTTTGTACCTTAAATAGGCTCTATTACTCCTGAAATAATGATGGAAATTCTTCGTGACAAAGAGAGTGGCATTAATATGGAAGGTGGATTTATGACAACTGGAAGCATGGTCTCTGTATTGCCTCAGGACCCTGGTCTCCCTTGTATTCACTTCTTTACAGGAACTCCGGACCCCGAGAGGTGATGTAGCAGCAAATCACTGATACAAAATATTGCAAATATCTGAATGAAAAGTAGCATAATTTTGTCTAATTATATTTCTTTTGTTATTTTTGCTGAAAAACATTTACAAAGTCAAAAAGTAAGGGGAACAAAATGCATAAAATCTTTAGGGGCTCATGTGTAATCTACTTAGTGAACCTGAATTAAAAATAGGTTAGGATTTTTTTTTTTTTTTAAAGACTTCTTCCATGAGAGAAAAAAGAAATAGAACGGGAAAAAGAAAAAAACCCAACAATTTACTGATTTGGCAATTCTAATAAAACTGTATCAGTAAAGGATATTTGTTCTATTTTCTCTTTCTAGGTCTGTATTCAAGCCTTTCATTTTTGTGCCCAATATTACACAGTTATTAAAAACTAGCTCCCCTACATTTGGTCATGATGATCCAGTTAAGAAGCAACCGCGTTTTCAGACTAAGCCAGACCGAAGACATGAGCTCTATAAAAAACATGAAAGTGCTGCTGTAGTTATGGAAACTACTGAGGTATGTTGATTAAATTAGATTTCAATGCAAGCAGGTGGTTTATATGAGCTCCTTGCTCACGTTTTGTTAATGTGATACCATTTAATGGCTCTCTGATGGATGGTGAGGAACACTGTAGTGCATCAGAGACCAATCTTCTTGGCATCTGGCAGGCATATGTTTCAGAAATGCTGAAAAATTGCAACTAATGCTTTGCTGTACTCCCAGGCTTGGTCTCAAGGCAAATATCTGCCCTGCCCATCTTGCAAAGAAGCAGGCCACGCATACTCTCCTGCAGTAGTCACACAATGGGGAGGTGGTTGAGCAGCAGCAGGCAAACGTACAGCTCCCGATAAGAGTACTTAAAACTCCTCAGCACCCTGCTCTTGGGCAGTAAGGAGGTCAGGCCTTTTGTCCCTGCTTGGTATCGACAGACTTATTCAAGTACTCCATGTGCTGTCAGACCAACTTAAGAGAAAAACAAACCTTATTTTTGTCTTTTACTTAGTTTCCTTTACTCTGAAGTAACCAAAACAAGGTGGCAATAAACAGTTTCCGTTGAGAAACTTCCACATGTAGAAAGACCCTAAGAAATGATGAAACTTAGAGCAAAGATCAGTGGCCAGACAGGGAGATGGTTGCTTACTCCTAAACAGTAGCCCCTCTCCTATTCTAAAGGCTCTTATCCAAAACTAAACAAGCTTTTGAACTGAAAAGGTACATAGATACACGTTGCATAAAATGGACATCAGCCCACTTAAGTTTTGCTAGCATAAATTCCTGGAGCAGCATTTATGTTTGTCAGGCCATCAAGCAAGGAATGTATAATACTGTAGGGAGATGAAGTAAGTGCTAGACGTTAGAAAGGAAGTACTGATCCAAGAAAATCCGCCATGGTGCTATCTTCTACCAACAACAGCTTGTACCCTAGAAACAATTAAGAGGTTAAATAGTGACTTTAAAACAGTTCTGTGAGAGTGAACGCTAAATAGCTCCATAGAGCTTTTAGTGAAATACAGACTTTTCTTTTTGCAGAAAAAAGGTAAAAGGATGCTGGAACAGATGCGGAAACTGGAGAAACAGAAAATTAGTGAAATGGAATCAATCCTGCAAAACAGATGTCTTGACATGAACCAAGCTGTTAACCTTTTTTCACAGTGCGTAGAAGAAGAACTCAAAGTATATACATAAAGCTACTATTTGAATGCAGTATAATTCAGTTTTATGATTACCTCTTCTAATTAAGTGGATATATAGATTACATCTTATTTTCAATATACCAATTGCTATGGACAGTTTCAGAGATGTGGATTCATGTTTGGGCCAAGCAGTATGCAACAATGCTGAAAAGGCTTTTCAGAGCTAGGGAGTAGCTCTGTGAGTGGCATACAGCTGTCAGCAGAGATCGATTTGCCAACAAGCTGAGAGGCAGTTAGAAACCAGGTAACTTGACTGACTTACCTGGACAATAGATTGGATGAAGAACACCAACTCAGATTTGGACAACTCCCCTTCTAGTTACACGCTTAAGTAGCTTTTATAATAATCATCATACGTGAAATTCAAATTGTCTGAATTAGACTTGGCAACACTGGATGACTTCCTAAAATATGGAACTTGCACTGAATAAAAAGGAAGGTGATATGCAAGCCAAGCAAGACTGATTTCCAACCGTTTGATAAAGCCCTTTAAGATATGCGTCATATGTGAGCCTTCTACTCCTTTAATGCAAACTGAGCATAAGAGTCCAAGATATATTAATACCAAATCGCAGTTACAATTATACAATAATTTGTTCTGAAAATCTAAAAACATGAAATTCAACAATTGAAATGTCCTGCAAGTTACCTCACAGTTGGCTTTTCACTTATAGCAATAAACTAATGGAGCAGTAAAAATCCTTGAACTTCATAGTTCCAGTGATCTAATTTTACTGTGAACCTTTTGTGCCTGTGCTGCCACCAGAATTTCTTAGAAGCTGAATAGGACACTGGACGCTCATCAACTGGAAGGTATATTTAATAAAATGTGGTGTTCTGCCTGTTTTCCTCATGGATGTCTGTATCTGACAATTGTTGGTATCTTTGTCGCGTTGTGGATTATCAGCTGTCCCACACTAGCCCTTTGATAATTTCAAAGACCAAAATAAATGCTAGATAAAACTCTGGAGACCAAGATATGAGTCAAGTACAGGTAGCTTAGCAAAATTAAGATTACAAGTTTATGCCACAATACAAACATAGGGAAGTTATATAGGAATGACCGTACTGAAGGTGGCGCAGCAGGCCTTTAAATGAACTTCTTGGCCACTTAATCACAGCATGGCAATTAACCAGAGTGTCACGCTAAACATATAGGCCAGGTTGTAACACAGGCAGATACAGTGCAACTATTCTTTTAGTTTCTGTGCTTTTACTTATCGGTCTAGAGCGTACTGACTAAAAACAATATGATATATGGAGATGGATGAAGCGATGGGCAACAAATACAGGAGATTTTGCTACCCTGCTCCTTGGGATTTCATACTTTTAGAACACATACAGTGCAAAATAAAAAATGAAGATGGAGACTAGTAGGAATAAATAACCCCCCTTCCCGTGAGCATACATTAAAAATCAGAATGTCCTCTAGAGGGCAATGTTCTTCTGTGTTTAATTTAGGAATATTATCTTGCATTTTATTTTAAAAGAATAGCGCTTTATGGAGGATCATTACTCAAAAAAAAAATGCACTAACAATGCTACTTAGAAAACACTCTAAAATGTTCATATCCACCCCTCTCCCTTACCACAATTATTTTGAGATTACTACTAGAAAAAAAGAGCTCAAGTTTTTCATTGTGGAGACCCTGGACTTACTCACATGCTCAATGGACGTTTTCATTGAGTTATAACTTACGAGTTAACTGAAACTTATCCCAAACCAACCAGTCTTCAAAATGAAAGAACTCATGACCCCATCTTTAAAGCAAAGCTATTTCTAATCACCAAAAATTCATGCCTCAGATAGATTGACATACATCAAATCATCAACTGCTTTACTTCCTGGTGCTCACTGTTCAAAGCAAATATTTATCAGAGGTTGAAAGGGTTAAATAACTTGCTAATACCATTCAAAGTCTATTCTTAGCTTCCAGAAGGACTTAGTGATTTAGAAATAGGATCATGGTATTTGATTCATAGTTTCTTTAGTCAATTTATTAACTTCTTGAACATTCAAAGAATTTTCCAAATTAAAAAATATTTGTTAAGTAGATCATGTGAACCATTCCTAGAAGTCTGAATTAGCTCCTCACTGGTATCAGTAGCAGGCAGGCTGCTAGAAGAGAATCGTTATCTCCATGTGTATACCCTTTAACACTTTTTAATGTCCTCTTGTCCTCTGCCTATTTAAAAACTACTATCAAGGGTCGATTTAAGAAATACCAAATTTAAAATCCAAGAGCAACTTAACAAATTTAACAGAAAACCACATTTCTTGTAACGTTTGACATGCACCCTCTCCCATACCTCACAATACACCAAGGCTCAGAACTCTGAAATCAAGTAACAACAGATTTATTGAGAAGTTAGTTTTTAGAAGCCAGGCATACTCACAGCTTCTATTCTTAAGCCATGTATATCTAGTTATTCCAAAATAATTGATGTAGCTATCTTCAGCAGTTGTAACAGAAATATGCTATTGTTTTCCTTTGTTGTTTATAAGCCACAACCTGATACAAACGTCAGTTACTTTGCTGGAAGTATGTAATATATGCCACTTTGTATAGCATACATTATGCAGTGGGATGCTGTTATGTTTCTGTGCACACTGCAGATGGGCAATAAGACTGACTTTGATAGTAAAAGGAACTCTTTTTTCCCAGTTTAACTCTTGCATGGAGTTACAGCTACCATAAAAAGACTGTTTCTTGAACAGTAGTTTATGCTATTAAAACTACTTTTAACTCTTAATACAGAGCAGACTCATAGTTAGGTGCAATAAAATCCATGTATTAAAAAAACAAAAGACTTATTTAAAAAGGATGAAAGATGTTATTCTTAAGTTTAGCTATTCCAGATAAGTGAAGAAGAGGTTTTTTTTTTTTTTTTGCTTAATGATCTGGCTTCCTTTTTGCTCACTGTACTGATTAAAAGGTTTATGTAGACAAATAAATGCTGTTCTTGCAATTCTAAAAGGCTAGCAGTAATAGCTATCATTTCAAAGTACTGTAGAAGATACACAGACTCTACTTTCAGTGCCCGGGAATCTGAATGACACTAGAGTAACTATTTAAACATCATGAGGTAAACCTGAGGTTTATCAGAAAGCTTTATTAGGTAACCAATACTAAACTTTCCAGAACTTTAGCTATTTTAAAACCTAATCCAGATGTTCAGTTAGGATTCTTTATAGAATAGATTTAAAAGTCGTTGCATTTCATTTAAAAGGTTTTATGATTTGATAAAATTTTGGGTCTTGACTTGCACATCCAAGGCTTCCGTAACTTCTCTATTTGAGATGGGCACTTCTGGATTAAAATGGACAGGCTAATTTCAGAAGGCAAAGTCTACTCTTTACAAAGCTGTTACTACCACCAAAGGGCAACGTTTCAAAACCAATTGTTTACGCTAAGCTCCATTATATTATTTTCCAATTTGGGGGGTTTTATTTTTACATGCTTTTAAGACTTTCTCAGCTTTAATCTCTGACATCATAATCATCTTCACAACAATTATGCCATTACAAATGGAAGATTTTATCTTTAAGAGAGAAATAAACTGCCTGATCGGAGGTGTAAACAGCTGAGAAAAGTTCCTGGTGTTACACAAGGGTACAAAGTAATAAAAGCATGGGTATGACGGAAGAAATTCTACTTAATATTAAATCAGTGGGAAGTCTGACCTTAAATAGGGATCAAGATTTCATTACACTAAATAAATACTGAAAACATACAAGAACATAAAATATTCCCAACGTTCATGGTTTTTTTCACTGTGGCACCAGCCACTAAATTTGCTGTTATAGTATGTCTGTAATATGACAGTGACACATATCATTTTACTATTTGTTACACTCAAAATAATAACAAAACCCCTCTAAATACGGAGCACTGTTTTGTTCTAGTTGCATTCTGCTTCGAATGCTTCCTAAGAATACCACTTGCTACTATTTTCTTCAGAATAGACACAAGTAGAACTACATTTCTGCTGCTTTACAAGGGAGAATCACACAATTCTCTGAGGGCCCTGAGAAAGAAATACTTTCAGTTTCAATGGTCGAGGCAGAGGAGACGGTCGCGTTCACCCTTAACTGCCTGTCGTCTGTGTAGGTGCCCAGGTCAATGGCTCTCAACTGTAGCAGATCTCTTTTGAATAAAGCGGTAATATAAGTATTCATCCCGAAATTCAAATTCATTCGTAATATGCTGCACGATGCCTCCTTTCACCAGTCTGTCTCCATACATCACAGCTTCACCACGGTCGGAGGCAAGGCCAACTCGCATGAGCCAGTTTACCAGGTCACAGCCAAAGAAGATGCCAGTGGAGATCTTTGCACCACACCTGTATGTCAAAGGAATGATTCACCCACATGTTCTGTAAATCTGGTACCACCACTGCACGATGGGGAAAGGCAAGGAAAAATAGCAGGAAACAAGGAAAGACATCATGATAGTTAAGAGCATGTTAGAAGAGAACTTGTAAGCTTTGCATATTAGGGACATGCCAATGTTCGCTACCTTTTCCTACAGACACTTCAGTGAAAAGCAGAATTTATATACAGAGCTATTTTAGGCCTGTACAAATAAGCTACAATGAACATAAATAGCAATTTTTCTACAAACACACACAGTGCAATTCTATTTATTGGATACTTAATTCCCATGCACTCATTAGAATGACAGTTCCTGCAGCAAAATACCTGATTTGAGTGCAGTGTGCCTGCAGCATCAGCAGCTCAAGCTGCACTTTAATGCCGTTTTAGAATTTCTCTTCAGCTTTAAAAAGACACTAACCGCTTATATAAATTGCAAATAAAAATCACTTAACTTATATATTTGGTTAAATATTTACCACAGAAGCAGTACTAAGAATAAAAATAATAACATTTACAACAAGACTAAACTAATTTCCTTTTACATATTTATGAGGCAATACCACTAACATCTAGCTAGTAGCAGTAAAAATACCATTTGGAAGTTTACCTGCAGCAATGAATGTTTCTGGTTATCTAAAATCTGCTCTATGGAACCCAAGCACAGGGTTTCTGAAGAGGATTAACAGCTATGCAAGACAGCAAAAACCAATGACCTTCTTTCTCTATTTTTTAAATTAAAAGCAGCGGGGACTTAGAGCAAGTGTTAACATCTATTAGCAGAAAAACAAAAAATAAATAAAAACCATCATCACAAGGTCTCAGTTACAGTATGTTTAAATCAAAGAGGATTAGGATCAAGTTAGATGTATATTTAAAATAAGAAAATATATGCTTTCTTTTAACTTGCAAGGGGAAATAAAACATGAAACTAGTTCCGGACAAACATAACATTAAAAAAGCTGAGCAGCCAATGTCAGATTTAGGTGTATTCTCAGATGATATATGATTAAAAAAAAATAAAAAATCACAAAAAAACCAACCAGCAAGCGAACAGCCAAAAGCCCCAAAAAGACAACGTGAGCAGGAGCACAGGAAACCACAGATGTAAAATCTGTCCTATTTCACAACAAACACGTTCTGGTACATCTTTTCTGTCTGGGCATGAAAGAAGCAAGTTCTTGAGCTGCCATAGCTCATCCTTCTTAAAAGTATGGATAGCTTATTTTATTTCTTATACAACATTACTGACTTCTGGGAAGACTGAATGAAATCATGGTTGAGAACAGCCAATACTGCCAACAACCAGTTCTGGAATGTGGTTTCAGATTATCCAACCATTAAAAAGAAAAAGCAAACAAAAAGTCCTACTTAAAAGCTCACAGCACAAGAGAAGTGGAAGTACTTTATTAGAACATGTCTCAACTTCATATAATAAATATTTGAAAACAGGAAGAATATTTTCTTTATCATCTTGCCCCCGCTGCTTCTGTCTGCATTTCTCCTCTTCTCATCTACATACTTGAATACATAATTCTCAATTTGGGTAGCATACTTCAGGTCTGAAAGCTTTGGTGATTTCACAAATTGAGGATTACAACTCATGAGAGGAATGAACAAAAGAAATTACATGAATTCCAAAGGAGTAAAGGTCCTAAAAACACAATAATCTCACATACTGAGTGGCATCCGAGAACACACGGACTTCAGTTGCAGCAACATGCCCAAAAGCTTTTGCCTCCTGCAAAGCCTCTTAGTTAGTAAACATTCTCTCATATGTATACTGACACCTTCTTAATCCTAAAACAAATGGAAACTAAAAAGAAAACATTCCAAAACACTGGAATATTTAAAACAGAGAATTGTTCTTAAAGGGAAGATTCACTCAAGTTGACAAAACTTCACAGACTTAAACTCTGGTAGAGCCACTGCGACATGCATTTCTTCAGAAAGTTTCTGTCTCCTAAACTACAGCTAAATGCAAAAACAGGCCGTGTTTTAATGACAAGTTATGAAACTTTTGATTACTTGCATAAAACCTAGATAGGACAACATGGTAATTGGAACTTCAACGCTTCAGTCTGAGACTTGGAAACATTTCTCTAAATGTCACTGCTAAATTCCTAATCCTCACCCTGATATTTGAATAACTTTGCCACAACAGGAATCATCCACAGAAACCTTAAAACTGCATTTCATTATTCCAAAAGGTGAGCTATGACCCTTATAACATTTAATACAGGCAAGAGGAAACCTTACCTTCTCCCTCTGACAATACTTCTGACACAGTGATCTCTGTGATATTGAACAAACTGTTGACAAGTCATCCTAATTTCCTCAGGAAGAGAGGGATCTGCATGTCCTGCTGTTTCTCTACCTCCCCAGAGAAATTCAAGTCTCAAAAATAATAAAGAGAACAGCAAAAAACAGTGAGTCAACAAATGGCACTTTAAAAAGAACAGGAAAAAAAAAAAAGAATGCAACTCATAGGAAGGTTAGCACAACTGGTTTTGTGCCCAATATTTATATACAATCTTCCTAATATATTATTGCCTGTGAATACTCAGAGGTTTTACTCCAGGCTTAAGCAGAAGGAAAGAGAGAAAGTAGTTGGGAGCCCACTCTAGCTGCTGGATTCACACCACAGCCAGCTAGCTGTCAGTCAAAGATGGCTTCGTACCACTTTATGCCTTTACACTGAGGTGCAGATTAAAGTCTCCATTCACACAAAGAACTTCCATTAGGTCATGAATACAAGACATTAAAACAGTGATGACAGAATTTGGTTCAGCATTCATATCTAAGGTTTTATTTACTAACTGAAATCACTCTCACTGATCCAGTCACATGTAAGGTTTTATTTATTAACTGAAATCACTCTCACTGATCCAATCACATGTTGCACAATCATTAGATAAAAAAAGATTTTGTCTATGGGGATCCTGTGGGATTTTTGCCTATGGGAGTGCCATAGAGAGACAGCAATAAACTCTCACGCACAGTGAACTGCAATTAGCTCTCCACATCTAGAAGAGTAGGAAAATTTGGAAAAGAAAAAAAGATAGGAAATAGAATAAAAACTGAGGTGGCAGCAAACATTCAAACCTTTTTCAAATGATAATTATTATTAAGTTTCTAGGTATATGTATAAAGATTCTCTTTACCTTCGCTTGAATGGCAGAATGATCAAATGCTTATCTAAGCCAAAAATACCAAAGGAAATAAAGCCCTGGAGGAAGAATACAGAAATAGTAACATTAAGAACATACTTCTGTTTTGGTTTGTAAAGAGCAGAACAAAATGCTAACAATTCATTGCCAAAAAGCTTTTGTGTGTGTGTGTGTGTGTGTGTGTGTGTGTGTGTGTGTGTGTGTGTGTGTGTGTGTGTGTGTGTGCGCGCGCGTGTGTGTGCGCACAAGCACGTGTGCACACATGCATAAATATATAAAGAAAAAAAAGCTTTTCTTCTGCCAGAATACATATGTAAAAAGAATCTTTTTTCTCTGCACACCACTAGAAGTGGATTTTGTTTTTTTTTTTCATTTGAGCCTTAAAAAGATTAACATGTAACATTCTTTCAAAGAAACTCTCCAAGAAACAGAGTTCAGTAAGCCTACTGCTCCGATATCCATCTGATATTCAAAACATCAGTAGCCTTATGTAACTAGTTACGTAAATCTCTCCCTATTATTGTCAAGAGGAGAACTGACTGATTGCAATTTACATGCTACGATACTCTCCAATTAATTCCTTTTTATGCACTGCCTTTGGATCAAGGCTAGTATGATTACTGGATATTGCAACGCATCTTGTTGGCATGCTTGACTGTGGATCTGAAAAATACTCCTCCTGTATTGACACTAAGACTGCCTTGCCTTTCTCACCCTCAGAGGTAACAAAGCTAATTTGTGTTCTTTTGCACTGAAATAGATTAGGAACGTTTATATATTTAATTGTCAGGCATTAGTTAATAGAGCAGTAACCAAAACTAAAGAGGCAATAATTTATAGCCTTATAGACAAAACATCCTCATAGCGCCCTTGCACCCGTTTAGTTATAGTGCAATTTCACAGAAGTTACACGGGTGCAACTTTCTGGTACAGATAAGGCTAAAATCCTACCCAGTTTCCACAGGCATTTGGCACTCAGTTGTCCTTTGTGCCTTGGAAAGTGTTCATCCCGAATGCACATCAAACAACTGTGTCATGATAAGAAAACTATCAAGGCAAAAGAAAAAGTTCAGGAAAACATGCAAAAAAATACGAGGAGCTGCTATATCAGCACTGTTTGAGGACTTCAACTTATATTGCCTGTTACAACATGTGCTGCAGCACCCACTAACAAAGTCAGCGTCAGAATAAACATTGATAAGTACCTGGCCAAAATTAAACACCGCACAAAAGAACTGCAGCTCCACATAAAGCCTTCCAGGTTCTTGGTTGAACAGCCACCACAAGCAACTGGAAAGATTCTGTTGAAAAACAAAACAAAAAACCATAAACCAAAATAGACTCTCAAAAGCAAGAACACTTTCTTATTCCTCACACAGTAACAGAGTCTTGCTCAATTTTTACTGTCTTTATGTAACAAATAATTCAAATAAAGACAAAAAAGAGGGAATAAACATCTTAAAACATCATTTTAGTTACGTTTAATAGCTGTAACAAAAGGAGTGTGTTTGATTTTAAATAAAAACAACAAAAAAAGGAAAATATCAGTACAGCGGTCCTGCCCTTTACCATGTTCATATAAGGAACTTGTCCTAAACATACTTAGGTAGTCAACCTAAAAGAGATAAATACTGCAAATCTGTCTGGACCAATATTGTCCTTAGGACTGTTTAGCTGAGACCAGTGCTTTGTACACGTTTTCTACATAGTTAAGATTGTGTTAAGCTGAAGCACATACTACACTTCAGATATTCTAGATGCCTGATAAAAGAAAAAACCCTCCAAAGTTAACCCATGTGTGTAAAAGCTCAATTTTGTAATACAACTGTTCTCATTTCATAGCATCTAAGTGATCATTCAGCTACAACTAAAACAGAGTCTGAAAGGTGGGGCACCTCATTACCTCTAAAGACGTAAAATATACATATATTGGCATGAAATATTTGATACAGGAAAACCTTTAATAAGACCTGAAAAGTAACAACAGCAGCTGTTATGCCACTTTCCTGCACTGCAGTATGATATATTTGTGCCCAGTATTTTTCCATTTACAAGCAAAAAATATTTTCTCCTTTACTGTCACCAATTAAAAAAAAACAACTTTGAGCATTAAATTCAAACTGAAAGAGTTGTTTCTCATCCTTGTAACAGCTAATAATTCAAATTATAACCCTGATGCATTACATTCTGGTACTTCACACTTCTACACAGGAGCAGTCAGCTCCACAACTGGATCCAAACAATAGCAATGCCCACACGGCAATACCAACTTAGTTATGTTGTCCCCAAACCACTATCATAAGTAACAAAACTGTATTTTTCCATTTTAAATAAATTCTTACGTTATCTTCATTACTTCATTTCTGTGAAAGAAATGCAATTCAAATCTCAGTGTGATTAGATGACGCCATTTTTATATACTTTTTTTTTTCAGAAGCAGAATTCACTTTCCATTTTAAAATCGATTATTGGCTAGGGAAGAAGAGTAACTCTTGAGAAAAACTGAAAGAGGGGCAGCAGCGATGAATTAATTTGCTAAAGATATAACTCAATTTTTTCTTCTCCTTCAGTGTTCTCCAGTGTGGTTTTCTCACTAGCATCATCAGCGTTTACTTTACGCAGCACAGCACAACTAATCTTACAACGTCCCCCTTCCAATAAGGGACCAAAATAAAGCCTCTAATTTATTTAATGTATTGCTACAAAAATCAGGAATTGTCTGTATAGCTTTCCTGAAAATCATTCCACATCAATGAGTTAATCAACAGCAGGAGAAAAATATTTACAGCAAACAGGCCAACAATGAGAAGTAAACACAGCAACACATGTCTGGCCAGCTGTTTGTCTCCAGTCTGTAGAAGTTGCTCTTCCTGTGCCAATATGCAAGTTTGAGCGCTGCACTGACTCACACACTGATCCGCTGAAAAACAAACCAGAATTTTTCATTAGGCTTCTAACTTAACAAGTATGGCCTATCTCTAACTCCATGAGCAAACTTGTTAAAGTATTAATGTTATTTGCTGAGATTACTTTGCAAGTATCTGTACTGAAGTTACAAAGTTCAGTGCAAAAATTTTTGCATTAGCTTTGTCAATAACCTGTTCAGACATCTATTCGCAAATGAAACAGTTGCTTCCATGTACTCTAAAATAAAATAAAATAAATCAAAGAAACTTTTTGCAACACAAGTCCTCCTTTCAAAGGTTTGATGCAAAACTTAAGTTGTGGTTAACATTTAGAAATTACTACAAGAAATAATGAAAAATTAACAACTTCTCAGGGCAAGTTTTTAAACCTAGAATTAATTTCTGGAGTATATATTTCAAATATACTATCAACTCTATTTTTTGTTATTCTGTATCTCAGCCTTGCTGAGCTCTAGATCAGAAAACTAACCCTCTCCTATTAAAAACAGTTCTGCGACTGTATTTCTAAAATGGTATATCAAAGCGTTGTCACAATTCTATCAATCAAAAAGCCAACTACACAGCAAATGGGTGCTTTTCTTCTGGTTAGAGAACTTAAAAGAATTCTGAGCATCTTCCAGCAGATGGCAGTAAAAAACTTCCTGGCAAGAAAATTTGCACTAGATACTTGTCATAGCAATTCAATGAGATAGTAGAAGGATTAGTAATTATTGTAGCTAAAGCTACACAAGTGTATCCGTTACAATTTGCTTTCACTCATTTGTAGGTTTGTAGTATTCACTTAGTAGGCAGAAATATTCCCACTTGATCATACTTGAGATAAACGGTATTTTATCTTTTACAGTATGAAAATTAAACTTGCCTTCTTCCATCATTTGAAGGCATTCTTATGATGCTTGTCTGAATTACTTTACAGAAAAAAAAAGTTGAGAATAAGTATAAAGGGTATAAAGTTAGGCGTATGTCTCACAAATGCTAAGTATGTTTCAATGGGAAATAATTTAGATTTGTTTAAAGTTATTCTGCATCCAAACAGCGCATACGAAAACAAACTTTCCTATTAAGGATGCAAAAACAAGAAGAAGAAAATAAGGAAAAAAGAAAGGCTGCGCTGCGGATACTTTTGACTATTGAAAATGATGTAAGATGAGAATGGGCTGAACATGCAGAATTTTCCATCAGGTGCTGGACAGTCTCTTTGATCTATTTTACTGTTCCAGTGGTTCTTAAGGCCTTCAGTCACTTTTCTCCATCTCTCCTTCCCAGACATAAAAAGACCATGATGCTGTATTATTCATCTAGTCCGCAGTATGTGCTTTCTCTGGGCGTGACTAAAATATAGGCTTTAAAGGCCTTTTTAGAAGACCAAAGATGTGAATATGAGATTGTCAAAAACTGCTAAAATTGAGGGGGTGGGGGGTGATATGCATTCAATTTCTCGCTGTCCAAACAAGTGAATGATAGAGAGGTGAAGCTGAAACGCTTGGAAGGAAGCGTTAAAGTGGTAAACAAAAATTGCTCATCTTGAGCAATGAAAGATTACTAATAACTGTCAAGTAAAAGAGAAAAAAAAAACAAAAAAAAGACAAATGACATACTACCCAAGACTTGTATTTAATATGAAATAGAAGTTATCCATGTAGGGCTGAGAGAATAACAGCCCAAATAGTTTCTTTGTGAGAACACCACACACAAACGCTGTGGAATGATATCAAACAAAGACACACAATTGTATTACCTGTCTCAATTGGAGGAATCTTGCTTTCAACGGCATTTGACACTGCTTTGTTCTCTCTAGCACAGGATAATTCACCATTTGTTGTTTGACAAGAACAGCAGCCTATTAAACATGTATAGTAACAGGACAGTTAGTTTCCTTCACTACTATAATTCATTTTTTAAGTGCAACAATACATACTACACAGCTGCAACTCTCATGCTCACAAATAACTTTAGAGGAAAAAGCAGTCATAACTCTTCCAGTTTGCAAAGAGGGCACACGGGTCACACTTTTTATACACAGAAATATTTAACATAGGACTACTACTGTGGAAGCAATACAGGTACTTTTAACTATAGGGAGAAACATGAGGTAAATGACTGAGACGCTCAACACAGACAAGGAAGATTAGAAATACACTGAGTAGCAACGTTACAGGTGTACAATTCATTCTGAAAGAGATAGTTTAGCAGACAAACAACCTAAGATGCCTATTGGACTGCATTTATCACACACTTATCACGACACCACTACTTTCATAAAAACATACACACATGCTTTTTTTCATAGCCACTTCTCCCACCCATATAGTGATAACCACCAAACTTCCCTTAGAAACATAAACCTAAATTCTCGGATAGCTATATCTAGATTTTCTTCCATCCCAGAACAGCGCTTCAAGTGGTAAACAACAATCCTTCCCGGGTCAGAATTCAACTCAACAGAACTCTGTTGTAGCCCAAGCCATTCATGTGCTATGCATCCACTTTCTCTACCTCTTTCCACAGACAGATGTGCAGAAGGTCCTGCAGAAGGCTTTGCAGAGGTTCCTGCAGAAGGCTCAGGCGCTGTTGTTGATACCTGATTTCCCTCACTCCCTTCCACTTCAACCTCCTCCACTTGGCTACGAGGTGAATATGGGTTCAGTATCTCATAGTTTGACTCCTGTCTACTTCTGTTCATGCACATAAGTGAGATACCTGACATCAATATGCTGATAAACAGGATCACTGCTGTGGTAATTATCTGTTAAGGGATGAAAGGAATTACATCTAAGATAAAGGAAAATACCTGCATTCGTATCTAACTTCAGTACTTTTCAGATGTATTGATTAGAATATTTAGAATAGACACAGAGTTTTCCATATTTACCGCTCTTGTAGCACTGAAAGAATACTTAGTACAATAGACTAATTCACTTTCTCAGCCTGAGTAACCCAGCTCCTTTTTCTGATTTTTGGTTCCTTTTTAATGGGGACATGTTTTACATAAATTTAGTATTTTCCAAAATATTTCCTATGAAATCCAAAAACGTTCTCTCGTCATCACCTTCCCTCCCCTCAGGGCCATTAGTGCTCCATTCTAAGTCCTGTTTACGTGCTTTTTAATTCCAAAGAGGAACGTGCTCTTGTCTCTCTCTGGCACGGCTCTATTTTCGATGCTTTCTCCAATGGGGAACATCCCATTAACCATCCTTTCTATCTGATTATCTGCCACCCATGCCCAGAGTCCACTGTGAGACTATTTAGTACTTATCAAAGTGCCATGAATAATCCTGAGCAACTCATAGCCTCTCAATCCATAAGAAACGCAAAGCGAAAACAATACAAATATCTGCTCTAGCGCACTTCACATCCCTTGTTAAGAGGAACTATTTATTGGTAAAAACTGTAGTTCGGGCTCAGGGACTTTCAACCCTTGCCTGAGCAGAGAAGTCTCCCATATAGCAAGTCGTTACTGCTATACATGTAATGCAGATCCTATCTGCTACAGACCAAAAAACATTAACTAACTACTGGATGGTAAGAATTTTAGATAGTTATCAAGCTAAACTACAGAGTAGTCACCAAAAAAAGCATGCTGTGATTCATTACCACTCCTAGGACTCTTTTAGGGGGTAGCCTACTCCCTCTTTTTCTCTAGTCAGAGCTGCCTAAACATGAAGGTCCTTGTTTAAACAAGTTTTTATAATGGTCAATTATAGATATACATTTTTATGTCAATCTACAATCTTCTATAATGATTGCTGTTATGACAACCTATGCTTTGACTGAAAGCTACTTACATAAGAAGGAACCAGAGAACACAGTTTCTCCATAACGTATTGGACAAGGCAGAAGTAAGAAGAGAGGAGGACAAAAACATTCATACCTGATGTTTTCCATAAAAAAAGGCAGAGTCAATGCTATCGTTGTTATGTTCACCAACTATTAGTAAGATTCCCACCAGAAGTGTTGGGATACTGAAAGAACAAAATACAAGCAAAGTAGTTTAATTACCATTCTCCCACTTATTTTACAGGGAAATGGCTATACTAACTTACCCCCATCCAGCTATGATAATAAACCCTATGGGAATCTTTACTGCTTCTCTCTTCTTCAACAAGAACAAAGAGAAAGACAGAAAACCTAGGAAAAACAAAAGAAATGCCTTGATTATTACTAGACAGGGAAGTGACAATTACAGAATCTAGACACTCTATGATATGACCTGCTCAATAACTAAGATATTCTTTCTTCAGACCTTCTAATAGCCTAAAATTGTTTTTCTACGTTTATTCTATCCAAGTAAAATAGAAACACCTATTACCTTCAAAAAGAATATTATTAATGAAACATTGAAGACATTTTGGCACACTTCCTATTAAATTTGCACTTATAAATACTTAGTAAAGTTCACAAATGTGTAACAGATGTGAAAAGAATATTTAAGACATAACTAATTTATTACTATATCAATAACGGTTGTTCTAGACTGACAATATTAAGTTACCAGTTTGACACGTTGTATTCTGTAATAAGATATCTCTTAAAACTGATTACTCCTTTATAAAGTTAATTTTTGTGACGTTTGCATTTATCACTGAATTTATTTTTACATATATAAGTATGTACGGGTTTATCTTCCGGGTCTGCCAATTCTATTCACAACTCAGAAGCCTGGGAATATGTTAGGTAATTCACTAACAAAAACAATTTATTGACCCCAGACTATTTACTGTATTGCATCTCAGCTCCTCAGCCTGTGGGTCCTATCTGTGGGCCACTCTCTCGTAAGGGGAGGTGACGAAGGAAAGAAAAAAAAGGCGATAGTGGGAAGTAACAAAGACAGGAAAAACTGGGAAGTCAAAAAGACATAAGAGGCAACAATGTAGTGAATAGATAATATACAGGCAGGGCATTCTCTGATGAAGAGAGTCACTGCCAAAGACAAAAGCGAAGGCAGGCAGTTGGACTGTGGTTAAAATACAGCTCTCCTGCTGCATTTTACAAGGTTAGTGTAAATACAAGATTTTAGGACATGAACTTTTTTGTAACAAATAGCATGGACAGTACTTGTAGCTTCATGGCTCGTATCAGCCTTTCACTATGCAGAATGCAACAGGACTTCTTAGCAATCACAGTCCACAGAAGCGTCTCTGGTAAACTTCATTACATTTTGAACATCTATACCTACAAAAATGATCTTCTTTAAAAGTTAAAATAAAAAAGCTCTCTCACAAAGAGCACTTATTGTAGTAGCAAGGTTATCTCATCTAGAACAATAAATTCAACATCTTAGCTTTTAAGATTTAAGGCAACCTTGACACACGTGCCCTCTTTGAGGGACACTTTACTAGGTCCACAGTATACGTGCATGTACACACCCAAACACATAGAGTTTGTAAACATTAATGAACGTGTGGAAAACGAGGCACACAAGTCTTGTAGAATAAAATCTAATTCTCCATGCTGAAGCAGAACTAGTATTTATGTAGGTTATACTAATCAGGAGCTGCCTGTCTGCTAAATGCTGAAACATAACCTACTTCACAAAAGCACCACAGGAATTAAATCCTTAGACTTCTGGATGCAGAAATGGTACATCGAGTCTCTTGAACACCCACAGTCTCTTTTTTTTAAACCATATGTAATAAGGTTTTCCCAACGTCTCTAATGCATCCTGCAACTCTTGTCTACTTCAAGCAGTCCTTTCATTACTCATCTACACCTGCAGAACGTGCACATGCTTTTTAGAACTTGCAGTGGATAGTGGAAAAAAATATATTAAAACGACTTTGGTATTTCCCTTAATTCTGTATTTCCTAGTCTCCTAAGGCTTTTTTTTTTTAAATCTGCATAATACTGAATAACTTAAGATTTTAAATTCTGCATTAATTAAAATTGTCAATAAGCTTTTGCACTGCTGAAGAGCAACCTGTCACCATTCAGTCTGTTTATAATTGCTTCCGCCTTGAGAAAAGATTCTTGTCACTGGTTACAAGCTAACAATGCTGCTGTATCTAGCAAAGACAAACAAGACCTGTCCAGGCACAAACTACCAACTGCAGAACCAGTGCCTGACGCTCTGGCCTGCGTTGCTAGCACTTCAGCCTGGCAACAACTTACAAGGGTCTACTTACAATATATGTAGAATTACATACAAGTAACCGCTCTGAAGAATATAATCAAATTATTTCAGTATATCAATCTTTTATTACAGTATCTAATGCTCTTCCAAAAAAAATCATACCAGTCCACAGGTAGGTGCTATAAAGTGAGCTGTACAGGAATATAAATACTAGGATCTGTATGGTGATGTCTTTCTCTTTAACAATGAAATTCCATATCACCATTCCAATGCAAGCAATGAACTGAAAAGAAAGAAGAGAGACCATCGTTTGAATTTGGAAAGCAGGATGGCAAGAAAAACTAAGTACAGTGCAGCATAGCTACAATAAGCTTTCAAACTCCAATCCCAGATTCACTGCAGTGTAATTTTACGAATTCAGTAGTTTTCACACCAGTAAAGCACTGGAGCAGTGAGCTCAAATATTTTAGTTATGTCACTGACTATGGTACTCTTTTTTTTTTTTTTTTCTCCTCCCCTCTCTTAAATGGTGGCGGCACATATATAGCTCAGAGAAACCCAGAATAAGACAAGTCAGGAAAAATATATGACCTTAATCTTTACGTATCTTATAATAAGCAAAATGCAAAGCATATGTTAAACCATTTATCTGAAGTGATTTGGACACAAAGCTGAGGCCAACAGGTACTGTTCAACCAAGAATCCTACAAGTTTTGACCCTGCGATACCTCATATATGACAGTTTTAGTATTGAAGGAATCTGAAGAAATAGGTTTCAAAGGTATTACAATGGCTCAAAAATATTTTAAAGTTAACAAGCACAGGCTGGTCTCACTGAATTTAATAGCAGCTTTGCATTTGACTTCAATGAAAGTAGGAGCATGTACTCTATATAGCTTTCTCTAAGGTTAAAGAAGAATTAAAATTAATATTGCTGTTTGGCTCTGCCCTTCCCTAGCCACCAGCCATGAATTCCCATGCCTCCTCCTTGCAACAGCAGTGGCACCCGCCTGATGCCCTAGTGAGTCCGGTCACGGACCTAAACCAGCATTCGGGTTAGTTTCCTGTTCAGCTCCTTGAATCGGGTCACCCACACGCTGCTGGTCACCATGGCATTGCTGACTTCAGACTGGCATAAAGTGACATGAAAATGCCATCAACACTATTTGAAAGTAACTTATAATGCTAAAAATATAATTCAGAAGCTATTCTCCATTCCGATTGTTTATAGTTCTGTTTCAGACACTGCTCCTTCAGATATACACTGCCACCCCGAGCGTCGTTTAACTCTGCCAAGAGTACGTTCTAAAGCATATCAATTATTTAGACACATCACACATTAGATTCCCCTGCCCTCAGACAACTACAAAGATATGATTATAGAAAGCAATCTTGTAATAACATTTAAAATAATATTTTTTTTTTTTAAAAAGGCATTCTTCTCACTACTGACCTGAGCAACAAGCAGATTTGTTGTAATCATGTGAGGAAGCTGCTTGTATTTCTTACTCAAAAGAACAACAATAAGAGACCAGATCTGGAACACACAAGATAAAATTGAATTTAAGACTGAAAACAAAAAACAAAAGAAGAAGAAGAACATCCTGGCAAACTATGCTGGAATTAAACATGCAACAAAATCTTCTTGACAAGTTTCTTAGTATCATGCCTAGTAGAGTCAGCTCCACACCATCTGCTGCCAGTCCCACGCTACAGAAAACACGGCCAGGAAAAGAAATGCATTTTTGAGTTCTCATGATGGTGAAGTATTTCCTGGGAGTACCAAGGACTCATCTATAACGTGCAGAAGCCTGGGTGATCCTGAGGACAATGATATGCAAACCCATTTAAGTCTTCGGGAATGAACATGAAGCTGCCTGGCAATTTGGCTTTTAAAAAGTCTTCCACCCCACCCCTTAATCTGCCAAAATGACTTGTGACAGCAAGGGGCATTCTTCACATGCTGCTTCCCTTGATGCATAGTTTCACGACGCGAGGATTTCAGCTAAACACCAACTTGAGAAAATCCCAGCCCCCTCCAACGTGTAAGTTTTTATTTTAAAAAAGCAAACAAAATAAACACTATTTATAGCACCTGTAAAGCCAAAATACAATTCGCATTGGAAATCTGGGATGTCATATCCCTTTTTAAGAACTTGGTAACCAGAATTTTTAGGAAATCGAATTAATAAAGCTAAATTAAAACTTCCCAATTAAATACTCTCATTAATACTCATCAATGAGTCATTAATTAAATATTCATTAATGTTTCAGGAGCTTAAATTCCAGCTGAAGTGTTTACATAGCCCCCAACACTGTGATATTCAAGCACAAGCTTTGATATAATTATTCCCTGTGAGGTAAACTAGTACTGGTATGTTATTTCGCTTTGCCAGCACCTACCAGGGAAATGAGGCTGACGATACTTATGTCAAAGCTAACATTTTGGAGTGCAGATGCCAGCGGGTTGGGATCCATAGATGGGATGGTCAACAGCCAAGCAGAAACGTACATGATAGGAGCAGACACAAAAGTGCTTATCACCATGCCTGAGGTAATCTGCACAAAGAGTCAAAAAGAAACAAGAGCAGAGTTAATCGGATCTCAGGTGGAATAATCTGTCTTTAGGAATACACAGACTTGTAAAATTATGCTTGTGACTTAAACATACATAGAGCTTTAACAAATCATTGAGTAGCTTCCACGACAAATCAGTTAGAATTTGAGCCAGGAAGTACCCATTTTATACAGATGGTTAAACAGATTTTTTTTTTTTAAGAAGCTTCTGAAATAACAGGAATACAGAGTCCCCCACTGCAAACTCTTACAAAGCTTTTTCACAGATGCCAAAGACACTATTGACTCCAATGTAGGAGTGGATCTACAATGTCACAATTCATTTTTGAATGGAAATATTCACACTTAAAATAAATAAGCAATGTGTAGCTATGCAAATACTCATAAGAAATTGATGAGAAAAAGCAGCCAGATGTATTAACATATAAGTGATTTCTATCTTGATTTTTCATTGTTTTCTTCTTTTTAGCTCTTCTTAGAATTTGCAGTGATGGAATTGTGAGTTTTAAAACAGAGATCTGTAGTAGAGTAAAAGATTTCCTGAGACTGTTGAGAACAAAACTGTTGAGCTCTACAAAGCTCTACTTTTAGTGTCCATTTCTTGCCAAAATGGATAACATTAAAAAACAAGGAAAATCAAGAGGAATATTTCATCATTTCAACTGGAAAAAAACAAACAAAAAAAAAAGGAAACAGTTATAAGATTTATACCTTAAGTTAAAAAGGTAATTGATAAACTCTATGTTAAAAAAGCCAAATTCATTTCTACCACAAGATTTATCTGGAGGGAAACACAACAGAATCGGTTAAATCCAAGATTTTCCAGAAGTTTTCAGCAATAAGTCAACACCGTTCTCACTGAAATCAGTAACAGCTTTTGATTTTTTACAACCAAAACAGCAGCTCAAAGATAAAGTTTTTGAAAAAACAAGGATACAACTTCTTTATATTCAGAGTTATTCTAGTTCTTCCTATTAGAAACATGAATAAGAAAAATACAAGGACTTATTTAAAAACCTGTTCTATTAAGGCACTTGAGACACCTGGAAAATTACTTTGGTTAATCAATAATGTGAAATATAAATCAGATTTGAGATCTAGGGAGAATAAATAAACCTAGCGAATCTATACTACAGAAAAGTAATTTCATCAAGCTTTTTAAAACAAATTGATCTATAAAATTAAGTTCAAAGTTAACATAAATTGATGAGGAGCTAATTACATACAATTCCTACTTCCATGTTGAACTGAGTTGCAAATATTGCCACGCCAGGCGCTGCTGGAAAGACTCCATAAAGAAATGCATAGTTTGATAAACTGGTATGGTTCACTACATCGTCACTCTTGTCCAAGAGTTCCACCATTTCTCTACAGAGAAATGGCATCATAAGTCTGAAAAGAGTGAAAAAAATTACTCAGCCTATAGCCGTGGACTCCACTTCGCTCAGAAGAGGAACTAACGGACGTCTAAGGCCTGAACACTATTTATGACAAGTAAAATAATGACATCACTTTTAATGATTGTCTTTACTGCTACCATGACATTTACCAGCTGCTTCCAAATGTGGTGTCACAAGTTAAAACTGAAAAAATCATACACAAAAGAAATGTTAAAAAACACACCAATTAACTTCTGAGATACGTTTTCTAACGGTCAGATACATTCTTTGTACGACTTCAGTTTTCAATACATAAAATACAAAAACAAAATTCAATTTTCAACTGTTAAAAGTAGTAGCAGCTATAAGCAGTCACCAGCTATGAAACTTAGACCACATTATTAAGGTCTCTGACATGAAAGAAGAGCTCACGTTTAAGTGTTCAGTTCTAAAAGTCTTTGCCGCGCAAAAGAGCCTCGATTTATGCTATTTTGTTTGCCCTTAGCAATATCCTGGATCTTATATAGATTCGCTCTGCAAGCCTTACATAGGCATACACACGCTCACCAGCAGAGCAAAGTGATAACATTAATAAGCATTCATTTTTCCCACGTTCTTTGCATGTGTATCATTGATCTAATTTACAAATTAGTCTTTAGTTAATTGTACTGATATTCAAATCTTCAAATTTTCATAAGATTTTCATATCTTCAAATTTTACAGTATGAATTTCATCAAAATAATAGTTTCATTGTGCAAATTGTCGTCCCAGAGCAAATAAAATACTTAGTTCACCAGTAACCAAGGTATACTCAAGGGAAGATAATGATGGCATAAGCTCTATACAAAAGCTGTCATTTATTCAGGCTCAAATATCAGTTTAAGAGTGTGGTGTGATTGTTTTTCAGCTCTTCCAAAATAGTGTGGGTGATCTAAAGACACAGCGAGCAAAAACAACTAATTTAGAGATGTATTTTCTAGTCCAAAGAAAATGCAAAGGCTAGTCAACTAATACTTACGTTTACTGTTGTCTACCTACTTTACCAGTAAATTTTAATTTAACTCAGTAATTTCCCAAACTGTGATATCATAAATGACCTACAGGCAGTCCATGAAGCCATAAAACCTTTAATTTTTTTTTTTTCCACTGCAGAGCTTGACAACAGGCTTGTGGTCTGAATAATTTTTTTAAGTCAATAGTCTTATACTGTCAAAGTCTTTGGGAAGCGCTCATCTGAAATGCTTGACGTGAAACTTAATACCACTATAAGGATTTTGAGAGGAAAGCTATCTGACCAGTATATTCATAGATTAAACATTTTGAAACATTTTGAAGAACAAAAATATAAAAGTAATAAGTTGAACTTACAGTTTAGCTGTGATGAGAAGGATCAGTGCAACAAACATACCCTTTGTCACTTTTTTTGTTTGTCCCACCATGGTTAGTCCAAGATAAAAAAGTGCAGAGCCAGAAAAGGAACTGCCTAGTCCATCCAGAAAGTTTTCAAGATATTCTGGAATCTTCTGGCCAAGAATAAAG
This sequence comes from Struthio camelus, assembly GCF_040807025.1. Lineage (NCBI taxonomy): Eukaryota > Metazoa > Chordata > Aves > Struthioniformes > Struthionidae > Struthio > Struthio camelus. Next base: position 21,654,698 of record NC_090947.1, on the reverse strand, counting down.
TTTGAGGCAATGCCTATGAAGACCATGAATACAATCGGGTTCTGCAAAACTCGAAGGAGCGCTAGGCCCACTATTTTCATTTTGCTGTGCGACATGGTGCGATTATCCCTCCACTTCTGGATTTCACAGAAGATAAACCCAAGAGGGTTTAACATCATAAGAGATATTGGAGCCACTAGGTAAATGTACTGGAGATATTCTGGGTAAGTGGTTTGATATAAAGCTTCAACTAGAAGACAGGAAATGAAAAGTGATGAGTGATAATTATTCAATATAAAAATAAGTTAACATTGGCATTGATTTTTGTTGTCTGAAAACTAGGGAAAAATTATTGCATCATCCTTCAGAACTAACGGCATTTGCAACTGATGTAAGAAGATATAGTTAAGAGAAGCACTTCTATTTACCATTAGGCCGCAGTCATGTCACGAATATATTAAAGATCGAAGATGAACTATCCAGCACTATTTAATGATTCTACGAATATTCAATAGGTACAGAAAATAAAATCATTCTGAAACAAGGATGCCAGTACTGCTAAGCAACATAAGTAAACCCACATGCCCTTTGAGTCATCCCAAATGCTAAACAAAGCAATTGTTTTCATTGAATTGCTTTTTCTCCCCAGAAGCATGGGAGAGTTGTGGAGAATTACAAGCAGGTTTGCAGGATGCAAGTTTGTTTGTCTTCTTAGGAAAAGTCTTACATCTCTGAAAGGTGACCAGTTATCAATGGGTAAGTCAGGTATAATCTTTCTACTCTTATTACATAAAACACAACAAAACAATAACAAAATAAAAAATACATTAGCACAAAATTATTAGTTCATTCTCTGGAACTACTCAGGGCAAGAGCAACGACTGTAGTTCTGGTTTCAGAGCACAACTTGTTTCTGTGACCCTGGGTAAGCTGTTAAATTTTCACAGACGCACAGCTATGTTGTATTTGTGGAGTCTGAAGATCAAGTCATTTACCTCTTCCCTGACTTACTTGGTCTCCCTGTAAAAGGCGTGAGGATACACATTACACTGGCTAGTTATCAGTTTAATTAAAAAAAAATCATAGATCTTGCCATTCTAATAGTCTTCCTTACATCCCCTTTCTTATGTCAGAGAAGGTATTTAAGGCATGGCCAGTGGTTTTGAAGGTTTCAATATTTCTACCAAACACCATCTGGTGAAACAACAGGAAATATAAAAATGGTCTCGGGAAGCTTAATTTTGTATCAGTCTTCCATATAAAAAAAGGTTCATCCAAGTAGTTCTGTCACTAGTCTTACGTTTCACAAGTAGTAACTCCATGAACTTGACGTGATTCTTGAAAGTTCCACAAACAGGAGCAGAGAATATAAGGCAGATTAAAATATATATATATATATTATGCTTCTATTTTGCTGAACTATAAATTTACAGAACTGCCAGAAATAGGCTCCACAAGAGAGACAGTGTGGCAGTTGAACACTAACATCTCAGTTAGTGCTAAGAAAAAATTCAAAATCAGTATATAAACCTCAACTCTCTGATCTCGTGGTTTGTGTTTCATCTATTGTCTAGACTAACTTGTTCAGACATGCAAAAAAAGCATTGTGAAGAAAAAGTCTTTTAAAAATTACTTCCTTTTCCCAGCCATCACTAGGGTAGGTAATTTTGTACGTAAACTGAAATCCATTTGTATAAGCATGACTTCAAATAACAACTGAAACAAAATAAAGGAAGAAAAAAAGAGTCTCAGCTTGATTTTTCAGTAACAATTTTGTAACAGTAAATGATGTCAAGATATACCTTTTGTGAGAGACAATAACAAGTTTTCTGAATACTTCTGCCAAAGCAAAGAGCTGCTCGATCCTTTTAACAGACTAGTATCTTTGAAACCAAGAATATCAGATGGGGCCAAGAAGTCAAAATACCTTTGGGGTTTTAGAAGAGTATCCACTTACAAGACTCCTTCTTCAGATATTTTCTTTACATTGCTAGATTAAGCACCTCACTTCCATTCACAGCTTTTTGCATTCCACATGATTAACATTATTCAGAGTACTTAAGTTATTAGCGACTGTTACAGGAGAAGTAAAAGGAATTCAACTATGCTATGCTGCTATGCTGAAATAAAGGAACCTAAACTTGCAACAAATTGCAACCCAGTGAACTGCATCACCTCTAGGAGTCCTTGGTTTACCTCTTCCAGATGAATAATAAAAACTTCACATCCCATCTAACAATGACTTACTTTCAACGTGTACAGAAAGAATATCTTCCGTAATGCATTAAAAACAAATCATTGATACCTTTGCAGAACTCTGAGTTGTACTTTATGTGACTATAAGTAACAACAACACTTATGCAACTTACTTTTTTGTAGCTAAATATAGACAAGAGCAGTGCCTGCAGAGAAAAAAAATATAAGCAGCTTTCCTCACAGCTCTACTTATTTATGTGCATTGCCAAAACATCATCTGCTCCGAATTCCCTTTCTGACATTTTCAAGGAAAGTTATCCTATTGCAGGAGCACTCCCTGACTGTTCTTTTAAACTGTATGCTCATTTACAGGAGAAACGCTGAACTTTTCCTTGAGGAAGTTTAAATCAAGTATTTGTTTTCACTGCTGCTACACATTTCCATTAAAACATCAGGTTTTCCTCTAAACAGAAACAAAACATGACCTATAACCGTAAGAAAAATGAAGAGAAAAGAAAAACCCACAAAAAACAAACTAAAACAAAAAAAGCAAGCCGTTCTTTGTCTAGCCCAGCCTTCCAAACACTTTAGACAAGCCACTAACAGTAAAAAAGCTGCACATGGGACAGCAAAAGCCCAACACTAGCAAAAGTTTGGGGATGAGAGAAGAGGAGAAAGGAAAGGAAAGGACAAGGAAGGAAATAACAGCTCTAAGAAATAAAGAGCTCTAAAGTGCTTATAACCAGTATTATGTAGTGTCAGGCATTCCACTAAAGCTCTTAAGGAACTAAAATTTTTGAATTTGGTAGCATGCCCACAGAAGAAATATCAATCATATCTTAAAAGTAGTAAAATATTTGAAAAAAAAAAAAGTAAACTGACATGAAAGTTGTTCAAATTAGAAAGATGTTTTAACTAAAAAGATACAGTGGAAGTGGATGTAGAGAGAAGGTCAAAGGAAAAGAGAGAGAAACCCTAACTGGTGCTGTAATCCAAGATCCAGAAACAAAGAAGTAATCCTCACAGCCCTATCTGTGCTATTCCCCTTGGGGAAAATCAGAAGAATAAGTCTCAGGAGAAGCAACTGAAGGAAATATGGTATTTTGGTCTAAGGAAGAGAAAGGCAGCAACTGTATTTGTCTATATTTCATACATATCCAGTAATCTTTAAGAGAATAAGAAAGATTCATGATTCTCCTGAGCATGCTGCCCTGGAGTAGGAAGAACAAGGCTGAATACTCCTCCAGTTTATCTAAAACATGGAGCTACTTGTTGCTGAGTATAATCTGGAATTGCACATCTAAGCTTCTGTTTCGTAACTGTATTTTCAATTCTGTGATTAAGTATCTTGCTTTTTACTTTGCTAGATCAAATTTGTTTCCTTTCCTCGTTCTTAACCTCGTCTGAACGATACGAGTATTCTCAAAAGCGTTTGAGAGGCAGAGAGAACTTTCTCTTCAGGGAGCAGCAAACAAATGGAGTAGAGTCCCGGCATCTTCTCCAAATGCCATCCGCTCGAGGTGTATTTTGGAACTGCTGATACTTGCAGCGTGCTTCTCCCCACCAGCCACAGAGGTCAGCCTAGGGAGAGGCAGCCTCAAAAGCTACACTGGCACAGAAGAATCTCCGAAAGGAGGTATAAACTACTGCGCTTCAGACCGTAGTAGGCAGAAGAAACCTGCCACAACTCCAGGTGGCTCCCTAAGCATCACAGTGTGTATGGCTAAAAGTGTCTAACAAACCATTAACAAAAACTCTAAGAAGGAGGGAAAAAAAATTTTGCTTACCAAAAAGGAAGAAAATAATAGCCTTATAGAGATTGAGATAAAGTTAAGTTTAATGATTTATATTGCTTGAAATTCAAAATAGAGGCTTACAAAACCAAGAGTTCACAGCTATACAAGTTATACTCTGAATACCCCCCCTTTTTCTTTAAAACTCCACTGGACTGATGGTTGTTTACACACAACAAGAAAGGCGTCACCACAGCCATATGAAATTCCAATTTGAGACACACAAATGCAAATTACTACAAATCATACAATAATCTTGCTTTTAAAGGACTGATTTCCTCCCAGGACATATCCTAAAGCATGTCTGCTAGCTATAGTAGAATAAAGATCAGTGGATTAAACTTGATTTGCAACATAAACTAAGATACGTTAAGTAATACAGAAATTGGATGTTTCTTCTGAACAGATTAAAAGTTTCAGCACATAAATATCACAACAGATAGACATCAATGTTATGCTAGATGATTTCCTTGAGCCAGACCAACAGTTAATGCCAAATTAGTACAAAAAACACTACAGCTATTTCAGAAGCCACACTTATAGGCTCATAGTTTACACAGGAAGGAATTTTGGTCTTGAAAGCAAGTCTGGTAATTTCTCATAAGGACATTCTTAACATGCAGTAAGTGTAAGGTAGCTTATACCAATTTTAAAAGGGTATTTTACCTCTTTTTTTTTTTTTTTAATTCGATTTAACTTAATACAACCAGATCACTCAGTCATAGGCAGTTTGCAGTCAGACTGTTTTAAATTTTGTCTCATTCTTGCCAGTTGACAGTTTTCTTCTCTCATTAAAGAGTATATTATCTGAGGGTTTTTTTTTTTTTTTTTTTTTTTTTAAGAACTTCCTCAAGAGATGTGACTTGAGACTTGGTTTAGGCAGTTCACAACTTCAGTTTAGAAATTCATTTCAAATTGTGGAAACTTAAAAGCAAAACCGTCTAGAACAATGAAAAATAATTTAAAAAAAAGAAAGCATAAGTAGATACTTACCTATTGGATATCCCAGTGCAAAGTCATTGCTTTGTGTAGCAAAAATTGGAAACAAACCTGCTTTGCTAAATCGATTCTCAGGATTGGCCACCAACAATGTTAAAATGCAGACTAAGAAAAATACAGAAGCTTTGGCAACTAATATACTGTACAGAAAGGACCAATTCACATTAGAAAAGTTAAGTACCACCATGTTTTTGAACAGTAGCGCTGGGAGTGCAAAACGGGAGACAAAATTTCCCAGTCCTTTGGCCTGAGTCGATGTGATAATGTTGGCTCTTCCAGCTATGTACCCACAAAGAATTATTCCGAAGCATTCTAACAGGGCTGGGAAAAGCCTGCTTATTGACATAGACGGAGGACTACTGGTGGTATTGATACTGAGTCCAGTTTGCCCAGGCAAAGAAATGGACATATTAGCTGGAGCTGAGAGGTTCTTTGCACTGAAGTCTGAATAACTATCCATTTCCTTTGACCACTTTTTCCAAAAAAACTGCATGCAATGGTCTCATCTGTAAAATAAAAAAAAAAAGTACTTATTAACTTCTAGATCAGTGTTTGTGCATATTTACAGTATCTGGCTTGCTGACAGAAGTATAAACACTTACCAGTGCATTACAAATTAACAATGAGACAAGTGATAAGTAGCTACAGAGAAAAAACACTGAGAAAGTAAAAAGAAGAAAAACTATTCTATATACATAGCATTTTTTTCCACAAATCCACACAATTCACCAGGAAGAGTCGGATGATACAGGGACTAAAACGTCAGATCTCAACTTGAAACTTGAGGATAAAACTGAAATATTAGAATTAAACGAAGTTTAGAAATTCAGAAAGTTGAAAATCAGTTGGAAGGAAAGGAGATTATGACTTCAGTATTTTTTATTCTTATTTTAGGATCTAAACATCATTTAGAATAACTTACAGCTATTTAGCCTTTCCAGTCGGAAAACAGTAACTGCTAAAATCTCACAGTGTAGCCCTTGCTTTGCTGGACTACCATTAAAAGCCTATGTAGCTTCGGCTGGAAAGCACAAGACTCCTTAAAACTGCCTATATTCTCATTAGCAACTTGTAACTTTATTTACCTCCTCAACTCACTGTCAGTTCCCAGCTACAGTTTCCACCTTCTCCTTGCCTTCAACTTTCCATTTGTGTGTTTCTCTTCTCCAGTACCCTTTGTTTGCCCCATGATCTTATTGGGATAAGATCCTAGGTCCTGCCTAAACTATGTTCAACTTGCTTCTTTCTCCTCTTTCTCCTGAAAACATAAAAATACATTCTAAACTTACAACATTAAAAAAAAAAAAAAAACACCTCTTGACCTCTCTTTAACTACTGCCCTTTCATCTCTGCTCCCACATGCACAATTTACAAGTGGCCAGGAGCTCTTCTCCTTTAGGTCCATCTTTAGATCCTATTTAATCAAGTTTCTGTCCCTGAAACAGCTCTTACCAAAATCCTTAGAGGCCAAAACCTTCTTAAACTCTCAGAGTTCCACCTTCATCTTTTCTGACCATCATACACCTTTATCATAATCACCTTCTTCTTGAAGTCTGGCCCTTCCTATATCTTTTGTAATTACAGCTCCTCCTAATTCTCCTCCCATCTCTACTGGTTCCTTCAACATTTCCATGAGAGAAACCCTCTAAATTTCTATGGGTGCTGATAGGGCTCTTTCCTTGTTCCTCTTTTTTCCCTCCCTACATCCTCTGCCTGTGTACTTTCACAAGCACTGATTCAATTATAAACATATGACTCATGGATCTCCTTTTCTCTAATCCAGACCTATTTCTTCTGTTAAAACCACCATTGCAGCCTGTCTCCAAAATCTCTTCTGTGAATATCCTGCTGTCAATTCAAGTCCAATGAGCCTGAAATAGAGCTCTCATACTCTGTCAAAAAAAGTACTCTTTAAGTTACTATGGACCATGCATCTATTTTGCTAAAGAAGTGAGTGACAAAGGTCAAAACAAACCAAAAAAAACCCCTTTGATTTTTGGAAAATGTAATCTTACTGAACTCTGAATATTATAGATTAATATAGATTATTAATATATTAATCTATAATACTGCTACAAGGATAATTCTCCTAGCTTATCAGTCAGTTCTTTCTTTGTACATCCTTCCACGTTCTTCCCACATGAAACTTGTTCTCATGTTCTGTTACAGTGCAAGCTATATGCCCTCTTAATCTCTCATTTAGTAATGAGCTCTATTCCCACTACTGATCAGCCAAGAACATCGTAATAAATTTCTCAGTTGCTTTTGTGCTTTTTCCCATGCACATGCTAATGTTCAGGAACAGCTCAAAAGAATCAGTGAAGGTATCCCGCTTCCTTATTTCAAACTCAAATTATAATCCTTTATAGTTTTGATACCCATAAAAAGAACAGTATTTACTGGGCTGCTAATATGCTACCTATAAATATGGCTTATGCTGTCCCATCATATATGCCAGCTAAACTACTCACAGGTTTTTTCAAAAAGAAGTGAACTTTTTGTCATGTTTGCACAGCAGCTAGCACAACTCCTAGATGCTACACCGTGACCAAAGGGAACAAATATTCAGAGCAGGCAGCTAGAGCAGCAAAACCTGAGGAGCAACCCTCCTCCTCTCCGAAAAAGTTTTAGCTGTGGGCCTCACATCCAGCAGCAGACAAAGTATAAAGGTTAAAGCATGTATTAATGTAATAAACTGAAGCAAGCTGTTTGTCTTTGAATGGTTTAGCACCATACACCATTGTAAAACTAGGGCCTATTAGAGAGGATAACAGTCCATGCTGTTCTCACTGGCTACGATGACTACTCTGTCTGAGCGGTGAGACATTTGAGAATCTCACTAAATTGGCCTGCTGATACACTAAATTAAAGTAGCACTATCTCGCCTGCATTTCACCAAAGCTCTGTAATATCTCTGAACAAAAAGAGACAATATTGTGCATTCAGTCAGGTGTAAAGCCAGTGGCCCCTAAGAGAGCTATGGATACTGCGGTAGGATTACAGAACCTCAGAAGAGAGGTGAGGAGGTAGGAAGAGCCTTCTCAGTCTTACAATTACGTAAAACTTCATGTGCATGGGCAGAATCACGTTCCTCCAACGATCAAATAATTTTCCGTGAGAAAAGATGGGAGTTTAAGAGACTGAGCCATCTCAATTCTCCTGGTTTCCCTGGGTCTGCACACAAAGCTAACTGGGGCCGGGGGGGGGGGGGGGGGGGGCTGTCCTGTCCATGCAGAAAATGCCAAGACATCAGCTGAGGGTTTAGATGATTAGGAGAGGCAGTTTCACTTTAAACTTGTTTGGCAGCTGATACACCTGTGACAATTAATATCACAAAAACATAGCATAGACTAGGCCTAAAAGCATTACTGAAGCTATTCACCTTGCCTAACACTGTTGCGTACTGCTAAAAACTGCGTACTGGTGGTAGTTCACAGATGGAGTTTTAAAAATGAGCATTACAGCTACCTCTACTTTCTTCTGTGAAGCATCTCCAACTTGGAGATAGAAGATTAAAATCTGTATCCATTTCTTTCTTCTTTATAAAAAGATTAACTTCGGGTTTTGGTCATTCTGAAGTCATAAGGATACACACTCTAAAATCCAGAATAGGTGCGAACTTTTCTCCAGCTTAATGGACATTAATCTCCCAAGCTTAGTTTACACTGGCTCAGCAACTGGTATTTTTCAAGGTAGCTTTCCAAAACCTCAGCTGTTACAAATTTTAACACTATACAGTATAGTACAACTGGGAACCACCGGCATTACATCCTTCTAGTGCTTCTGTAGAGAAAATATGTTCGCTTCAAACAAAGTTCAGTCAGGCTAAATATACATAGTTACTCAAGATTTTTGCAGTAACTGCTGTGAGATAGAAAAACACTGGTAGGCTTCTTCTACTGGCATCCAGAATTAAGGACAATTTCAGGAGTTCCATTAATGCCCACAAACATTATTAAATTAACTCCCCAACTTAACAGAGCTGGCCACAGCACCCAGTTTATTAACTTATTCGCTTCTACACCAAATTCCAAGCTCCTTTTTAACATGTTACCTATTCACATGCGGCTGCAGCAATGCCTCCAAATTATCTAAACTGTGCACAGAAATCAGAAATTCTTCTGCCTTGTCACAGCCACAGAAAGATACAGTCAGTACTTGAGCATGACTTGTGACACTGGCTCAGTTTGCTGAGTACACTGAAGATGCAAGCGTGACCCAAGGAGGCAAAAAACAGCCTCCAGACAAACAGCCCTGGGGCACTAGAAGGTACCAACCCAGTCTAGGTAAAAATCCTTCAGTTTACATGCGTTTGCAGGAACTTTATTCCTATGATTTGTTCCAGTGTAAAATTACCTCTCCTCTCAAAAGAGCAAGATCTCCAGAACAGTTATGTGAACTTATTTTAAGCCTCCGCATTAAGGTGATTAGGCTTGCATCAACACAAGATAGGACCTACTAACGAGAATTTTGTCACCTACTCTAGAAAGTGGTTATACCTCTTCTCCTCACAATACCAAGGGCCCGTCTGCATTTTTCTTATTGTTCCTCTTTTTCTTTACAACAAACATAAGAGGAGTAACCCTTACTGAGTGCTAGGCAAGGAAGATTAAATTTGATCACGGATTGTAACTTCTCAACCTCGCATGAAAGCTTATGGCAAAGGCTTTTTCTACCTTCAGGACAGGACTTACAGAGAACAAATCATCACCTTTCAGGCTCACACCTTGCTTTGTGCAACTCTGACCTCTCTCACTTGTTCATCATCAAGCACGAATTTTAACATGATACACCCTTCCAGTTAGCCAGTGATCCACATATGACACAGGGGCCAATTGACTATTCTAATTCAGCACAATATCACTTACCAATATTCCTACATACAATTATTTAGACCCATGACAGTCAAATTCAAATATCCACTAAATTAGATTAAGTATTTATGGACAAGAGACACATCTTGGGACTCCGGATCTTCACTGCTTTCCAATGATCCTCTTTGAAAGGGCAGACTACAAGAATGCAGGGTCTGTATGCAAGTGGACACAAAGCCTGTAAATTAAGATGAAGAGAGGGGACATCAATTAATTGGTCAATAGCAAAGTCTTGCCAGGAACAGATATGGGCTTGGTGACAGAACTCTGAAAATTACACATCCCATCAGCTAACTCCATATTTAAACTTGTCTCAAGTAAATCCCAAAGTACTCATGGAAGGAAGTTAATATAATTTCCCTCCATTTTATAGAGATGGAAACTAAGGCAAAGGCATTCTGATTTGCCACGAGTCATCTAACATACCAGTGGCAAAGCTGAGATTTCCAATTCCCAGTCCTGCTCTTCGCATAGCTTAGTGGCTAGGCTTGTCCAAATTGAAAGCCAGTTTAAGAGTCTTACCAGCTTCTTTTTATCTTTTCCTCACGGGATAAAAAACTCATAACAGCCACGTAAATAAGGAAATAAATCAAGTTAGAGCAAAGGTGAGATCTTGTACACTGTCTATTTCACACTCTGGCTTCCAACATATGCATATTCATGTGCAGCATAGACTCCTTAATTCATGATTTGCATTTATGCCTGAGGTTTTCAGTAAGCAACACTACAAAGCTGTTGTAATTTATTTGTACTAAGCAGCTGCATCACCCAAATCTGTTCAGTAGCTTTGGCTACCTCTTCTCCTACGGAAAATGAGTTTCACTCCAAGTAGGGTTTATTTAAGTGTTGCTTTTTAAAAATGTTGGAGAAGACAGATTCACCTAGATATGTTTAGACCAGAGCTCAGTATTGCCTATTATGTAACAACGGGGAAAAAAAATTGCAATAAATAAAGCAGGCAATAAACCACTTCTAGCAAACTAGAACTCTGCACTACTAGCAAAACCTAAAGTGACTGGAGTTCACAAAAATGTCCAAACAAAGGATCAAACTTTGTTTTATCACTGCAAAAGATAGAGAGATTTTCAATGCTGAATTTATGAAAGAAGCAGACACATTCTGTACTAGTGGCAAGGTGGAAAGTTCTTATGTGCACTTTTTTGGTGCAACTCCACCTCAAATTCTTCAAGCTTCGCAAATTGCAGCATTCATAAAGGCAAGGATCTCAGCAGCATGGAGCATTCAACCTGCTCCTTGCTCTGTTGAGGTATTTTTCAGCAATAAGCTAAACTTGGGGGGTGTTTTTAAACCAAAGCAACACTTGATCTGCAGTAGAAATGCATTATCCTGGCTGTATCTATCTCTAAATTCTGCCATTCCTTCTCATCCCCAATGCCTTCCTATTGGAGGCCACATCTCTTACCACTGTGTCAGTATTAATGACGAAATTTGTTTTCTGACATTTTTACTCACAAGAGCCATACTACATATACAGTCAAACAGTTTGAAAGACTTTTGCAGCTATTGCTTCTCTTTCCTCTCTTTCTCCTCTGAAAAATGTTTTGAGCTACCTATGTCTTTCGCTTGCACAGAGCCCTTATAGGTGACTCCTGTCTCACCTACGAATACTTTTAAGTCAAGATACTTTAAGTCAAGATACTTTAAGCCAAAATCTTGCCCAAGTTGACTAAGCATCTCATGTCCTCCCATCTGTATTGATATCATTATTTGTCCTCATAAAATCCCTAGGAAATATGGCAGTGCCCTTGCCCCCATTTTATAATTCAGCACTCACTCAAACCAATTTGCAGAAGACTTTGACACTGTAGTTTTACCAGTTAGCAGCGCGTACTAAATTCTACCTCCTCCCCCAGGGTGCCAAGGTGTTCCTGCAGGCTATCGCCACCCCAAACTTCATTCCAAAGACGATCTGCCTGAACAGCCTGCCAGGCACCGTTTTTGGCGGACTGCGTGAGTTTCAGGGAGAGAAGCTGCACCACAATAAAGCTGCCACTGGCACTTCTCAGAGGGCTTTGAATACGAACCCTCTTTTGAGCCCAGAGACGGGTGCATCCCAGAGCATTCACATCTAACTTGCAGACCATCTATTATAGAGAGGCAAGTATTTTCCAGAAACACAGGATCTTCACAATGTGGTGCTTCACACAGTGAATACTTCTCCCAGCTCCTTTTGCTCTCTAGGATACATTTGTTGATATAACTGTCATGAGATCAACTGATGACTAATCACAGATCTAACATACCACTTCATCACACCTAGGGTTTAATTCAAACTACCTTCTCACATGAGCAAAAACCTCTTCAGTTTATGGTTCTTAATCAAACCATTGATGTCAATCTGATGCAAAACCAAAACCTTATATATTCTACACAGAAACTCAGATGTTCTCTCTGTAAGCATAACAAATTAATTAGTGAAATGACACTAAAGCAAGGAAATTAAACACAGGCCAAAGGATAGCACCTGGCTTTGGCTGCACAGCATCTATCGGCTTCGGTTCTCCCTTCAGGGACTTCAGATTGAGATTTGACTCCTTGAAAACCCACTTGCAGCTGCATATGTTGTTGGGAACTGCGGACCGATAAATACATAGCTTTTAGGAATAACACTGCCTTGTCTGCTATTGACTGCATCAAGAGCAGCTGCTTGTAGCCAAACTGGCAGCTTAAACTCACAAGGAAGCATGGTTCAGAGAGCATCAGATGAAGCCTGGCATGGAGATCAGCAATAGAGAGGGAGTAAGGAACCAGTGCAGTTTATCTTCCCCTTGAACTAAACTGAAGCAATGATATTTGCCTACTGCTCTTGCAGGTTGTCAATATTTGTAAAATGTTAAAATTCACCAGAACACAAACTGAATTCTCCAGCAACTGCGAGTTAAGCAATATCTAGTTCCCCTCTCTGAAGTAGAAAGGCAGGAAAATCCCTTTCATGCTTTTTTAAACTTTATTTTAATAAAAGCCAAAGACAACATGAGAGAGACGTCAAAATGCACCTTCTCTCTGGCCATTCACTTTCAAACTTTTAGGTGAAAATCACTGTCAGGATAATTCTGGTGACACTGGCAAGACTACATGGATCGTTGATAAATTAAATCCCCAAACATGACCTCATTTGCCACTTTAATGCAATCCAGAAACATCCCAAGGATGACACATGAATTTGTCCAGGAGGCTGGAAGCGGAACCAGGGCTGGAAGACTTACCATCCATAAAAGCTCTAGGACCTCATCCTCAATCTCAGACAAGACTATATCGTACGCATTTCTCACATAAAGTTTCTACAGTAAGTCTGGAGAGGAAGTAAGTCTAGAGAGTTACAGTGATAAAATTAAGCGGGGAGAAGTGATTACTGCAGTTCCTATTCTTGCAAATTAAGCGCAATTTTTACCATTCTCGTCACTGGGCTAGGAAAGCAGACACAGGACAACAGCGTAGCAGCCGTTAACCCGAGAAGCTGGCCACCACTCCCATGAAATCCTGGCAATGCCACAAGAAATTTCAGACCCTGAATCTCTCCGGGCAAGCTGCTTTTCAAAATTACATTTCCTTTTTCAGGTTTTGTTGTGTTTTGATTCCCTATGCTGTTGCCACAAGACAGCAGCCAGGGAGTCGGTCTCGAGGCGGTGCAGCCGAGGCCTAACGCCGAACCGGCAGTGCTCAAAATGGCAACGCTCTCAGCTGCACCAAAATTTATCAGCATCGGTGTTTGAACAAGTCCCAGTGAAGCAACTCGTGCCAAGAGCGGAAAACAACACACCATAAAAAATAAATGGAAAACACACGTTGCCTTAATCTTCAATCAAAGTCATCTTAGGACTTGCTAACAGACGCGTTTTTGAAGTAAACAGCAAAATAATTTGCAAAAAGGGTGTTTTTTGGTTTTTTTTCCTCCTTTAACCGGCAGCACCGCTCACCCAGCGCCGCGCTTACCCACTGGCCACACGAGGACGAAGCATCTTACCGCTTCGCTGGGGAAAAGCGGCAGCGGCGCGAAAGCCTTCGCCTTCGCCTTCCCCTCGCCGCCCCCCGCCCGTCCCCGCACCCCCCCACCCCGACACAGCGGCGCCGCCCGGCAGGTGCCTCGCTGACAGGCGCCGGCAGATGGCGGGGGCCGAGGCGGGGGGGGGGGGGTCCCCTCCCGCTTACCTGCTCCGCCGTCGGCGTTATCCCCGCGCCGCCGCGCGCAGACCAACGGCTCCTGCTCGGCCCAGGGCAAAGCGACCTCGCCACCGCCCGGCCCAGCCCGCCCCGCAGCCGCGCCGCCGCCGCCCTCGCCTCCCCCGGCCCGGCTCGGCCCGGCCTCCCGCGGCGGCAGCGGTGCCCGCAGAGGGCGCCCGGGGCAGGGCGGCTCCGCCGGCAGCGCCCCCCGGCCGCCGCGGGGCGGCAGCGCGGCTCGCAAAATGGCGGCGGCGGCGCGGCGCCTCACGCGCCGGCTCGGCGCTCTGCGGCCGGAGCCCCGGGGCGCCCCCGCTGCCGGCAGCCGCCGCCGCTTCCCCCGGGGCCCCGCGCAGACCCCCGCGGCGGCGGCGGCGGCAGCAGCGCCTCGCCCGGGGCCCCAGCGGCGGCCGCTGCCGCCTCGTCCCGAGCTGGGGCTGCTCCGCTCCGCGCCGCCCTGCCCGCAGCCCCCGAGCCCGGCCGCGGCCCCTCTTTTTCTGGTCCATACGGACGGAAAACGCGGCCGGGAAGGTGGGGCGAGCAGGGGCTGCGCACGGCGGCCCCGGCCCGGGCGAACCTCACCTCACCCCCTGCCGGCGCTGCGGGGCGGGCATGGCGTGCCGGCCTGCCAGCTTTCCCACTGCTTATTTCGGCTCTCTTTTGTTTTTTTTTTTTTTTCCCCCTTTCTCCTCTCTTCTTCTTCTTCTTCTTTTTTTTCTCCTCTTTCCATTTTCTTTTCCTTTTTCCTTGAAACCCTAAAAGGGAGAAGAAAAAGCTGCTTTTCCACATGGCATCCCGGGGTTATCACACTGCTAGCTGTTTCCCCAGCAAACATTAAAAACTAGTGGGCACGCAAAGATCTTCTTGCTGAAAAGGAGGATCAAACTTTTTCATGGCTTCCCATTTTTAAAATGCAGCTGGGGAGACAGAGCTGCCCCTTTTCTAGGGACTAAGCCAGATATTACTGCCTCCAAGAGGGCAAGTATACAATTCTGTCTTTTTTTCCCTACTCGCCGCCGTTTTCGCACAGGCCAGCACAGCTTCTGACCCTCCTTAAGCGTGGCGGACACCGACGGCGGGGGACATCCCAGCTGGAACAGCAGCACTTCCCTGGCGGAGGGTAACCCTGTCCACAGTCTGCGCGCTCAGTCGCTTCTCGTCTTCCCCAAACCCTCTCCAAACTAGGAACTTGGAGCAAAAAAAGGACCATTCTTTTATGTCACGTTCAGACAAGATAAAAACAGAGCGGGGGGTGGGGGGAACTGTCTGAACCAAAACATACGGAGGACTGGTACGTGACTGACAGCTGCTGTGTTCAATATTCATCTCCTAACAGTAAAGTCCCCCGCAGTACTTCAGATTACAAGGTTTACTGTCAAAACACGTTTAGGAACCTTACCAGAAACAAACAGGATAATATATATTAAGAACAGCAATATCAGTAGTAAAAACAAGCAAAAAGAATGGAATTAAGTGTAAGAGCCCTGGGGAAGGTTGAGAAAATGCCATAAGCAAGGCAGATGGGGGGAGGAGGGACTGTAGGAAACTTTTAGAGGGTAGCGTTTTGTTGACATTGTATGTCTGCTTTCATTTCAGTTTAAATATACTGATAGTGCCTAATGAATTTATGTATTGTTGCATTTAACAGCAGACCCATACCGTAGCTGCAGAAGGACGATTAGCAGCAGTGCTGATTGAGAAGCCAGTGTCTGCCTCCTCTCCGCCTCTCCTCCTCCTCCCCAGTCTGTGCCCGTGGCTGGGCCTACACAGCCCAACCAAAAGATGACCAGGGTATTTCCATACAAAGCCTGTGTCAACAAACATACATTTTTTACTGTGGGGTGGTAAAGCCAATTGGGTAACACTCACCTGCCATAACTTTAGGGTGAGACCTTGGTGTGAACATAATTAGGAAGACACTTGTTAGTTTATTCAATGTTAAACTGCGCGTATCCAGCACCTTACAAAGACTGCTTTGAAAGTGGTTTGGCTTAGTTTGTGGAAGCACAAAATATAATGAGATCTTTCAGAATTTTTGGCTTTTTGCCTAGCAGCTCTTCCCTATAAAAATCACATGCCTTGGAGGGATACAGTCTGGGAGACAGCAAGGAATGCATACCAGACTATAGTAAGAAATCTTGATAAAAATTCATTTTACAAGAGCATAGGTTTGGCTAAAGAGGCCGCTCACTGATCAGTGTTGATATCCACCAACCAACAGTCTGAATCTTCTCCACAACATGGGCAGTTATGGGAGGGAGGGATGTGTATGTGTGTATATATATACACACACACATATCCATACACACACACACACACACACTTCCATCCCTGAGGTCAGGTACACAGTCCCAGGGCAGGAAAGTGCACTTGTCCCCAGACTTGCTTTCTGTTTTGGGGAACACTGAGAAGGACCAGTTCTCCACTGAGTTGGGAACAGCTTGTCCGCCTCTTTTGAGCCGGATAATTAGCAATGATAACACAGTGTTGCAGTCAAGAGTTCTTTCTAATGCCATACTGAATACATAGGATACTCCTGCACGTTCCCAAAGTCCTTCCTGCTTCCCAGAACAGCAAAGGATAGTATCTTCTCACTGTTCCACAAGCCCCTCGCCCAGCCAACACTTAGCCAAAGCTCTCTAGACTTTTTCCTCTGAGCTCTACATGCTCTACACCGGCCTTGAATATAGCTTTGTTTTGGGTGGAGTCTTCTTGTTTCAGCTCTGTGGGTTTACAACGGAGTCTACTTTCTTTTCCTTAGAAAGATTTTAAAAGTGAAGGGCTGCAAGAAGCTTGATCCTCTCAATGAGGGCAGACTTCAAGCATTTAGATCTTAAGCTCTAGCAGTGACCAGATGCAAACATATTTTCAAAGGTGTACAGATGAGCCAGTTGGAGCAGATTTTCAGGAGATCACAAATGTATCTTTGCACTTGATGCAAAGGCTACCTCACTGGTGATTTCTAAGCACTTGTGTCAAAGCCTGAAATGCTGGAGTCTTCTCAAGAGCCCTCAAGAGTTTTCTGCAGGCAAGTACATTTTGCCAGTTCACCTCTGAAAACACTGAACATGAATGGTGTTTTTCCAGAAAGAGTCAGCAAGCTAGCATGGAAATTGTAGCCACATTGTTAAGGTATAAGTGATAAGTAAAAAAATAACAATGACTTACAGTAGGAAGCATCAGGTGAGTTTCAAAGCAGCCATATCAATTGAACATGCAGTACCAACGACTCTCAGAATAACCTCTCGGTAGCATTTTACTGAGAAGTGACTTTTCCAAGAACGGATCTAAATAAGAATACAGAAGATGAGCAGACATCAGATATTGGTAAATGCAAAAGGATCAGGATGAAATATCTGGAAATGTACAAGTACAATATCAGTGTGATTTCCAGGCAGCTGGGCACCTGGTTTTCAATAACATGGAAAAATCTAAATATCTTATCAACACAGTAATTATAAGCAGTGCTATTTTCTCCACCCACTGTTTGTGTAATCTTCTTATATTCAATTACAGGAAAAATACTTACTCGATGCTCCTTGGTTACTGACAGAAAGCCAAATGATATACAAAAATTGGAGTTATGTCTTCAGACATACGTGAGACATATTGTCTTCAGACAATGCCATCTTGTAACTTTAGTACTGGCAGAAATACTATCCTCAAACTGCTTGTTGCTTAACAAAATGAAAAGTTTAATGCACAATGCTTAGTCTTTGTTAACTTTACTAAGCAGATTAAATCTGAAAATGCATATCTAGATCTGGCTATCTAAAATTTTAGTTCAGGGTTCAGAAGTTTTGCTTCTGAACATCCTACACGCAGCTACAAGAGAACAGTCATCAGGAAACAACAATATGCAGGGCTTATCTGTAGCTAGATGTGCCTGATTGCTTACACTGACTCACATGGCTACTGTAAAATAAACGATGGCTTAGATGCCTTTGACAAGGTAGTTAAGCAGTGCAGGCAACCTGAGCAGATGCATCTGTAGAGACAGGCAACAGGCCCAGGGATGTTGTCTTCTCTGGATAGGGTGTCAAAGGGAAGGCTCCTAATGATCCCATGAAAGGAGAATTTCCCAGACTTCACCTTTAAAAACACCTTTAACAATCCAGCATCTGTGGCCCAAGAGCAACCTAACCAGTGGCCAGCAGAGTGCCTACCTGGCTCGGTTACTCATGAGCTTACAATTTACCAACATGTTTACATTCACTTTGATTACCTTGAAAGTCTTTTGTAAGAGATCTTCCTTCTTGAGAAAGCCATTTATCTCCTCACCTACAATTTCACACTAGTGCCCATTACTAAGTTGGTTACCAGAATTTAATTGGTATTTTTGGTACAGCAGATTGCAAGACCAGCTCTAACACACGGAGTATCTTGCAGAAAATCAAAGTGCATGTTTACTATGTTGTATTTATTTCCCCTTTGTTCTGCGACCGAGACAGGGATGTACTGCTGGTATGTGAGATAGCTGTAGGTGTAACCGTAGCCTTCAGAGTATTGCGACTGTCAAAAGACAAAACTTAAAACTAATACAGTTTGCTTGCAGACTGTCAAACAAACTTTAGCAATATTTTTATATATTACAATACTATATATATTTCTATATATATATGCTATATATTTGGATCTGCAGAAACAGACTAGCCTTAAAGGTCAGGCATGGTGAAATTCACTTCACTGGCGGGGGGTGGGGGGGTTTCGAATCGGATGCCACTGCCATCAGTGACACAGCCCTTATTGATCCAGTAGTATGAGGTTTTTTTTCCCTAAATAGTTTTAAAAGGAAACAAAACAATGTTGCAAAGACTTCCTAAACCTGTAGGTTTGGTCAGGGCAATAGTGTATTAACTTGCAGCAGGCTCCTTGGCTCAGCAAAAGGCTTTGTTGGAGTAAAACACAGGCCCTTAGAGATGAGGTAACAATCAAATGAATCACATGACAGAAAGGAAAGAAATGAAAGAAAAATAAATCACTTTTTTTTTTTTTAATTGCAGTGGTTTTGATTGCTTAACCTGTGAAGCAATTATGAGATCTTGTCCATTTGCCTCATATTATGGCTAGAAATGTATCTACCTCTCACTTTACATAGACACTAGCTATTTTATATAATATTTTTCACATTACCCACATGACTAACAGTATGCGGTAAAATTATTACAAACAGGACGTAACAGATAAGCCTCCTTTTGAAAGGGCCCATTTGTTCATTTTGACACCTGCAGCCTGTTACTAGCTTCTTCTCAGTACTCCCGCTGCTCAGTCAAATTCAGCCTGGTGCCCCCAAAAGACAAAACTGGAACAGTTATCAGCAGTGAACACAAGCTCCTAAGTGTGCCTTTGCTCAGGAAAACTATGTTAAAGCAAGCTGCGCTGATAAGCCGTTTCTGATACAAGGTCAGCTGAACCTGTTTGTTAGAGTCAGTAACTAATTTACCAGTGGAAAAAAACAAAACCATTTTGGCATCAGAAATCGGGAACTTTATATTTTCAGAACACAACCATAATCTTTGTGAAATCTTTGGCATTTACTAAGTTGCCATTTGTGATCATGCTATCTTATGCTATTTTCCAAATCATGATTTATTACCTTTACACACACAGTTCAAGTATTATCCAAAGATGTATTGATTGCAGTGTATTGTCTCCTTTTTTCTCCTTTGGCAGAAATACCGGTAGATTTTTGTTCATTTGTTTCTTTTTCATTTCATCCTGCTGTAGCATTTCATCTTTGCTGTTAGTCTGTCACACATGTATGCTAACATACCTTCTTCTTCCTGAATTCTTCTGCATAAAGCTATTGTACATATACTTTCATACTACTTTTCCCTCATACTTAATCCACATTCCTCCACAGACTCTTCCCCCTTTCTTCCTTTTGTTGTTTCTTCCTTTTACCTTTTCCTGATTACATTTAGCAGTTTGGCATTTAGTTTAAATTTATGGGCAATATTTTAAGCTCATGGGGATTGCCAGGAACTGCAATTTGACTGTATTTTCTATTTCTTTGACTTGCAATAGAAATGAATATTTCATCTGATAAATATTTAAGTAATAATGTTTTTAAGACTGTAATGCTGTCAGAGTGGCTTTCTCACAACCACCTGCTATTTCCATTTGACATTTACAATAAATGTATCCATTTTAATTCTTACCTTCTGCTCCAGCTGCAGTTACAGGCTTCATTTGTCTAGTTCTAATAGCACACCACTTCCAGGTTGGACTGAAGCAGAGCAGAGTCAAACATGCTATTCTGTTGCATCATTTTTATGCCAGTACTGGAATTTTACTTGCCTAAGAGTTGTGCAATTGAGTTGCGGATCAGGCCATATATGTCTAGACTAAACAAGCTACTGTACCAATAATCAAAAGGTATACAGTGTTCCTAAAAAAATAACTACACATTTTCACAGATATGCTTATAACCAAAAACATACCATCACAATTTTTGACTGTTAAATACAACTTGTGAACTGGTTATCATACAAACAATAAAAAAAAGTAGTAAGAAATTTCCAGCTGACGTGATCCCAGAGTTTTGACATTGACGTTAAAGATATCCTCTCCTGGCTAGAAAGTAAAAAACAAGGTTGAAGAAGTCAAAAGTGCCATCTAGCGCCCTCCTTGAAAATGCCATCTTTGTTTTCCAAGGTAGCGACTTTCGAAAGAAATTCGGGCAAAGCAGTCCCAGATTCGAAGCCAGAGCGAGTGGGAAGCAGAAAGAAAAGGGGATTGTCAGGTAAATACTAGCTAGCTCAGGAGCCTTAACTATAGCGACTGCTCAGCAATTTGAGGTTAACAAAGATGTTTTCGAAATGAGCCTGAGCAGGAGGAAGCAGGCCCTGGCCGCTGAGTCAGTGCGCTGCTGGGACCCAGGGCTTCACTTGGCCGCAGGCACTGAGCGATGCCACCGAGTTCACCGAGACCAGGGCTTCAGCCGGCTGCTTCAGCACGGCTGGGTAGCCTGGGCCGTGTGGGCTCTTCATTATCTTTTGCTCTGGAAGCTAGGAGCTTTCGCAAAAATAAAACCCTTCCCTTACAAAAACAGAGGGAAAATAAAAGCCTAATAAAAAAAAAAAGAAAGAAAGCAAGCTCTTGAAGTAAATATTTAAAATAAAATTCCCTGGTGACAATTGTAGGAAATAAATTTAAGTTATTAAAAAAAAGTCAGCTGAGGAAAGGATAAAGCTAAACGACAAAAAACTAAACTACTACTAAAAACCTAAATCTTTACAGTGAAAGTACACAAGTGCAACAGATAGCAAGAGTTGAGCTACTTACTGTATTGTAATGTCCTTATTGTTATTTTACTGTATAACATGCTCTTCCATAATATACTGAGCCTCTGATTCCTTAGGCTACCAAGTTTAGATAACTTACAGGACACACAGATCTCTTGTACCAGAGACAGGATATTTGTCATCACAAAAATAAATTCATAGGCTGCAGATACTTCAGCAGGTGGGAAAAGGTATGATGTGTATCAAATGTGCATGGTTGGGGCTTTTCCCTATTTAGTTAAAAATGAACAAGACCATATATGGGTTTCTCATTTTACAATGCATGCTTGTACTTAGACTTACATTAGAAATGTTTGCAGCTAATATTTATTAATAAATTGATTTACAGTTTTCCCATCTGCTCCCTGCTGTGCTGTATGAGACAAAGGAATGAAAGTCCCAGCATCGTGGATACGTAGTAATTTTCTTAGAGCGCACAGCTTGATTTTTATTTTTAAATCAGCAACAACTTGGAATAAACACAGAAAAAATACATTTTATAGGCATTCAAATCACCATTTGGTCCTGCAAGCACAATTGAGGGTAATCTGTGCATTGAAAGGAAACAAACAGGCTATATCTGTATATTTGCAAACAAAGGTTTTCAAAGTAACTCGAGTTACTGGCCAAATAGAAGAAGTGAAAGTTTCTATTTTAAACAGAGAGGAAAAAAACCGTCAACACAAGGATTCAGCAATACACAGTAAGGAACGGCTTATAGGCAGCACAGGAAACACAACATGCTCTGCAGGCTCTGACAAACGTCACAACGAAAGTTGAGCTTCTCATGGGACACCCCCTATTCACATGCACATCACAGTGGCTGTTTTTTAAGCCTAGGCTTTCACCTGGGCGCTTTGCCTCGCTCTGCTCGCCCATGCCCTGATCACTCGGGCCGCACGCGCTGCTTTCCCGCGGCGCTGGGCTGCCCGTGCCCTCTGCCGTCCGCCGCCAAGGGCGCAGGGCCTCTCCCCTTCTCTGTTTACTAAGTTTACTTTTTGCTAGAACGGGGAAGGGAGAAGGACAGAAAAGACTTATACTCACAGTCATATACACACACACACACATACGTATACACACACACGTGTATATACGAACTACTTGGACATTCATCTTTCTGTGAACACAAGAACTTTGTTAGAAGCAAATTGATTATGCACCTAACCACAGGCAACACTCACACAAGCTTGGGTTTGAACAGTTTTACACACGAGTAGGTGCCCAACGTCGGCAGAGCTGGCCCCTTTGGAAAGGACAGTTTTGAAAACTGAACACCACAGTGATAAAACCTGCTCTGGATACCAGGAGGTATCAGCAGTTCCTGTTTTGGCGAGAGGAAGGATGAACAACAACAAGCAGCCCCTTTTCCCTCAGCCCTGCATCTGCCTTTATCTTAGCACTTCTTAGGAAGAGATTTTGGTTTTGGTTTTGTTTTTTTTTTTAAATTCACTGTATTCTAGCAAAAAAAAAAAAGAAGCTAAACGAGCAGTTGCATATTCAAAATAAGAAAAGCATTTATGTGGACAAAAAAAACAGTATTCTTGAAGAAATAACTTTTTTTTTTAAGTTAGGGAAGAAAAAGTAAATGACAAAACCCTGGAATTTATGAAAATTAAAAATCAGCTTACTGTAATGGACTAGGAGGCTTGTTGCTATCATACAGACAGCATCCATGATGGATTTTTATTTTACATTTTTAATGTAGCTTCTGTGAAAGCCATGTCTCAAGCCATAAATATTTTAACATTTTAAGACTGAAGTAGTGACTGTTTATCTAAGTTGCTGCTAATGCTATACATCTCCAATATCAATCTGGCTATGGAATAAAAAGAGCATCTGCCCAATTTATTCTCTGTATTTTCAAATTGAAGTATTTTTGTGTCAGCCGTTACTCAAGATTATTTCTGTACCTGTATTTGTGCTGAAATTTTTGGACAAGTTAAGAGCCTGATTGCTAATACTGAAAAAACACACAGTATCATAAGAACGTTTCAGAAGATTGAGTCCCTAGTTCTCTTTGCATTAATATCTTTCGGTATCAAAGTTTAAACACTTAAATACATATTTCCATTAGCCATGAAAAAATAGAATAAATCTATAAAGTAGATTTTTAAAAACAGTTCAAAAATCTGCATGCAGTATATCACGGATCCTTTCCCAGCAAGATCTAACTATTGCAACTGAAGATTTAATACAATTAATGCATTTGCTCCTCCATTGAGCACCACCTTACTGCCTCTGGGGGCTGCAAGGCAGACAATAAGCAGTTTTGCCTCATTGGAGAGGCTACGAAAGGGCTGCCTGCCATGGGTCTCATACCGGAGAAGACAATGCTTTCGCTGCCAGGATGCAAAGGATCAGACTAACAAAGCCTTAGGAGATTTCCTAAGGAGAGGACAGGCAATGGAAGAGAGATGACAGATAAACACTCTGCTGAAGCTTATGACAGAGTCAATACACTCTTACAGCAAAATGCTTTCAGCACTTATTGAAAAGACAAGTTCTTATTGATAAAGCCGAGTCCCAAGGAGCTGCTACAGCATCCTAGAACGTGAAACAACCATTCTGCTCTCAAAGGTCTCTTTATAAGACCTGTAAATCAGTCAGCAGATTTAACCCTCCGTGTATTCAGAGGCTTTTATTGGCTCACATTTGTGATAGAAATAATCATATTGCTTTTTACTCCCAGCACTGCAACAATATCTACAGTGTGGAGACATAGCAGCATTCTGCTTGCTTTCATGCTTTGCCAAAGTTTTTGATTAGCAATTTTTATTTGTGTAAACACAGAGAGGACGAGCAGCCCAGATACCACAAAACATAACAAACAGCAGGTTACAGAAGAGATTGCTGAGGCCCTAATTTGGTCTTCAACATTTTTTATCGTGATGTATTCAAAAGGGGGGATGGAGCCCAAGCATAGCTCTGTTTCCAGATAGCAGTAACAGACATGGGAGAGACAAATATTTTTACTTTTTTTCTTTTTTTTTTTTTTTTTAAAAAGAGAACTTACCTTATTTTAAATCCACCAAGACACTGTACACACCAGACCCTCACAACTTGGAAGAACAAGTATGAACTCTTTAGGAGGATTATAGAGTCCTATTTGACAAGTTAAACAGATAAGCTATTTTGTAAGTGTAAAATACATAGCTTCATTATGCATAACAGAAAGTCTATGGGAGCTCCAAGAGGAATTAAACTTCACAGAATCAAGCTCCCATCATGTTACATATTTGAGTAATTTTGAGAGAACCAAAGATAGCAGAAGAAGCTGTTAAGAATTGCTGGATATAATTGCTATTAGCCAGAGAAAATACAAATCCTAAAGGTTCTTGTTCTAACTCATTAGTTAACCTATATAATACATTAATTGTCCCACAGGCATATCTGGGCCACCATCTAGCCCCACAAACTGAGAACTGGCTAGGACTGATTTACTCTTTCCAGTTCAAAGCAGAGTCAGGCTGGTTAGAGGGCAGAAGGGAGCAGCCTGAGCACACACAGCAGGGAGGTCACTGGAAGGTGCTGAAGCACAACCAAAGGATTTCGGCATTTTCACACATGCTGCTTGCAACACACAAGCCTTGCTGCAACTCCAGACAGCACTTAGAATTTTACAATACTTTAGATTTTGTTATTTTTTTCTTTTCATTTCTTTTTTAAAATAAAATAAACTGTATTGACTTAGATGGGGGAAGGACTGTGCTGTGGTCACACAATGCTTAGTTCAGTTCCTTTTTCTCTAAAGTCAACCAAGCAACCAACTTACTTTCTTGAAAAAACCAAAGCACCATGTTTCCTTTAATAAAATCCCAAAGAGGGAGGCCTACTGAACAACCATTAGAGTCATACCTCAGGGTCCTCATTTAGGGTCACAGTCACCGAACACTGCCAAGGCCAGCAAGTGACTCCACCTGCTGAGCTCCTTCCTCTTTCACAGCTCCCAACCTCCTACCTGCCTCCTCCTACTCCTACAGCTCCAGCCCCAGGGCTGGGGGGTTTATAGGTTGCACCTGAGCCACAGCTGCCTGTGGCCTTTTGGAAAAGTGGAGGTGTCCTCCCCCGCCAGTCTGCAAAATGGAAGTAGCAACATGCAGCCCCCACCAGTCAGAGGATCCACCACCTGCGTAAGGATAAACATGTTGCTCAAGTCCTTGCAAGACAGATGCATCCATTTTGGAGATATTATGAACTATCCTGAGGGTTTTAATTGACCTTTCTAATTTCTGAGGAGAGATTGAAAGTACAGCCTGAATCTGAGCCCTCTCTGGGCTTTCATCAGAGTCTTTCTTTGTTGAACCTGGACCAAATTATTGAAAAAGTTTAACGTCCAAGATCACGATCAGGGTTCTGAAGGCAAAAGGAGGGTTTCATTTGTTTGAAAATACATAATATTCTCTGGAAGCCTTCTGTCTAGGGAGCCAAGGTAAATGAATAAAAACCTGCACTTAATCAGATATATTTTCCACGTCATCTCCCCATTGCAAAGATCCAGCTCGCCTTGCCAAGAACCAACGCCTACAGACTCCGCTCACCAAATAACTATAAGAACAATCGCTGTCTATGAGTACACTATCACTGACCACGTTTTTTCTAACATTCTTTATCCTAAACTAATCACTTCTCTAGCTGTGAGTGTCTCGTCATCACCGCACGGAAGAAGCCTGACGTCCGTCACATCTTTCCACCGCGCTGCCAAGGAACGGCACACGGGAGGGGAGGAGTGGCCGTCCCCCGCTCCCGCGAGCGTCATTATTGCACTCCTCCTAAAGCTGAAATCTGTTTCCACCGAGGAAGCAACCGTGGCTGTTTTCAGTGTAACAGTCTGCACCACCAATTAAATAAAAGTAAAATTTATTTGGCATAAGACAGAACAATAAGGAGAAAAAAATCACATACAAAATAAATGTTAAGCAGAAAAACATCCACAGAACTAGACTAATATTTTATAAAAAGCTCAAACTTTAAGCATCTGATAAAAACATGTTACTTTCTGTTCAGCCTATGTTTTAAAATCTGTTCTTCTCCATTTCATAGTCGTGTGGCTTTAGACGTCCAAATTTAAAGTGTCTTCCTTTGTATATAATACTTTATGATCGTTCATCACAAACGTATTTCAAAAAGGCAACATACTGAAGTGTATTACTCCCTTTCTTAAGACATGCCGTTTCCATTTTTTTCTTTTAATCTGCCTACCTAACTGCCTACTCAGCAACTAAGAACATACGTGTGTGTCCTGCTTCTGCTGAATACCTCGAATGCTCCCCTTCTTGTCAATGCTCCAGATTTACACGTTAACTAACTGGCACAGGCAGTTTCACCTTACAATCAAAAAGGCTGCCCGTTTTCGCCTTACGTATATGAGGAAATACTTCATGAACTAGGTACATTTAACATGTTACTGAACATCTTTATGTAAGAGATTCTCCTCAACTTTCTGGTGAATACAGTTTGACAGATTAAAGTTCATACAACATATATTATACAGAGTCAATGTACCGCCATAACAGGTTCTGTTCACACATGACTGTAAGACAGCAGTGTTCACAGTATTGCAATGAGATACTACGTACATGCACATTTTATCTTGATTTGTATTCTAGTATTGACACGAAACCTCAGCAAATTGGTTTTTACTTCCATGAACACTCTTCTCCTTTTCAGAGTCCTGTAGTTGAATGGCCCTCTGTCTACGTCTCTTGATATTTGACGTTCTGCTTGAAATAATTCCCGGTTTGATCACCCAACTCCAGTCTTTGTTTCCAAGGGGAAAAGCACAGTCTCTTTTTGCATATTTTTGCACTGCAAATTGTGGTACTGCAATATATGTGAATGATATAGCAGTTCAGTTTCCTGGTCCTCTGCTCCAGTAGAGCACAACTTCTACAAGCGATGTGCAAACAGCTGTTGCGGCAAGTAGAAGCTACTGTCCAGCTTTCTAAATGACAAGCTAAGGAACTTCTTCAATAGTCAGTATTGCTGAAAAAACCCTGGTTCTCATGATTCTTTTAGTGCTGGGAAATCCTGGCTTCTAAACAAGAACCTTGCCATCTTATTTAAGTAGCTCATTTACAGAAATACATGCTTCCTGAATCACAGGTTGGGTTTCCTGTAATAACTCTGGACATTAATCACTGTGACCTCTTCTACCAGTGGCTGGTGCAGATACAACATGTGCTTCTCTTCCAAAAATATTGAGCAGAAATAATTGTTATATGGTACAAAAGTTATTCCCATTTTATTTACTTAGTTGAATTACACAGAAACGAACACCTGTGGCCACTGTCATGCAATGCAAGTCTTACTGATGACATAAAAAGGCAAATTTGAGGTGTGAATGTTGATAATACAACGCCATTAAAACAAACACAGTAAATCCTATATGCAAGCGGTGAATCAAGTTTAGCCCTCTAATAACCCATGCAACCATGCTGAAGTCAGCTGGACTACACCGAGAGCAGAGAGACACTGCTTCTGGGAAAGGGTTAGGTTTCCAGAGACACAACAACAACTTACGGTGAAGTTAACCAGTTCCCACTTGGGTCTCACCTAAAGACTGATTCTACAGTCCCTCCATGCTCTTAACTCAACCTGAAGTTAGCTGGCTGAGCATGTTACTAGAGCAGGGCTTGGCTCAAACACTATCTAATGCTACTATCAGCACTATTTGACACTAGGGCATGGGAGAACAATGCCTATTAATTTTTCTAGTGAGACACAGAAAAGTTGACTAAAAAAGTCATAAGGCACCACTGGATCAAACAGTTTTGTTTACTTCTTTCTTAGCATTGCATAGTGAAATAAATATTTTAATATTGATCATATTGTAAATAGCTACGGATATATGAAGCGATATACTGAATGATAAAATGCTGCATTGTTCTGGAATATATCTAGGGAATTTTACAGCAAAAGATACAAATAGTAAAGTTGTTGTTATGTGAAAAAATGCCTCTTTCGGCATTTTTAAGGTATTTTATCTACATGCCAAGCATCCATTTCTAAGAGGTTTCAATAGTACAAGAAAGTGCTAAAAGACAAGCAGCCCAGGTTTCTTGGCATGTTGACTGAAGGCCTTTTACACAGCACATTTTTAAGTGCGATTGAAGTTGATTTGCCAAGTCTTTGGTTACTGCCCAGAATTTTTGGTCAGAAAACCTTGCTCAAGAGGTCACACAGAGAATATTTCGAATTATGCAGAGAGTTGGCAGAACAATGTGCAGCATTTTCAATGACTTATTCAAAGTAAAACAGTCATGCTGGAAGTATATAAGTTACAAAAAAAAGTATAGCTTTTGGAGTTTTCTCAGCTTTTTGGCTGCATAACTATTTGAATATTAATAAGGATTTGACAGGTCAATGTTTTGAAAATATTGTATTCTTCAATTCAAAATGTCATTCCTCATAAAGTTATAAGTGCTTCAGTTTAATAACACGAATACAATAATTTACCCTTTAAGTTATTATCCTAAAAATCTCATTTGGACTTCTATTCACATAATAGCATGCCAGAGAGATCAGCATTTTGCATAGTGCATATGTTTAAGTAAAATACATTTACAAATTCGGTATTGAACTGGGCTTGATCCCAAGGTGCACCTGTCACATGGAGGTCCCATTACTATCTATTTAAGAAACTCTTACAGCCATGATCCTACAATTAGATTTAGCTACATCCCTGCGCCTGCGCAGATTTAATTGCAGATTCAAGACCATAAATAGTAACTTAAAGTAGGTCATTAGATACAAAAATGTAAAAACAGGTACATAACCAAATGCTATCACAGCTATCATGATTTTGTAAACAAATATCAAAAAGGCCAAATTAAGTTTGATCTGGCCTAATCCAACTCTGTCTCATGCCCTTCGTTGGGACAGTCCTGGCTGTAAGGCAGGAGGGGGCTCTGGCCCTCCGTGGTCACTGACAACGCAGAAGACCCTACACACAAACGCTTCTGTGGGGTTCAAGCTCTCTTTGGCTAAAGTCTCTGGATTTCCAAGGGCTGACCTCATTCTGGCCTCAGAGTGCACTTAGGCTCATGTCTCCCGCACCAAGGAAACACTTCCCTAACCTACACAACTATTTTTTCTGATTTTTTTGAGCAATACTCTGTGAAACATGGCCACATACAGGCTTTGTAGGGAGTCCAAGGAGTATGCTGAAGAAACAGATACTGCTGAGGAGACACAGGAGAATTTTTTCAGAGCTAACCTTCAGAAGTCCCATTAATGAACAGCTCTTAATCAGCAACATTTCAAATCCGGAATCATAGTCTTCCTCTGATTGCCAAAGACTTTTTACATTTACTTAGATCCGCTTATAAGATGCACTCATTCAATGAACTCTTTTTTCAAATACAAAATTCAAGAGCTTTTAAACAAATCAACCAACTGTCACAACATGAGAATACTTTACTCTTTCTTCTATTAATGTAAGACCAGCAGCTCTCTGCTGAGATTCCTTTCGGCATAAGTTGAAGTACAGGCTTCATGGCAAACTCAGAAGGCCAAACCTTTCCATTTCTCCCGAATGAGCGAAGACAGCAATTTTTGGAGCTGATGATCCCATTAGTATACACTAACCCCAGACCTCCTTCACTAAATCAAACAGCTTTCATTTATGCACGTTTTTTGACCTCAGCTGCTCTGCTATAATATAGGTCAAATACAGCCTCTCTCAGACTTGTGAGCTAAGCCCCAAGAAGCTTTTTTAAGTAAAAAACCCTGTGACTTAATTGTACCAAAGAAACAACTGGAGAGCTTATGCAATCTGCGGAGCACTGATGTTAGTGATGCTTCACAGAAAGAGTTTGTAACTACAATAATTGCTGCATTTGCACTAAGACTGCTTTCCGAGGAAACTTTGCATGTAGTCTCACGTAGAGAGGATTACAGTAATCCAGGCCCCGGCTGGCTGTGGGTTGGTCCACATCAAAGTAGGAAAGAATTAGGTGACTAAAAGCATAAGGCTATTACAAAACAAGGTGGGACGCATGGAGAAGATATTTTTATGCTGCTGAATTCTTAATTTGTGCTTTTCTTTGGAAGATCCTCCACAGAGGACACTCCATCCCCGGGGCAGGATGAGCCATCGATGTTTTAAAATATGGTTTGCTTGGCTAAGCTGAGGCGCAAAGATGTAGGTTGACGTCTTGGTCACCACGTAGTAGGATGGTGGCTTGCAGAAGCGCTTGGGCCAAGTTAAGGACGCAAAGAAGGATCCATGGAACTCTTGGCTATGCAGTATTCTCTGGTAATTGTTTTTTAAAAGGAAAATAGATTGTACTTTATCATTCAAATAACACAGCCACTGTACCCCAAATTAATGAGACAGCTTTGTTCCAGCCGTCATTAAATTCAAAGGCAGATCTCCTATGTCATTCAAGAGGACAGGGCTCGACCTCATACGCATGATGTACGTATGTTGTACATGGGCCACCAAATGCTTTTCATGACAGCCTGCAATATAAGCAAATAAAATTGATAGCTTTAAGCAACTATAGTTCATAAGCTGCACCTATTACTTCCGTAATAGAGACTGAAGTTTATTCCAGCTGACAAGTCAAAAGCAGAAATAAAGCAAGACAGACTACTTTCCGATGATGTGGACAGGAGAACTGACTCGAAGGAAACTTTAAAACAGAAGCTGCCCAGGGAGGGTCCAGAACCCATTTCACCTTGGTATAGGTGGAAGAGGGGGCGCACCTCTCTCTTTTCGGCCAGAGCCACCTGAAAGAGAAAGCAAGTTTTTTGCGTTACGCCTCCTAGCTTCTTTTCATGTGAGAGCTCATGTCCAAGCCGTTAAATAAGTAACTGGTGAAGAAATTCTCATTTTCTTGTCTAACCATTTTACTAGAAGTTCTTTGTACAGTTTCTGGTTAGTTTACTAAACAGCAGTATACAAATTGTTTTTTAATTAATGTTATCCGCAAATGGCTTGAAAGCATATGTATTTCTGTCCTTTGGCCCCTCTTCAGAACAAATCGATAGCTCTTGTTAGCCTTACTATTTTATGCAAACACATAAGGTCTTGTGCCGCTTGAACACATGCAAATTGCAATGAAAGCTCTAAATGTAGTAAGACCTCAAAGCTCTTAATATATAACCCTATATGAAGATTTTCATTCCAAACTCATGAAAGTAAATATCAATGCGTATATCTCTTTGCCTTTCTCTCTGGAGTAAGAGCATGGGTGAAAGCTAACAGTGCAAAGTGAAGGGTCAGAGACCAACAGGAATTTCTACTCGAAACCTTATCATCTGGAAACAGCAGAGATAGAGAAACATCGGAGTGTACAGATGATTACAGGGTAACTATGAGCCGCTGATGTGACTGGTTGTGAAAGAAGTAAATTCATCCTTGGGTGTATCGGGCAAGATACCACTAACGGAGATAGGAAGTATTTATGCTGCTGTGGAAGACATGGGTGAGACCTCAGCTGGAACAGCATGTAACACTGATTGGAAAAGACAAACGCAAACTGAAGTGGATACAGAAGCAACACTGATAATCAGAGAAATGGAGAGCCTATCTTGAAAGAAGAGAGTCTAGTACATCCTGGTTTAATCAGCCCAGCAAAACAGAAGCTGAGAGCGGGTATGGCTATTGTCTTAAAAAATATTGGGGCTTTCATACACAAAGGAGGGAGGATAACTAAACTAATGCATGAAGCTGGCACAAGAATAAATGAGCCATGGATGAATTTAGATGGGAAATGAAAAGGAAAGTCCTAGAGCAGCCTTCCAAGAGGAGTAACAGGGACAAACAATGATCAAAACGGCTCTAAGGCGAAACGGGATTTTTTGGTTCTGCCTGCCTGTAGCAGAAGGGTCCGGATATAATGACAGAGAAGGTCTCTTACAATATGAGTTCCAATTTAAAAAAAGGAACAATCCCTCTACCTCCCTCCATCCTACCCCGAGCCTCTACAAGGTGCAATTTTAAGAGGCCTTTTATCTGCAAATCTGCGTTTAGCGTTTTCTGTGTGGTGGGGAACGGTGATCAGGCTGTTAGTTCGAGAAGTCTGAAACCTCAGCACCCAATCTCTTCTCCATTCACGCTGTCTTTTAGGATGTTTGGTTTATGCTGACAAAAAAGGGGGATCAACAAAGGAAGCATTAGACTAAAGGAAGCCAAACTATTCTTGGTTATAATTGCCTTCAACTGATCAAATGTTTACTCCTTACTGGAAAATAGCTCTATGCTGTGCTAATCCTTTTCAGTTCATAGCTGATACGCTGAAACTCCAACACCAGAGTTGGAACAAACTTACCTCTGCTTTCATTTCTTGCTAGTTTACTTGGATAACTTTTGTTCACAGGTACATATGGCTCTGGAGGTGGCAAGTCAGATATAGGATGGAAAGAAAATCTGCTTTCCCACTCATCTGAAAAAAACAAACATACAGTTTACTGGTTAATTTTCTGACACAGCTACAGAAAAGTCATTTGACTTTAATATCACATTTAATACCTGATTTATATTGCAAAATGCTTAGGGAGCTGACTGAATGCTTAGGGATGCTGACTGAAACAGCATCCTACTGAGAAGTCAGGGAAGAAGAGGCTTTAGGTTAGCTTGAGAATGAAAATTCTTAATTAACTGATCACTCAGCCAATTTAATGGAAAGTCATAGACTGGGGAAGTGACCATTACCCCACAGAAATCAGTGCTACATTCCCTTCCACGTGTAATAGATATAAACATACATACATACATGAATATACACACACACATACACACACATATCTATATGTATGTTACTGGAAATGTACAATATCTCCTATTACAAAACTGCATTTTGTTCCTGGGTATAGAATTTTCTGATTTTTAGACTTTGTTCATATACAGAGCTCATTAAAAGCACACCGAGTTATAAGTAGTGTTTTTTGGGGTTTCAATTTTTATACAGGAAAAAGAAAATTTGGGGACATTGTGATAAAACTTATGCTGACAGAGAATCTTTTAGTATGCAAGAGGTGTGAAAAATGGCTAAATGCATCAGTATCTCATAGGACTACAGGGACCTTATTGACATATGTATTGACCGTACGGGTTTCTAAAGAATAAATAAAGCTGATCTGTTTCTTGGTTAAAACAATGGGGAAAATGTCTTTCAGCAGCTCTGTTCTGTACAGGAATTTGGATGTTCAAGGAGGAAAGTATGGGCCATCTCAGACTTGGTCATTTCCACACTTGGTTGCTTCAGGACTTTGCAACCATGACAATCTTGCAGAATTGTTTTATTTTATTGCATAATGTAATGAACAGCTGAGTAAGTTTCTCCCAGCAGCTGAACATGTGGTTATTTGCTGAGATCCAGTTTTTCTCTCCTTACTCCTAACGGTTGCAATTACAAACTGGCACGTGAAGGAGCTGCAGGTTCTAAACCCTGAAAGTGACTAATGCAGGAAAAAATGTGTTTGTGACCCACCTGCCTTATCTGATGCGTAAAGAAGGTCCAAAAGGGTTAGTTACAGATTTATCTTCTGTTTGCCTTTTTAAACCTTATAAATGTCAGAAACATCAATTTTGGCCTTCTGTAATTTACCTGAAAGGCTTATCCATACATTGCAAATATAAACCTTAATTAAAAAGAAAGCACGATAACTCTTTAAAACAAACGCAGCTATCGTGGACCTCACCTTTTCAATAAGCACTAGTAAAGCAAGAGAAACTCAGCATCTTCAACCGTTTTCTGACAAGCTCTTCCCTCATCTGTTTTTCAGCTTCCAGTTTCTGAGTCATCATCTAACTTAGCCTGAGACCCAGCATCTGTATCGACAACTTTGCACTTTTGTTCTGTGTATGGTTCAGATATACACACACACACACACTATATACTTACTATATATACCATGTATATGTACTCCACTCCTACCTGGCAGGATTAACTGAGACTCAAATGACGTATCCCCGTAGCTCATAAATCAAGGGTCTGCGCTAGAAACAAAGCCCCTAGCCCAAGTCTGTTTTGCTGCGCTGAGGCCAAGAGCGTGCCCAGGGTCCCTGGCCAAGGCGACCCCGGCCAGCACGGCTTACCGTCGCACGGCTCCTGGAAGCCGTTCCTGAGGGCGGGCGGCGGCGGTGGCGGCGGCGGTGCTCCGGCGCCTGGCCGGTCCGGGGGGAGCGGCGGCCTCGGCCCACCTCTCTGGGTTTCCAGCCCTGCTCGGGAGGGCGGCTGCGGAGTAGCCGGCAGGGCTCGCGACGTGCTGCCGTTCCTGCTTATGGGAGGCGGCGGCGGCGGCAGGGGGCCTGAAGCGAGACAAGAGGCAAGCACACAAACGCTGTTTGTAGCAAGAATTACTCTGCCGGTCGTAAGCCGCTGCCTGGGTGCGACTGTGTGCCGCTACGGACGGGAGGGAGAGGTGGGCTTGGGGGGCCCCGCAGCCCGCAGGAGGAGCCTGGCCACGCAGGGCCCGCAGCGCCCGCTGCCCTGCTCTCCTGGGCTCTCCACCAGCTCCTGCTGACTTGCAGGGTACAGTACAGGCAGGGTATATCTAAGCATAAATGCACCTTAATGCTCATATTCCCATCTCCCTCAGCTGCAGCAGCTTCGGTAGAGGAGCTGATCCTTGAAGACACTTTTCAACCACTCTAAACAACACTGGCCGCAGTGAGCAGAAATTACAGCTGGCAGTCAGCACGCTGCGGAGGTCCAAACCAAACCCCGCTTCCTTTCTGTACGCCGCTGCCAGGCAAGAAGACGTGGAGGAGAAGACCGGCTCTGTTTCCCACAGAGGCTCTTTCTCCATAGGGGTGGTCCGCTCACGGCACCACCGCCCGCGTCTGCCAGTGGCATACGGGGGGGATCCGGCCCGGGAGCGGCAGCGCTGAGCAGCATGGCATCAGTTCTCTCGTTTATAAACCTATCTGCTGCATGCCGGGTTTTGCTGTAGTTGGAGCCTATCCACCTCCCACTAAACTGGGAACAGACCCCACACACACACTTGCATTTCCACTGTCACTGCATCTGAATAACTGGCACGACCACAAGGCAGGACAAATACGCAAGGCATATGCCACACAACATGGGACCAGAGCCGCATCGAGGGCAGGTCAAGGGCGCTTCTCTGCAAGCAGGCAGTAAAAAAAGCCAAGAGAGGCCAATACTCCCCAGCTGCTGCTGTCCAGCCAGGTGACCATGGTGAGGGCACAAGGAGCCTGAGAAGAGGGCGTGGATGTCAAAAGGTTTCACTGCCTCTCTGTTCGGCATAGTTGGGCAATTGACAATTATGTTAATTTTCATGAAATGCTTCCTTGTCCTGATGAAATCTAGTTACATTTGAAAAAGAGAGCAGTGGATACCGTGCTTCTATGAAAAAGCATTGAAACATGTTGCAGTAAACATGCTGCACTTTTTTTTTTTTATTAAAAAACTGTTAAAGCTTGCCTTCGCAGAATGGTTTCTATGGGTGAGAAGTACTTAGCAACTTTCCAAACAGTTTTGCTTGCTCTCTCTCAAGCCTGCCTAAGACCCGTCATCTATATTGAGCAGGTGCCGAATAGAAGAACTTACATTTGTAATTTACAGCTTCAACTTCCTCCTGCTTATTACGTCACCAGAAAGGTAGTGGTGACTTGCTAAGATCATGCATCAGAGAGGAGCCAAACAGCAAACCACTTGGGGAAGCAGAGGCTGTCATGGAAGAAGTTCTCAGGAGGGTCTGAATAATCACAAACGCTCTCTGCAACTTTGCTCCAAGCTCCCTCAGCAGCGCGGCTGCTGCGAGTGCTGCGTTATAGGGGATCCAGCTGGTTAAACAGGTTGGAAAGCAACACGGAGAGGCTGGAGCCTCTGTTAGGCCCTGTGAGATTAATCTCTGCTGTCCAGGGCTGGGTGGGCTTGACATCATTATTGCAAAGGACTAAATAAAAGGCAAAGCCCAAGGAGGTTTCCAGGACTGCCTTTGAGCAA
This sequence comes from Struthio camelus, assembly GCF_040807025.1. Lineage (NCBI taxonomy): Eukaryota > Metazoa > Chordata > Aves > Struthioniformes > Struthionidae > Struthio > Struthio camelus. The sequence continues at coordinate 21,618,471 of NC_090947.1, read as the reverse complement.
TGCTTCTCCCTTCCCAATGTCCTGGGGCCTGGCTGTTTGCGCCTTAATTCCCTCATCTCCAAAAGGAAAATCATCAGGTATTAAGTGAAATAAGCTACAATGTGCCATTCTTAAAAATTATGAACAATAATTATCAAAGGACAAAGTATATTATGAAATAACCCTATGGAGACAATTCTATTTTTAGTCTCATTTGAACTGTGCATACAGTAAGTAACAACAGCTAGTCACACCACAACAACTGCCATTACACTTGACAAATATTGGACGGGTCTTTCATTAAAATAATTTATATTTTGCTCTAAGTGTTTGTGCTTCCCAACACGTAGGAGGTCAGATTTTGGAAATCTGCATCCACGGGAACACTACCATTAACTTAAACTGTGTTATTCCCAAAAGGAAATATTTGTCACCGAACAGAGGCTAGATAAAGCAGATTCTTTGCGTTAAGGGACCAACGCCCCGCCTGTAACCCCCTTCCCACGGCAGCACCAATAGGGAAAACGGCCAAGATCTCCGAGGTGTGTAAGAGTTGCCAGGTGATGCACGACGACTTCGCTTAAGCCACCAGGACGCCCCCCGCTAAGCCTCCGGTTTCACTTACAGAGCCCCCTGCGCACAAAAGCGCCCTTTCCCACGCCCGCCAACCAGCTGCCCGCGGCTCGGGGGTCTCGCCGAGGAAGCCGCTGCCCGCCCGGCGCCCCTGACGCCAGGACGAAACCGCACCCCGGCCCCAGTCGGGGTCTGCGGCCGCTGACGGCGCTCCGCGCAGCCGAAGCTACCGCGGCGCCGACCTAGTTAGGGCCGAAGAGCAGCGGTCGCCTCCCCGGAGGCAGGGCCGCCCCCGTGTCCGACCCCCGCCGCGGGGGGCGGCGGCGGCTCCCTACCTGCTCGGCCGGGCGGGTCGCGCACGGGCGGCGGCGGGCGCTCGCTGGGCGGCGGCGGCGGCGGCAGCGGCCCCGTGCGACCCCCCGACGTCGGGCCGGGCGTCGCGCCGGGGCCCAGCGAGGCGTTGCGCTGCGGCAGCCGCGGCATCTCGTCGCCGCCGCCGGGCGCCGGCGGGACGGGCGGCGGCCCCGGCCGGCTGGGGGGCAGCGGCGGCGCCGGGGAGCCGAGGGGCGGCCGCGGCGAGGCGGGCACCGGCGGTTTGCTGTTCTGCGGCGGCGGCGGCGGCAGCGCCGCGTCCCGGCCGGGGGGCCGGTGCCCGGCGGGGGGGGGCGGCGGCGGCGGCGGCTTGTCGTCGGCCGGCCGGCCCGGGGTGGGCGGCAGCGGAGGTCTGTTGGAGAAAGGAGACGACGAGCTGGGGCTGGACTGGCGAACGGAGCCTCCGAACGCGGCGTTTCTGCTGCCTGGGAAAGGTGGAGGCGTGGGCCCGATGCTGGGCTGCCTGCTCACCCCCGGCACCGGGGGGGACCCTCGGTTGTGCAGGCTGGATGCAATGGGGCGCGGAGCGCTGGGCACCGGCGGGGGCCCGCCGTCAGGCTTGGAGCCGAAGTCGGGTCTGGGGGGCGGCAGGCGGTTCCTCTGCGGCTCAGGAGCAGCGCTTCTCTGTCCCGAAGGTGGTCCCGGGAATCGGGCTGGCCCGCTCGGAGGAGAAAAAGGCTTGGCAGCTGCTGACCGGCCTCCGGGCGGGAGCGCCGGCGGCCTGCTTCCCCCGGCATCTACGCACACAAGAGAAGGCGTCAGCATTCACGGGGCAACGGGCTAAGAAACCGAACAGGACTTCACGCAACAGTGCTTTAACAGGCCAAAACCTAAGATAAGACAAACGTCCAACTGGGTCGGTCCTGCCACGGGACACTCGGGTGTTCAGGGTTTGTCACCTAAAAACATTTATTAGCCATTTTGATATGTGCTCGGGAACTGCTCCAAAGTAGCTAGATAGAACCCAGTACAGCTTACGAGGGCCTACTTGCGCGAGCCCAAACACAACTGATACAGCCCTCACAGAGAAGTAATAATGGGGTGAGGGGAGAGAAGAAATGGGGAAGAACAACTATTTAATACTGTCAGCCTGAAGGCAAAGGAGTCTTCTCTCTCAAATGATATCCAACTACTCCAGCTCAGCAAAAGGCTCTTTCAACCCTTTCCAGTCTCTGCTGTCTGAGGATATACTTGGGCACGTCTGGAAGAAGGCAGCCTTGCAGTTGAAGCAGCACTGCTCTGCTCTGTCAGGAACTTTAGTATTAATGCCAATTCCCAAAATAGACTGTGACACAATAGAAAATACCAACTCTTGAGAGACTGTTTTGTCCACATGTGCCGAAACATTTTTTAGTCTTATAGACTAAATACATGAGATTCATAACCCTCTACAATCCCCATTGCCCAGTCCTTCTTCGACAAGTGTGAAATGATACATCCTTAGCCTTCAAGTTTGCTGGTCCCAGCATCTCCTTTGTTTCAAGGGGCACAAAGCTTTGGGCAGCTGCTTTGAAAGCTAGAAGGCCACACTGTATGCCCCTGACTGCAGCATGCATACCAGTGAGCTGGGATGCCTCACCCGCTGCCTAGGTGGCAAATCATGCTGTCTTGGTGCTGAGGCAGATGTCCTTTCCATTTGGAAAGTAGATTCTTTTTCCTGGTGCACAAGGCAGAGTGAATCGGGAATCCTCTTACGGCTCCCCTTTGGTCCTGCGCACCCACAGCGAAGGCAGGACCTAGTCTGTACTACCGCGTTTTGCAGGTGGCACTTCAACATTGCTGAGATCTTTAGTTTTCACTAATAATTAGGAAGATGGGTAGAAGGAGACTCACTTTTCCTGTATAAAGCCTAGCATTAAGAAAATAAACAAGATTTAAGATGAAAGTTGCATTTCCTAAGAGGAAATTGCTCCCTGTTTCTGGGCACCTGAGGGAGACCTTAACTCGATTGTACGCTCACGTGCAAGAGCAAAGCTAAGTTTAATGTCTTATTTAAACAGGAGTTCTTTGCGCTGTTTAAAGGTGCTTGGAGATATTCTTAATCCAAGCAGGTAATTTATTGGTGGTGTATGAAGGCTCTAAATAATCTGTCATTTCCTTTTTTGTACTGAACCTGTAAGGTCCTTCTTACCAGCATCTCGACTGGCAGCAGATCTGAGCTTTGGCATTCCTGCTTGAAAAAGGCCTCCAAGGCCAGGTGGTCCACCTCCACTGAAGCCACCACCGCCGCCGCCGCCACCACCACCACCAAAGCCCCCGCTGCTGCCACCGCCGCCTCCTCCAAAGCCACCACCACCTCCACCAGGTCCTTTGGGTTCTGTTGGAACAAAAATCCCCCAAGTTATGCAGAGAGATGAGGCTGATCCAGTGAAGCCCTCTCTTTCACTAGAGCAACTCTTGTAACAGGGGAAAAATGGACAAGCTTTCAAAACACACAAGCCCTTCTTCGAGTTGGACCATCTCAGCTACCATCAACACCACTATTACACCACGGAAGAGCTGGTGTAATAAATATAGTTACTGTGTTTTATTAAGCCATCACTTCCCCTTAGTCTACTGTGGACAGGACGGCATAGAAATGGCCACTTTGGACAGTTTGGAACTGAAACGCTTGGGACCTCTGAGAACATTGTGTTGTCTTTGTTAACATCTCTGTAATTGCTTTCGATTTCTTTATGCCTTTGGTCCCTTATCCTTCCCCCTCCATTTCTCCATAAGCAAACTGAGAGACTGCGCAATTTCAGGTGAAATGAGGAAAGAAGGAGGCAGACCAAGGTGTTCTTCCTCTTGTAGGTGTCTCTAGTGTGCACTTCTGGGCATGCACCTACCTCTGTCACTACTGATGTAGTTGCAACACATCTTGTTTGCATCTACTTACTTAAAACCTAGTGGGAAAAGAGATTTCCTTTCTGATTACTTTCCTGTAGGTCCAGAAATGCAGTGACAGGATCAGTAGCAGCTAATTTTTCCAACAGGAAGAAATTATTACTTCAGCTCCTTTCTTCCTCCCCTATTTTTCTCTAATGCCATCATTTCTGTTGTTGACAACACTGAGACACTCAACGTAAAATAAAAATGTTTCCACCATTATAAATTATCAATGCAGGGAAGGGACCTATTTAGGGCATCACTGCAAAATGGACAGGGCCACAGGTCAGGAGATCTGTGGAGATCAGGTCCCAGAGGATGGGCTGAATGGTAGCAGATCAATTGCTCAATTTTTTGGCATCTTGATTTCCACAGCTCTGGGTGGGTAAAAATTTCACTGGCTCTACACTAATTAAAACCTGTAGATGAAAAGCACTTCTAATAATCCCACCCAGAAAGAAAGGAGGAAGACTGCGTTCATGGAGGAATGTTTAACATCATCCTTCTCTGAAGCATGTTAGCTCAGTTCAGCTCTGACTCACGCAGGGTGTGAACCTCTGGAAAATGCTGCTGCTATGGTTTAGGCTTTCATCATGATTCATTAATTCACGTGAATAAGATAATAAGACCACATCATTTTAATCTTACTGTTTAGACCTCCTGTAATTCCCTTAATGATTTTTTCTCCAGCTCAGTAAAATACCTAGAACGTACTTTGCTTTCAAATATTTAAAATTTAGATACATGGCTGATTGCAGGACTGTATCTATTTTAATTTTTTTATTCTTCTTTGGTCACATTCCTTCTGGCATTTCCTTCTTTCCTCATCACCTTGCCGTCACACTCCAGCTTCTAATTGCACAGGCAGACCTGGGCTGAGTTGTATCACATTGGCTAATCTGTCTGAAGAAATGTCTTTGCTCCCTGGACAGTAAGTGCTGTGCTACTGACGTAGCACGCCTGTGTTTCTCGCTCCTCTCGTGTTTCTGTCCTGTCTTCTCAACCCTTTTGGCACACGGGCTTTGCCAGTCTCCTGTCAGCGTCTGCCAAGATGCACTGTGAGACGCAGCAGCAGTTCAGCCGGATGGAGGTCTTTTCTCCAGTGAGGTAAGGTGAGTTGCTGCGTTGCACCAAGGCACCGTCTGGCAGGTTGAGTGGCAAGGTTCGGCCAAAAGGATAGGCCTGGCGAGTCGCTCCAGGAGGGGCAAAACCGCGTGTGCAGCAGGGTGATACGCAGGTGGAGCTGTGGCTCCCGGCTTTGGCGGTGGTTTTGCATTAAGTGGCGCTGGATCCATTAATACACCAATGTTGTCATACCAAGGGTGCCTGTGCTGTTGCGCTGCTTGTGCAAAAGTGGAGGCTTAAAATACCACTTTATTCCCTGTGCTGTTCTCAGGGCTGAAGGGGTTTCTCTGTGCGCCTGATCTGCCTGCAGCTTTTCAGCAGAGCGCCTCGTAGGGTTTGCACACAGCTTTCTGATTTAGGCAAATGAGAAAATGAACTACTTTACAAGGGTCAGCAAACAACTTAACGCTCACGTTTCACAGCGGTAATTGATTTCTCAGCTGACTTAATCCATGATGAACAGAACTCATTTTTATTTACGCCAGTTTTTGGCATTTTATTTTACCTGATTCTCTCATGGCACTTCATCTGCTGATACATAAAATAGCTTTCCGCACTCAAATATATAGCACCATTCAAGCATACCAAAACTCAAACATACAGAATTATACTCACTGTCTAGAATCGGAGCACTTCTGTCATTAGTAACAGTCTTCTTTAGCTTTTTTCCTTTGGTAATGTCAGACAATAGAGCATTTCGCCCTGCTTGCTCTGACCTGCTTAAGGATGGCTTTTCAGTGTTTGCCTGTAAAATAAAATTACAAAGGGGAGGTAAAATAAACCAACCTCAAGCTACAAAGTTCTGCTCAAATATGGTAGTTACCTGAGACCTCAATTTCCATTTTAACAGCAACGGATTAGGTAGCGTGCCACGTTTGGTTTTGTGGACGATGCTATAGGACTTGTGACTGACTCTAGGCCCAAAACACTACTGCTAGCCCAACCCAGAGAATTCCCTGGAAACAAAATGCTTTTATTTGAACTCATATTTTTTTCACTCAACGTTTAAGAGTCTCAGCTACTCTCAGATACTCAGATACTTCTCGCAAGTTGCAGCAAAACTCTTAATATACAAATACTGAATAAAACAGAATGAAAATGAAGTTGTAGTTACTATTTTAATTTTGATAGAAATACTTTGAAATGTCAGTCACCAGTGTTAACAGTACGGACCTTTTCAAATCCCAGTAAAAGCATGAACCCAATTGCATCTGCCTATTCTTTATGGATTGCAACTGATTTGTGATTTTTCCTCACACTACAATCTGGAAAGTGTAACATGTATGGAAAAATAAACAGAGCAAATAATGGTATGAGAATGTAAATTAAGACGTTTAAATTTCTGCAAACGTTTAGAACGTGCTGGAAGAGAAAAACTATGGCTTACAAAGTTTGAGGTTTGTTTCCGTGGTCCTCCCTTTATAGTTCATGTTTTGGTGACTACAGTTTTTCAAGACCGACCCCAAAAGTATACATGCACAGACATATGTACACATGCACATACGAATACAGGATTATTTGTTCTAGGAAATGGTGGTTCCTGAAAAGCTTTCTAACATATCAATCAGATCAGCGTTACGGAAATTTCCTCAAAGGTGGTGGAAGTTGCCATGAAGGGACTAAGTACAGAGTTTTTGCCTGTGGTGGAAAATGAGAGAAATCAGGGACTAACCAGGGTCACAGCCCAAGAGATCCATGTAACCAGCCAGGCTTATGATTCAAAATATTTGAGTACTTTAGGACAGCACTTCAAGAGTCCTCTTCTTTCTTGTTAGAATAGCCACAGCCTGTCAGAGGGCAAACGCAACTCAGGGTGTGGCTCTGCTTCAGCTTAAGCCGATTTGATTCAGGTCTGATGCAGTCTCCTCTGCCACATTGTACCAGCAGTGAATCTTGTGCCCTCATACTTTTGGCTGGTTCAGGGAGCTATGCTGGCTGAAAACTATCCTTACCAGATGTAAAAAGCAGGGTTCATTTTGGGCCAGCTCAGGTTCTCTGACCCAGTTCACTGCTAGGTCATGTAAGTGCCAGGGCTAGGGCAAGGGAGAAGAGGGGAGCACAAGGCTGGAGAAAGGGAAGGGGAGAGCAAGACTTCGATTGCCCTGGCCCAGACAAACTGTTGAGGACCCACGACGCCCAGTCGAGGATGCTAGCACCAAACCGAAGCACTGGGGCGGGAGGAACAGGAGGGTGGAAAGCCGAGGTGGCCAGCTACATCCGCGTGGGCATGGAAGGGAGCGGAAGTAATGATTCCTCTGGTAGGACCAATCATCAGCGATCAACAAAACGTAGGAGAGCATCCTCCAAATACCTCATATTCAGCATATACCTAACAGATGTCATATCCTTGTCCACATCCTTTGCTTTTGCACGTCCCTTTCCGTATGACAAGGAGTACTAGAAGACAGCATGTACCGCGCGTTTCCCTCCTGTAAAACTTACCAAGGCCAGTGTTGGGGGCGGCGGGGGAGCTGGAGGGGGAGGCACCGGCATCGTGGGTGGCTGAGCTCCTGGGGACCTTGCTAAGAAACCTGTACAACAAAATGCAGAAACACACAAGACCCAGAGATTAACAAATCTGTCACCTTTGGGAATACTTTCTACTCAGCTACGAGCCATCTCTGTAGCTAACAGATTTATCTCCTACATTTTCTAAGTCTAGTTTGTGAAAAGCACCTCTCACCCCGTTGTACAGAAACAGCTGCATGCTTAAACAGGGGCTCCCTACGTGGGCTCCCTGGCCACCCCCACCCCACACATACACAACTCAGGCACACTTTGCTATGGCAATGCACAATACTGGAATATAGTCATGTGCAACAATAAGTAACAAAACTCCATTTAATCCAACAGTTTTGTCCATGTGTAAGTACTGCGGGATAATCCCATTGCTAAATCATCAATCCTTACTTCAGCAAGGCACCATCTCTTCGAGATCTTTCACGCTCTTACTCAGAAATAGATGCAGCCCTCTTAAAGCCACTTAATTGCTGCAGGGTAACACCCACGCCTACTGCAATGGTGAGGGTGGAACAGCAGACCTCTAGGTCTCATGCCTCTCCCCTTCTCCCTCCTCGCTCTAAAGCAGCCCAAGCGCAACACCTCTGACGGCACCTTCCTCCCTCCGAAGGTGCAGCAGACGCAGGCATGTGCTGCCCGCTGGGGCAGAGGAGGAAGAGCGGCCGGGGTGGTCCGGGAACCTGAGCGTTGCACAGCCAGTATCCTGGTCTCCCAGCCTCAGGCAAGTGGAAGCAGAAAACAAAACAAGATCACCATAACAAAGTAAGTGTTTTCTGGAGAAAAACGACTTGCTTGTTTAAAACACCCCTTTGACCTACATGCCTTTTCTCTTGCCCTTTCACATGAGTAAGCTTTAGTAACTGATCAGCCATCGTTTAGATCATATTTGCACACAAGAGGCAAAAGCAGTGGAAAGAGGAATAAGGACTATTCTCCAGACAACTGCACCGACAGTGGCGTCCCCAGTGCAGTTATTTACAGGAATTCACTTCTCATACTTTCCTAGGTCACTTCGTTATTTTTCATAACACCAGGGAGAACTGTAATAAAACAGTATCTGTCAAATCAACTTCATGCTAGGTACAGTGAGAGACTTAAGAGATTAAATAAACATTAGAAAAACAAAATGGAATTGTCAGTTACCAGCTGAAGTGAGTCAGTTACCAGCAGCAGTCTGTAATGCCTCTGAGAAGATCCAAGATACATAAGTGTGCTAGAAAAAACCGGTTAGAAATACCCGTTTCTCTCATCAGATGCGCATGCTTTAAAAGAACTAGAACACTGCTCTCCCAGGAAAATACTGCTGAGCTGCCTTCCTGAGAAGGCAACTTTCCTGAAAGGAGACTTGAAATGAATTCTGTCTAAAACCTTTTGAGAAAAAAAGGGCTGGGAAAGGGAACGAACAGCATCACCTCTACCTCTAGCTGACTATCTTGAAAAGAAAATGGAGCTGAAAGCGGCTCGAGGCACTGCCGCTCTCTCTCCCGCCTGTGCAGGTTTCATCTGGCTCTGCTGTAGAAGCTGTTTCTCTTTCCTGTTGCTGCGAAAGAGCAAGCGGAGCAAAGGGGAAGCTGCCTGGCTGACGGACGGATGGACCGACTAACCCAGAGGAAACTGTGTGAAACCAAGTCTACAGCAGTGCTGTACAAACACACACGCACGCGCACACGCACACACGCAGTCCTTCAAACGCACAGAAATTCTCTCTTCATTCCTGCTGGTGAGTTACTTCTGATATTAAAACAAAACCAGGGAAGCACAAGTTTCCAATTCACAGGATCTGCTTGAGTTCTGTTAGTTATATCTCATTTTTCTAACTCTCAGTCATTACATAAAACTCAGCACAAAGTCCTGTCTTTTCCCAATCTTCTTATACTGATTTCAATATTTAAAATCTGAAGTCTATTAAAAGCACGAAGACTAACGCTGCTTTGTTCTTCAACTTCCTGTTTAAAAAAACAGTCAACAGGAAAATTATTTCTTGCTGCAGACCACAACCATCCTGTTTCTTAACACAGCCTTTTCACAGCTGCAGTCGTCTCTGGCCTAACTGTGCCATCAGGCTATTTCACCAGGCTTTTAACTCCTTCCACTGATTAAAATGAGAAATTCTGCTCTCTACATTGGTTTGATAAGCGGCCAAGGCAGCCTGGATAAGGCACCGTGAATCTGCTCGACACCCCACGTGCCAAGGGAACGTCTCTCGAGCAGGGGGAATAAAGTCACGTTCACATTCAGCCTTTAAAGAAGAATTCCTCCGGGTGGGCAGCTCAAACCTGAACGCAGCAAGCCAACCGACCTCTGTCGAGCTTTCCCTAAAAAGCAGTGCTTTTGCACATGATCCTACTTGTTTACCCTCTCTGTCATTTGAACTGTCACTTTTTTACATGCCTGTCCTATTCTGTTCTACTTTCTTTCCTTTTAACTCAGTTGCTTTAGATCTGTGTCTCAGGGAACCGGCGGGGCCAGAGGGGAACCACAGAAACGCTCAGCGGCCTGAAACCTTCCCTGGAGAGCCACTGCCCGAGGACCCATCATCCTGCCTCTCCAAACCCTCCGGCACGCTCTCCTCCTCGCGGGGAGCGGGCGCGAGAAAGGCGCAAGGTGCAGCCTGCTCGCCTGTCCCTTGGCGCGGAGGCACCAAGGAGGCCTCTGGCGTACGAACAAGCTTTAGCTGAACAAGCCCCGTAACCCCTAGCACACAGTCGCAAGGGGGTTTTGCAAATGACGTTTTGCAAGCATAGGGCAAGCTGCAAAACAGGCCCAACTTAGGCACAGTTGGCTTGAAGTCTAAGGCAAGCGTACTGCATAGTTGTTCACGCTTCATGGCCATGCTGCAGTCATTTTTGGTGACATCTTCCTATGTAAGATCTGCTAAAATGGATATGGTAATTTAGAGTAATTTGAGGGGAACTAAATAAACTAGATGTGGCAAATAAATACAAACTATTAAGTGGTTCTGAAACCTCCAATGAGCCGTTAGAGGAATGTATTTTGTCGCCCAATAAAAGTATTTTACATTCCTGCCTCAGTGTTTAGAGATGAAGTACACAGAGCCGAACTGCTTAGCTTAGCCAGAAGTATACCTGAGTCAACCGAAAGGACAACTTCCTAATACCAAAGTAGGAAATACCATTCCTATAGCTCTGTGTGGTATCCTAGAGCCTATATTTCCCTTAGGAGCCATCAGAAAAAGGATTATATGGCAGTAGTCAGCAACCTGCATCCCCCCAAGTATAATGCACACACTTACAGAGTCAGTAAGACGCTCTGGATTATCAAATTTTAGCTTAAAAAATAAGTTGGGCCGTTGTTTCAGTCTGACTTTTGTCACGCCCTGACTCAGCCCCTGCTGAGAAACTTGCATAGAAACTTTGCAGCAAGAAATAGGCCTCCGTCTTCAAAGCTCCAGCTCACCCTTGCTGCCTGGCTGTTAGATTTTGTACACCCTGTTTCTTCGTCCGCCTTTACGCAAGCAAAAAATGGGCACGTTTTTGGTTATACATTTAATCCTCATAAGCCTGGAGGAAGAGTAGCGAAGCCGAGGGCCGGCGCCGGGGGGAGCAGCCCCTCTGGGGCTGCAGGGGCAAAGCAGCCGGGTGGGCACAGCGCTGCACCTCAGCTCTGCGGCCCGGCTGCTCACCACTAAGTCAGGGGATCTCCGTTTTGTGCAGAGCATGGGGATGTCCCAAGAGGTTCAGCTGTAGCTCTGCAGTTAGAGGAAGGCTTTGGTTATTGCCCTACACTGTCGCAAAGGGCTCAAGTCTCCTGTAGTGTATTATCTGCTCTTGAGCAGCGGGAAGGATCCCGTTCTCAGAAATGGACGTTATGTTCAATTACTACCAGCTGATGCTGTGAACCATCTGAAATAGTAACCGATCCACACAGTAATAAGTTTTGCTGGCTGCCTTGGTTAACTACCCAGCTAGGGGAACATTCAGTGCTGTGGAGCGCTGCAACGGACGACCAGTTCCCGCAGAAAAGCAAAGGGGCTGAAGGAACGTCAGCCCTCGGGAGCCAGCAGGCGCTTCCTTGCGCGCAGTCTAGGCAGCCGCGCAGATTCCCCCTGCTTTTCAAAAAGCTGCTGCCATTATATGTAACGGAGCTTGGTTCTGCAGAAGAAAGGGTTAACGTAACTAACGGACGCGCAGGCGTGCACCAAAACTGAGGACTCTGAGCTCCAAACACAAAAGTCGGTAAAATCCAAAATAGAGAAGGATTTCCACAGCTGGCCACGGCAGTAGCAGCTGCTTTCCCCTTGCGTGGCAGGCACCAGCGAGAGCATGCCCATGCCCGCTTCCTGCCAGGGGTCAGCCGCTCTTAGCACTAGCACTGCTATCAGCAGGCAGGCGCCAACAGAGAGGCCTCAAGCGCAGCCTGCGACACAGCACGTTAAAAAGTCATTAAAATCCAGAGTATAAGAATGAGACGATGTGTGTTGCGCTCGGCAAAGACCCCTTGCTCTGCGAGATAACCTATGAAGAGCAATAAGAAAAAGTGGCACTAAACGCAAACTCTGGAAATTTCAGATTTAAGTTTAGCACCTCAAAAATCTTTTCAAGAGTATTTTTACTACATAAAGGCTATAAAGAAAGAATGGCCCCTATGTGGGGTGGACAGTGGGAACAGCTGGCCTGCAACGGCACTGTTCGCACACAGTCAGCCATTTTAAGCTGCTGCTAGCGTCCCCCCCCAAACACACATTGCGTCAGAGGCAGGCAGACAGCTTACTGTGGTTAATCATTTCCTGCATGATTAATTTCCAAGCAAAAAAAGAGGAAGGAACAAACAACAACTGTAGAAATAAAAAAGAATTGATAGAACTCAAGGGGAAAATGTATGAAGTCACCAATTACAATGTCGATTGTCCCTCTGTGCATAAGGGCCAAGCTTCCAATACAGTATTGATCTGATTCTTTCAGAGGGTATCGCTTTCTCCTAATGAGAGAAAGGAAAGATTAAAAAAATCTGAATCTGAAGAAATTAGGCTATGTTTACCGAGCAGGTAACTCTCTCTCCAAAAAAGAAAAAAAAACCCCACTAACTACAAAAATTGCAAGATAATTGGAAAATGATTTTAAAATAGAATTGTTTTCCCACAGAAAGAATTCAGTTTTATGCAGATAAAAATATTTTTCCATGAATTTTTTTGTAATGGAGTACAGAACTATTTAGATGAAAAAATATTACTGTGATGTCTTATGAAATTTGTTTGAGTCTCCCTGCTCCCATTTCCCATTTCCCTTGGTGGGCCTGAGTCCTTAGTAAGACTGCATGTCCCACGGTAGACCACAGTGCCTTCCATGGGCCACAGAGGATGTCTGTGTTAAGCAAGCTGGTGCAGGAGCGTGGAAAGTTTTGAGTGAGAAGCTTCAGAGGATGATGAAGACACGGCTCCTATGCAACACCACGCCAGTAAATCCCAACTGAAAAATATCAAATATTTTTCTTCTTCTCTTTTTAAAGCAAAAACAAAGGCCTAATTTCTAAATGTGCAGAAACCTATAGATAAGTACGTACCAATGTTTCTGAACTCCTAAAGGGTTAAGTCAGGACACCAAAGCCAGAGCAGCAGGAAGCTACCTGAGTACTGTGAAGAGGTGTCCCCCTAAACGGCAAAGAGAGAATATTTGGGAGACGCTGTGGACTCATTCACTCACACACACAGCAATACGAAGCCTCTGCTGGTGATAAAGTAGCCAAATACAAGATCTAGCTGAGACATGGGAGAGCGGCTGCACAACCAGCAAAGCAGACTGGGGGCAAACATCTCAAAGCCTGGAGCTCAGAGGAGACAAGTGGTACCAAAAAACATTGCCCTCAGTATTTTTGGATCTGTAACATTAATGACTGGCCTTTTAAGGATGGCTTCTGTCTGAAACTACACTCCTTTTGGCGCAAGGATTACAAGACTGTGTTGTCTGGGAAAGGCCATCACAAGGGTACGAGAAGGTAAATTTTTTTACCCTCTTCAGGGGAAGCTGTGGCAGCAAAAGGAGGCCCTAACGTTGCACGCTTAAAACCGCTCGCAGAAAACTGGACGGTCAAAAGACACCAAGAGAGGAGAAGTTATTTTGGATGCAGAGGCCCAGGGAACTTCTGGGCAGATGACGACGCTAGAGAGAGGAAGTCGATTTTAATTGGGACTTTTCTACGTTTTTTCAAAGAAACTCTCAATAGTACCTGAAATGAGTGCTATGAGTATGACTTTCCATCCAGAGTGAAAAATGCCACCTCCTATGCAAAATGCCAGGGCAGAGTGAGTGGCCTGGATCAGCAGTGCCAGGGAGCTCCTGCACCGAACATCTCCCCCACCGCCTCTCCCTGCCCTGCGGCTCAGAGCTTCCTTTTTCTTTCCACAGGCATTAAAATGCTGTAGGAGGGATCACAGAGGACGTACTTCATGCATAGGTACCTGTATAAAGCAGATAAGGTCTTTGCACGCTTTGGAGGCTCCAAAACAGGACTTAGCGTGATCTGAAAGACACAACTGGCTAGCACAGGGAAGACCTGCGCTGGGGAGCTGCACTTGTACAACAACAGTCCTGACCCACTTGGAAGTCACTACACAGCTCTGTCACGGTCAGAGGCCAAAACGGAGAAAAGGGGAAAGTAAGAGTCTAGAGATCTTTAACAGGGGTCATAGGGGAATTTGTGGGGAGAGCAAATGTCAAGCCACTATCACAGTGAGCGTTTTTGCAGCCCTATTTAGGATGCAGAGAGACTCCCCTGCCCTCCCAGAGCATCTCGGGCGACACTCGCACTCGCTTCCCCCGGCGTTGAGCAGCCCAGCAAAATGCAACGACCCTGTGAAGCAGCACCGACTGTAGCTGCACACTGGCTGCACACTGTGGATCCCCTAAATACTTTTGATCTACCTCTTACCATCATAGGAAAGCCATTAACAAAGCACGTTTACCCCAGTGGTGTCAGTGATAGGTGAACTATCAGACCACTGAGCCGGTACGTAACTGGACAGTGCAAAGAGCAGCGGCAGCTAGCAGCTCTCACGGTCTACTGCAAGTGGTGTCCAGCAAGCTGGACCTGTCAAAGGCAACCAGTGAAATCCAGCTGTACTGCATCCGTGGAAAATTGCAGCTAGGAAATAGGCCGCTATGGTGTCAGAATGTTGTTTTAATCCAAGTGTTTAAAAACATTTTTTCCTTCTCCGTGACATATTTTTCAAGGTATGTAGAGGAACATAAGGCAATGGCTAGCTTTGGAGGATTGCTCCTGCTCATCAATATAGTCATTATTTGGGAGAAAAAGTTTTGGTCATTGTAAGCATTTGGACATTGAATGGAGCAAAACTGATAATTTAAGAGTAAATATACTATGGCAGAAAGTCTCTCTCTCTCTGACCCAGGGAAAGTAGATATTTCTTCCACGCAGTTCATGTTCCTGTAGTTTCTTTCAGGCCGCGCTCTCAGAGGAGGCGCGCAGAAGCGTTGCTGTAGGCTGAGGTGCCAAGAGCACCCCCCTTCACCTCCGTGATCCCAGCGTTTCCCCAGGGAAACAGGCCCTCGGGCTTGTGCAGTGACGTCCGGAATAAAGCCCGCCCGCACACGGGCCCGGCCTGGAGGGGGTCTCACCGCTGTGTTAAATGCATGTGCCCCGCTGACAGGGGGATCCCCTCCACCTCCAGCCATGCGCCCAAACGCAGCCGAGGCATCTGTTTCAGGCCGATATTGCTGTCCCGGCGTGGGCACTGTCCAAAACCCTCTATAAAGAAAAGCCCAACTACAACTTTGCCTTCTCTCCCAGGCAACAACGATGCTAAAGGACTGATTTGTTTGCGCCTAAGCTCTTCCTTGTGCTGTCCAGAGTACAGCACAGGACTTTTTCCACCAGGCAAAATGTATTATTTTAGGCAAGTTGCCCAACAATTGCACGCAATGGATTCAGCCAGGCCTGCAGCAAGCCTCTGTCCCAAAGAAAAGCCCCTCGATTTCTCAAGCTCTCCTTGTTATGGCACCCCAGGGCGGCTGTAGGGACAACATCTCAGAGCACCTGTGACCGCTGCCCATACCCTGGGAAACAAGCGTCTGACATTTCTATCTTGTTCCCTTGCCTGCTCCTTCTTGTGAACGTTTTTTGGACCGTTCTTAATGCGCTGTCCAAGAGCTCATCTCCAATGGGGCAGCTTTTTCCAATGTCTCATTACTACAGGGCTGATCACTCAGTGTCATGCGGATATCCAACAGCATGCGCTTTTCTGCACAGTTTTCTTCCACAACTTTTGCAGTATTAAGCTCCACAAGTTGCTGGTAGGGCAAACAGGCCAATTTAGAAATTAAAATTCTCTCAGAATTGCCTCCAGTTTCATTCAGCCCTAAACCAGAAGAAACCCTGGCATTAAGTTATTCACCTAAACAACAGGACTTTTCCACCAGCGCCAGACTTGTCAACACGTCCACACAAGGCAGTGCTACGCAGCTTTCTGACCAGACAGGCTAATTCATGGAGCGAAGGTGACAGACATAACAACTTGCAAACAGAAATAGGTAGGCAGCATCAGGATAGGATATTTCTCTCACATGTCAGCCCTGGTGAACGAGAGCCAAAAGAGCATGGGCTGCCGAGAAAATAACTTTTGGTCACATTAACTTCCCTGCCTTTTGCCTTTTCCGGTTGAGTAGAGGGGCTATATGTGTTTTTCAGATGCTATTGCTTTACATAGCATGAAAGAAATTCTGCCATTTGAATCAAATTGACAAAAGTCTGGTGGATTTTCCTCCTCTCTCTACTGTTTCATAGTGTAACAGGCCAAAATGTATTGGGAGTTAGGAAATAACCTGAACGTTTTTCGAAGGCAGAGCTGTTGCAACACTCGGTCAGTGTGGCAAGAAATCGCAGGAACCAAACGGGGCGAGAGTGCCCTGGGATTTTGCTGGTGGACCTCTGCTGACGGCAGTTCCCCACCATGGTGCCATGAGTCCCCTTCACTGCAGTGGTGACACAGAGAGGGGTTCTCTCCCTTGCAAATCCTGGGGTTGGCCTGAAAAGAGCCTGCCTGGGGCGTCAGGTTGCCTAGTGGAAGCTCAGTGACCCCCTACGCTATATCTTCGCAATGCCCAGCCAGGACACTACATTAATAATGTTGCGACCTGCATAACTCCATTCCTGAAACTGTCTTCATTCATCTTTCTCTTCTTAATGACAGGAAGCCAGGAAGCCTCAGCAGGAAAGGATTTTACTATAGCAAAGGCATATAGAAAAAAATCAAGGATCTCACACTATGTCAGATTATTCTGCTTCTCAGAGGCATAAATTCAGTATGAACTTAACTGTTTAAAGGCTTTTATAACATAAAGCATCTTCATCACAATTAACTCAGTCTTGCTAGACCTGCAGTGAACTACGACTGGTCTACTAAAGCGAGCATCTATAAAATAATATTAAAATAGTGACTACCCCTGAAATAGAAATGTCTGAGGAATATAAAGGCCAAACGTATGGAATGAATTTAAAATACTGTTTTCCAACCCCTCTCTTTTGTACATATTACAATATTCTTATAAAAATGTTGAAAAACTACAGTACACAGAGGAGAACTGTTCAAATTTCACACCAAACAAAAAGTTAAGTGACTGGGGCAGTCAGCAGGGGAAGAGCAACTATATCAGCAAGAGCACATTAGAGATTTTACAGCCCAGGTGTCAACATGAATTAGAGAGTAACTTGAATACCTGTCATTAGAGGAGCAATCAAAGACTGATCTGTCCAGAGTGTGACAAAGCACAACAAAGCACAACCCCAGATCTGCGTAATGTTCAGTCAGAGACAGTTCAGTAAAACAAATACCACCGCAGAGCCAGACTACCATCAGTAAAAGCCTCTGTTCTGTGGGGCAAGCCCCATAAATCAGTTTTGTGAGGAACAGGCAACCACGTCCAGTAGAGTTTTTAATTAAAAGAAATTTTCCTTTCCAAAAGTTAATTTTGGGTGATTTGAGGCTGCAAAGTGCTGAGATTCCAAACTTCCACTAAAATGGGTAGACATGTAGAGTTTAATTTTACTCTCATTAGAGTTAGGGGAAAGGCTCAGGCGGGTTTCAGGGGTTGCTGGGGGAGGCCCATTGGACCTTATGACTTTGCAGAAAGTGTCTGAGCCGTTTGAGATGATCGGCCTTAAAAACCTTACGAAGAGCATCCCCAGAGAAGTCTCTTGATACCCTCCACGCTGCAGGGCTTGGCAGCGTAGGTAGGGATTAGTCATGAAGCCGGATCATTCGTGAGGCGATGAATCACGCCTGCACATAAGCAATGCGTTAGAGGAACGCTGCAGTCAGCAGTCAGGGCGATGCTGGCTCCCACCCCGCTGCCTTGCGGACGCGTAAGGCTGGTGGAGCAGGGACCCTGGCCACGACCTGCACAGAGATGCCCTCCCTTGCACTCACCACTCTGGCATCCTGCACCATGAGCTTGGGGACAGCAAACTGCATAAACGTGCTGCCACCTGTCTCAAAGGACTGCGACCGCCTGAAAATCTCCCCATGACTTTCCCTCTGTGCCCTGCTCAGGCACCACAGACTGAATAGAAAGCCACCTGTGGGACCTTGCAGACTGGCTGGATACTAAATGCGGATTCATTCTGCATAAAACTTGTGTTCCTTGTGTCCACAAACCTTCTCCAACTTTAGAGTTAAAAAGCTATAAAGTGGCATTTGATCTGCCATTTAAATACTTATTTCAATAATATGCCTATCGATATTTAAGGTCTTTGTAGACTCAGTTGGGCTTTATAAAACAATTATTCTTTTATAATTCACATTCCCAAAGGAATGAATACAATTTTCAAATAAAGCAAAGTTAAAATGAAAAAAAATCAGCTTATTGAGGTGTAAATGAATATGCACAAAATACACTATTCACCTGGCAGACTTAAAGTTTTGTTTCTTTATTTACTTTGAATGGTGTTTTAACATAGATCCTCTTTTGAGAATAGCTACAAAATGAAACTTTCTCATATGTAATTTATGTAATAACTAGTCTACTGTTATTAAAATGAACATCAGTTTTAAGGCTTGAAAACCCCGAAGCATGTGTAGTTGGGCAACGTACCCTGGGTATCCACACATGCAGGGAGCTGGACGACAAAATGCCTATTTGCACAAGCAATCAAAGCAACTCTGAACATCCCTTCTTGCCCGCTTGGAAGAGGGCCTCTGCCCTCTGAGGCTTGGCCTGCCATTTATTTTGAATTAAGGCTCAGAAAGCTTTTAGGTGGGCTGCTATGGTTTCCATATTTTTGAAGGTTCTCAGCAATATAAACATACATCGGTGGAACGAGATTTTAAAGTCAGGATGGAACGAAAAAGGGGAGGGGGAAAAGCGGAGGCAAAAGGTAATCTGTAACGAATAGAGGGTCAGCTTTAGCAAACAACTCCCCCCCCTACAAACCTAGTGCTTCAATCTCCTCTTCTTACTGCTGAAGTTACCCTTAGCTCACTCAAAACCACTCAGATACTGTGGCTAAAAGGCAATCTTCTTTTCAGAAGGCACTACAAAACTTTGAAAAACCTATCCAAAGCAATCCACACATCCAAACTGAAGGTGAACTAAGGACAAAAGATTAATTTTAACCTTATATATCCCAACTTAAATATTTTTGTTTGAAATGGGTTCATTTAAAAACAACAACAAAAAACAACAGAGCAGAAACACACTATTTCACACGTGAATTTACATGATCACCTAATACCCCAGCAGTATTGGCAAATGATGTATTGTTTTAAGCGATATAAAATCAGCTCCAAAATGTTACGTTCCTGCACCATCAGATTATTTGTGTGGTAGGAATCCAGCAAGAAGCTTCTCCTGCAACTTGTTTCACAGAAATTAATAGATGAAGCAATATGTTATTGCCATCAAAAAACGCTGTACAATAAGACAACTCAAAAACTATCTTTAGGTGTCTTTAAAAAGCTAACAGATCAGGTAACCATTAAGTAAAATAGACTTAAGGTTGCTCTTGATTTTTATATGTTCAGGTCTTTGTATCATATGTAAAATTTACCAAACCAGACCAAATATCTTTCTCTCTATTTTAAACATGTAGATTTTATATCATACCTACCTTAACTCTGTTAATCCATTGCCTTAGTTAATACAGCAAGAACAGCTTACTTTTAAAAGAAGTCTTTTAATTTTTTAGATAAGTAAATCCTATCAGCTATACTTAGCTGATAGGAACTACTATAATTTCACTCCAGAGCTATGAAGGCTTGTACCAGCTGGAGAGTCGGTTCAAAAGGAGTACTTTGAATATGTATGATAAATTATGAGGACTGCCAGGTCAGATTTCAGGGCTAAAGCTGGCTGCCAGCCGGGAAGGTGAGGAATTCTCGCTTCCTTGTATGACACCGAACGACTGAAGGCATCATACGCCTTGTTCTGGCTTGGCCAGGACTTGCCCACCTCTGAGGCTGGTTACTGGAGGAAAGGGGCTGCTACAAAATGGAAATACATAAAGAAACCTTGCAGAGGGTCTCCCCCGTTCTGCGCTCTCTGGTCTGAAGAACAGGAGCTCCAGCGTGAGCCAAGGGTTTGGCGCTGCCCTGCAGCAGGGGACCCATCCAGTGTGAGGCTGAGGGAAGGTGGAGGAACAAAGGTGGGAAGGTGCTGGGGACACCCTTGCTCTCCAGGCAGCACGGAGAGGCGCACCAGACCAGCCTCATGAACCCAAACCACAAGAGGGAGGTGGAACTGGTGGATTCGTGTTTATGGAGATCCCCAGGCAAGGAACCTGGAAGTCTTGGTGGCTGCTGTTTCCGAGCGGTGGAAGGATAGACCTGAAATTCTGCCTCCTCTGTTTGGATTTAATCTGGCTCTTTGTGAAGCAGTAAAGATTTAACCTACAGTGCACTGAACACCTCTCTGTGTGTAACAGGAGAGACCTTAGCCTTCAGCAGCTGAGGCTGCACGTGTGCAAGTCACCACAATACTCATATACTGTTCCTATCACTGACAATTTCCATTTGGTCCAATCTGGAAAACATCCTGAGTAATATGAGGATTTTTTCTGTTAAGTATTTCCAGTGCTGACTTTTGGCAAGAAAAAATGTCAAAATTCAGTGGGAAAAGAGAGGTTCAGCTAGGAGACGTTTCAGTTATTTTCTAAATAATCTGCCCAAATGCGAAGAGTGAAATCCAATCAATACTGATATTCTTCGTATTTCTACCACTATAAGCTAGAATAGTGACCAACTGCAATTACATTTTGCTTCATTTACTTCCTCAAATACGTCATTCAGAATACATCATATTTTTCATGTACAGCTACAACAAAAATTTAATTCAAAGTGGCTTTGTAAGGCCATTTGTACATCTATTTTGGAGTTTGCTCTAGTTTTGCAGCAGGACATGATATTTATGAAATCCAGCCCCACGAGAAGAGATAGCATTGAAACCGGGGGCTTGGTTTTTACAGCTGGCACTTCAACTGAAGGCTCTAACTTGATATCTGGGTTATGAAATTTGCGCATAAGCACCTCAGACCCCATGGTACACTGCGGCAGCAGATGATGCCAATCTAAATAGCCACAGTAAGGGCACACAGTTCAGCTCTCCATATTTAATCTAATGTTTCCATTGTCCAGTTAAGAGCCTTATAATTAAAGCTAGATTCTGAACATTTCATTTATAAAATATGCTTCTCCACTTATTTTGGCAGTTATCTACCAGATTTCAAGGGTCAAGTTCTGTTTTGCATCAGTTTGTGGTTCTTTTAAACTCAAAGCAATTCTAAAGTCATATCAAAGAGTCTCTACCAACTCAGCCTGCAAATTTTGAAGCGTTCTAATTTCTGAAATTTAAAATTTGGGTTGATTTCACCTCTGTCCTCAGGGGAAAATTGGACTTGATAAACTCTGTCTTGTCAGTTTTGATAAAAAAAAAAAAAAGCATTGCAATAACATGCCCTAAAGAACTATAATTCGAACGATACTTAATTTTGATATCCAAACAAAATCTTTTCAAACTTAGGTATCTAAATGCTATTTATAGATGCTTGTGCTTTCAGAGCTTCACTGCTGCCCTGATATGGCACGTGCTGACCTGGCGGAGAGCCCTGGTGCTGCCCACTGACCCCCTGCTTGAGCATTGATCAATCGATGCCCGAGGCGAGGACATAGATGCAGACGAGCAAGGGGCCCCGAAGTCCTGTAAAGGGGATTAGTTTAAGGCATGGCACAAATCAAACCAAAGCCAATCAAAGACAACAAAGTAAAAACGCCCTCCTCCTTTCCTCCACGGCTCTGGTTACAGAAGTCTTTGCTCCAATTTATTTCAGAGTTCACTTTGGAAATAACTTTTTACAGCTGCACATGGCAAGTACTTAGCGAGTGAAGAAGAGAAGCTGGAAAGAATGATTATTAATGGATTCTGCCAAAAAAAGGCAGGGCAAAGTCTTTCATGGATTAACAGCAAGAACTAGCCAACCTTTCTCTAAACAAGAAGGAGGCATATTCCACATTGCCTTCCTGAGAAAGAAGCCAGAGCAGCCACATCGCCTACCACAGCTATCCTGGGCTGTCCCATATGGGATAGCACAGCAGAACAATAACACTTCTCATTTGAGAGGCTGGTCATGTCCATACACAGCTTTGCCAAAGTCACTGTTAGTTTACAAAAAAAAAAAAGCAATTTCATTCAGCTATCTGTGTCTTATTTTAAGTATGTATACCTCCATCTTTTTTCCAATGAGCTTCAACAACCCAGTGTTTCCTTTAGTGAGTGTAGTCAAAGGCAATCCATCACGTTGGTGCGTGCTCTGAAGCGCACAGATTTACGAGAAGGGCTCAGAGGACTGTAGTGGCATCACATATGCTGACTGTGCTGCTTTCCTCCCCTCTCAGTCAGACCAGGGTGACCTCTCTAGAGGGACAAATCAAGTTCTTGCCTGGGTGAGAGGCAACAACTCCTACTGACCTCACTGAGATCTGCAAGCCCTTGCTCAGAGAGGGGCAACATACCACCGATCAGCTGCTCAGGGACTGGCAATGCCTCCCAATTCCTGCCAAATTTTTGTAAGCAGTACCCAGCAAGTACCTCACCTTCGTGTCAGGTGGCAGCTCTGAGCGAGCCTGTTCCAGTGTTCATGCAGGAACTCAGTGGGAGCCCTGGGAGCAGCTGCTTTTGGAGGTATTTTGCCTCTGTGCAAGGCAGCAGATCTAGCCTATATATATATGTATACATACATATATGCATACATACATATATATACACACACATACAAGGGGGGGAGGTATGGAATGGCATACCACTGCCACGAAGAAAAAAATACCCACAAAACTAAAAGCAGCCACATAGCCTCCTTACATGTTTGCATTTCCTTTTTAGAAAATACTTAATTGACAAGTCCTTGTATTCCACGGGGCTATTCAAATTCATCCTTACTAGTGCCAATCCACTGAAAGCTCAAAGGATTAAGCAAGTCAGTCACTTCAGACTGCAATGCTCAATGCAGTTGTCCTGAAACAACAGGTATTTGGGGACAGCAGCTAATTTATCCTTAATTTTCTTTGCAATAGGAGTAGTTGTTACAGTCGCTAAACCCTAGCTAAAGGTAGCATCACAAATGCTGAATCCTTTAAAATACGGCTGAAACCTTGACTAAACTGGCTAAACAGTTTGGCTAGCATATGCAGGCAAAACCAAGCTGGGCTTATTTTAAATAAGGTTGGAGACTAAGTTTGGCATATAACTCAGTACTTTGTCACAGTACAGTGAACTCATATCTGGTGACTGCTAAAGTAGAAGAGCAAAGTCTCCTCAAGATACTCATCAGCAGCACATCACCTGCCCTCCCTGAAAAGTGAAGTACTGGATATACTGTACCACGCATCCAAAAGTGTTTAAAGTAACTAATCAGCTTGCATCAGTAGCCACAGAAATTTAAAGCTATTGTCAACAAGAGACTGAAATACAGAACAACAGACAATAGGACTGGCAATAGGGCTGGTACTTATTCTTCTCCTTCCTCTAAGTTGCAATCTATTATGTTTTTATCATTCCTGACAGGTCTTTATCTCTCCTCTTCTTAAAAAGCTACAATGATGGAAATTCTGTACACTCTTCAGACATCTATTCCAGTACTTCATCAGCCTTACAGCTAGTAAAGTTTTTCCCAACATGTAACCTAAACCTTCTTTTCTGTAATTTCTTTTGTTATTTCTCATCCTATTTACAACTGATGTGAAGAATAATTTACTGAAAACTGTTAACATGCCTCTTCGATTTTCTCTTCTTCATGTTAAACGATCACATTTCCTTCAGACTTTCCTCACAGGTCATGTTTGCTAGGCCTCTGATCATTACTGTTGTTCTTAGGATACTCTGTAATCCCATACCATAATATCTGAAATGGGCAAGCGTGACACAATTCACCAGCTTATCTCAGTATTGCATTATATATTCCTTTGCAGCATCTAATTTACTGATTTGAAATAAAATAGAAATGCTAATTTAAAAAAAACCCATATTTTCCCTATATGCATGTCCTCCTTTTTCAAACAGATAATCCTTTCTAACAACTTCCAGTGTCTGAAGAGGTAGGTGCGTTTGGCTGCTCGTCACAGGTACACCGTCTTTGGTCCTCAAATTTGGAATAATTACCCAAATATTAGAAGGCTCTGCACTCATCATCATCCCGGCAGTAGTGCAGCCTGCTTGGTATGAGCTGCGCAGCCATAAACGAAGTGAGCTCTTTGCCTAGTCCCAGGACCAGCTCTTCCTTCTCTTGTCTCCCGGGCCTGGTACCCAGATTTCTCCAGCTTATGGTTTTCTGATGTCAGTGCACTGCTGAAACTACACCACAGTGTCAGCCCGCACGGACGGGCAACAGACCCTGTCAAGAAGAGGCCCAGAATAAAAGTGTTTGTGCTCATATCTACAGAGAACCAAAATCCCAAGCGCCTCTGCAAGCCACCCGCGTCAGCTTCCTACCAGGGCTGCTAACCAAAGAGATGCTACAGCCAGGGCTTAAAACACATTACATTTGCGATATGCAGTAATATTTGATTTACTGGACTGCACCAGATCTACATCAGCATGATCCACTGTTATCTACATTAGGTGCTTTTTGATTGCGCCTTTTCTGCAATTAAAAAAGAAATAAACTCACTGTCACCTCTTCTATTTCTTTCTGATTCTTTATGCGACTCAGTGGACCTTTTCATACTACTACCTCGTATTAACAGCAAACTCCAAACTTTGGGGCCTTCGCTGTGCAGTTTTCACTCTAAGTCAGGTCACTTTGGCTCTAAGTCAGGACAACTATGAATTCATTGTGCCTGATCAAATCTATCTTTCTATTGCCTCCCGACCTACCTGTGAAGTCTTCAAATCCTCTGCTACTGGAAGGAAAAAACCTCCTGCGTGCATTAAATACTTGTGGATCTGGCACAGAATTTGACACAAGCTAAGGCACTCAAACCTAAACTGTAGCACTAGCAAAGCTGTGCCACATCAGATGGGGTCAGTAAACTCACTAGTATTGTTATTAATCCTACTCTGGAAAAAATGACTCCAACGTTATCATATGGCAAATAAAGAGACAATTATGAGAGGGCTCTACACTTTCTGACTTTTACAGTGAATACCCACACTGGAGTCTTGTTTCCCTCTGCTGTTTCCCACACAGTAACTCCTCCCCACTCCTGATTTCCTCCCCACACATCCCCCCCGGCTCTGGGTACCTCTTCACCAGCAGGAGAGATGCCTGGACGGAACACCAGGCCTGGCAAGCTCAGCCCAGGATACACTTGCTCAAGCTAATTATCCTGCAGTAACATTTCCCAGGTTGCACATGCCTGCAAGGAAAAAGAAAAAAGAACTATTAGTTAAAAATCCAAAATGTTTGGGGGCTATGCAACCTGGGCACATATCGGTTGTGCCCTTCCCTGCTTAAGCAGACATTTTGCATGAAAAACTGGCAGCATGTAAAAAGAAGGCTGCCTCCATCAAAAGAGGAATCAGAACAGGAAAACACACGGTCTGCGCACTCAGTACCCACAGCGAACGTTAGTCCGTGAGGCCACAGGGCCCAGTTTGTTCTCAGACCAATGAAAATTTGAAATAATTCCATTGACTTCAGCATAGCATTGTAAAAGCCAATATAAACGGTGGAATGAAAACAGGAGCGCCTAAAAACATGTGTGGATCGATACTGTGGGAAGACTGAACGGAGCAGCGGCTCTGCAGTTGCTTCTCTTAAAAGCCAGGGTTCACTAAACAGCTTTGTAATAACGAGGTTTCTATAGTTTAGGCTAGAGAAAAATGCATGCAAAAGCTGAAACAAATCAACTAAACAAAAGCAAAACCAACCTCCTCACAACCTCTAGATGCTTTAGCAACTCATTGCAGAAACGATTTGCAGAACTTGCATCTGATTGCGTGTGTGGGGACGAGAGGGGGAGCGAGCGGCCAGCAAGGCGTGAGAGAGACGCACTGCAAATGAAGCCCCAGCCAAAAATACCACTGCTCATTTGACATACAGAGTAATAAACAAAATGGCTTTAAATATGCAGGGAATTGACAATAAAGTATAAGAACCGTGACCATGCCGGATTGTGTTTATTTACTCACATTTAGAGATAAAAGACTCCAATTCCTCACGGGTAGGAAACTTTTGCATAAACTATGTGGCAAAATGAAACCCGCAGGGGGATCCTGCTATCAAGTCTCTGAAGCTGGCCTGCACAGTTCAGGTTTGCTTCAGTCAGTGAGGCACATTTTAACTCTTTTTTCTTCCCTTGTAAGGCAGGCCGTGCCTGTGCCATCGCACCAAGCACGCAGCGGATACTAAGTCGACAGAGCAATGCAGCCCAGGAGCTGCAGGAGAGCAAAACTCGCTAATGATTCAAATGGCATCCCGAACGCTCTGGTTATGCTGTTCGTTTGCAGAATTACACATACTTCAAAGTTGTTTCCATCTGTCTTTGACGCTATCTCAAACTTGCTAAGCTGTACACTAATACTGCCCAAGGGAAAGTAACCGAAATAAATAATAATAGTAAAAAGATCACACAGAAAAATGAAGGTTTTTTCCATAGATCTTATCAGTAAAGTCGTACTCAAACACACACACGCATGCGCACGTTCTCCCTTCTTTCTGAACGTCAGTGAAAGAGGTTTTGAGCACAAAATCTGTGCCCATCTGGTTCCATTTTTTAATATTTTCTTTTTTTGGTTTCCTTCTCTCTCATTCCAGCCCATATTTATTTCCTTTTGTTTAGTCTGCACTCTTTATTCCCTTTCCTCTTTTTGCAGATTTCAGTTTTAATTTGTTTGCGAGAGAAATATTCTTTCCCTGGTTTTCACAGTACAAGCTGGTGCAACAGGGCCCTTCAGGATTTCCTTCCCTCCCTTACTCACCCCCCCGCTGCAGTTCTGATCGTCTGTGCTCAGTCTTGGTGGTAGAGCGAAAGTGTTAGGCCTTGTTTATTTAAGAAAAGCATATTTGGTTGAAGTTCAGTTTTAGACACCTAGTACAAACCTCTGCGCAGAGGCTCAAATGCGTTACTGATGAGTCATTATACTTCGGGTACCTCACAGCAACTCCTGATCCATCCGAGATGAACCACTACGCGGCAGGACCAAGCTGAAATTAAAACGCCTGCAGTGGGATTTAACTAAATTGGTTTAAAATCACATTCTCCGTCAAACTGGTAGAGCTGAGTTTCACAGCGCTCCGCTGAAGGTTATAAACCCTAAAAAAGCAGAGAGACCAGCTCGGGAGGGAGCTTTTTGCGCTCTTGGCAACCCTTGCTCGCTCCCCAGACCGGCAGGAGCTCTGCTCGGGTAAAGCCCCAGAGCCCCCAGCCCCAGGGCAGCCCCTGGCCCGCCGGCCGCCCCACCTGCTCGCCGGCGCAGCTTCCGCTCTCCCCTCGGGCGCCGGGCCGGGGCGATGCCCGGCCTCTCCGCCCCGCACCTGCCCTCCGCGCGCCGGCCTTTTGGCAGGCTCCCCCGCCTATTACAAACTTCCATCGCAGGGAAATTATTGCCGCTACACAAGAGGCAGGGCCGTCACCCTTAAGGCCGCGTGCTTTTTGACTTTCACTCCACCTTCGCGTTCGGCTTTTTTAACGGATCGCAATGTTCTAATAACGTTGTTTAGAAATAACGAAGGAGCTCTTGCCTAGGAATATAAAATGTACATCTCATTAGATCTGCTCGCTTGGAGTGGAACAGAAACGAAATTGCTTCTGTTTCGTTCCTGAGACAGAGGATTCCCAAGCCAAAACCACTCCAGCGCAGGAAAGCTAAGACCAAATTCCTCAATAGAAACCATGAGGAATGAGAGAAAACAGGAAACTTAAAGAGAACATACCAGTAAAATCAAACAAAACAGCTCTACGCTCACTATCAGCTGAAGCAAACAAAATGAAGTTTTCAACACAGTCAAGAGTTTCAACCTGTGCTTGAAAAGACAACCGAGTTCATTAACACCAAAAACTTCTGTTACAAATCCACATCTTCTGCTTGTTATATGAAAACCTTAACAGAGGCAGAGAAGAGTTCACTCCCATTTCGAACCCGGCTCTGATCCAGGCTGCTGTCGCACAGCAAGCCAGGCTCCAGCTTCGTGCACGTTGGGCTAGCTCACAGAAAAGCTTCCTGTTCTTGCTTTTGTAAGGTCCTGCTGCAAAAGCCCACGGGCCACTACTTTCTAACTGAACGCGCGCCGTCCGTACGAAAGACTTCTCGTTCCAAAAAAATATATTAAAAGAACTGTAAAAAAACGCA
The DNA here is from genome assembly GCF_040807025.1 of Struthio camelus. NCBI lineage: Eukaryota > Metazoa > Chordata > Aves > Struthioniformes > Struthionidae > Struthio > Struthio camelus. The sequence continues at coordinate 21,590,287 of NC_090947.1, read as the reverse complement.
CACAGAACCCCTTTAACGTGGTTGAAAAGAGAAACTTTAGACAGACTAACCTGCGCTATTTGCATCCGTTGGAGGTCACCCAATTCTGAACTTCCCCAGAAGCTTCAGTCTTGTTTCCTGTGGAGTGGCATACGACACTGCACTTCCGCACTGCACCTTGCGGGACGTGCTTCTCTTACTTCTTAAAAACAGATGAAGAAACCAATGGCCTCTCACAGCACGTTTAAGAGATTTCTGCTCGCATCATGAACCACTGACATTTCTGCACAGCCAGAAAGGGACGTCTATGTCTTTCTGAGTCACTGTATGACTCAATGGAGTCATAGTAGTAGTTTGTACCCTTTCTTCGCGTTAATACCAAATTCTGAATGCTGTACGTTCAACTGCCCTTTTTCTTTTTTAGAGGAAACAAATGCAACAATGGAGAATTGAAATTAGGCTACAGGCATGGGAAATTTCAGTTTAAGGATATTTGCTTATCAAATTTTCAGAGTGGCAATATATTTACTTTGAATAGATATAGCTATTAGCAATTTTTAGAAATATTTTTCATTTGAGAATGGCAAGCAGTTTTCACAGTAGTTTACATCCTATGAAAAATAGTTTATTACTTCAAAAGACTAGATATTCTTTTCCCAGTTATAAGCGTGCACCCATAACGTTATCATCTAACAATGGGTGAAATAGGCCTGAAAATGTATACGTCATGTAAGGAAGGACAGTAAAGTCGTGAATTACAGGCACAGGGTTACATGCTTAGTCAATAGGTGGTGTTTTAAGCAAAGAGACTTTAAGACAAGTGAATTTTGGAAAGGCATCCTAAGTCGCAAGGGGTACTAACACCAGAAACACTGAGATAGCCTGGAGAGAAACTCAGAACACCACCACACGCTAACAGCGGGAGAGGAATAGGATGGGTCTAGCAGGGAGAGAGGGGAAACACTGTTTTGCTTGAAGATGTTCCTAGTGGAACATGTTAAATGCTCTTCAGTTAGGCCAAAGAGGGGAACAATTAAACACTCCTTTATTTAGCGAGAGCTGACATAAGGAAAGCCAATCCCTGGGCGCTGATCAGCCTGGCAAGGGCCAGTGAAGGCTGAGCCGCTACCGCAGCCCAGCCGGAGGGGTTTCCTTGGAGACTGATTGCTAGCACATGTGCTGGGGCACTGATCCCTGATCCGACTTAGCTGTTTGTAAGCGTGGGTGTGAAGGACCTGAAGGCAGGAAGAGGGCCAACAGCAGCGATGCTGCACACGCAGAACGCAAGGCTTTCAGCAGCGGGCTGGCTCACGGGCTTCCCAGAACGGGCCAATGACAGCTTCTTCTTCGCACGTGGTTTGACACCTTTTATGCAACTTAAAAGCCATCTACTGAAAATGTCATATTTTGAATTTGGCAGTGCCAGACGAAGACACCAGCATTCCCAGCAGCCTTCTGGTGACAACCAGCCAGTGGTCACCACCCAGGCCTGCTGCCTGAGGGCTTCCTACTAGTTGGCTTCAATCAAATGAGCCAAATTAGCTCCAATAGTATTTTATTTATTTATTTATTTATTTTTTTAATCAGTGGGTCAAACCAATCTGATTGATCCTGCTGGAAACTGTGTGGAAACGGCTACCAGGATCCCTTCTACCATCTCTACTCAGATATGTGGGAGTACTTAACCCTGGGCAGAAGGGTGGTGACAAACAGCTGAGGGCAACACATGTTTGCAGGCAAGCACCTGCCTGCTGCTCGAGTGGCTTGCTTGCATGCGTCTGCTGCCCAGCACCAGGCTTATGCAAGAATAACTATGCCAGCGTAATCCTGCCTTCCCTGGAATTTGGCAGACACAGTATAAAATGTTGTTGGATGAAGGGCTGCGCTCCGAAAAGGAGGGGATCCGTTCAGCCTGATGAGGCAAGACCAGCACAAACCTTTCATGCTCAAGGGACTTCAGCAGCTAGGTAGTCACATCCAGCTAATAAAAGATACAGCTATTTAAAGTGTAAACACACAAAGGATACTGACACAAAACCAAGTATATGCATGATTGAAAACGGACTACACCACAAAATGGATGCGTTTGCATGAGACTCTTTTTGGGTGCACAGACGCCTACTTGCACATGTGTGCCTGAGCTGCCGTGGTTGTAGTATGAGTGTCTGTGCAAACATATGTCCACAGATGCACCTGCTCTGCCCTCGATTCAAAGTTTTGGGCCAAACAGCCAAATACAGGCCAGGCTATTATTTGCACTGGGAGACGCTTGAGAGTACTGTGAAATGCCCGAGCCGAAGCCTTTCCCCTCACCAAGCCGGCAGGGACATTATACACTGGCCCCGAAGCTTTGGAGGGGCTGATGTGAAGTTGAAGAGCTCAGGCAGCCGCCGCGTTCGTGCGCGACACGGCTGCGCTGGGCTCACCCTCAGCCTCTCAGAGCAGCAGGCAGCACCCACAGGGCTGGGCTTATTTCTCACACTTAAGAGGCTACATTTACAAAGTCACTTTCCACGTGCCAGCTGCTGTGTGGGGAGCCAGCTGCATGCACTGGGCCATGCCAGAGCTGTGCCCGGAGCAGCTGCCAGGGCAGATGCTGTTTGATATTCCTCCCAAATACCCCTCTCTGCGTTATTCTCAAGACGTGAGGAATGTATTATCCCAACAAGTAACTCACAGCAGTCCCCAAGGTATTTTTAAGCTATGCCCAAACAAAACAGCCTCCGAGGGTGTCACTCCAGCCAGATCCCAGGATGCGATGGCACCTCCACGCGCCACCCTTCAGCGGGGCAAGGAAAGGCAGCGCAGGGCGGCAGAGGCAGCTTGGGGTGTCCAGGGAAGGCTTTACGCCCGCAGAGCCCTCACAGCTGAGTTTGCCCAGCTCCTTGGTGCTCAAGCCATCAGAGACACCGAAGGGCCTGCCAGCTGCGCCCACCGACCACTGAAACGCAAAGGGAAACGTGTCTGAAGTCTGATAAATGGTTTGTTTACAGAGGACAGGATTTATTTCTCCATCCTTGTCACAGATGAAAAACCTGTTGACTGGCACCTTCTGGAGAACTGAAGTCTCCATGGGATTTTCAGCAGTAATCTTATATGATAAGCCAACTGCTTGTAACTAATGCTGTATCTCACCTTGTGTATGCAGAAGATAAAAAAAACATTTCTTTAGGCATGCTTTCTACTCGGAAGATAAAGCTCTTACGTACACTTGGATAACTAATGAAGACATGAGCTAGCAATACTGCAGATGGCACAAGTTGTATCTAAGACTGTAAAGTGACTGCAGCCTTCACCTCAGTTGTCACTAGAGAAAACAGTATTTGATTTATGAACACAGGACTACACCTGGCAGCAATAAGTTGCACAGTGGCCTGACTACACCAGGATGCTAGTAGATGTGGCTGTAGAGTCATTCACACAAATAAGTTGCTGTCCCACCCAGGCTACGGAGGCAAAGAGGCAATTGGTTTAGATTAGAAGCGTGCAGTTAGCCGTTATCAACGCATTTGAGCATTCCGGATGAGGGGATATAGGCTAACAGAGCATGCTGAATCCCAGAGTTCAGCAGTAGTGAAAAACCCATACATACCACTTGTCCCATGAGTGACGAGAGCCTGTTTTTATGAGCAACTCCCCTGGAGGACTCGCTCCCCTGGAGCAACTTCCCCTTCACAGGAATGGGTAAGTCCACATGCACACCCTGGATGGTGGAACAGTGTCAGGAGTGTTTTCTATCTGGTACCTGTCACCAGCAAATATGAGCTATTAACATCCCAACAGTCAGGCAAAACGACCCGTGCTGCTCCTGACCTTGAGCAGGCACACCACACGCAAAGGCAGAGCCAGCCGTCGCGCGGAGCTGCTAACCCGTAACTACAAAAAAACAGCTCTGTTTGCCAAATCACAAGAGCCAAGCACTACCACAGAGGTGTTCGAACTTCAAAGCAGGAGCACGGTCGGCAAGAGTTTGTTGAAAGAATTACAACTAGGCATGGAAACTGGGACTTCTCAGTAGCAGATAATCCCTGCTGTTTCCATTTCCTCTCGCTCATTATCGGCACAGACGGGGGCTGAAGATTAGTAAACAGTGGGTGTTTAGGGTGAATTAGAGCGTGTGTGATATAGACCTAGGTATCCTGGTGGCATCGATGAGACTTTCTAGAGAGATGTAAATATTTAATGTTGCCCACTATGTTTCTTCAGAAACATCAAATATTAACACATTTCCCAGTTCCTTATATTATAATAATGGAGGGGAAATCACGTCAGATAAAACAGAATCGGTCTTGACCGTCATCCAAAACATGAACAAAATCTCTGGTCATCAAAAATTCGTCTCAGCAATTCCTCCCCTGTCATCATCTCTGCAAGAAAGATGGAGAGGTTGTTTTTACACTGTTCCCAACATATCTGAAACGAGGAAAAACAAAAGTTTGGGGACAAAAGCTTAACACAGAATTTTCCTGCTCCTTTTAATGTGCTAAAATAACTAACTTCCAAACAGCGAAGTTTCCAGAGGTTTCCAGTTAAATCATATCTGGGATATTTAAGATCATTATGTCTAGATGATAAACGCAAAAGTAAGCAAACTAGTAACACTGTTTAAAGTGACTCTGCTCTTTCTTAGAGATTTACTTTTCAAGTGGATTCTATTCTTTCTTCCTTTCGCCTGCTATTTAAAAAGTCTTATATGAACAGATGTACTCTGATCTCAGCAAAAAAGTCTTACTTTAGCTGTCATTTTAGGCATTAAAATGTTAGAGGTGGTCATGTGGTAATGGTATAATTAAGAGTAGTACTTCTCTATATCACTAATGTGTTAGCAGTAATGAAAAGGAATCTAAGTATATGAAAACTCAACATTATTTTATTTTCTGCTCTTTTTTTAAATCAAGCGTGCACAAACCCAACAGCTACGTGTGTATGAGACACTAGACTTTCAGCTATCATCCCTGGTTTTAGTCACAGGCTACCCTTTCCAAGGACAGCCATAAGAGTCTTTACGAAGAAAACGTAACATGCCTAGAAATACCTATGTTCTTCTTGACTTGAGTGAACATAGCTGAATTGAAAAACTTTGCTCTCAGAAAGTTACTTGTCTGATATCCCCCAAAATAGTACTGCACATATTAGACTCCTGAAGTAGTCCTGCACTGCTGCTTCTTGAATTAGGACAAAGGAATCGTACGATACATTGCTAAGAGAAGTACACAACCTTTGCGGAAATCTCTCTGTACTATTATAGACAATTCAGAGAAGCTTAATTTGTTCTCAGGAACCAAAAAGAGAATTTCTATTAAAAGGAACGGTGCTGATGGTTGCTTATAATACTTAATTTCACAGAATACTCAATTCCTTAGTTTGCAGTGTTTCTATACAATAAGCTTGAGCCACGGTCTCACTTTAGCCCGATCGAAGAGTATGGGATGACTCAACAGGCCCAGCAATACTGGGGAGGGGGTGGGCAGAACCCTTATCATCTTTCCAAAGAGTATTTTCAGCAATTTTCTCCCTGTAAGAACAGCCCAGCTGTACTGTAGCAAAAGACTGGGAATTGCTACTGAATTAATCCCATTGCACATGGGGACACAGAATCCGTCTAACATTTTACAGAATGTTGCGTTATATTTTGCTAAAGGTGTACCTGCTTGCTAATGACCTTTTTCAATATATCAGCATTGTTATGATGGTAACGTTGAAATGTTTAATACTGAGCAATTTGTCTTTAGCTATTACTGAGAGTCCTAGGCTTTAAAAAGCTTGAGGTATGAACAACATGATCAAGAGTTTTTTTTTTTTTAATACTTGGCTACTAAAGTAGAGAAAACTGGCCATTTTAAAAATCTCACTTAAATTTGAGTAATATTTTATATTCATACTTCTCATCAGCATTTGTTTGCATATATACACACATATGTACAAATGAAGAAAGCTACATAAACATGCACCTTAAAAATCATGACCTACCACAACATCCCCATGTTTTAAAGGCACAGAAACTATATTCATCAGCAAGCCCAATTTTCCATCTGACACAGGCAATACAATTTCAAACTGTAACTTCTGTATCAAGTCTATACTTTACCATTAAACTAGAAAACCGTCCAAGAAAAGCATCTAATCTCTATCAAATAAGGGGAATTCACCATGTCTGTAGGTAAATGTACCTCAGCAAATTTTTAACTTAAAATATAAATTACAGATTACTAAAATGTATGACAACTGAACTAATATTTAATAATTAATTGCTATTCATTCTAAAAGCAGGATTATTACAGTTTATACAACTACTTGGTTTTTCAGGAGGTTTCGTCTCATCTCCTTCTTCGCAAACGGAGCCCCTTTCTCCTCCATTTTCTCTGTTCAACATGGGTAGTTGTAAAATTTGAGTAATTAGTTTCATTCTGGAAAAAGAGTCTCCTTCTTTGGCTTAATTCGTTTCTTCTTTACGGTCTGGATCTTCAGACTGGAAGCCCTGAAAACTTCTGACCAGCTAGAAAGTGGAAAAGGGAGCTAACTACAAGCAGGATAATACAGTAGTATAAACAGGCACAATTTCACTGGAATAAAAAAAACTGTTCACCAATTTACTGTAAAGAGCATCGTAACCAGAGTCTGAGAAGCTCAAGTCCTTTTATATACTTTTTTTTTTGAAAAATAAATTCCAATCAGCAGGAACTTTAGTCTATTTTTTGCATTTTCCCATGAGTGGTATATTCCACACCAAAAATATCTGGATGCCAAATACAGACATGGACTGGAGTCCGTGCATACTTAGTTAGGCGATTATGAAATATTACCAGCATCTCTGCGGTATAACAGATGAGATCTTTTATTCCTTACTTTTATTCCTTGCTGGCACAAGTGCCAGCAATTCCACATAGACTGGCACTATGTCCGAGTAAGGAGTGCAAGATCAGAACATGCACAAGATTAGACGGTGGATTTTTATTTTAATTAATATTTATCATTGGAAGAATATTATTTCCAATAAATAGGAATAAGGGAAGCTCAATATGTGAATAGGCATATTCACTGCATGCCATATTCTCTGCATAATAGCTATGCACTAAAGTTCTCTGTGTACTTAGATGGTGAAAAACTCCCACCCTCGTTGAGAGAACAGGCATGGATCCCACATCTCACTTATGCTCAAGGGGTACTACGTGAGCCACATCCAAGCAAATTTCTGTCCAGTATTGGCCCTGGTCTGAAAGGACTTTTTAGCCATCAGGGAACAGGTTCAGCCCTCATCCATTACTGACTACCTCACCATGGCTTTCACATGAAAGTCAGTCAACACCACCTTCAGCAGGAACTTTTGTTGTCTTGCAGACCTGAGGATTACTGACTCACAGCACTTAACTACCCCCAAACAGGCCCACTGAATACACCTGTTGTCTCCATAATTCCTCAAATAAAAGAAGTTTGGGTTCCTGACTGGCTACACATAAGCCTACAACACAGCTGGCAACCAGGAGACACCCCCCAAATTTGCATGTTGAGAATGAAAGCCCAGGCAGCAATTTGGCCTTCCAGCTTGAAACGGTTTGGCATCAGGACTCTTATTAGCAGAAGTTTCTCAGAAGACTATAACTGACCAATTAATCTGAGTATTTCCCATTCCGCATGCATTTTGTTTCTTCCTCCTTCTCACCCTTCCCTGCTCCCCACCTGAACAGCAAGAGGCCTGGTACTGAGTAGCAAAAAGAATAATTAAATTTAAAGCATATGATTTTCAATTTGGATAGTGCTACCTATACACAATAAAAAAACCTGTCTGTTTATTCTGAAGCATGGCTGTGGAACAGAAATACAGTGGAATAGAAATGGAATTTCTAATAGAATAGAAATACAGTGCAAACCAATTTCTAAACTCTGTTCAACCAAGTTCATTTTCTTCCCTGCAAGGTTGTGCTATGCGGGTGAACTAAGAACAGTGACAAGAAAAGCAGCAGGGGCTTCCTAAAACCCTTCCGCTCCACTTTAAAAGTTAAAATTGCCCCAGAGTAAGAGGACTGCAGCACCAGCTCCTTGGGGGAGAGAACAAGATTAGTTACAGTCGTTTTGGTAGAGCCCACGCTTCCATTGTTTAATTTTTCTGTGGGCCATGTCCCAGAAGACCCCAGACGTTATGAGCATAGTCCCTTACAGAGACTGAATTCCTACGCTGAGCAACAGAGCCTCGGTGGCTCTTGGAGGTAATGCCTCAAAGCATTACCACGAACGACGGGGGTCCAAAGGTGTTCCTTCATCCACTTCCCCATCGCTATGCACTGCCAGCGGGGGCTCAGTGGCACCAGCTGTTACACAGGCTGTTTATACCTACTTGAGCTTTTATGATGTTAATAGTTTAGATTTAAGTAAACTTTGTGACATATTTAACTTTGGGCTTTTTGCTAAATGAGACAATTACTGTTCTCTCAACTTCCAATTTAAAACCTAGTACAGTACAATGCTCTTGGGAATTCTGCTTTTGAAGACATTTGTCCATATGAGACATTGTTTGCATATCTATAGTCTTAAAGAACTACAAAAAAAAAACCCATCATTTTATGCTTTCCTTTGCATCAGATAGTATCCTCTGTGACAGAGTCCAAAGATCACGCACTGATATAGCTTTATAAAAAATTACAGTGATACGAGGAGTTATGTGCTCTATTGAGAAATGAAGAAACAAGGACCTGATCTTGACAATTAAATACAGAAAAGTGAAACTAAAATCTGTGGGAATTCTGTTCAACAGAACTGAGATTTATTGCCTCACACACGTCTAGAGGCGCAGTGGGCTTCCCCCCCCCCCCCCCGAACTGTCACATCACAGTAACACTCCAAACCTTTAAAAAGAAAAACGTCAAGGGCACAAGAACTTTAGCACAGAGCAAACAAAAAGCTTTTCTACCTTCAGAATGGAGATTTCTAAAAAAAAAAAAAAAACAAACAAAAGCAGGTGTCATCCCCTACAAAAGCATTTTCCAGCCAGCCCAGGCAAGGCCATGACAAAGCATGGACCAGACACCCTGCTTCCAAGCGTGAAGAGAGGAAGCAAGAACAAAGAGGTCTGCCTTCTCCTGCACATACAGCAGGGGGGTATATTCACAGTGACCACACTGCCAAATGCCTCCGAAAGGGATGGGCACGCCCTTCCAATGCTCGGGCCAACCGGGCTCCTCAGGCATAGCAGGTAGAAAGCTCCTCCCGCTCTGAAGAGCGGTCTTTGCGAGAGAACGGTGGGAGCACCCACAGAAACCTAAGGGAAAAAACCCAGAGGAAAGCCCTGGGAAAAGATCTTGCTTGGAGCCATCCTGCTCCCCTGTGCTTTTCTCAGGGCTATTCCAACATGGCAGCTTTAGATCAAGGGGGAAGAACGGAGCAAGTACTGCACATAGCTGCCATTTGGCTGTTTGACACTTCGAGAGAATTGTAGTTCAGAGTGATATTTTTGGCCTCTGTTTTCACCTCCTAGGGCACAAAGTCATGCCTAACTAAGAAATGGCAGTGGGACAATTCCTTATCTCTACATAAAGGGAAGAAGGTTAAAATATAGTGTATTTTTTCACTTTTCCCTTCTTATAGGATTTTTCCATTCTGCTTTCATTTGTTTCTCTCCATACCTCCCCATGGAAAGCCTGGAGTGAACACAAAACCAACATCAGTTAGTATGGCTAACGTTTGTGAAGGCCTTGGAAGCTGTTAAATGCAGTAGTATATAGTATCATTACCATGATTTCCGTGGTGCCACATCAGTCCCACTGCTTGATGCGCTGACATAGTGAATAAACATATTTATCAGAAGAACAACAAGTTTCAGTCTAAGCAAGAGCAAATTACTCTAAACTCCATTATTCCTCCTAAGAGGGGAACTTGTTGTTAAGCAACAAAAACCAGAAGATGACAAAAACAGTTCCTTCCCTTGGAAGCACGTATTATTCCCATAGTGTTCTCATTTAAGTACTGTCCACAATTACACGCAACTGGGTTTTACCCTGCAATTCAGTTGCATTATCAAGGATGTTCAACTGCCACATTTTAGATGAACAAAAAAAGGAACTTGCCCAGTCATCTCATACAGTTTATCAGTTATGGAACACTTCATTTTCTAGTTCCCTATAGCAGCTAAAGTTAATTTGCCTTCCTCTTGACTTCAGTCAGCACAAACACTTCTTTAAGGATGCATGAATTAAAAAAAAAAGTTATGGTAAATCTTGGGCACCTTGGTACCCTGCAAAGATATGCTAGGAAGAGGCAAATCAATAAATGAGGAAAGAAATATTACTCTGATTCCACTTTATCGGCTCTAGTCACTTAAGGGGGCAGGAAAGTATGCACTTTGAAGAGCATCATTGTTTAGAGAACCTGAAATTAAAACTAAAACTTAGAAGTACCACATTACCAGTTTCAATCAAATTATCTTTTTTGGGGATACTTCTAAAGCACCCTTAGAACTTCAAAATACCTTTAGATTCTTCCAGCCACTATCACACTGGCACTGGTTTCAGCTCAGAGGAAATGAATTATGCATCCTGCTCCTGGACTCCAAGACAAGAGCATGAGCTGCTCATTTACACACAGGGATGCCAGTCAATTCAATTAGGAATAACCTATTTTAAATAAGTTGTGCCACAAAACAAGTTTTCTGTCCCTCTAAGCCACCTATTTCAATCAAATGCAGAACTTGTATTTGAAAATACAGAAGAAGGATCCACAAGAGAATTATTTCCATATGGTTTGGTGCTGCCTGGTATTAAAAGAAAGTTTTGGGGATGTCTGCTTCCATTTGAGAGTTTTAGGCTCCACTGTGCCTCCAGCACTAACGCTTGGGAAAGTTATACATCTTACCGCTTGACTCCAAAGTCAAGTATACTAGTCTGGGGTAGTTGGATAACACAATCCGCAGAGAGGAATGATGAGATTCTTGTAGGCGTTGTCTCCGTGGTCTCAGATGGATCGCTTTATCCCTGCGATTGAAATGTTCATACTCATATACCTTCTTTACCAGGACACTGCCATTATTTGAATTTTCATTTCATCCAATTGGAATAGAAATTGTATTCTATCAGGCACCAAACAAATACATTCCCTATCTTGGAGGACTTAAATGTAAGGCAAGATATATGACAGTATAAGAAACAAGAAGGAGCATCTGACTGAGTAGAGATAAATATAAGATGATCAATACTCTGAGTCACATAGGCTCACTACATGCCTGAGGAAATGGTTTGTTTACTTCTAATATATGCAACACAGTGATGCCTTTTATAGTTCTCACTTAATACTTTAAGAGCTGTTTTCAGTAACTTCACATTTGATCAAATGTGAAAGTAGGGTGAAAATTCTCTAATTTGCATTTCTAGGCAAAACTTGGGGAAATTTGGTAGCCAAAGGGGCTCAATCATTTCCCAAGAATAAGTTGGGGAATCAACCCATTTTGTCCACAGAAAAGTCTTACAACCACATCAGAAGGTTCTCATACACCGGCAAAGCAGCCAGCAAAAATGATCTGCCCCAATCTGTATAAATTACGATCGGTAAAGGTTTGCTAGTACCTGGCAGATGACATTCAGCTTGCTCTGAGCATGCTCAAGGCCAGTTCTGCAGCAGCTAAGTAGGAATTTCTCTTCGCTCTCCCATCTACTCTGCTAAGGACCGCTGAAAACCAGGGACATGACAGACTAGGAAAAATGGAAAAACAATTAACTGCAAAGAGCTCAGACTGGCACTAGGAGCAAGGGAAAAAGATCCCAAAGTCAAGCAAGCGAGAAGAACAGGAGGCAGCAGGATACTGGATGTGCGATCAGGGGATAGCTGAAGAGGATGAGTTCAGGTTGTGTTGCTTTTTAAGAAATCTCACGATAAGGCTCCTCACCCATTGGGTAAAAATCAGGAAGCTAGGAAAGCAGTAACTGAAATGACTAGCTCAGAAAGACTGATTACTTAGTGCAAATCAAGAAGAACTGCAGAGCTAAGTACTGCAGGGCTGATGCTGTCCATGCTGGCCAAATTGCAATCTATTACATTTGATCTGAAAGGCAAAAGCAGTATCCTTGAATTACTAGCTGTTTTCTAACAAACATTTCCCAGAGAGGAGGTAAGGGTGAAGTGACTTTAAATATCCCTCCCACCTCCAGAGGAGGTATCTTTCTTTACCCACATCTTTCCAATAGAAAAGCTACCTAGCTGATGCCAGTTATGAAACCAGTTGCCATTCTGATTATGTTACTCCTAAAAAGGAAGGTTCTTCCAGTACTCTGGAAATTTGTTTTAGAAAGGCTATATTTTGAATGTTACAGACTTTAAAACTAAAGATCAGACTCAATGTTTTTGTTGTTGTTCAGTAGAGATCCCCTCCATAAAAAAAGAGGTCATAAAACAGTCCTAATTCAGACCACCTTCTCATGGCTCTGAAGAGCCAGAATAGCAGCTGGAGCTCATAAGCTACCTTTAAGAGCTTATACTTTCTCAGGGACTAAGGTAATGTGAGGGCTGTTATGAAGGTCTATGATTTTTCAGGGACTGCCAAAGTGAAGTGAGCTGATGAGACACAATTTGTTTTTCTCCCAGTAGAAGTGAGAGAGAAAGAGACCACTGATCTAGGGCAACAGCTCAAACTTAACAGTTCACATCATCTCTTAAAAAAAAAAGTTGTGAAAAGAATGGAGGCTCAGGCAATCTTCTCTTCCAGTTTCTTGAAAAAGCAGCCAGGGCACAGCTCTTAATCACTGGTGCAGGGCCTGGTCTGCAGGGACACTAAATTTGCTAGAACTAGTTTTACCTTCTTAATACCCAAGAAAAAATATTTCAAGAACTGTATACTTTGCATATTTGACAGCACTGCACTCGGAGCCATTTCTACGCTCTCTCATGTCTATGGAGGTCCTTCAACTCACAAAGAAGAGAAGACAAGACAGACGAGACTTTAAAAACACAAAACTGAAGTCTAGGTCAGAAAGTTCATGAGATAGACTATGATTTAGGACTTAAAAACTATAGGAGATTAAGTCTTTGACATACCCTGGATTTCAGGGAGAAGTCACTTGCGCTGCTAACCGAATTCAGTGGTGTGCTGAGACAGTGTTATAAGCAGGGAAGCATGGCTGGGTCAGCCGGCTTGGGCCTTTCTCTGCCAGCACGCTCTCACGTGCACGTCTATTTCTCTTGTGGAGAAATCTCAAGTTCTCAGCTCTACATAGGTCCCATCTTAGAGACCCCTTTTCTAAAGCTGAATGCAGTTTGTTGTATTCAGCCATATCGCTGAGCGTGGCTCATCTGCGATACATCTCAAAGCACTGGCACTTGTCTTGCTTCCGTGGCAGCCTGGCACGAGCCCCATACCCATCCCAAGCAAAGCCACCCAGGCAGCCCAGCGCTACGCAGCTGTCAGGCTCAGCTGCCGCAGGGCTTTACTCCGACACATGGCTCCCTCCAGAGAATAGCGATGCACAGGCATAATCAGACAACAGATTGTTGTGACAATAAAATAACACATTATTGTATCCGATTTCTATGACTTAAAGGATTTCCCATCTTTCCGTGCCTGCTGATGCCCTCTCTGTATTTAGATGCCCATGTCAAGTAAGTTACAAAACCAGTCTGTTATTCTGGTGTATAAATGATGGACAGATCTGCTGAATGATGCAAGCTTTCACTGACTTTTGGTTACACTTATGTAACCCAATAGTTTCACAGCTGCTAATAATTAGCAGATGACCTGCATAAGTGCTACACACACACACAAGATAGGAAAGCTGAATCCTCCTCCATCACTTCAAAAAACAAGCTACTGAAACAAGAGGATTGATTTTTTTTTTTTGTTTAAATCTATGGGGTTTTTTCTTCTCTCAACAGAATCCAAACAAACAGAGCACAAGGAATTCAGCATAATTTATAACTAAAGATCTGAATGGTGCCTTGTTCACAGTATTTGAATTTGAAACACAGATGAAGTTAACTCACAGCTTAACTCCTTCTACAGCACTCTTGAAAATGCTGATCTGTTTTCTTCTCAATTTCCACATTAAGAAGTTTAAGTGATTTTTATTTTTTAAACAAAGAGAGATTCAAATTTGGATTCAGTGTATAACTTCCTTTGCTCTTTTCCTCTCTTAAAAAGAAGAGATTAATTGTTATGCAGTAAACTGGGAATAACATCACTTTCTAAAAGTTTCCATTGCAGCTCTTGTCTTTATTTCACCAAATTCTTTTCCAGATCTAATGTTCTCAGTGTTTCCTGAAAAAGTCAATGCAATAAACTGTTCTTCAGTATTAAAAATGCTATGAATTTGACAGAAAGCAAAGAGAAAAGTGATCTTCTAGAGGGCAAAAGCAGTCTTTTTTTCAGTGCTCTGAAAGTAGTTGAGTAGTGGAAGGAGATGGTTTTATGTTGAAAGACAGTATCTTTTAACTACTAAGGCGCTATCCTGCCAGTCAGGAGGTTTACCATCCAGCACTGTTACTGCTCTAAGACTTGAGGCAAAGCAGTTTGCCCACACTACGCTCCACTTTCAGAAGTCTTTATTCAGACTTCTGAAGACCATTTCTGGATATTTTGAGATCACTTTTCTTCACAGATGTTCTGGTGACTGACCAAAGCAGCTATATTCATGCAGTAATATAGAAATGGAGAACAGTCAGAGTTCCTTCAGGAGGAGAGAACCTCTGCAACTCATCTCCTTCAGAGCAGGGACAACTATGGCTAGAGCAGGTTGCTTGGGCCTCGTCCTGTTGAGTTTGAACTATCTTCAGTCATGGACTCCACAACATTTCTGGACAGCCTGTTTCAGTGCTTGACCGCCCTCGTTGTGGAGGATCTTACTGGCAATTTTGGTAGGAAGCAGGAGAACAAGTAGAGAAATGCAATTTCTTCAAAGGGCTCACTTCTGGTCCTGTTATGTCAGGGTTCAGGAAAATTCACTAAGAAGTCTGCTCCACTGCGTCTGCTCTTTGTGGCAAAGGATTTCAGCATTTTCACTCACGCACAGCGGTCGCCAAAATATTAAACGGAGGGAGGAAAAAAGAATCACCCCACTTCCTGAAATTATCACAAGAGAGTTATTGCAAGCTATTTCAAGCTAGCTGAAGCTGCCAAGAGCTTTTATCTTAACCTCCTTCTTTCTTCCTATTAAAGGAGAAAGAAAATTCCTATTTCTCTAACAGGAGGGAGATGCTAAAGTTGGGATCAAATGAGGAAGACAGCCCAGTGATGAGATTGTGCATTTGAAGGCAGGGGAGCTCTTCACACAGAGTCCCAGCAGCAAAATGGCAGGAACTACACACTGAGGAAATTAAAGATGATGGGTGCCACATAAACAGCTTAAATATCAGGAACTTTTCTTTCTGCAACATCAATAGCTTATGGAGATATAACATTAAACAGTTTAAATCCAAAGCGTAACTGGAACCAAATGTAGAAACTCCTCAGGAGGTTACAATGGAGTTAAGTGTTACAGAAGAGAGACTTTCAAACTGCTACTCCTTGTGCTTCCCGTTTATCTCCTTCCAGGAATAAGGAAAGTTTCTATTCTGAACTTTTGATCTCTCAGATTTTGATGAAACCGCTCCCTCACTACTTACATCTCCAACCTTAGAGACGCTTCACTGATCTCAGTGAGCCAAGATGGACGAGACCCAAGGACAGCAACTCTTTCAGGCCTGCATCTGTGTAACACTAAACAGCAGCAACAATTTTCCACTGTATGTTTCAGAGTCCTGATGTCCAGGGTTAATTCCAGTGAAAATCCTCCTTTTAAGATTCAGATTTCAATTGCATCTCAGCAGCAGCCACATTCTGCTCGGAAAGAATCACAACAGAGCACTAAGAGTAACTAAACTATTGACTTCCTCCCCCTTCTTCTTCCTCAGATACCTAAGTACGTTTTCTACAAGTACTGTCTTGTGCTGTTCTAACAGCTGCATTCAGAGCATAAGCTTACTGAAGCTGCACTGTAGTAGGTCTACATTTTTCCCATTTTAGAGTCAACACACAACATTCAAATGGCCAGCATGCTGGCTGGTATTACACACTACCCCGCTATCGTGCGGGTCATTGCAGACACCCATAATATTTTGAACAAAACCTTCTACTGAACCATGATTGTAGACATCTTTGTTAAATTTTGTTCCTAATAATCCCTTTTCTGGGCTATTTGCCAACTAACAGATCAGCAATTATTATTCAACAACAGACAGAAATCTCATACATCTTTGAAGTGAGGAACGAAATAACAGATAGTTTGTTAATTGTGCACTCAGTGGCGGAAAGAATAAACAGCTGCCTTGAAGACTTACTGCCGCTCCTAGTGTTGTCATCTTTGGTACTACCATGCTCTGTTCTACCAAAATAAGACCTATTTTCTTCTCATAGAAAGAATGCTACCTCTTCCCCTGCCCCCTACTCAAATGCAACTACAACTACTCATTTTGAGCCAAGATACCTGACAGTCCCTCTTTATAACAGGTCCAATAGAGGAAGTGTAAGACTGCACCCTGAGGAAAGGAGAAAGTGACAAGAGCCAAAAAAATAAGAGAAATTAGTTGAAAGAACACAAAAATATTTAATTACTTTTGAAATTTTACAACACTTCACATAAGTTCATTTTTGGCCATAGTTAAAACATGTTTGTGTTGGCAAGAGCACAAACTTTAAAGAGAGTCTCCCCTCCCACTCTCACTCTTTATTGCGTCATTGTTTCTTATGGTTTCCACACATAAGTCCATTATCTTGATGGAAATTCATAGACAAGCGTGTAGCAAATTTCTAAAGGCTGGTGGCAGCTTGAAGATACTTTACTAGAAGGTACGTACACCAGGAACGGCATACCCACCCATAAAGGAGTCCTACGAATTGCGTCACATTTGCCAGACAGCACTAACCAAACATACGCTCTCTTCTTCCTCCAGAAAAGCTTGGTGTTGATACAAGCAAGGCTGAAAGCTAGCAGTTATTAGAACTTTATGCGCTCTAAGTAATGGATAGTCATACTGCAATGCGCTTCCTTCCCAGAGATGTGTTTAACTCCTGCCTGTCAGTGGCCTCTCCAATGAAAAGGGTCTGAAGCTCATCTGATGCAAAGGTACATACATACGTCACAGGTGGGAGACAGTCCCTTTTATAGCAGATACCTTTCTTTATATGCACACTTTCAATTCTGTTTCTACTGCATGAATCCTAAAGTCCTGATGCAGTTTTGTGCTAACTTTGGACTTCTTTTTTAAAAAAAAAAAAAGGAAGTCTTTTAGCAATACAATCCTGAGAGACAGCATCTTGCTCTCTGATGCTCTTCAGAGAGTAATGTAATACTTATACAGTGTTTAATACAAATACCAGTGTTTCTACTGAAATTACCCTTTTAACTTTCTAAGACAGCAACAGAAGTTAGAGTGAAGCTAAAGACTGTTTTAATCCCCATTTGCTGGGATAAGCAATATCAAGTGGAGAGAAAAAGGCAGCACAGGGCTGATATAGGACATTTGTACAAACAGATGGAATAAATACTCTTCCTCCCCTCCCTCCCTTTTGAAGGGTTATTTTTGACCCTGATTGCTTGCTGAACTTTTCAGCAATTCAGTTACAGCACAACCTCACAAATAACTGAGATAGGGTACAACAAGCTGCAGCACAGGGAAGGGAACAAGTGGCCAGAGAGCCAGTATCAAAGAGACATGGGAGGGATGGGAGCAGAGGCAGAGCTCCATCCACTCCACCATGGGCAGTGCGCAGGGTAACTGCACCCTCCAGGGGAGGGTCCTTGCCCCAAGGAGCTCACACTCTAATCCAGACCAACCATGGGAACTGGTGTGCATCTCACTTTACATTCCTAGGAAACTTGCCTTAACCAATTATGGAAATAATCATTCATGTGGCAGCATGAAGAACTACATAGTTGACAGGCATGCACTAAGGACAACATCCTGCTCAGCTCAAGGCCAGAGGATACTGAGGAGCCCAGAAGAGTGAGGCAAGAAACACACTCAGAGCTAACTCAGAATTAAATGCAGTAGCGTGTGGAGAAGCAATAATAGGGACTCTATTAAAGGGGGAAAAAGAAAAGAGATATACAATCATATTGTTAGAACATTTGCTCTGGCCCTAACTAAATAGATTTTGTAAGAGGAGTTTACACACATAAAGAGTTTTTCTCTCCCTTTGTAGCTTTCTCCTGTCCCTCTTCTTTCTTGTGCTCTCTTCCTGAATCTTTGTGTCTGTTCTCCACTCACGTGCTCCCACTGTACAGAGGGCAGAAGTATGCTGTCACAGCTGTATTTCCTCCTTGCATAGTCCTTCCCCTTGTGTGCTCTGGCAAAGGGGAAAGTTCACGCCAGCTCAAGTCTTCCTCGGGCTTAACACCAGGAGGAGCAGATGCTGGGTTAGATGGAGAAACAAGCACCTAAAGCTTCCCCCTCTGCCCCAGGTCTCAGTGAAAGGGTTACACCTTTCACTCGGGAAGGAGGCATGTTACCAGCGCGAGTTCCTCCACGCTAGCGCTGCAATCCTTCAGGGCCCTTTAAACCACGGTTCCCAAGCTGGAAAGCTAACAAGTATGAACACATTAGGGGTAATGTGCAGGGGCCAAATGCAAACAAATCCTGACAAAAACCTCTTCTTTGTCACACAGCCAATGGCCCCCATGCAGCGCTCCCAAAATTGGGCCTGAAGGAGGTAACTGACAGGAAGAAACAGAGGCAAAGGCAGAAAAGGCCAGTGAAAGAGAGCATATTGCCCATTTTCTGGAGCTCAAGACTTAAGAAGAGCTGCTCAAGTCAAGGAGTTATTATGCCACTTTCTTTAGGGAGCACTACAAGAACAGAAAAGTGATTTAAAAGTGCCTTATGGTAGACTCCTGAATAAGCACATCCTGCCTAATGGCAGAGAGAAGTTCTGCATTATTCTGTTTTAAATAAGAGGTCTGAGCAGGGCACAAGTTAGCAGCTTGAAGAACACATACTTTCAGAGAAGTGATATAATCCTGTGCTGCAGAGTATGTTTTTATTAAAAGATGAAGTGCAGCCACAAGAGTAGCAGGGCCAGACAAATGGGGAAACAAGCCAAAACCTTAACCTTGTTTACTTGAAGTTCCCAAACTTGACTCCTTCAAAAAGCCCCCAAGAGCTCGCTCTGACGGCAGAGAACTGCTTCGTCCATCTCCGCTGTAAGGTTTTAACTACAAAGTTCACCTTAACATTTCCTGCAGACCAAAGCACTTGCAGGAGGAAGGCTGTGATAAACATCTGCCTGAGCCGACTACTGTAACGGCACCCCGTTTGGGCAGCACACGTGCACGGAGCTGTGCGTGTCTTGGCCCACGCATGGCCCTCGGCACCCCATCAGCCTGACCTCGGGCATAGCGTGGCAGGGAGGGACCCGAGGGCTGGCAGCCAAGCGGTGCTGCGGTGCCCTCGAGCTGCCAAGGGGGACGTGGGGCACAGTCCAGAGGCCAGGCCACATCCATCACCATCCTCTGTCCCCCTACACGCACCGACCCCCAGGGAAAGCACAAAAGCAAAGGAAAAGCAAGGAGGAATCCTAACGCAGCAAATACAGGGCGGCTGGGAGGAGCAGGCACAGCTTCAGAGGCAGGAGCGTGTCCAAGCCCGAGACAGAGAGCTCTGGAAGAAAAGAGAGAAAGAGAAGACAGGCACGAAGCGCGGCTCAGTTCCCGCGGGCGAACACGGACACGGGCGCTCTCCCCACGCCGGAGCGGGGCGCGCCGCGCCGCGCCACCCGCCCGCGGGCCCTTGTCCTCCGCGGGCGCGCAGCGACGCCCGGGGAGGCGGCAGGGCGCCCGGGCCGCCCCGGCGCGGCGCGCAGGCGGGGGCAGAGGCCGCCCGGAGCCGGGACGAGCGGGCCCCGCCGGCCCCGGGGCCGCCCCGCGCCGCCGCCCCGCTCCCGCCGGTGCGGCCCCCCCGCTTACCCGCTCCGGGCGCGCTCCGCCGCGGCAGGGGACGGCAGCTCCCGCCGGCGCTGCAGCCGCTGCGGCGGCCGGGCACGTTGGGCCGGGCGGCTATTTATAGCGGCAGGAAGCGCCGGCCGAGCGGCTCTGGGGCGCCGCTCCCCGCCGTCCGCGCCGCTGCACATGGCCCCGGCCCCGGCCCCGGGTGCCAGCGGGCCGGGCGGGCCGGCGAGGAGGGGCCCGAGAGCCGGCGGCGGCCCGGTGGCGGAGCCCGGCTCCTGCCCAGTTACCCTCTGCGGCCCCGCAGGGCCGCGGCCGCCGAGCAGCAGCCCCCGGCCCGGACCCTCGGGCGGCTGCCGCCCCTCTGTCGCTGCCACCTCGCTGCGAGTGAAAACCAGGCAGAGGTTCTGAGATAACCAGATTACGGGGAAAGGTTTGCAGGTCTCCGAGGGCTACGTAATGACCTGGACTGGGAATATCTGCGGCTTTTCTAGGGGGTCATCCTGTTTTTAAAAGTCTGGTTGTGTCCCTGGTTATGCTCATTATCAGTGTCAGCGGCTCTTCTTTTTGGCTGCTACTAGCCCCTTGGCCTCTGTAACAGCCTGTGGCAGCGAGTTGCACAGGTGAGAGGTGCTCTGTGCGCTAGCTGATGCTCCTCCGCATTGCCCCATCCTTCTAGGAAAGTAATACGTCCCAGAGGCCTTTAAGCAGAATCTCCTCTCACCCCAGCTCCTGATGCTCTATTTGTCCACAGAGCTCTCAAGGCGCTTCGTTTCCTTACCTGCCTCCGATGGCCTTGATAACAGCCAGCGGGGGAGGAATAGCAGAGCTCAGGGATGGCAGTGCAGCAGGCGGACACACGCGCAGCGCAGTACAAACATAATTAAACAGTGGGAAAGAGGTACTTGGGTTTTGTCTTTTAAGATCTGCAGTGTGTAGAGGTGTGGGAAGGTCAATTACCCTTCCCTACATGATAACCCAGGAGGGACATGTTCTTACCTCAGTTAACTCAACTCTGTAGAAATCACTTTACCAGACAAGCAATAGATTCTGCTTCCTTTTCCCTCTAAGCTTGACTAAATTTTCTAGAAAGATAACTTCTGTTACTGTCTTTGGGTCCGGTGCTGAGATCTTGAATGGAAAAACGCCCCAAATATATGCGATAGAGTAGCTTGGGCAGATAGGAGTAGGGTAGAGAGCTGTCTTGGGTGTCTGTTTGAGCCAAAATAATCTTTGTTCCCACATGTTTGTCCCTGTAGCATTTCACGTTTTGGAGGTAGTTGGATTTTTTTGTTTATGCTAGCATACGCATGGTCCAGCTCAGTAGCTGGTAAACACTATCGACTAAAATACAGGAATGCTAGAGAAAGACGTCCAGAAAAATTTAAATATGTTCTACATTCCCTTGCAACAGCATGTCACAAGGGCAAATGCTCGGTGATCTGTGTGCTGAGTTAACCCGCTACAATTTACTTTCGTGTTTTGACCAAGAGATTACCAGTTGCCCAAAGACAGTGTTGTTGTGAGACATGCTGTACTGACAGCAATAGCAGTGCTGATTTGCCTTCAGTTAAAGGTTTCAAACTTTTTCAGCCTTTTACGTAGTCCACTTCTCTGTTTTTGTGTCATCGCGTGCTTGGGGCATTACAACGCTGACACAAAGCAGGTACAGTTTTTTCCCCTACCCTCTTCTGTCCCCCCCCAACAAGTTAGATAAGTTCACAAACAAAATTATGCAGCTCACAAATGGAAAAAACCACAGGTACTCTGTGTTTACTGCCTTTATGGACTCACAGACCTAAAGCTCCCTAAAGAGGGTCACAAATCCACATGAGGTTTTCAAGCACTGCACACTATTTGGGTCATTGCATTAGGTGAAAACAGTTTTAAAATCACCTACAGGCAAAGAGCTCCCTCTGGACTATGTACTGGAGGAATATCATATGATGTGTTTATTCCTCACTCCATATGGGATCAGTAACAAGCGTTGATACGGCGCTGCTTGGCTGTTAGAGCCCCCTGAAGTGGCTGGGAAGACGCGCTGTGGTGAGAGATCTGTGCAGGGATGACGGGAAATGACTGCAACCCTTGCTAGAAAGGCATTGTCCCCTTATGGGGAATCCGCTGACTGACCCATCATCGCAGCTCCGCGCTGGCCTACAGACCCTTCTGTAGTCTTTGGTCAGATTCTGGCACGCCGGGGTATGAGCTGGACTTGTCCTGTCCTTGTTCTGTTCTCTCACATGTGCTGCAGACAGCCCACCTACAGCTATCTAAAATCAGCAGGGCTCTCAGAACGATCTTGGAAATTATTGCTTGCAGGTTTGTTATTTTCCATAGTTCTGTCTGTCTTTTATACTGGATCAGGAAGCAAAGTATGATTGTTTTAGTGAATCTTTTGCAAAACAGTGCGTGATTGCTTTGTCTGTAGTTGGACTTTGATTCCCAGAAATGGGGGGGGGGGGAGGGAATACTCTAGAGATTAGTTAGAAGTCCTTCTATATGCAACATTCACCTGAGAGCAGCCTGGAAGACTATACTAATTTCACAATTACGGCAAGCCGTTGAATTTCTATTTTTAGGGAAGAGGGAGAGAATTTGTACCCCAGGAGCATGTCTAGAGGCCTGGAAGCTGTGCTAGACTTTATCTAGCCCTAGTTAACATATGAAGAAGTGAGGTCTTGTGGTTGGAACCAAGCATAGCAACCTTTTAAGCGTGTCCAGTGTCAAAAGCAAACTAACGGTGACTTTAACGGTGACATCTCACTTGCCACCATACCAGAAAACAAACTTTTCAGGGGTGTAGTATGCTTCCTTTCCCTGATAGTAGCACGGTGTCATGCTCCTTGTGGCTCCTATGTTACATGTACTCTTTCACTGTACTGTCCCGTCCCCACTGTGGCTTACTTCAGCTGTGGAAACGGGAACTGCTGACTCAGCACTCTGATGACATGTGTGCTGCTTTCACACATCTCTGGGGAGATGGCAACAGCAAGGGGGTTGGTGGCAACCTACATCCTGGAGACAAGTTGAGAACTGAAATTGTTGCTGGAAACAATAATCTCTTAATAATTCTCAACCTGGCTGAGGTTGAAACGCTTTGCCAGGTCTGGGACAAGAGCTTTCACGACCTAAACACTAGTTTTCAGATCTGGCATATCTAAACTCATGATCGGGCATTTAGAGTTCAGTGAATGTCATTTCTGTGCTCGTTGTGTTGATCAACTCTATTGTATTTTACAAAGTCAAGATGTAATTGGCTGAATAGACAGAATAAGGCCATCAAATTTAGCTTATCGTCTGCCGGCTGACTATGGAGAGCAGCAGCCTCTTCTGATTACGGACACTCAGAGGTGAAATTGCTCCCTTGGAACTGTTACAGCGTAATGGACTTTTTAAAATTCAGACCAAATAACCCCCTCAGAAGGGTCAGGTCTCCTGAATGGTGCAAGTGCTAAAGGGGAGAGAAATCTGGGATGACTGTGTATCTGAGGGCAAAATGTCCGTGGCACAGTAGAAAGCAGCTGAAGGTCATAAAAGGGATGAGAAGGGGAAAGTTAATTGCCAATATTGTTTAAAAATTGGAAAGAGACTCAAACTTAAAAATAAGTTGGAGAAGTTCCAGAGAGCTATTCTATTAAGGACATATATAGGGCATTATAAACAAGATCAAAGCGAACAGCTTTAATAGCAGGAAGATGGCAGTTAAAAGGAAAGCAAGTTAACTGCTCAGAGTGCTGGCACTGTTAAAAAGACACCTTCTCACCTCTGTCCTGTGGTATACATTTAACTTAGATGTGTTTACTTCGGTATCACAGTGTTTGGATTTCACGACTTTTTACACTTACTAGAAAAACTGAAGGATGATTCTGTTCTCTCATTTGTATATCAGACAAATTGTTAGTTAAAGTTTAGAACCGAAATTTGCCTCTTGAAGGCAACGAGGCACCACAGCTAGGCTCGTGGGTTGCACAGGTATTGCCCAGGGCCGCCTCCCTGGATTGGTGACGATGAACAAGTAGGAAAGAGCAGAGTTTAGTTTGAAGACTCTAGGGAGAGACTAGAGCGCTGCAGATGAGAAATCATTAGAGAACGTGTATTTACACTTTGACAGGAGATTAACTTTGGCAGCGACTAAGATGGAGCATTTACAACTCCAGAAGCTACTATTTTAACAGATATACAGACATGCCGACACTTTAACGGGACAGTAACAGATGAGAAGGACTAGTCTGTATGTAAGTACGGGTACTGGGTTTCAGCAAGCAGGTACTAATAACAGGGAATGTTAGTGATACTAAAGAAAAATGTTATCACAAAGGTGAGCTTGAAACAGAGACAGTGAGTATTCAAAGCAAAAAAGGATGCTGGTGTGTTTCCCCCCGAAGTACTGATATTTGGAAGACTGTCTTGAGAGTCGCAGCACACTGCTAAAATTCTGCAAGATAAAAAGGGAAGTTGTTAGCTTTTTTTGCCTAGTGTCATATCTTTGGAGAAAGGACTAGTTCATCAAGACTCAGAGCGATATGAAGCGGAAGATTTACTATGCCTTTAAGACAGCTCAAACTATCACAAATAAAAACGTTCAAGTAAATAATTTCAAAACTTGTTCCTGAGGTGGGGGCAGGAAAGCCCTGTAACAAGGCTGGCTGCCGTGGTGAAGGGAGCCAGAGCTGGAGGTGGACAGGCAGCTGTGCGCGCACACAGCCCGCAGCTGACGAGCTGGCATTTGGAGCCCGAGACCCCAGAGCCGCCCTGCGGACGCTGGGGAAGCTGAACGAGGATGCTGCGGCTACTTACACGCGTCTTCTTACATTATGTTTATTTTTAATGCTAAAAGCAACACATGGCTTTAAGAGGTCCTTTCTGTCATTTCAGTGCCAGCCATGATCTCCCAAATAACAATGTCACAGGCACCGGTGCGCTGCCGCTTAGCCCGTCGCGAGCAGGGCAACCGCAGCCCAAGGGCCGAGCGCAGAGAGCTTACGCTGGAGACGAACAGAGCTGCAGCAAGCCCTGCTGCTGTCAGCAGAGGTTTCGCCTAGCATATATCTTCAGCAACAGTTTACAGGTGTAATGATTGTCCGGGGAGGCAAAGATTACTATCATCAAAACTGTAAGGGCTGAGCAGAGTGTTACAAATGATCAAACGACCTAGACAAACTATTTGCTTTGGTTAGGACTGCAGCTCACCAAAACGCTGCCCAGCAAGCACTACGCACGCAGCTTAGCAATCACTGAGACGCTACCCGAGTGCCTAATTTGCCCTACAGAGCACTGCAGATGCCTGTCCGCTGCAGGCATGACACGTTCCTGTCACCATAATATTATTTCATTAAACTCACAGCAAGCTGTTTACAGATCGCCCTATTAACTTGGACAACTAGCCTGAAAAGATGAATAACTCGTATCTGTTGCCTCACCTCCCCCTATTTAATTTTGAGAAGAACAGGCAGCAGTGGTAGAATTTAATATTGTATTATTAAAACAAACGTAGGCTTGTTGTCTGTGTTGAGTATTTACTGAAACACCGTTAGTAGCAAAGGCCTCTGGACAAAAGTAGCAATACTCGGTTTTGCCCACGAGAGCGAGCTGCTGCTCCAGGTTTGGCTGCGGGCGGTGAGCCGTCCGGGTGCGGGGAGCCTTGGGCGCGCTGCCGCCACAGGGAGACCGAGCTTGGGTAGCGCTCCGTGGGATGCTGCATCGGGCTCAACGGTCGCCACATCATTCAGCAGGGCGGAAAACAACTTTCAAGGAACAATCGGAGATGATAGCGCTTAGGGTGTCGCACCGAGCGCCCCCCAAATTCGAGGCTACCCCCATTGCTAGGCCTCAAAAAGGAGACTGGAAGCCAGCTCTCCCAGAGCAGGCAAGGGCTGAACCGGAGAGGTGACCTGACGACGCTTTCCACACTGAGGCCTAAACTTTTCCCTTAGGATGCAATTGTAGAACATCTGTGATAACTGAAAATCCTGAGTATTAACAAATAATGAATTTGGGGCTTCTTGTAACAGATGTTAGTAGGCAAAGATAAGAGGATAGCTACTGCAACAGAACCACTCAGATGCCTGTGCTAGACCTTAGTCAGGAGCCCTTGCCTTCTGGTGGGCAGCAGGCTGAGGAAGGGCTGCAGGCGTGACAAAGATCCAGGAGCTTCTGTCTGCACAGGCCCATGTCTCTGCATAAGCCTAGACTAGCTTTCAGGAAGGATAGGTAAGGCTAAAGAAAGGTCAGATCATGGCTTTTTTCTTTCAGAAACCGCAGAGCAGATACTGAAAGCAGCTTGAAATCTAAAGTTAGATACAGATTTAAAGCTCAGATAAAGAAAGTGTATTATGCTATTGACGTCACTAGAATTGTATCTGTGGGTTACAAAGTCAAACAATATTATTAACACATTAACATTTCTGATAACCAGTAAAAGGGACCAAAATCTGGTTAACAGCCATTCAGTCTACCAGTAGCATAAACATTTCTTTTTTGGCAGTGAAATGCCACTAAGAAGCAGCTCAGAAGTGCTAAGTATGGAACCCTTCATTTTATTGTCTCCATTCCCAGGAGGAGCCGATTCCCGTCTGAGAGACTTCCAGAGGCTGGCCAGGTTTTGATGGTCATGTCGGATGCTGGCCAGGGCTGCAAATGGTTTCAATTTGATGTTCATCCCTGCTGATTTAATTCAATAAGGCGACCAGCAAATACAGCTAATGTTCCAATAATGCAAACTAGCATAAATATACCAAGGAGAAGATGATCAATCACCATTGCAACAAACTTCCATTCTTCTGCAGCCTGGGAAAGAAAGGAAGGAGATGGTTACAACCTCTGCAGAGCTATGTTTCTTATGGGCACTCTTGCAGTTTACTGTCTTGAAACAGAGAAAGGCTCTTAGTTCCATTACTATGAATAATTTCTTTTCAAAACTGGATTAGTGGTTCAGAAAGCCTAAGCTACCTAGAAATACAAATGTCAAGACTAAACGGTTTGAAGATCCAGACAATTTGGTGAACAGTTACATTAAAAAGAAATGATGGAAAGCTTAATTTGTAGTTGAATTGTTTCCTTTCGAAAAAGAGCTTAACATAGAAAACAAAATGCTTATTTTGACCCAGCCATCTTTTTTTCTTTTAATGCTTTTTCATTCTTGTGGGGTACCTGAAGATCTCTTAATTCAGCTGTAGTCCCTGCTTTCAACCCCTAGTAGTACATGCTAAGCAGACCACCTTTTCCATAGCCCCCCTAGTGCTTTTTCCAGCTGTGGGACACAGTGCAAACCACTTGCTCTTAGACTGCATTTTCACTGGATAGTTTATGTGGGAACCCAGTACCATGAGAAAGAACAGAGCGCGCCGTACTGAGTGCAGGGCTCAGAGTACAGGATTATCGCCTTGTAATTCTGCCTTTGGGAGTGATACATTTGGGCCTAAGCCTCCCTCCGCTTTTGCCTTAGTTGCCCCACTGGTAAGAGAGGAGAGGCTGTTGTAAACCATCT
The DNA here is from genome assembly GCF_040807025.1 of Struthio camelus. Lineage (NCBI taxonomy): Eukaryota > Metazoa > Chordata > Aves > Struthioniformes > Struthionidae > Struthio > Struthio camelus. The sequence goes on along the minus strand of NC_090947.1, from coordinate 21,562,930 downwards.
ACAGGACACTGGGATAATCAGTACTGTGTTAGGTGGTTCATAAGTGCATGCAATGAACACTCAGCCTTCAGAAGCCACAGCCCTCAGTTTATTTTTGGAATTTGACTTTTGAAGCCTTCTGGAAGTGATAGCAGTGGTGCCTAGATGACACAAACAGCTGGGCTCGACTTCCATAGGGAGCACTTGCCAGCAAACTGAAGAGCCTCTTTGTAAGTATAGACGGAATCAAAGTCCCAGAGACACTGAAACCAAGCCTGCCTTGGTAACACGTTACCTGCAGGAAGGCCTAGACCAGAACCAGAACTCGTTCACGTGCTCCTGGAATTGGTCACAGGAACAAACACTGTGGTGTTAAGTTTTGCCTGTGTGAAAGAAAGGCCTCTTTTCCCACGGATATGGACCAAAACACCGTCCCAGAGAATTCTCTCCCTATCTGCAGGCTGGCCATTGCCGCTAGATCTCTGCATCTCAGCAGGACGTGTCTGGCATCATTTGAAAAGGTGAAGTCCTGATACTGAATTATCCATTCGAAAAGCTGTATGAGCTGCAATAACTGACATAAAAAAGGATGTTGGACATGCTAGGAGGGCGCAGAGCTCAGTTTTCCTGGGGAGCACTGCCATGTGTGGCTGTACATGCATTTATCCTTACTTTGGTTTGCAATGTGGAAAAAGTCAGCAACCAGAGTTCCTCATGACACTTTCAGGGACTGTTTGTAGTGTTTGAAAATAGAATAAAACCTTACTGAAACTGGAATTAACTTTTGTAAGTCTCATTTAAGAATTCTCAAATAAAACTACTTCTGCAGAGTCTGGAATTGGGCTTGCCTCCTGGCTTTCAAAAACCCCAAAGGATTGCTGACTAGATGGAGAGGGTGGCCTGGATGCAACACACTAGGAACGTGTTTTGGAGCTTCACTAAAGTTCTTGAAACTGCTTTAGCTAGTCACAGTCACTCCATCTCTATGGCTTCAAATATCACATTTAGAAAACTTCAGCAGCGCCGCTTTTTTTTGGCCGTGATTCAATTGCCATCTGTGACTATTATCTGTCACTTCTTATTGACTGCACCAAGGGGAGAGGACTGTCCCCAGTTTAAGCCAAAACTCTGTCTGGAGTGTTTTTGTGAGAAATGGATATTCTGCCAAAAAATAAGATGTAACAGCTTAAAAGCAAGAAATGAATCATGCACAAAAAATGCCTTACGTTACTGGCTTCTTGGTCCGATTTCATCGTTTCCGCAATGTATTTGATTCCCTCTATAGCACTTTTCACATCTGGGTTTTTGGTAAGTGGGGAGTAGAAGCTGACAGGCGTAGGACCTGGTTTCCCAGAAATTTCAGAAATATCAATATCTTCTGCAAAAATACTTTTGTCTTGTTTATCCCTGGACGGTCGTTTCATTGTAGAGAAAAACATGATGTTTGGGATTGTGTCAATAAAGATCTGAAAACAAAGAGGCAGAAGAAGGAAGTTTCTGTTTGGAGAGGCTGTTCGACAGATGCAGCTACGCAGTAAACAGCAGCAAGCCTCCGAAGCACCGAACAACTTCCCCGCCTGGATCTGCTGGAAATTCCATTTCGGAGTATGTCACAACGCATGCCATATTCACACTGTGTCTTTTATAAGTCTCATGTCCTGGGGCGGATTGAATCATCCGCAGGCCTGTCACACGTTTTCTGGAAACAATTTCACACTGCCGTATAGCCAGTATCTCCACGTGAAGGAGCGGGCTACATCCCGGCCCAGATCCTCAGCTGCTGTGAACTGACATCACTGCATCAATTCTGTCCGATCTGGAACATGCTGCTTAAGAATCTAGCTTGAAGAACGGACTACCAAGGACCTCTTTTGGCTACTTGTGCTTGACTTTGCTATTATTAAATGTTTCTGTTACACGTACACCAAAGGTCTACAATAATTTCCCTTAGAGTAATGGGGGCTTTGTCTCCCAGATCAAGTCTGTGTGCAGTGTTTGTCTTTAGAAGTGTCTCTTCTGCAGATTTTTCATGCTGCAGAGTCAATCTAATGTAAACTGTAGTCTTAAAAGTGTAGTTAGAAATCTGTGAAACAATCCCCTATTCACGTCATGCTTTAATATGAACAGAGGCAGGCTTTAAAAAAAAGGAAAGAATAACTGAATTGCCCCTCTCTGGTCCTGTCTCCCTGGCAAAGAACTTGTAATGACGTACTTCCAAATTTTCTGCAGCTCATGATTACCATTTACTAGTGGGTGAGGACCTCCTTGCTTCCCAAGGACTGCAGAGTAACAGTATTTAATGGAAAAGCGCGGAGAAGACTGTGGCTCTTGCTAAGCTGTGTTTTCAAAAATGTGAAGCTGAACAGAAGTATGCCGGATGGCTTTTGTGCTTTGCGTTCAGACAGGCTGATGGACTTGGCCACTGGCTGGCAGCAGCGTTATGCAATCTGATGGAGAATCAGATCAGCAACGTGGGCCAGCTGTACTCAGGCTAATTTCTTTTCCCTGTATCTTCGGCTGCCCCTGTGTTTTGCCTCAGCTAGTGCCTGCAAGACTTTACCCCAGCGGGCAATTTTGTTAGGTAAAGGAGCTACTTGGCAGCCTTGCTGACTTGACACACAGCTAAGTAGTAAACACTAGCTCTTGTGCCTGGAGAGATTTAGTGTGGTGTATCTACTTCCCCAGTTCTTGCAGACTTTTGTTAGAAAGCCTGCCAATGAAATATGCAGTGCTCTGTGGAAAAGAGGAAACATGCAAAGCCGTACAGCTCACCTTCCTGACCCACTGCGGCATGGTGTGGGTACTCGGGGAGCGGTGGTGGGTGTTGATGACAATGACTGTAATGATGATTGAAGCGATGACGAACACCATTGTAAACAACATATATTTGCCTATCAAAGGCACCGCACTGGACGTGGAAGGAATCAGTTCCACAATAACCAGAAGGAACACAGTCAAAGACAGCAAAACAGAGATGCTGAGAGTCATTTTCTCACCTGCCATGCAAAAAAAAGACAATACCATTGCTGTTCGTATCATTTGGTGCAGAGATGGTGTGTGAGAAGATATGATGTGGATGATGGCTGTTCATAGATGCACGCATCTGGAATGCCGTTTTCTCTCCTAGCATCCAAAGCAAGTAGCTAGGTTGGCCAAATGTGAGAGCCTGAGGTAGGATCAGCTCCAGCATTAAGGGGGGGAAAAAAAAAAAAAATCGCTGGGCATGACTAGGTTGAGAGACAGGTAATGAGTATGGAAAGCTTACTTGCTGGGATCGCTTCACGGGCTGTGGATTTTGAACAGTGAAACGTATGCACCTGATCAATGCTTGCTCCTTGGAGCCAATCTCCTGTAGGCTCATTTGCCTTGCTCTCTGGCAGACTCACGCTGGGTTGAGTAGGCAGACATATTCATATCTGACACCCAAGCCTAGATTTGAGATCTTCCAGTAAGATCGGATGTCAAAAACCAACTATGAAACATGATTTACACATCTTTCTTCTATCCAGTTAAACTTTATGTACTTTTTGGTGGAAAACTTTCTGTGAAGTCTTTCACAGAAGGGGCTTACAGGCAGTTTCCCAATACAAAGTAAAAATAAAGGAAACACTGGAAATGGTTGCAAGAGGTCAGAAGAGACCAGGGTCACTGTTTGTATCAAATGAGCTAATGCATGAAAACAGAAGAACAATCTCTGTGCTCTAACACAGTGCAGAAGTGCCTTAGTCACTTGTATTTGCTTACTTGCTGTGTGACCTACTAACATACTGAATACCCAAATGACAAGATTTAAAAATCAACTAGCCAAATCTTGATTTCACAGAAGTTGACTGGATAGTTAGTCAGTGTGCAATCAATCCAGCTTAGCTAGATAGCAGTGGTTTCAGTTTCCAGAGCCTGCTCTTTATTTACAGAACATTTAGAACTCTCACCGTGAGCTGAAATGTTTGATTCTAGCAAGTGCTGAGCATCTCCTGCCCCTGGAGTTGGCTGGAGTACTCAGAATTTCTCAGAAACTTGTTAGAAGGACAGTTTCTATGGCAGCAAAATGGATAAATTCACATACCTGAATCTGTGGGTAGATAAAAAACTAACCCAGTTAGAAATGAGAAGAGCAGACAAGGAATGATAACATTCACAATAAAGTAGAGAGGCAGGCGCTGCATGAGGAAGTGATATGTAATATCCAGATAGGGGGTGTCAGGGCAGCAAGCGTAGTAAACCCAGTGCTTCCAGCCTCGGTAATCCTTCATCACCCACTCGCCACTCTCCATGAAGTTACTCAGATCTGGGCGATCACTCTCCTGACAGCAAAAATATAAATTCGTAACATTAGATGTTGTGAACAAAATCAAAACTTGGCATTCACTTAGGCACAGAATTTTCAATAACTCAGGCATTTCATGCATTTTTGTGAGCAAATCAACCATTCTTTTCTATGTTATTTTACTTCAGAATATTCAACTAAATATTTTACAGAAAGAATCAAGGACAGTCAGCTAAAAAGAAAGACTGATGAAATATCTAGAGATAAGAGTCATCCTCAAGGAGACGAGAGGAATGGAAAATTGTAAATGGAAAATTATGAGCAGAAAGAACAACCCCTCAAAAAAATAAAAACAACCAAAATAGGCAGTAATGTAAGAGGATGTCTCATATGAAAACCGAGATTTCCCTAAAAATATATCCAGGTCCTTACTGCTTTCCCCAATTACAAAATTATTGCTTACCGGGTTGATAATAACCACTGTACCATCATACGTCCAAGTGCCCAACTTCATACTACAGTTCTGCTGGTCAAATGGAAAGTGTGTGACTATAATTTCACAGTAACTTTTAAAAATAGCGGGCGGTGTCCAGGTGATCAAGCCTGTATGTTCTAAAAGAACTTTGGTGTATTTAACAATAGCAAAATCACCATCTGCACTGCAAAAGGAGAAAGGACATTAAACAGCAATATGGACAGCATCATTCACATTGTCTTAACAGAGGGTTACCTGAAGGAGTTACGGAGAAATAAGAGCGCCAGGCGCAGTGGTTGTACTGAGGCAACTGGTTAGAGAATTTGACTAACAATACAAAACTAAGGATTCACATTTAGATCTGAAGTTACCATGCTACAAAAGGCAGTCGAAGTTTTCAAAAGGCGGACCTGTTTTCTCTTCTGTTTTGACCTACTGTCTCAGCCCTCTCTTGCCACCTGAGATCTCTTGATCTGTTCTATTAGCTAATTAAGCAATTTCCTTCTTGACTGATTGTCCAGGCATAAACTACAAAGAATTTCTCTGACTGTGGTTCTCCTCATCTGCCCGGCGTTATTATGCTCCCTCATGGAAAAATTTGCTCTTGAGGCATGCTATCCACTGGCCCAAATGAAGTCTGGCAGTCCTGGGAAAGCACTCCTGTCTCTACTCAGCTCTGAGCTCTGCAAATGGGGAGGAAGGTTGCTCTGGAACAGGATTAAGGGATAGAGAGTGGGAAAACAGCCCTCTGACTGCAGCTGCCTGTCCCCTAGTTCAGTTCAGGTAACTGTTACTTAGGGCAGAGATTCCTCATCCTCCCCAAACAGTTAGCACTCCTTACTTGTTGTAAAGAACAAAGTCTGGGTGCCAAATATCATCTGATGGGATGCGGATTTTTTTCACGCCACCATAATCTTCTGGATTCCATCTCAGGTTGACATCTGTCCATTGCTAAAGAGGCAAAATTTTAACCAATGAGAACGTGTTCCAGTACGGCTGGAAGTAGTTTTAATATTTCCTGGAAATACTTAACTTATTTGTTTTTGGGGACTTGCAGGTAAGCATAAACATATGCTATGGGTCCCCTAGCTAGTATTTTACATTTAAATACTTTACATTTAAATATTGTCCTAAAAAAAAAAAAAAATCCCAAATCCTTAATCCAAAATAAGTATTCCAGAAGTTTACTGTTTGAAATAATATCAGAGAAAGAACATCCAAATGCAAAATTCCTTTCTGAAGGATCTCAGTGTTCAGCGGACTTTGTTGGTAAGACTCCAGAATGCAGAAATGCTCTGTTAGCAGAACCATCCGTCCAAGCTGCCTCTGGAATCACAACAGAGGAGTTCCCTCCTGGCTATGCCCACTGCATTTATTTACATCGGAATGAAGTGGTTTACAGTTACCTGTTTCAGGCGTACATTCGTTGTTACAATCTGATTTACTTCATCCTTAAAAAAAAAAAAATGAAAACAAGGAGGAAGTAGCAGCAAATATGAGAATTAAGGGAGAAAGACTATTTCCTGAGAAAACAGCACTGTTTGGTGACATCATGTAAACTAGCGGTTGAACATGTACCGCATGTTCATACTGTACCACATTAATAAGCTGAATCAGCTGCAGTCCGACTGTGACGACAACCGCATCCCGATGGTCTTCCACGGGGCGCACCACCTTGTTGTAGTCCCTGAACAAGTCTTCAACTAGGCGCGTCTCGTGCTCAAAGCACAGGGTCAGCCCGGCTGCAGAAGAGCAGGGGAGCATCAGTGAGGTGCGGCAGGGTATACGCTACCGCAATGTCTGATGCGGGTAAAAAGGAAATATTGTCGACGCAGCCGTCTGGGGGTTGGCGCTGGAACCCTCTGCGCGACTCCTCTCTCCTTTCACGTATACGTTACAAACGCAGCCAGCGGGGGCGGTTACACATCTGATCTGGAGCCATATTAAGGCAACAACAGTCTCCAACCAGGAGATCGACAAAAATTAACAACATTGATTGTCAAAGTTCAAACTGAGCATTAGGAAACTCCCCCAGGGTGTCTCAGCCTGTAACTACAATTACATTCAAAATTTCTGGACATTTGAGCAAAGAAAGCCTCATAATCAGGGATTGGCAACACTGTTGTCCTCTGCACCTTGGAGTCCGTGGGCTTGCCTCTAACACTGACATTCAAGAATAAGCAAACCAGAAATGCAGTCACTTCGGTGAAAGCACCATCTCGGCTGCTTTTCTCATCTGAAGTCTAAGCAGAGCAGTAGCTCCTTTTCACGACGGGAGTTCTCTAGGCTGTGCTTAGGTGAGAGAGAAGGAAACAACAATATGTTCTTATATTTTTATTTCCTGTTCTCCCTCATCCACTGATCCATTTTTGTTTTACTTATTGCTCAGTCTCGAATGAAATGGCACAAGAAGCCGCCATTTCAGACCCGTACGAAGAGGAAAACTGACTTTCCTTTCAAACAACAGATTATTTTCACTTCATATTTGTCAGATCTATTATTCTTACTTCATGTTCATTTCATTTTCTTATCCCACATCTTTTCTGTCAACCGATGTATATGGGAACAAATCTATTTCAGAGAAAATTTCTTTGTTTTTTTAGGGTATCTCCCACCTCATTTTTGTGAGGACCTCGCTTCACACTCCAGTTCTCCTCAGGGAAGGCGCTCGACCTCTCCTCGGAGAGATCTGTGCACATATGATTCAGCTTGACCCAGCAGCGGCATATAAAAGAGCCCTTTTAAGACCCCTTGTAAGAAGTATGTCATGAGTGAAAATGGCAAGTAGCAGCTTTGATTGGGTGCAGCTTTAGCAATGCATGTTATCATTCACCCAACAGGGGAGAGCTTAGATTTCCACTTCACAGAAAAATATACAATCCACATTTCCGGATAGCCCCTTACAGAACAATTTGTGAGGCAAAGCAGTCGCATCATGTGTCCAGATTATAGCTACTTCACTGTTACAAGGGAATAAAGCAAATAAAAGTGGGATTTGGGGTGGGTTTTTTTTTTTTTTTTAGTGTATGCCCTCTTAAAGGCAGCAACAGGGAATGGAGACCAGTCTCTTTTGCTTTCCGAGAATGATCCTTCCAGCAGCTGGAATTAGTTTCCACACAAGCAAAGTTAGCCTAGCAGCAAGCATTTTTGCAGATCCCATCCTTGCCCTTTCTCCTTCTCAGCTTGAATCCTGGGCCATTGAAATCACAAGAATTTTGCTACTGACTCCGAAATAAAGCCAGAATTTCCCGTGACTTCTTAACTGACTCTTCCTCAGGTCCTTTCGTACAGTGGAACTGGGATGCCAGGGATTCCGTCTCATCCTCTTCCTGTCATTAGGTGGCATTAAAATACTTGGAAGTCACTGAGAGAAAGTATATGCATGCTCTGCCAGGGCCAAGCGTTGCTTGCCTTCACTGCCAGGGAGGCTGCTTGGTGGGGGGCGGGGGTGGTGGTCAGCTTTCAGTTGCTAAGCTATGATTACAGTGTCATATCTAAGTTAAGCATTTTATTGTGTCTTATTAATCCAATTAAAATCCTTCACATTGTTACCTTCCAGTTTGTCTTAGTAGAGAGTTAGTATACTTCTTGAATTTTGTGGAAAATTTTCAAGATCACAAAATTCTTATTCTTTTAAGGGATGGTTTTGAATAAATGATAAGTCCGATCTTGGCACAACACGTGCAACTGCCAATCAATTCTGCTTCCTTGTCAGTAGTCCCGCAACTTAATGAAAATGTTTGTTATGAAAGGGTATGTTTCAATCCATGTTTACCAGGACCCTCAGCATGCATTTTTGACATGAATTTAGCACTCAAGCACGGCAAGGAGGACAAACTTACAGAGGGGAAAGCAATTAAAGACAATAACATCTCACTTGAAAATATTTGGTATTTGAAGGTGCAAATATTTTTAGTAGTTACCAACACACTCCAAAACTCTCATTGAAAACATTCTGTAGGTTTTTTTTCCCCTCGTGAGTTCATAAAACCTTCCCCAGAACACGTCGGTCTCGACCGACACACTTGTTTATATCAACAGATTCACAAAGCCACGGTCCTACACATTACGAGAGGAACAAACCCCAGTTCAAGGCAATCCCTGAGACACATTTACCTGAGGAGAAAAGCAGGAGGAGAACACAATGGATCTTCATCATCTGAGCTGCCTCTTGCTTCAGTCACACAGACTGAGGAACGCACCAAGTGCCTACCAGCTTTGCGTAGCCTCTCTATAGAGGAGGGCTGTGCCGCTTCCTGCCAGCGTGCTGGCAAAATATAACCGCTGAGGTATTGGTTTACATCACCTGTTTTTTGAGAATGACAGCTGAGAGCCACTGCACCAGTTTGGAAATGGGAGCATACTGTCTTTCCATGGTCAAGTATGCTGCAGTTTACAGAAGGTTGTTTCTTCTAAGTGGCAATGTATTTTGCAATTAAAATAAATGAAAACAAGAAAGGATTATCTGTAGAGTAACTGAACATCTTAGTGCGATCACTCAGAAAGTTCCCGAACTGAACACCCAAGGCTGTGTTACCCTCTTTGACCCGAGCAACTTGCCAGATCCGGGATCTTGTTTCTTCCTAGGGAAAAGTGATCCCAGTCAGTTATTGCTCTGATGCATTCTCACTGTTGTACAGCCTGCGCTCTGGGAGTCAAGATGCTGTACAAGAAGAACTTGAGACGGTTCCCTGTGCTTCGCAGATTTAGGAGAAATCTCTGAAGTAGTTGAAGTAGTCAACAAATGTGTCAAAAAGATGTATTTTCTTAAATCTACTTGGATTTTCAAAAGGTACTTGGTAGAATCCCCCCTTGAAGGCTGAAGGTGCCATGGAGTAAGAAGAAAAACCTTCCCATTGACGAATATGGACTTACTGAACTGTAGAAGGCAAACTGTAGTGCATAAGCGATCGGTTTCTGACCTGGGCAGATCCAGTGGATTCCCAAAGGGCATGCTAGTGCCTGTTCTTTATAATCATAAATCACCTGGAAAAGGAGAGAAGAGTGAGGTGCTTGCTGATGATTCGAAGTTACTCAGGCTAGCAAAGAAAAGGACCAACTGTGAGCAATTATATATATGAATTTACTGATGTCACTCAAGAACCAAATCGTGAGATATAATAGATCTGTGCAAAGGTCAGCTCAGTGCCCAGTAGCAGTGGGGAAAAAACCCTCCAAGTCTATTAGTTATTAGGAAAGGAGCCCAAACAAACAGGAGAAATGATGTCACTATAAATCCAAGGTATCTGAGTACTATTTGCAGTTCTGGTTTCAAAAGACTTGGAGAAGACACAGAAGAAAGTAAAAAGGACAAAGATATGGATTGACTCTCAGGCCTGGAACAATTAGAGTATGACTTTTCAGTCTGGAAGAAAAACCAGGGAGAGAAAGGGCTCTGATAGGGTCTATAAGATCCTGAATGGTCTTGAGAAGGCAGATTTTGGATTCACTCACTGTTCCAATATAAAAAGTAGAGGACATCAAGTGAGAAGTAGAGTGGGCAGGCTTATATCAAGCCACTTCTTCACGCGGTACTTATTTAAGTTGTGGAAGTCTGCACCACAGGAATTTATGGTTGCCCAAAGTTTATGTGTATTCAAAACATCAGATTGATAAATTTATCTCATGCCATTAAATATAAAACCAAAAACTGCCACAGAAGTCCCTTAGTCACAGGTCAGAGGAGGCTGGGATAGTGTCCTAAGGAAATATTGCTAAACGCTTGTCCTATTCTTGCACTTTTCCCTAGGCATCTGCTGTTTGGAGATGGGACATGGGATTAGATGCCCTGACACAACCACTCTTACGTAGCGTTCCAAACTATTTCTTCCAGAAAACATTCTCCACAAAAGGTTTTGCCTCTGGGTGACATCAGAGGTATTTTCTATGTCTTATGAGAATCCTTCGTGTTTTCTGTGAGCTTCTTGATGTTTCTTGCTGGATATTGTTTGTTTGTTTGTTTTTTGGTCAGCCCTCATGCACACCCCTTTACTAACTTAGCATTTAACTTCTGCATCTACTGTTATCCTTCAGTAAAAACTCTCTGTCCACATAGAACTATGGCCTTATTTCTGCCTGGCCTTGTCTGTGGCTTGTGTTTTAGTCAGTGGCTCCTATTGTTCCAGCTATCTTATTTCAAAAAAAGTGGTTGACTGCTTCCAACCTTTATCCCAGTGACGAGCAGCTGTTGTGCCCGCTATAGCTAGAATTGCGGGGAGGCATTACGGGAACGCTGAAAATGCAGCTTCAGATCCTCACGAGGTTTATCAAAAGGTTCTTTGCACACCAAGGCAGGACTGGCAACATCACTCCTAAACAGATATAGAAGTCTTACCGCAGTCTTAGGGAAACTATAGCTCTTAGGAAACGTGAATTTCTATTGTTTAAAAGCTGTAGCTGTTTGGAATCAGCAGGATGTAGAGTTTGTAAGACCCCCAGAAAATCTGTACAATCGACATGGGTTATTTCTCCTGTAGCTGGGCTGACCTAGAAACAGACCCCTTAACCTGAGCGCCAGCTACATTTTACTGGCTGGAAGTCAGAGGTCTACATTCAAAGAGGCAGGAGTAGATATTTGGAGAAGGCCTTTGGGGAGCTACAGCCTGACTGCAAGGAATGTTCGCTGGCAGAGATACAAGACTACTTCCCTCAGAGAAAAGTAAATAAATAAATAAATTCAAGGCAACCTGAGATCCTGTGGTTAAATACGGACAGAGAAATGAATGCTGCTTGTTATTAACCTGGCAATGTGACTAGCCATGGCCTAGGTGAAAAAGCAAAGGAAAGGATGAGCTCTGCTGTGAGTGTCTGGATTTCATGCATTGCTAAGAAGGATATTTTTACCTTCAGAGCATTCAGAGATTTGGGGGAAAAAAAAAATTTCATTCCCAAGCAGAAAAACCTTTTCATATCTATCTCAACAAAAAAGCTTTTCTGGCCTGGTTTGTGAAGGCCCCCCCAGAACTCAGACAAATCCACTTCCCAGAGTAGTAAAGGTACCACTTTTAGGCAATACAGTCAAGAAAGTAAACAAGAGGGTAGAACAGGTCTCATTCATATAGATTGGAAAGAAACATAATTCACTGATGTCCGAGTTTAGGATACCACTTCTTTAATTCATTAAGAGTGTCAGGACCAAGTTCTGCAAGGGAATGCCCTTGCCCACTCTAACCTGAAGGAAGTCAGCCATGAACAAATATTACTGCAGATAAACCCCTTTGGCAGGGTGACATCATACAGCCACATTACAGGTGAACTGAATACCAGGTTCTTTGGACAGAGTGAGGAACAGAGAATTTTCAATAAAATGTTTTTCATAGAATTGCCTGCATAGGTGCCGCACCTGGCTACAGCGGGGGAAAGAACAGAGGCAGGAGGCTATAACGGCTGCTGGGACTACATAGGGCCGTACGCCGGAAGCAGAAATTAAATTAATAAAAAGAATAGATATCACCTCAAACAGAGTCAACAGCAGGGCAAGTTTCCCCCTCTACTCTCTGAGCTACTCATACTGTTGCTGGTGACTTAACTGAGTTACTAAATGCAAAGAGATCTTGCACCTCATCTATCCTCTAAGGAGCACGCATTTGTCCGCACAGGAACTTTAAATTTACACATTAAATTCCACTTGCTAGCTATTATGTCAGGGAGATTAAGGGCATAAGAGCTGAAAAACAGCAGTGTTCCTTCGTTTGTTTTTGGCTTCTAAATGCAGCATTCCTCTGTAGTAGTTGCAATTTTTAGTGCAGTTTGGTATCAGAAAAATGGCGTTGTTGGTGACAGTACATTATGGCAGTATTGGATAACAGAAGGCAGATGGTTAGACAAGTATTGTGCGAATTTGCCATGTGTTTGTTAGCAGATTGCCCTTGGTTATATATAGTATGGCATACATTTTCCACTGGAAGCCATCTCACACTAGTCTGGCAACTCAACACTGTTGCCAGCAGATGGCAACAGATGGTTAGAAAAGATGCAGCGGGCACATGAGCTGCATTTAAGAGATAACTATCACAAACAATCACTTGGAAGAGCAAAACAGAGGGAGAAAATATTTTCAAGAAGAAATGCATTCGAGGCATTAACAACAGTCTTGAGATCCTATTGGAGTGCACTTCTCCTGTTTATTCAAGTGCACACCAGAACATGCCAAGCCTTAATACAAACATTAATTTTAAAGCAGTATATATTGACAGATAGGATTTTAATTCCACACATTTCAGGAAATTTTAAGCTGCAGTTTTCCTACTGAGATACCTCTTAGCTGCCCTGCAAATATATTTCATCCCCACTGATGTTTGTAGCAAATTTGTTTTCTGTGCATCTTTTCTTTGTTTTCTATCATGCAAGCCAAAGGAATTAAAATACCAAAAACCACTGTCAAAAATGGTGATCTTGGCCTCTTCAGTTATGGAGCTTACATATTATAGCATAGACATAGTGCACATTTGTCTAATCAGAAGCATGCTTCCAAAAAAAGGACTGTAGTCTGGAAAGGAAGAAAAGAAAAAGAGAAAGGTCCTCATTCAAAGAGAGGAACCATGGCTGCAGAATACCTAGTTGCATCAGCAGCACAAATGTTAATCTATTGCAGGTGAGGTGAAACGCTGATCTCCTTTAAGAGGGCATCAATCATCCCAGTCAAGCTGCTCTCAGATGAAAATGACACTGATTCTGGGCGCTCGTTGGCCCAGCTTGAGTAAGGCAGGACAACGTTTTGTCTGAACTGGGCAGTCAAACACTAAACGTGGGTGCAGCGGTGAGAATGGAGACCAGCGATAACTGGAGTCAGATGACAGGCTTAACCTGACCAGCCACCGAACATGAAAGGAATCAATAGGCGGGTTGCAGCTTCACGTTGCCTTACCCTTAGGCAATCCAGGAAGCCAGCCAGGAAGATGCAGGTAGCATGTCTGACTTGTTGAAAAAGTCAGTGGTAAATTCATCAATTTACTACTCACTTGCTAATCATCCCATTTTCTTTGATCAGAGAGCTTAGGTAGAGCTCCTACCAGAGGATGAGAGCTTAACTCCGGGACCTGCATGGGCCATGATGGAGAGCCAAACAAGACAGTGAAAGATGACAAAGCCCGTAAATGTGAGGTTTGCTCTACCTTGCTCCTAAAGGCTGCTTCATCAGCGCAGGAGTTTGGATGAACTGAGCTGCAGAGTGGCTGAGGACAGCAAAGGCCCTGCTACATTAATGCATCCCCTCATGAAGATTTCCCTGCATGGGAAGACTCCTCAAATACTCTGCTCTAGTGGTCGGGGCAACCTCACATTTACCTGGATGGGGTAAGAAGATACATTACAGTTATTAATAACTTAGTCCTTTCCCAGCAGCACAAACAGCACAAATCACCAGCTAGCAGCCTCCTGTACTGATGGAAAACCTGCTCAGCTTGAGATAGACTATTACTACTACCTGTTACCACAGAAAAACCCCATGTAAGAGATTTATTCCAGAGATCATTAATACAGGGGAGAAGAGCAATTTTGTTATTCCATAACTGACACAGGAAATCTGTCATCTCTATGCCTAGAAGCGCTGTTCAACCAATGCTTTGCCTAAGTGGCACATGACTGCGTAGGCCTGGTTAGAGAGAAAACACATCCATACCTCACTAGATGTAAACATATTTGGATCACTGTGACAAAGCGGTGCCAAGCCATGTGTGTATTCAACATCTGCAAAATCATTCCTGCAATTTGGTCTGAGCTTCATCTGAAACCTCTAGCTAGGACTTTTCTCTCTGCAGATGCAGAGGCACTTTGCAAGGCACAAAAGTCCAACAACTGAAAGGAAGATTGACCAGGCAGCAGAGCCCAAGCGTCAAAGCTAGGATCCTGACGAACACCTCCAGCTCGTCCACATGCTGACAGTGGAGTCATCTAGGGCAATGTTTAAGCAAGCCTCTGTCACCTCAGTGCTCTTGTAGAAGCATCTGCCTCTGGGGGATGGTATTATGTCATAACAGTGTATTTTGGGCACTTATTCTGAATGATTCTAATTTGCTTTTGTAAGTATACAATTGAGTTACTACAAGTCTAGAAAGTAGAGCTTGGCATTGCCTGACTTTTGAGAACGGAGCTGTATCATATCTTCCCAGTATTGCATTTCATACATTGGCCAAATTCTGACAGTGGCAGTCTTTGTGCTTTCCTCAGTGGGACCATGGACATCATTAAGGCTGAAGTCTATCTCTGGATCCCAACATTTACAGGTTTAAACGCATGTATTTGTTAAGAAGTGCACTGATTCACCGTTGGAATAGTTTCGGTGCAGCCTATTCAATTTCAGCTTTACTGAAAGTTAAGCTGGTTGTTCAGCTCCTAGGAGGGCTGAGATGTTTTGGCCAAAATTCTGTGTTTCAGAGTTTTCCTGAAGACGTTTTGGGGGTGGCTCCTCTGTACAACCAGAGAAAAGAAGAACTGGCAATGTGGGAAGTGTTCCAACCCTTAAAAGCCACTGCACTAATTACCTTCTTTTCTTACCCAGTTCCCGTAGAAGAAAGCACCTCATCTTAGCTCTTAACTGACGTAAGCTCTTCTCCAATTGCTGCCCATAAAGATATAATTGACTACAACCCTTGTGCAAAGCCGTCACTACCAAACACCAAAGCAATCAGCTCCTGGCACCCAGAGCACCACCGGCACATTCCCCACATAGCCCAGGCTACGGATTAGGAACACAAACGTACATCTGGAGGTCGTCTGCTTCCAGCCAAGTCTCTCATCACAGTAAGAGACAGATGTGCTAAATCATCTCACATCACACCTGAATAAGTGCAACTAGAATAAACTTTGGTGACCTTGGGAATGCCTCTGTAACCCTGCAAGAGCCCCAGGATATCTAGCCTTGTGGTCCAGATTCTTTCATGGCTAGTATTTCCTGGATAAACATGTAGAAACAAGTTTATTTTATTTTTAATTCTGAAACTACCCAGAATGGCAGAACACACTTTCCCTTCACACACAGTGTTTCCCTTCTCTAAGCACTTGCTGATCCCAGAAAACACTTAACGGTGATCTCTGCAAAGCATCCATCTCACCTAGAGCTGCAGTTTTGCCTTTAAAAAGTAAACATTTACTTCATTGCACTGAGATACCACAGTATTTTAGAGCAGGAAATACTATTTTCTAACTGTGCTGTCCATTAGCTCCCAGGGACTGATTTCTGTTCTTTCAGATGACATACCTGAATTTGTTGATGCGTACTTCAGCAGTGACTGACTTCATGCCAAAGTCTGCACTTTTATTGCTTATTTTGGGATCTTTGCCAGTACGTGCACAGTAGTTCGATGGTAATTAATGGAAAATATTGACTTCTGTGGTTTCTGTGGTGTAGCTCTCACCTGTCACATTCTAAACATATTTTGCCTGCCTCTTTACCAGGCTGCAAGATCTGTGCCACAGTGCGTCTCTGACATTAGACAAGAATGAATTTATAAACTTGTGTTTGTAACTGATTAAATAGAAAAACAGAAACACCACCTCAACTCAAGAAACACTTGCAAAGTGGTAACCAAAAAAAAAAAAAATCTGTTGGAGTATACTTTGCAACCAGTGGAGACTAAGTTCCCATAGCCCTAGAGGAGCAGGAAAGGGAGCTGCAGAAACAAGGCATATTTGAGTAGAACTGAACGTGAGACAGAAGTCAGGAGGCTGTTTCTGCTCCTTTGTAAGGCCATGCTAACTTTGTATTTAGGAATGCTCATGAAATCAAATTCCAAATTTCCCTGCTTGCTAATATTTGGGATTTGATAGAAATTCAAAACACTGCATTCAAGACAGTTGGGTGAATATCTTAGTAGATACACCATACAGCAAGGGGACCAAAAGTCTGACCTAATTCACATAATAGCAAAAGCAATACGAGTCATAAGCAACACAAGAGAAATTGGCATCGAAACAAGGAGTAGAATTCCAGCCTAATGGTTGTTAGCAATGTTTTAACAATGTTTTTCAGATTAGCCTAATTGTGAAATTCATTTTAGCAGATAAAGGCCACATCTACACAGGCATGTCACACAGCTCTTGATCTTGCTTGCTGCTTTCAAGAAAATAGTCCATGTCTACCTATAGCAGCTTACCGTGCACTGAAAGCACTGTGTGACAAGTAGTTTTATGCTGCTAACAACCATTTTGTGTCGAGACAGCGTGTATAAAGCTGTACAAAGTCCAGCCAACCAGTATTGCCTTCAACAAGAAGCAAGACAAAAATCCACGTGACTATTTTGCTCGGTGGGTTTTCCTGGCTACTGTAGGCCACCAGTTCTGAGAACTCTGTGACATCTTTATTTTCCTTATGTGCCCTTTGCACGTAGAGATTACTGGTGATGTACTGTGATGGGTATTGGAAAGGACATTACACTGACAGCTGTCACTCTGGGAAGGCAGCAAGACCCTCATTTCTCTGGTCTCCTTCAGTGTACTTCCATACCAGTATGATGGCGGGAGGTTGGGGGAATCAACATGTCACTGTCTATTACAGAGATGATTGGGGCCACTCAACAGAGTTAGGCTGGGAGAAGACGACAGCGTTTTCAATCGTAAGGTTCTTCTTAGTATCTCTTAGAGTAAATATAAGCAAGGTAAACTAAGAAATGAAGTTGGCACTTTGGGCCATTTAAAGCATATTACAATGCTGAGGATAAGACTTCAATTACACTGCAAACATTGACTAGTAGACAGATTAGATAGCTTTGGTTTTGACACAGTAAAATTCATATACCTACAAGAAACGGGCAGGTGTTTGGCAGGAGGCCACGCTGATGCTGTGCTAGCACAACTGTACAGGCATTCTCCAGAAGACAGACAGTAATTAATCATGCCAACAGATATGCCTACGTTATTTCTGATCCCTGCCTACAAGTAGTAATGCTCTCTTGTGACGCTATAAGCCCACACTGTTATGTGAAGCAGTGTTCAATTTGTTGCCTTCAGCTCCCAAAGCATGTTTACCTCCTAACTTGTGATACTGAAAGGAGGCTCTAACTAGGGCCAAAGGAAATTTTAGGAGGAGGCTTTTAGTTAGGACAAAGTTTGCTATTGAACAAACAGAAGGAGACTTGCCTGCGGATGCAACGGCAGAATAGCTTTCCATTTTTCATCAGCACTACTAGCAAACTGACATGATGTTTTAGCAGTGAGGCTAAATCTGGTAACAGAGCTGCAGATGGAAAGAGGGAACATTAGTGGGGGTTTCCTCCCACTAGCACAAGGGAACAGGAACACCAGATCCCTTTTAATGCCAGAAGAGATTTCCAAGCCGAAGCCCGGCGCAGCACGCAGGTCAAGCTAGCCCACACGTCCCACAACAGCGTCTCCAGCTCCGTCGTTAGCCTTCGCCGCTAGCAATATTCTTCCCAGGCAACGTCAAGCCGTCCCTATGCTGCAACTTAACTAAACTTCAGACCAACACTTCTTGGTTTACATTATTGAGAGAAAACTTTGACTAAGCTGCGGACAGACTCAGCTCTCCCTCCGGTGAGGGGGCACGCGGGAGCAACGCGCCCTGAGCGACGTCACGCTGCGCCCTGTTCGAAAATCAATGAGTAAAGTGGGGGGAAGCATTGGGATTGCTGCACACAGACTAGTTTTACAGGCTAGTAAACCAGTGTTTCCACTGTATTTATTGTGATACGCTTGGAAACTCGGCCTTTTCTCTGAAAGGCAAGATCCATGAGTGTATTGGGAAGCAGTGTGAGGACAGAGGTTCACAATTAGCCGGGAGGAAATGATTTGCAAGCGACATGACGCTGCAACCCATCTGGGAAGCCCAGCCTGCTGCAGAGGCTATGACGCCCTCAGGTATGTGTGATTATTTGCCTGTGCCTACTTTTAGCAAAGGTGCTAAGCTGAGCTTTGAACGTTTTTTTTCTGAGCTATGCTGTAGCTCATGCAAAATGTTGGTGCTGTCTCGCCCACTCAGCAGCACTCTGAGTGGATTAAAATATAATATTGGATTTCCAGTATTTTACTGGAAAAATGTCATGCAAGTAACTACACAGTATGAACAATATATATCCAGCATTCTGATGCTGGAGAACATGAAAGAGGTTAAATGAACAAAAGTAATAAAAGGAATCTCTCCCCTGACCCCAGCAGAGCAGGTGCTGCAGACGAGCAGTGAGCAACAACGCTGCACTGTGCTAAATTCTTCTGGGTTTAGTGTAGGATCCTTCAAGTACGCTTTAGGATGCACCATCATATTAGTATTAATCGACAAAACGAGGAACCGTAATTGTTTGGACAACCCCGTCTGTGTTACTGACACAATTACTTAGTAATAAGGTATCAAAAAAGTAGGCACAGAGAAAAAACTCAAAATTCAAACTCGAGAATTCAAGGGAAAGGAAGAATTAGAGGCAATACAACGTTTGAAAATGAATCCTGGTTGGCTGCCAAATGTAATTTTCAAAACAATTCCTAATTGCCTCCGGAAACACATTAATCAAAGGATCCCAGAGGCCTAAAGACCATTTGCTCCAATCCACTGAGACAGAGCAGTGATAGAGACCTGAGCAACACAAGGAGCTACATTCGTCCCTGAGACAAAATACATACGTGAGACCTAGGAAAGGATACCTAACTAAAAGCTCTTAAACCAATTCCTCGAGCAGCTTACTGATGTCACTCTTGGGAGAAATCAAGTAAGAAAAAACCCCCAACCCTCTGACCATGAAACCGGCAATAGGAGTCAGAGCTGTTCGTGAGCCTGCCTGTCTAAACGGTTATGCAGAAGGTGGCATCCGGCAAAAATATCTCTGCAGCGTAGCCCAGATCTCAGAGAGAGCGAAACAGGGCAGGGTTAAGAGACAGTCAGACTGCAGAAGGGCTCTGGAAGAAGGTACAGTCTGAAATCCCCACGATCCCAAGGCAGCCTGTGCCTTGGCTAGTGGAAGCTGAGCAGCGAAACCATTAAACTCCCATTTCAGTTTTAACTTTCTCTACAAACCAAAGCAAGTTGGGTCTGGGACGCGAATATTGCCGCAAACAGCGCACGATCCCACCTCCTCTGCTCTCAGAGAGGGAGAGGCGGCCGAGCCGGTGGGAAGCGGGGCGCACCACGGCACTCGCCGCCGGGCCGACTTCCCTCCTCGTCTCTGGGCTCCGTCGGGGCCACGGGCAGAAAACCCCTGAACACCCCCGGGTCAGCCACAGGCTGCGCCTGCCTGCGGCTCAGGAACAAGGCACGGGTTCGCTAAGAACCGAGGAAGAATTACACCATTTGATACGTATATACAGCTTCTGGTCCGCACTTGAGCACAGAGCGGCCAAATTTCGTTCATCACAAAATTAGCAGCGCTAACGAACACAGCGCTGGGGAGAGCGGAGCCTGCGCTTCCCCCAGGCCCCCCAGCAGCCAGCGCCGTGCCCCGCGTTTCGCGGCTGCGCTCTCAGGCACATCCCTGCTGCTGCTGCTGCTGCTCTCCTACGCTCCCGGGAGCACGTGACCGAAGCACAACCAGCTCTCGCCTTACATGGTTTGCTCAGTAATCACTGCGACCCACTACGTACAGCCTAACCCTCGTTCTCTTACATTACATAAGCTTTCTAGGTCTGATGGGCAGTTGCTAAGCAGTAATTTTGCGTGACTAAAAAAGAAATCCATGATTGCTAGGTTCGCTAGATGATTTTTTTTTCCTCGTTGCAATATAATTATAGCTATAATAAAAACATTTCGGACTGTTCATCAGCATGCAAAAACTGGGCCAGAAACCGAGAGGAGATATCGTATATACCTTTTAGAGCTTTTACTTTGTCTTTTGTGGGGGGTGGGGGGAAGGAAAGGGGTGAACAGGACAAATTTGGTAGTGCACCAAGTCATACATAACAGGGTTTCCCTCCTACCAGCTTAATCTGACATAAGCAGAAGCTCACGGTCTTGTTTCAGAAGGCAGCTTGCCTGAGTTTTTCTTGGTGTAATGCTGTCTCTCCCCTCTCCTGAACCGGGCTGCGACCAAACGACCTTTTTACTACCATGCTGGCGGTGAGGTGGTGCCGGTGTCTCCGCACGGCCACGTGCCGGGCTGCAGACAGACACCCGGGGCACTGGAAACTATAGGGTTAATTCATAAACTACAGATAACTCTTACGAGAGATCAGTTAGTTTAGAAAACAAATCAGTTTAGCGATGGCATTTACTTCTTACAGACCTAGGATATTTGTTGTACTTTCATTTTACTCATGCAAATATTAAGAATACTAGCTTTCTGCACTCAATTAAAAAAATCTAATAAATGTAGATCAAGTCATGTAATTATTATAGGGGTAATTGCTTCCCAGTTAACAAAAAGTAGTGTTGAATTTACTATAAATACAACATCTATTTGTGTGCTACTTGCTTTAACGGTTACCAAGCAGAAAAGATCCAAATTTCATTAGAATAGTAACTAAAATGAAAACAAGGTTAAACTAGAGGCTTTGAGTACACAACTCTTAACGTAAAAATCACAGAGATATTTAAAAGGAAAAGTCTCCTGATATAGGACTCTGAGGATTTAGAGTCCAGGAAGTATTTAACTGGCTGTTGTGGTGTTTTGTCCCATGTACCCTGTCTCTAGCGTAAAAGACGACCTGAGTAGTTCAATCTGAGATGCAGATTTCTAAATGAAATACTACAGAGATGTGAGAAGCCGGGCAGCGTCCAGTTTGTGTGCACATAATACATTCTGACAAAGCTTAACAGTAAGTTATCACCTCTATGAGTGATTTTAGTTTTATTATTAAAACACAGGCAAACACTCTAAACTAAGGAACGAATCAGATAAAACTAAATCAAATACCCCCGGCTTCACTAGAGAGCACTGTGCATTCTGCAGCGGGCAGTTTTTGTCCCTATTAGGGCAAGTGGCACAGTTATCAGACACTTTCAGACGGTCTTAATTATTCAAATACGATCACTGAGATCATTTGGTGTTAAACATGTTTTGAAATTTTATCATCACTACTTGGCATGCAGTTTTCTTCATATCTCATCGGAATTTGTGACCCAGGGAAAATAAAGTGTGCTTATTATAGCAGAGACTCAGCTACCTGACCTCCAGGCTCCCATGCCTAGTGGTTGCAGTAACCGCTCGTTAGCTTGCTCTCAGGGGAGGAGGGCATGTATCGGCATTAAGGAAAAGTTACGTTTCTTCAGCAGTTTTTCCAGAGTTGATCAGCAAACTGACGGCTCTGCTCTCAGCAGTGGGTCCCCATTTAGCTTTTCTCCTTTTCTGCAGGAACTTTCACGATCATAAGTTACTTACTAAACTTTGCTATGGGCTGTGGAACAAGTTGCACTGAAATAAATTTAACCGTACCTGTGATGCTGCGAGATAGCCCCGGCAGCGCAGCCTTTGGAGACTGTCCGTTTCTAATCGTGCTACCAGAGAAGAGGCATCTCCAGCAGGACGCAGGGGCTCAGTAGCAGCTAACAAACCTTGCATGCATTGGGAATACTGACTATCTCCAGAGCGAGCCTAGGCTTGCTATTTTGGGTGCTTTTTCCCTGACTCACTTTGGACTTGATCCAATTTTGCACCTGTCAGTGGCCATCGTTGCTCCTAGAGGCAGTCAAAAGCATCTGCAAGGTGAGCTGAGCGGCCCCTCTCTGGAGGAGCTGGGTATTTCATACAGTAAAACACTGATTATCCTAATTACTTCCGTCTACCAGTTTACTACATGCTTCCTGCTATACGCTTTAAAAGAGCGTTTTTGACTACGCGATTCAGGTTTGCTCACACAGGAATGAAGGACAGTGGATGCTTTTTGCTGTGTGCTCCTAAAACAGGGCCAAGTGCTACTCAAACTTATTCTGGCTGCCAAAGGATGTAACGTGTCATCCCAGCGGCCTGAACTGCTAATGCAAAGCCGTCCCCTTTTCTGGCTGTGCCCCCATACCAGCTGCAAAGTGCTACTGAAAGGTGCTTTGACAAAAGGATGCTTTTGCCATGGCTGGCTGCGATGGTGTTAGGTGTCAAGGACAGGGACGCAACAAGTAATGCAAACTCTAACAGCATATAAACGTGGCAGTGTAACAAGTGGGTCAAACACGTGCATGCAAAATCCTGTAAGCATTTTTAGAAAACAAACAAACAAAAACCCACACAGCTGCTGATCACAGCCCTGATGACGTAGGAGCACAACTGTGGGAGAGTGCCACATCAAGGAGTTGAGAGCAGAGCACTTGGCAGAGCACCGTGCGAGCAGCATGTTAGGACATTTGCAAAGGGCCAACCAGAGCCACAGAGTAATTGCAAGATAACCTGGAGGGACTCAGGATACACAGGGCCACTAGGCAGTACAAAACCAAGGAAATGCATCACATGCTGTTGAGACAGCCCGGGGAAATGCAGCGCACCTAGAAACTGGCTTGGAAACAGGGTAGCTGTGAACATATATGGTTGCTGGAGAGCACAAGACAGATGTGACTTGGGAGCATATGGGCCGTTGCTCTTGGGCTGGGGAGGCAGTTCTCCAGCTGTGTCAGCTCATCAGGGTAAATAAGGTAATAAACATGTACTAATTAATACATGAGTTGTAGCAGTAAGTCATTTTTAGTACTGCAGAAGATTAAAAAAAAAATCATGCTTTAGATCCCTCCAAACCTCTCCCAGTGCAGCCTCCCCATCAGCCCCCACCCCAGCCTCCTAGCCTGCAGCAACTCTCCCCACGTGCTTACTGCTTGTGTGCCCCCAGCTTCACTCCTTTTCTTCCTGGGCTTCTTTATTCCCCATGTCCCGGGCAGCTGCAGTAGAGCAGCCTTCCCCTCTCACCTCCTGTCCCTGGCTGGGCAGGCAAGGGAAGAGGTGGGATGCACGGCAGCACCTTATTGCTCACAAAAAGGAGGAGCAGCTGGTTATAATTGCCAGGTAATTCCTCCTCCTCCTCCCCCTTCTCTGGGTGGTGTTGGCTCCCTGATGTGGGAATGGTGACACCTCCTAGCTGCCTGACCAACCTGCTGTCCCTCAGGGCAGGTGTTTTGAACAGGTGCCCAATCGAAGGGATGTTGCTGTTTCCCCTCTCTTTGGGCCCACAGGAGGTTTCGTACTACAACTTTCCAATGGCTACAGGCCCTGCTGGAGTCTCATTCCCTGGCAAGGAAGCTGAGTAGAAACGTTGCATTTACAGAGAATGACACCCCATTCCTGGCTGCAGTGACTGTGCCCATACCTATTGTGTGCGATACACAAATACAAAGACAGCGCAAGTTCTTCAAGGGACCATGATTTTTGAGTGCTCTCATTCATGGTGTTCACCGAATATACCAGGGCTCCCTGCAACCATGTTTCCTCTGCCTCTTCTGTGGTGCTGGCCATTTCCCTCTGTATTTTGGGAACAACTTGCAAAGCCTCTAATCTCCTCCATTACATCAAGAGAGTTTATATCTCTGTGACTGCTGTTGCACCTTCACAGTGCTGCCCCGTGTCCTCCTCATCAGCATGAGACATTACCTTTCTGGTATCTCCCTTAGCCGTTCTTCCCTGCAGGTCTCTGCTTATGTGCCCCACACTCAATGACTCCTTTCCCTCTTCTTCTTTCTTTTGTTAATAAACCTTGAAGCTGGGCCTTATGTCAGTCCTCAGTTCCCCTACTGCAGCTACACCATTTTTGTAGGACCCGCTGCTTCGTTCTCACACCTAATCTTCCAATGGGGTTTACCCCACTTCCTCCATTCTAGCTTGTGTTACGGGTTTCCACACCATCTTGTTTTATAGGTGTCTACTTTCCTTGATGATTAGACATTTCCAGTATTTCACTGTTTATCAACAGGCTCCTAAACATTCCTTGAAAGTTTTGAATTGAATCAATGTGCCCCTTGCAATTGAGCTGACATTTTCACATATACAAGGCAATGAAGAATCAGAGCTGGGTGGGTAAAATGGAAAGCTAATCCAGTTACAGGGAATGCAACTGTCTTGCCTACCATTCCCAGCTGCAGCAGTGGAGCCAGAAACCCTAACATGAGATGGTTTAGAGCTAGGATGAGTACAGCACAACATATTCTAATAATGCCAAACAAAATTCAGCAGTAATACTATTTTTGTCAGAAATGGTAGAAACCGAGAAATTAACATTTGTAAGGGCTGCAGACCATGCCAGTATAGCACTCCATATGAGCCCACAAAGCAACGTCTACTATACTTGAGTAGATGTTTCTGCCACACTAAGAAGCATTTCTGAAAATACAGTGACTGTATGGCATGTCTAGATCACAGAGGCTGCAGAAAGGTTGAGAAGTGATTTGTATGCATTGCTTTATCAGAGAGAATGAGTACATTATTATTTTTGGTCATTTTCCTTTCATTTGGAGGATACAGCTTTGCAAGGCAGGCAAAAGTGCTTGGGTTAGTGTTGAACAATTTAAGCACGAAGTAGTCCGTGAAATATTTGCATTTGCAATTCAGTGGTGTGTTCATCTACTCTGGGCATCTGCAACTGTGCAATGGTAAACTGCAATACTAGTTTGTATATAAGTAATTATAACTACATATGTCATTTATGGAGTAGTGGATGCCCTGACAGTATTTTTTTGTTTTATTTAAGAGTTTGAGCTATTCTTGAGAAGCATTCTGGAGAATGACAAAAATTTTCAAATAAAATAAGGAGAAATTAATGAGAACCTTAATAAAGCTGTCAGGCCCCAAAGTACTTAGCTTAGAACGGTCTCGTCAGAAAACACTAAAACTCTTCCACTTTCTGTTTCGGCTGAGGCTGTCCAGTATTAAGAAATTACCAATGTAAACAATGAAACAAACAGTATTTTAAAAACATTAAGTAAAAAGTAACTTCACGGTAGAGTTCTAAAGCAAATTTTAATAAATTAATATATGCATGCCAGATAAAAATACAAAATTACAATTGAAATAGCAATAATAATAAAGGAACACTGCTCAGCATTGCAGATTCACTGCAACCACCATAAACATCATGGAGAATTACTTAAAATAACATTTAAAATACACATTTTGTTTCTGTTAAAAACAAATTACTATATGATGAAAAAACAGAAGAAACCCAAGAAGAAATCAGCCAAAAAAGTGGCAGAGAATGATATGAAACGTCAATGAGCTGCCAGAGGCTCCATTTCACGTAAGTCGGTGTTCTTTTTAGTATCAGAAACCAATTACATAGAACGTAAAAGCAAATTCACAACAGGTTTACACGGAGAAACATGCTGTATTACAACCACAAACTATCCAGAACAAAGATGCTGCACCAGTTCAGTTGTTTCCTTCATGGAATGATTCTCACCAGAACAGGGAGAACAGGGAGCCAATCATGCAATAGCTTTAGTTTTTTTTGTTTTATATTTTAACATGATAAACACCCAGGATTACTAGTACTGGAAAGTATGTGTTAACCTTTTTTCAACATCAGCTGAATGGCACTACAGAAACGACAAAGAGTTCCTTCATTTTTATCCTGAATACATCAAAAGCTCTAGCAAATATGGAATTCAGCTACAAGAGCCATTAAATTACTTTAAAATATTCCTTCATCCATAGAACACTGTTGCTTCCTTTTTTATTACAAAACCCCCAAAATATTCAAAATAAAATGTCTTCATTTTTTATAAGCATCTCCACCACAAGTCTCTGATAACGGATGTCATTCAATGCAGCCATCGCATCCAGTTCTGGCGCTCTCATAAGAGTTGGTCCGAAAACTATGCCCAGATTCTCTGCACTCATGAGATTTTCCTTTTCATGAAGCGTTACTCTGCAAAAAAGGACAGTTTTTCACTGACTGCAAGATTCCTTCCATGCCAAACAATGCCAGCATATGCTGAAAAAAAAAAAAATCTAGGGAAGGAAGAACTAGAAACCAATTTTTGCCTTTCCCAAAAGCCTCGGAGAGGCTGCCCTTTGTAATAAGATATATACTGAGGTGTTCTGTGAAACATCCAAACGCTAGCGAGTGCGGCAGCTTACGGTGAGTCAGATGTCTCTGTCCTCCTACCACGCACACAGGCTAGGTTTACTTCCAGAAGGAGAAATATGTTGTAAGGGAAGGGACTGATGATTTGATTTGGACAAATTAGAACAATTTTGCTTTTGCACCACTTGAAGGCTACTTCTATGGGAAAACCAGACTGTACTCCCAATATCCTCTGCAAGTTTGTTACTACATTAGTAGTTTTGCAGTCCCCAGACATGTACCTGCATACACAGGATTCTGCTTAGACTCCCTTGATTACATGACTCTGCATGGTCAAACTATTTCTCGCATGCATGCTACAGCTATGCAGGGGAAGCGTATGTGAAATCACTGGCTTTACACATTACCAACTAACCATGATAAGTTGGACTGAACGTCCCTGATTCCTCTTTGATACAAATTACATCCTGTGGCATATACTAAAGCAGCTCAAAAACTGTAACTTTGGGGCAGCTTTGAAATCATCAGGATCTCATCGGAACCTCATTTTCAAGGCAATCTGAGCAGGTTATTAAACCTGTGCTCTGACGGACCTACTTCGACCCTGTCTTCTTCCACGGTCCTCAGCAGCTGCTGAACCCCTGCACTCCCGACTCACGGCAGCCTTCCACTGCTGGGAACCTGGAACCTGCTTTCCATCTGCAGGGATCAGGGAGCAAGGGAGGCCACGTTTTGTTTCACCACAGCACTCCAACCTTTTCAAAGCTGTGGGGTGAGGCTCTGTCTTGGGGCATGTTTGCGGGCTACCTGCAGAAATATAACTCTTGGCCAAGAATTACACCCACAGCAAAAACATCCTCTGCTGGGGCTATTGCGGAAACACTGTCTGCTCCGCAAATAGCGGAACAGTCACTGTTGCCCAACCACAACAGTATCCAGGGTCACAGGATGGTATTATTTCTTATGTGGGTACGCAGCAACTTGTGCTGTCCTATGCTCCTCTGTCACCACATACATGGGCAACAGAGTATGCAGTGCTACACGGGGAGCAGATGGAGGGACTTTGCACAGACAGATAGCATGGCTGGGGTGTCATGACACTGGCTGTGCCCATTACTGCTGCCTATTGCAGTGAATAGGAAATACAAATGCGTCTCAAAGCCTAAGCTTCTGCTTTGATTATGAATTGCCTCACTCAAGGAAAAAAATTTAAATTATGCAAAAGTTTCAATACACACTATTACTTTACCAAGAGAAACAAATCCCCAGTCTCCCTAAGGATTCTCAGAAATAAAGTATCCAGGGACTGTAACTGCTAGAGTTAGGTTATTTCTGTTTGCACCACTGTAATCTTGTGTTGCATAAAAAACAACCTTTGACATTAAAAAAAGTTGTCGAGATTCTTCTTTTTTCCTTCTGCCTTCATTTTTATTTTTAAAGCAAGTTGAACTGCTGCTTTTTTAATTTATAACTATTCCAGATAAGGGAGCAGTGTCTGATTACCCAAAGTCAGCAGCAAGACAATAGCTCATCCTGCACTAGAGACCTTTCTAGCAAGCATATTAAAATCACGTTTAAAAATGAGTGAATTATGCCACTCTCATCATTCACCTATACCAGAAATAAGATGCATAAAAGGAACTTGCTAATTAAGTCACCCATGGTAACTCCTGAACAACAGTAAAAACCGAAAGACCAAAACCCTAACGTCCACTGACACTTCACAAACAGTAAGGTTTCTTCACTGTTTATTTTTTTCTCCTTTAAGTACTTTGTCACCAAGTCTCTCATCCCTGCATCTGTTCTAAAACCATCAACTAGAAACATCACTGAAATAAATGAACAAATCAGACAGAAACCCTGTGGCTGAATTTTGCCACAGCAAATCAACCCAATTTTGCCCAGCAGAATCAACATATTTCTACTGTAGAACTACAAAAGGGAAAAAAAAGAAAGAGAGAGCTTAAAATAAAGCCTTTTTTCTAAAGAAAAGTAGTGATTCTCATCTATTGACAACAGGCTTATATCACTTAAGAAACTAAAACGGATACACTAGCAAGTCACATTAATTTTTCCCCCTACTTTCCTAAAGTAAATAGAACTTGGGTAGTTGTGCTCAGTACTCATCTGTCAGTCTACCTCTAGTAACTTTTTTAGCCTACTGACCAATTTCAGTCATATCCGAGGGAGAAGGAGAAGCCTCAGACAGATGTTATGTTCCTCTGGTTTTGAGGAAGTGGCAGGTGGAACAAGGGGATCCAAGTTAATGCAGAATGGCTGGCAGACTATACGGCAGGTGTGACTGAATGGCCACACACTGTGGCTAACCAGCATCAGCTGAAGTCTAGGCATCTTTTTTAGGGTGTCAGAGATGATCAGGGTTGAGGAAGCTTAGAAGGAAAAGGCATACAGCAATTGCCTATAGCAATTAAGTTTTATTAGTTCCTTGGTCAGGTAATAATTTGCTGCTCCTGGAAGTACTAAAGGCAATTCCTATTTACTGTAAATATTTTACAGTGCAAATTTGTTAGGCAGATAACTTTTGCTTCAGAATTGTGGGTTTTAGCTTATATTCTTCAAGTAATTTGTGAGTGCTCTAAGTGGGAGGAAAAAACATGTCTATGCATCCATTATAATGCATCTATTATAGTGCAGTCTAACATTCGCCTTTGTAGTCTCCAGAAGCAACTCAGAATTTGCTGTGCAGAATTTTGTGGGTCTTGCCTAGACTTTTCTGGAGGTCCTAACGTGGATTTTGTTAAAAATAAGTTCAGCTCAGTTCTTTCCAGATAGTCCACCTACCTCTTCAGATGTGCCATGAGATACCTTAAAGTTTCACAGTGTGCAGGTGGCAGTAGTTTCAGTGCCTCATGGAGAATTTCCAGCTGTTCATCCGGATCGGTGGTTTCTGAAACACAGACGTTTAATTGGTGCCACATACACAGCCAGAGCTCAGAAAGAGAAAGCCAAGAACGGTGGCCCATAGAGGAGATGGAGACCTCCTAGATCAACTGGACTATTTATTTCCAGAACCTATCCAAACCTCATTTTGGAAAATTTACCCACCTAAAGAGGTGCCCAGAGCAGTCAGGAACGGCACGATGGGTTTTTGGACAGAGAAAACTCCCCACTACAAAGCACACTCTAACAAAAGGTTCCCTACAGCCTACTTAAGCAAAAAAAAAAAAAAAAAAACACACCCCTGGTAGCCATTGCTGGCAGTTTTGCACATATAATCTACAGGTGCAATCCTGGAACAGCAGAAAATACTGGGAATTTTGCCACTAACTTCTTTGGCTGTGTCTGTATTACTTGGAAAGAACCTTCTCCAGAGCAGCAGGAAGCCTAGCATGCAACCCATCTTTTGTACCCATGGCTACCTCACACCTTTCCAGGTGTGGCTGATGTGTGCTAAATGGCAGGGCATGGTTCAGGCTGATGTGATGTTTGGGAGAGAAGTGCCAGCTGGGTGTACAGTCATGCTTGGTGGCTGACTGTCTACAAGGCTAGTCTTGAGGGTGGCCTTATGATGAGTGCTTCTCAGCATGTAAAGATACAGGCAATGGGACACTGAGAATGGTTATCTCTAGAAACAAATCACTTTTTATCTTATTTTTAAACGCTTGCATAAATGACCTTGTTTCTGGCCGCACAAAAATAAGAGACTTTAAATATCACTGTCAAGTACTAGGGATTAATGCAACACATGCAAAGCAGTATGTTCCACAACATGTGACAAAAAGGAAGCGTTCTTGATGATAAAGCAGAAAAAAAATGTGACTGTGATCATAGAGTGCCACAGAGTTATGTCAGAATGTGCACTGCATATTTAGTCCTGCACTACTCAGTAAATAGGGCATGCAGGGCAAAAGCTGATGGAACAGCTATTAAATCCATAGGCACGTCATGCACAAAAAGGAAAGGAAAAGGACCAGGATGAAGAACAGGAGGAAAATGCTTTATACATACTTGCAGACTCTATAAACTTTGGGTAGGCGTCATACGTGATAAGTGGAATTGGCAAATCCCTGAAGTACAGTTTAAGTGCACCAGTGATAATATTGATATCTTCATACATATTCACAGAAATATCTGCTTTTTCCCCATCTGTGTGGAGAAGATACTGACATTAAAGCCTTGGAAACATAAACAGATGTAAAATAGCATTCAAACGGAAGACTGTAAGTTGCTTAGGCATTAAAATGGGCACAACTACAGATTTGGGCTTTTATATGCAAAACACATAACGACATTTGGCTGTGGAGTTCATTGTTTCAGGATGAAGAAAGACCTCAAGCCTTTTACACAGAAACCTACCCTTCCTTCATTTCAAATGATTACAAAAAATGCTGTGGAAAAAACCTGCCTGCCTGTTCTAACAGTATCTATGTTGGAGAAATGTGTGGAAGTTCAGCTATTTCTGTACACATCATGTTGCCAAACAACACATTTGTCAGCAGTGAATGAGAAATTAGGGGAGTCTGGGAAAAAAAGAAAAAGGAAAGGAAACCAGCTTAGTACATAGCCTCCTCATTTTATAGGAAAAACGTGTGTTCACCATTTAGCCTACCCACTCCTGACCGCAGTGGACACAGCTCCAGAGCTTGGCTTCTGCAGCACCTCCCGCCCTGCTCGTACTGCAGAGGGGCAGATGTTCTGTGAAGAGGTCCTGTCCTCCACAGCAACGGAAAAGGGCTAGTTTCCAGCATAGATTTTGGCCTTAATTTCTACTGGGATGGGGGAACTGCAGCTGGAAAGCCTTTGCTTTTCCCACTGCCTTTTGTCAGGGAGGAGATGTTTGCTCTCATTGACTTTTTTTTTTTTTTTTAAACTGTAAATATTCACAGTAACTACAAATAATTCAAACTTTGTTTGCACTCTTGCATTTATCTTAACTGTTTTGGAGCTTTTATCTAGAAAGCCGAGATTTAAACTGCACAACTCTTTTCAGGCACTTAACCCATTGCCCTATCCTTCCCTCACCTCTGAGCGTAGTTTTACTTGTAAAAGTAGGGCAATAATTGAGAAAGCTTTGTTCTTTCTTATGTATAACATCATTATTGAAATACGGATCCTGACGGAAGGAAAGCAGATTTTGACAATACGGGCCACAGTGGGGTTCACATACTGCTCTGATGTGGCGCTCTCCTTACCCCCTTCCAGACCACCAAGCCAGCTCCTTCAGAAGGGTGATGCAGCGGAGCACGAGGCAGATGGGAGCTGTGCGGAAAAACGGGGTATACAGACTACACCAACATACAGTTAGAGCACATAGTAAAGAACCTACCTCTGTCAAATGCCATTTTGACATCTTCAATAAGATCACTGAATCCTGAGACTCTGTATAGTCCTTCAGAATTAAGACCTGCAATGAACATTTTAACAAGATTAAAATAAGTATCAATGTTACATTTTCCTTCAAACCATTCTTTCTTTACCATGTTCTTCTTTTAAAGGAGAAAAAGCAGACTGGTTTTAAAAGTCTTATCAGGCTTTACTTTCAGAGTGAAATCTTCTCCTGGCCCTTTTAACCCTGACCCCTGCATTAGCTGCCTTGTTATATCAGCACTAAATTATGTTCATGCAAACAATTGCAGAGCTGAAGAAACATATGAAACCCATTACAACCTATTTAAAAATAGATAACTGAGGTTAGCATACTCCACGTTCAGTCATTATTTCAGAATGAAAATAAATATTCTAATCCTAGAAAAGAATACTCAGTGTGGGCTAGGGGAACTACCAGGAGGAAACATCACTAGTTAACATGCATTTCACTTAGTTTTTTAAAATAAAAATACTATTGGCAAGATAGCTGCTGGTATGGAACTACAAGGCAATAATTGTCCAAAATGCTTTCTTGGGTACTGGGCATTATAAAACATACATGACATATGTCCCTGCTTGCTCT
This sequence comes from Struthio camelus, assembly GCF_040807025.1. Taxonomy (NCBI): domain Eukaryota; kingdom Metazoa; phylum Chordata; class Aves; order Struthioniformes; family Struthionidae; genus Struthio; species Struthio camelus. The sequence goes on along the minus strand of NC_090947.1, from coordinate 21,530,428 downwards.
GTGCTTTAGTTAAGATCACATTAAGCAACTTCTAACAGCGTTTGTAAAAATTATAAAAGGGTATATGAACCATAAAATAATACAAAGTATGATATTAGCTCTGCAGGGTAATTGGCAGTCAGAAAATGGCTTGTGCAAATCTGTTTTGCGCCATCATATGCTCAGCAGAAACCCAGATGACCCAGATCAATCTAAACGGATTATCAGTAAAGTAATCAAAGGCCATTAACTACGCCTTACCTCTAGATTCAATTTCTCTAATGCACATGTCTACTACCATTGGTCTCTTAGTGAAGTGTGCTTTTACTAGCGTCGTAAGGTCACAGCTGTACACTTTTTTGACGTGCTTCAGGTCTGGCTTGCAGTCATTTGGGACCATCTTGGAACATTGCTTGTGCACATTTAAACCACAATCTGAGAGAAAAATGAAAAGATGATCGGGCTACTGTCTTGTGAAAATGTGTAATGAAGTCAGTATGTGCGGCTCCAGCAGGATCTGATCTGATCTTGCAACTGCTACTCCTGTACAGACCTTGCAGTCATCAAATGCATGAGGCTGGAGCAGACCTGAAGTAGCATGTAGTAGTTGTCCATAGATTTTCTATCCAAAACATTTCTTTTAGCCCTAGGAGATTTCACGTAAAGTGATAAGCTCTCCATAGGGTTTTTTGAATCAAGACGTAATGCTCAGTGATGCTCCCCTCTAGTATTTTATGTGTCTCTGTCATGATCTGAAGTTTCTTTCCAAGTCGTTACAGATATCCTAGCATTTACACTTTTAATGCAGTGCTAAACTGCGGCATTTAGACACATTCTTGAGTAAGCTTGGGGGAGATGAAGGTACAACCCCTTTGCACTGTACATTGGCAACACAATGCTGAAATCTTAAGCAGTTCAGGAAACTCTACTGTCTTGCCAGGTGAGGTGGTCCATGTTTAACGTTGTTAGTGACATGGCCCATTCTCCAGCTTGGAGGAGAGCTGCTAAACAGATGCAGAGATCGCTGAACTGGCTGTTTTTTGCTACTGAGCAGTTGACAAAGGAATTTATTACGTCACAGTAGTAGCGGTTCTGAGGCAGTTTCATAGGGTTTTTGAAACAAAGTGTTGGCAGTCACTAAACCAATTCTATTTACTTTAAAAATGACTTACAGAATATTTGTTGCTCTAAACTTAAACAAACAAATCTGCAGCTTTATTGTGAATATACTAAGAATGAGATTTAGTTTAAGTAAAATTTAATTGAAATCAGATTACAGAAAAATGTTTGTTCTGTCCACAACCATGCAAAACATAATAATCAGGGTTTTGGAAAAAAACCTAGGAAAACAACACCAATTATACAGTAAATATGGGTAGAACATTAGAGTCCCTTTCAAGCTAAGCAAACATTGCAATCTATGACACCAGTCACTAGGTCTTGTGCAACGAGCCAGCCTTCTGCATTGCTTGGAGCCCAACGCAGTTCCAAATGACTTGATTTGCACTGAAATTGCTCGTATTTCGCAGTGGAGACTCCCAAGTGTTTCCAAGGAAATAGCAACCAGCAAGAAGTGTGGCCCTGTGCAGACACAGCTCTTGCCATGATCTATCAGGCATATTGCATTCACTGAGGTTCCAGTTCTGCAAGCATTTCTCTACACAGCTTCATTGTCATAAGTAATCCTGTGAATTTCAACAATAACAGAATCAAGGAATGGAGGAGCTTGGACGATCAATGCCTTGACGAAAATCTGCACTTTCTTCTCCCACTGTCGTATTGAATATCTCTCTGTATATATTCCTTTTCTTTTTAAGCTGCTATTAAGCAAGTATCAGCCATTTGATTCCTGTTGATTTTGGTGATACTTGCATTTTCACTAATGCCCTGTATATTATTTGACTTTGGTCTTTATGAAATAGTAAAACTATTTCACAGCCAAGATTCCCGCTAGTCGCCACAGCCTGCTGCTAAAAGCACTTGTTTACTTAACAGGCCTGTAAAGCAACCAGCTTTGTCACTTAGACTTCTCTGTAAAACACTCAATCTCATGGCAGCAATTAGAGTTCGGCATGTCACCTTCAATCAGTCAAAACTAACACAAATCCTGCTCCAGATGAAAAGGCTAATTAAAATTCTCTTTAGCTATTTCTGTGCAGGAACGACTCCGTTCCTGGAGAAGAGTGATTAACGCGCAAGACTGGGAGCTGCAAATTCTGAATTTAACACCTGTTTGTGATTTTTGTTTTGCAGACAGAACCCTGGCCAAGTCACGCAATCTGAAACCCTTCCCCCTTCAAACGAGGCAGTGGTGGGGGTGCTGCTTAGGCCGCTCTGCTCCACCTCCGTGCCCCAGCTCTGGTGCTGGCCGTGCTCCACGGTCCCTTCCAGGCTTGGCCACGGAAGCCACATCTCGCAACTGCTTGCAGAGAAGTTCAGTTTGGCCACTTAGGCTCTTTAATACTTGTTCTGTTTCTCCATTTGTGACATGGAGGAAATAACAACAGCAAACACATGTGCTTTCCCCTGGCTGTTCAGTTAAATCCCACTTTTACTCAAATGCTCTAAAACCCTTACTTGGAAGGTGCATGATTAGAGTTAATAAAGCCAAGCCTTTCAAATGCAGTCACTACCTTACTTACGGTTCTGGTGTGTGGAATGAAGAAACTCTGAGCATAGCAATCAGTGAAGTCAACAGGAGCTTTAAATATGACCAGTATTATATTTTGTCTACCAATATTATATTTTATCTGAACCCTGAAAAATCAGGTCTCTCAGTGCTTTTAAAGTGAGAACTCGAATTGATTGGAAACATTTGACCTGAATCATTAGTTCATCAGTTGTAAAACGGGAAGGGGAGTATGGTCTTCCCTCCTCTGGGTGTTGTAGAAACAAATTCATTACAAAGGAGAAATTTCTCATCCTTCAGAGTAAAGTTGGAATATTGTGACATTAGTAAGACCCATGGTCACACATTTAGCAAGGAGAAAACAAAATACTGAATAGCTGCTATTAAGCAAGTACCATCCATTCTGCATTCAGAATGCGCATGAGGTCGTGGAGTAAAAAATAGTAGTCAAATAATTAGAGGCAGTATCTTAAACCACACACAGAAGGGAGGCAAATGAAGAAATTTGTGAAAGTAAATATCATTATTATAGGTAGAATTTCTATAATTGCTGCAAGAAGCACCTATTCCAACATGTATGAAAAGTTTTAAATATTAAAACATTATACAGGAATATTCTCATCTGTATGTCAGAAATGATATGCAGAAGAATGCAATGGCTGGGTCTCACTTACAAGAACTCACCAGCAATTTTGCGAGTGCAAATTAGTTACTTCACGCAGATAGCAACACACAGATAGCTGAGAGTTATGTTTATGGGAATCCAAGAATAATTAAGATTAAACTACATTAAAAGAGGAAAAATATGCTTCCAAGTATCTTATACTTGACTTAAAACTATCACTGGATTCACTGAGATCATCCTAATGGTATTTGTATACAAGAAAGGTTTATTTCATTAAAGTATTTCCCTTACAGAGACATTTTCAAACTGAAAACCTTCTTTCTGAAAACAGTTATGTTACTGCTAATCCCAAAAATTCAAAGGGGTTTTGGATGTGACCCCATTAATACCAGAATAATAATTACTAAAGGAAAAGTCGACTTTCCTCCTCTTTTGTTCTTCCTTTACACTTGATTGAATTTTACACATCAACCTCCTCCCTATGGGGAGGACACAACACTCCTGAGAAATATTTAATACCTATAAATATTTCAGACACTCAATCCTTACAAAATGCAAGAACACTATTTTCAATAATAGCATTGGGCTGTGCAGCATCGTTACAATAATCAAAGCTCTTTTTTACCTCTTACATAAATGTAGAAGACCACCCTACTTCCTTTAGCAATTCCAAATCAATAAATAATTCTTGAAGATTTCAGGGAATTTGTAACAAGAAGTTTTTATTTGTTTCAATAAAGAAGCTGAAACTCACCAGCGCTGTGCTTTTTAACAGGTGGATCCTTCTCCTGAGCTGACAATACTTTGCCAAAGGTAGAATAGTCACGTTTCACTCACTAGTCTCTGATTTAAGTTGATAACCACAGTGACACACTCTGATAGAAGGGGGAGCATCTGCCTTGCAGGAGGTCAACCCTCTTTTCCCGTTCAATATTGTGGAGTCCAACAGAACGTGCCAACCTTCTACTGTAACTGTACTCAGCTTACTTGTCTGTACTACACAACAGGAATTATACTGCAAATTGCATATTTTTAAATGAAAATGCCTTCTGCTCTCATTGCAGATGTTTCACGACATCTTAGAAACCCACTATTTTAGAATCAACTAAGAAGGAACAAGAACGCTTAGTCCTGAATCTCTCTGAATGCTTCCACGTGGACAGGCCTTAAAACTGCTTGCCTTACTCACACACGAGCGTCATTATTTGGCTCAGTTCCTAGAGTAAGACCAACAGGATTCATGTTATTTCAAATTTAGAGTCTACGTATTTTCAGGTACATCAAAATAAATCCGCAATAGCTGAGTTGACTTCAGCAGCTCTACTCCTGATCTACTCTCTAAAATAACCAAGGGTCTTATCCATTTCATAAGGAAGTTCATCAGAGCTTATCCACTGACTCTTTATAGGATTGGAGAGGAGCTAAACCAAAATCTCCCTGAAGTGTCATACCTGCTGATAAATCCCATAGTGATACAGAACTGATTTAAAAGATGCAGTCATGGCCCATGGCAGGTCAATAGGAAAACTTCTGCTGACGTTGGTTAATCAGAATTTCACTCTACACAGAGATGAATTCACAGGACTAGACTTGCATACTACTATTTTTTATAGTACCAACAAACTGTGGCTTTTACCAAAAAATACAGCCAGACCTACAGCATGTAGGAAGTTTGGAAATTTAGGAAAAGAGGAGTAATTTTGGATGACAGTTTTAAAAGTGTCATATAAGCTACCCTGGCTTTAATAGCATATTGATCTAGGAGTTCAGGTGGGCTGTGACATTACTTCTATGAGAGATAATAAATTTAAAACCAGCCTGACAATCCTTTCTTATGATACCTGGAAAAAGGTTTTGTAATGTCTTAGAAACAGCTAATATTGATGTTAGTCCACTGAGCCGAAAGAACACATAACGTGTTCATATTAATGCATGAGCAGAGCCAAAAGATGTATGTACATTAATAGCACCCCATAAGCACACATTATAAATATTTGCAGAGACTAAAATATACTTACTTAGTTGTCACTTTTTGTTATACTGCCAATTTGATTTAAGTCAGTTTTAGATTTCCCTTGGTTTATGATTTACTGGTTAATGTGGCCACTGATCACGCTCCATAGGAATGACATCATATGCTATAAACATCACTCTAATTATAATTTTTGCATTATGCTAAAGGAAATTTATGCATTTTGTCACTCTGAAGAGCAGCTTTACGAGCTAAAAGGTATATTTAAATTATCTGCAAAAAGTTCCAAAAGACTATTCAGAGGTTTATGCTAAAGAGTGTGGGAGTGGTGTGAAGCATGGATCTGAAGACTCTGGTTCCCCTCCTAATTCTGGCACAGTTTGGCATCCTGGGCGAGCCACTTGAGAGTTGTGGCTCCGGAGCAGTACCTGACAAATGGGGTAATACTGTTACCTTTGGAAAGCAATCTTCGTTGTGAAGGTGATAGGTTCTACACAAGTACAAATTGTCAGCATTATTACTTTCGCAACGCTGAAAAGGTTAGAAAACAATTTCTCCCTCATAAATCAATCATAAACTAGTAGCTTTCCTTTAACAATCAAAGGTCCTTTTCCGTAGTAAAGAAAGCAAAGCTTATTATCCTCTCAGACACACTGTGTGTGGACAGGGACATGAACGTAGGAGCCCCACCGACACTGCGTGCTGCATTTTGTGCTTCCAAGCTCGTGGCAGGGGCATGCGACGAAGGTTTGCTTTTTCTTCTTGCCAGAGCTCTCCCAACCCCAGTGACACCCAACCATTTTGGAATGGCCACACTGCATTACACTGTTAATGTGCAACGCACATCTGGAGGCAACCTTGGCACCACCAGCATCTCCAGCCACTTTGTTAAGCCGTGTCATGGCAAAACTGCTTGCAGACATAAGCAGTAAGCTTCCACAAACCTGCCATCATCCATATCACTTTATCATGCGCTCCAGGGTGCGTTATTCTTTAAGAAGGAATTTGTGGAGGGCAGCTAGTTATTCAGCAACAGAATTACCTAATACTACATAAAAATCTAGGCTTATTAAATGCAAAAAAAAACCAAACTAAAAAGCCAGTACCCCCTTATCCCAAATCAAAATAACATGTATGCCTGTGCTTCCAAAAACTGGTTGGAAAACACAAGTGAAATGCTCTTTCAGTAGAATTTGTTTGGTGGAGTTGGTTTGATTTTAGGAAAGTTCTGAGAGATCCCAGGCAGTTTGGTCCAAAGCTTCCACAGCTTCCTGCCATGACGGCTGCCGGCCTCCTTGACAGTCCCCCGATGGGCTGCTGCCTTGGTCATGGCATCCAGGTCCACGCAGGCCTGGAGCTAAAGCTATTTCTGGGGCTCACAGTTTCAAGACGATATGGTTCCAGAATAGCCTCCCTGGGGGAACTTTGCCGAGGCAATGTTGCAAGAGCATCAGCCTTTTGTCCCATCACTAAAAACACGGGCACTGTGCCTGCAGAAGTAATGCCTGAGGAAGGGCAGGCTCCTCTGTAGTCTTCTTCATCCGTACACACCAGCGGGGCAATGATGAACTGTCCAACACAAAGGATTTAATAACAAAACAAAACAAAACAGCAAAGGAAATGGAGCAATTGTGCATTTTGCAATTGCTGGCGAGAGAAACTGATGAAATGGGGAAATTAAATATTTAAGTAAGTCACAAAACAATGCTGCTTTGAGGCCATTACTTTAACTTTTCTGAAAATGAGCTCCTGGGGTTCACTGCAGCCAGTGCTGGCAGCAATACTGCTGGGGCTCAGTCAGTGCCAGCTGGTTACCCCCACAGTGACAGGTGACCTGCAAGTTTATTTCTATCAGCTCTTCAGAGACAGGTCACCTACTCCAAGGAAAGCAAAGACAAGCAACTGGCTACATCGGTGGCAGGCTGAGACACTTCATAGCAAATGTATCAAGGCAGCATTAATAGTGTTTTATATACAGCCTCAGAGAGCGGTGCTGCCTCATATTAAAAGGAGCAATTTATTCATTAAGAGCAATAAGCAAAAGGATACTGAAGAAGCTGATTATACAGTACCTTGAACAGTTGTGATGGGATGGGGAGGGGGAAAGGACAAGTCTAGCTGGGTAGTACACTGACGCTGTTGTTAATGCCATGCTCTAGTTTCTAATAATACACACTAGTCTCCATTAATGTTACTGGGCATTACATGTATGTGTCATTCATAAAATGAACTTCCTGATCTTTATCTGCAAGTTTTCTTTGGATTTGTTATCGTTTCTCTCCTGCATACATTTTGGGCAATGGAACAAGCCTTGTAATCACAGAAGAGCCTTGCCTAGGTGGAATGTAATTAAGAATACATTTTTTAGGTTTATGAATCTTGAACTGGGATAAACTCTTATGTCTTCATTAGCTTCTGCTGAGCTTCAATATTTAAACAAGCTGGTGGCACAGTAACTTCAAACACGTCTTCAGTCATTTCTGCTTGTGGCAAAGGCCCCAAGGAAAGCACCCTGGAGATGGAGCACTCCCTCAGAAAAGGCAGATTGCTTGCATACAGATGAGTCTTCATTTGATAAAAATTTTAAGCACCTGTGGTTAGGATGCAAAAATTGGAAGCATGACCGCCAGAGGCAGGTGCCCATTATAATGATTCACTCTATGAAAACAAATCTTTCTTTAAACAAGCTGATGAAATAAAGATAAAATTTCAGGGAATAAAATGTAACAAACAAGGAATGATTTCTGTTTTGCTCTGGATATGCATCCAGCAGAAATCAGACTAAGTCCATTGATTCACTTCCTACAGGATTCAAATCCTAGACAGGAGCCTAAGTCTTAATTTTGGAAGACAAGAAAATCTTCCCGTGTTTTATATCCTGCATTAATCCCGAAACGTCTGTACTTAGGATGGCCAACATCTTTCGTCAGCCAGTAACACTAACATTCCGATGCCATTCAGATGGCAGTGGCTACCATTATCTCTGGTCTTCATGGTAGGGAAGAGACATGGAAGAAAAAAGCTCTTCTTTGTCTGCCATACGATCTGCATATGGTTAAGCTAGGGATAACCTATCTTCCAGAGGATACCTGTATGCAACTGTATCTGAAAAGATCCTGAACATACCCATATTTTGGCTGAGGAGGACACACTCAGTCATGCTGCACTGAAATAAAGAATAGTTCAAGTTGCTAAGACATTCTAGCTGGTTGCTATGGCCTGATATGTATTGCTACAAATGTTTGGCTCTGGTTTATTATTTTTCAAAGGATCAGCTTGTTTGTATAACATAAACTAATCTATCAGCCATTAGAAACAAGCTCTACTTTTTCTTCCTGTCCCGCCTACTCTTTTCTGAAACAGATGACATTCATCTTTGTTGTGCAGTTTTGGACTGTCCCACACTTTTATTCTTTCGTGTTTTCCATGCTTCTACTGAGAACAGGCTTTTAAATGGTTCAGCTTAGCAGTAATACATTTATATTTGTTAAACTTTTCACTTCTGTACAGCTAATATATTTCTCCTGAAATGTGCAATTGTTTGTTTTAAAAAGGAATGCTCAAAAAAGTATAAAATTACATATGGCAAGTGCAGTTTTGCTCATAGGTGTTTTCAGTGATCACACTGACCACAAAACAAACTCTGTGGATTTCTCTGGGGCAGCATTGAACCCTACCTGAATGCTCATGGCCTGCCTCCTGCCAAAATCTGTAACTTTTTAAAGTAAGAATCTGTTCTGAAAAGCAACGGCCTCATGTGGCTCCTTGCTTATCATGTCTCAGTGTTAAAATTGCTCAGTTCAGGAGCAAAACAATTATTTTATTCTTTTTTTAAACTAACAAACACCCATGTAAACTCAGCCAGACCTGTGGCACTCAGCCTGGGTTCTTCCCTGCTTATGTATTGCCACCTGCTACAAAGGCCCTCACTGAATCTGTGCCCCTCTGACTTTCCTCGGATATGCTTAGACCTGCACAACTTCAAACTCTTACAGTTCCTACAGCCTTAGCTGACAGCAGCAGGTAAACACTTCTGCAGATGAGGCACAAAAAGTAACACTGAAACTCAACTGTTTGGGTGAAATAAACCAGGACTAAAATAAATAAATTAAAAAAAAATCTAACCAAATGAACCTCCTCCCCCCTCCCTCCCAAACAAGCAAAAAATTAAAATCCATAACCCAGCCTAAACCACACCAATTAACAACCAGTCAACCAGCCTTCCCTCACTAATTTTCAAAAAGACAAAGCGAAACCCAAAGAAAAAGCCTACTGTGAATATCTGCTTCTTATTTAGTTGCTGTTCTTCATTTGTACCAATGTCCTATATATGCCTCCACCATAACACGTGCCCGGGCTGCCTCTGAACTGCTAGTGCTGGTGGCTTGGGACAGGGCAGATGTGGCAATGGCTGAGCCTGTCCTGCTGTCTCCCCCTTAATGGGGCCCTGATTGGATTCCTTCTCCTCCAACCAGCTGCTGATTTTCATGAAATCTTTAAAAAGAAAGAAATCTTTAAAAGAATAAAATAATCTTTGAGGCCCCAAATTCTCTGTTAACTATTGCTGAAGTTGGCTGGTGGCTAAAAGTTAGCCAGGCGGTGAGGGCAGGACAAAGGAGCTTGACAGCCAGCTGGATGGACCAGGCTTAGGAAGTGGAGCGTTTATAAATCTGCCTTTCAGAGAAGCATGTTTAATTAATATATCTTTTAGGGAATTTGAAGGCATATTTCCACACCTCTCAAACAATGACATTCAACATGTGTGCTGGATGCTCCTTTGTATTTCTCCCATTTCCTCCACATCACTCTCTCTTGTCTTGGAGAGCTCCTTTCCCAGCCACCATTATTCTTGCTGAAAAAGATGAAATTTGGCCTCCGTTCAGAATATGCAGTCCTGCTGTGGCGAGGAGGTTGCCGGTGAATGACCTATGCCACTGCTCCATCCGGAGAAGGGAGCTGAATGTTTGGCTGGTCAGGGGCTGCGAGAGCAAGGACGGTCCCGTGGAGCCAGCAGGCGATCTCAGCACTGCAGGTCTTGCCCTTTTTGCTCTTCGTCACCCTGCCGGGACTGTCCTGCACGTCGGGAATTCACCGCAGGCTGCAGGTTGTGCGCAATGGCTCTGGCCATGGCCTGAGAAACCTTCACCACGCTGTGCAGCAACTCTCATAAATGCTTTAGCAAGCAAGTGTGGTCTTGCAACATGCGGTTTTAAAATGTAAATAAGATCACTGAAATTACTGGAAGCTATCAATGCAAATAATGACAACTTTAAACAAGAAAGAAAGCCCTAATTATAGTTTCTGAAACTATGAAGTCATCTAATACGCATATATTCCTGTACACTGTAAAGGAGGAAAAAGAAGTCACACAGTACTTATTTACTGTCCTCATGAGAAGGAAAGAAAACCAGTTATAAGTTTTTGGAAAATCACGATTGATAATAATCTGCATAAAAACAGGAAATCAGCTCTATTGCAGTTACCAAAAAAAACCATAAGAACTTTAAGTGTAATTATAAAAGTCATATTTTTTGCTCGTTCCACAGTGCCATGTAGTGTTGTAAACCTTCATACTGTTCATCTTTGCTGACCTTCTGGATCAAAGCTGCTTAACATAAATCTGAATACACCTGGAATTTCTCCTAAATGCCAAAACTGAGGAATCCACTTCAGGTGAGAAAGGAAGAGAGTACATTTTTGGGGTCATGTGCCATCAAAATATAAATACTTTAATGTAAAAACGCAACCAAGTAAGTCTGTAGATGATCCAAGAACAAAATCAGGCTTCCTCTTTCTCTTCTAGCACTGTACACTCTGTGCAAAACCAACAGCACTAAAAGGTGCTAAAAATCTTGATTCACATTTAATTAAGTGAAAGGCATGGCTGCAACCCTAAATACTTATGGCGGTGGGGTGGAATACCGAGAAAGGGATACGCCATTTTTACATAATCATTTCCTAAAATAGAACTGCAGTCTTGTTCAGTTGTTTCTATAGTATAACATCCTGGACCGTGCAGAGTGTATTGATAATGGCACAATATTGCATTTCACATAATTACAGAGGAAGGACTTCAAAATATTTCAGTCACATGTTGGCTACAAGTTATTTTAAATTTTACATTATTTTGCAGTGCTGCGATAAAATGCTCTCTTATTTGCTTGAGACAAGATTCCAGAAAGCTTTAGACAGAGCAGATTTTCTTAAATTAGCTTGAAAATTCAGTTTCCAGGGCAACATATGCAGGTCTTTGTACATCAACATTTCTTTGTACCATTTTTATAAATGTGGCTGCTAGAATGTCATAAAATACTTTTTAAATACAGTAAACTATTTTTGATCACTTTGATCCTTTTTGCCTTTAAAAAAGCTGACTGTCCTTTCTTTTCCGAGCATATCAATAAAACCGTCAAATTTTACTTCAGAGAGGCTTAATCCCAGAAATGCCTGCAGTGACACCCGTGCGTGCAATACATCTGTATCAGCATCTGACTGTTTATGTAACATTTCTGTACACATCTCTTATTCATCATATTTTTTCTTACAACTATTTTAAGTTTGCAAAGATGAGATATGACTTAGGGTCTACAGCACACTGGGAGTCTGCTGGCTTACACATAACATTAACCTGAATATCTGCTTCACAACAGTGATGTTAAATCACTGCCTACCTTGCACATCAAGACCCGCAGTGAGTTTTTCCCACCTGCCAATACACACAACTGTTATAAAAGAAATAAAGCTAATGACTCCTCTACCTATTTTCTCCTCTATTCTGAGAGGAAAAAAAATCCCTCAATGATGATTATTGTTATTTCCCCTCTGGGAGCACTTGAGAGGTGCTCTGCATCATTGCAGTGATGTTACTGAAATAGATACCTGAAATCATCTGCAGCAGAATTAATACGCCTCCTTCTTTGATTTTAACAGGGGTCAGATCAGACCCTCGCCACACGGGTTTAGGATGGAGCAGGCAGCAAATTAAATAGTTACAACATCAGGACTGTCTTAGGAAAAGAAGACTGAATCACTGTTACCTGCACATTTTACTCCCTGAGCAATGAGGCCCCACATAAAGTTGGCGCAGTATTCACACCAGTGCGGGCCCCTGAACGTGTGCACCTGGAAGACAGTAGCAGAAAGGAAAATTACAGAAAATGACCCAACTGTTTCACAGACATCAATATTAATGTGTCGAAACAAGCCAAAATTCCTCTTCTGAGAAGGTACCACATGCATTCACTGAAAGTTTTTCTTTCTGTTTATCACCGCAGGAAAGGAAGAAAGAAATATAAGAATGATTTAACTGCCAAGGCTCTTGCAGCCCTATGGAAAATGTGAGCTTTCCATCCCCAGAGCCATGCGGAGAGCAGCACGGAGCTGGAAGGGTTTTGCTGCAGGGCTGCGGGGAGGTTCCTCAGCCTCAGCTGGCCTGGGCTCCTGCAGCTGGATGAGTCCTCGCTGCTGCGTGCGTGGAAGGGGAGCAGCCACAGGTCACAGCCCTCTCCCTCCATCGGGGTGGGATTTTAGCCCAGTTATCAGAGGAGCAACTCTTTCGCAGCAGCGCAGCCCCAGAGCGGCAGAGCGCACTCCTCTCAATTCAGCATGTCTTCTGCTTTGCCCTCCCCCCTGTAAGGTGCTGTGTGAAATGCGTAGGGGACTGCAAGATTTGAGAGTCTCAGTCAGAGAGTTCAGCCAGGCAAAAATACCTGTGCAACACAGAAATACTGAAAACACACTTAGGAGCCCTCTGGTTTAGAGTAACTATAAAAAGAAATTAATTTTCTTCCGATTAATGCTATATATTGAAAGTCTAAATTAATCTAATAAATGGAAACAAGAACGTGCTCAAGGAAAAAATTCAAAGCTAAGGAAGAAAAAGCCAATGCTCCTTTCAATCCAGGCTTGCCTGCCAGTTACAAATCCTGCAGCTACTTTTGATTTTATTCTGAAAAACTTCCTGTTGTAGGAAACCACAAGATTCTTTGCAGAGAAAATCATGACTTTCTTAACCCATGTAAAAGCCTCGGAGTGTCTACTTCGAATAGTCACTGACTGAGGAAAAATCAGTAACTGATGATCATGAAGTAATGACATTTGAAATGTAATAAAAATACTTGACTGAAATGTAATAAAAAACACTTTAGACTTAACTCACTCGGTTCTCCAGAGTTCTTAGGGGGTATCAGAGCAGGCAGTAATCTTACGTACATGCAATGCCTGCTCATATCAGTGGGAAGCAAAAGAACTAGCTGAAATGCGTGTGCCTCTCATTCACACCGTGCTCTGGTTATAAATAGCCACATGTGAAGTGGCCCGACCGAGGTGTTGAGCATCCCCTGTGCCGCTGATTTAAAGAGCAGCTGGATCCCAGCTGACACTTACCTCAAACAAGTGACAACACAGAGCAGCACACAGAAATTCAGATAAAGCTGCTTTTTTGGCTAAGGGAAGGTCTGTAGCCTTTTGGACACTTGCAGCCCATAAAGAAGCAGCAGGAAGGTGGACTGCTGTATTAGTCTGGAAACTTACTCTTGAATTCATTGAGCAGCATTTCACATGTGTGTCTGTGCTAAGCCAGGCTCATAACTGCCTCTGGCCCTACGCTGCTGAGTACCTCTGGAGGAAGCGTTATGGTACAAATTTTTACGTTCTTCTAGCACTGGCCCCAGCTCTCGTCCTTTCGCCGTGCTACGTGCTACGCTCGCTGCCACCCTCACCCCCCCTCCCCTGCTCTCCTCTGAGGCCTCAGGCACTCCACAAGCCCCTTTCTCCTCGCAGGTCCAGCTGACGCCTACAAAGCCAAGGAAGACAAGACTGTAAGCAGCTGTAATCTCCATTTCCTTTCCCTCTCACCACAAAGAGATTTTTCACACCTTCTCCTCCATTACCCCATCTGCACTACCCACATCCTCTTCGCTTTCTTCCTCAGCCTTATATTTTTTTCCAGGTCTTTGGCAGCTTTCCCTTCCCAGAACAAGCACACTCTAATATCCTCAAGCTAAATGGTGTGTCACAAAGAACTAAGGGAACTTCTTTTTTTTTTATTATTTTTTAAGGAAAAAGAGCTTCCTTTCACCTTTCAGTCAGCATCTTTTTTTTGTGATCAAATGAACATTTCTGAAAGAAAACATTTATTTATTTTTTGAAAATATGTTGAAGAAAATTGAAACAAAAATGATAGTTCACATTTTAATTTTAACAAGAATCTCTGTTTCAGAATTCATTTCAATTTTATAAAAGGTTTTTTTTTGCCTTTTTGTTTTAGTATTTCTGACTGTAAAGCACTGGGACTTTTGTCTTGTTCCTTGAAATGCTCCGACGCTTTAACTTCTCACTCTAAGCAGAATATGAACAAATTCTGAAATGTTAGTATTTCTTGTAATAAAATAAATACAATAAAAACAATACAATACAATAAATAAAAACAATAAACATTCTCTTTACCAGAAATGGTACTATCACGTGCTTCTCACTGTTGCCACTTCATCAAATTGACTGAATGTGCCATTTGCGAGAGCATTTCTGTGTTATGCCAGCATCCCGTTCTGGCTTTTCTCCTCTTCACTGCTCCCTCCAGTGATGCGAGACTCCCCACACCTCAAGGTGCCCAGTCCAGCTGAAGCCGTCTGGTGCCTTGGGGGAGAAGCACCCCCCCCCCCTTCCTGACACCTCGCTTTCCCTATGGTTTGCATGATTCCACCTTCCCCCTCAGCATCTCTTGTGTGAGGTCCACCACATCCCAAATCTGCCCCTCCAACCCTTTGCCTCCCTTCACATTCATTTCATGTCTCATATGTTTCTAACAACAGACACCCACTTAGATATAAAAAATTCATCTTTCTACTACAGCCTGTTCCCCTGACGTTGTCCTAGCTCTCGGCCCACCCCTCAGACTTTTTCTGCTCCTTATCAACTTAGACATGACATGCCCAAAACAGACTTCCCTCTTTCCTCCCCTGCCTTGCTTTACAGCATGTACTGGTCACTTTTCACAAGACCAAGAACTACTTTGCCACTCAGGATCCTTGTCTGGGGATCATTATCATTTTCTCCTCCGTTCCATACATCCACGCTTCATCTAAAGTCCAAAATGTCTTTCTTTATAGTTTTCATAAGAAATCAACTTCTCAGAACATTTATCCTGAGCCTCCTTAGCTTTACTCTGCCCCATTCAAATTATACTTTTTTTCTCCGTTATCCTGATTGCAAATTCAAAACAATTAAAAGCTAAAGGTAGATTTATCTGCTTTTAGCTTGCTTCCTCCTTTATCTGATGTGCAGTAAGATGGTTTTCTGGCAATATTAATCCATAGGTCCATAACTTCCTTCAGTCTCCAGTGTGCAGAACACCCGAGGTTCAGTTCTGAAGCCCCTTTTTGAGTTTCTAAGCATTGCTGTCTTGTCACAAAGGTAATGGCGCCAGAGCGTTCATCTTCTCACCACCTAGGAGCAGAACTGGAGTCTAGCCCTGTACAGATCTGCTCATGACCACTGGAAATCAAAACGGATACAGTTCTCTGTCAAAAATAGAGAAAAATTGGCCTTTAGAGGCCAGAACAGCACTCCAGTTCTGTTCCATCCCACAGAGTGGGACCTTGCAGCAGACTAGGAGAAACATGTTTGCATCCCTTTTGCTGGTTAAAGAGACAGCACCTACAAACAATACTGCATTTATTACATGACACTTTAATGTAGCATTCTGGTTTTTATATTTAATTCTCCATCCTAAAAATCTGCCAAGTGACTTGCTTATTTTCAAAACTAAAACATGCTTTCCAGAAAAATTTCTGTAAACTCATCCAGCAGAATTCCAGAGATCCTGACTTAAATTATAAGGGTTTTTTTTCCCTTTTAAAAAGAGCATCTGCCATATGCAGATTTTACTGTCTTATAAAATGTGAGAGAGCAGGATTGCCAAGTGTGGCTTTATACCTCCTATCCACTCCATTCTCACTCCCACTCCTAAAATCTTTTTCTCCTTTTTTCCATAATGCTTCAATCCTGAGAGATCTTTTAAGAAGTCTATAGAAAAGGAGGGGGGGGGAAGGGGAAGAGAAACTGTTTTTTTAATCTTAATTTGTAAAATTCCAGGGGAAACATGAAATTTAAAGGAAAATGGTAATTCTAGATAATTTTAAAGCAAAATAACTACTTCAAAAACTAGACAAAATCCTATTGCCAAATTGTCCTGCAAGTCTGAGATAAAAAGGAAAGCCTCCCATTGGGTTAACATTTAGGCATTTCAATTTCCAACTCTCCCACAGTATCAGTGAGGGATAATAAACATAGAACTACTGTGATTTTATGTAGGAGGAGAGTTTTCTGCTTAAGTTTGAAAGACGTTTTCTTATATACAGAGAAAAATAGCTTAACTCCTGTGATTAATAACTGTATGTATTACAGGATTTTATTTATTTTTGTTCTGCATTTAATTAAAATAGTGCTTAGAACAAAAGAGAAATTTTTAGGAAAACCGCATTAAAAATGACTTGACGACTCTGACAACAAATTATACCACAAGTTGTGAACTCTCCAAGCAATGTCTCACAGTGATTTATTTCTAAGGCTCTATAAAGGTCACTGCTGAAGTTAGTTACCTTTATATCTCATAACTCCATTTATTTATAAAGCCTTTTGTATTTACTAGGCAGTTTTTCAGACAGCCTTGATTGCTATCTGAAAGTCAAGACTGAGCCAGCATATAGTAGTCATAACTGGGAGACTTATGTTATATAACTTGTCAATAGGGGGGAGGAAAAGAATGAGGAAATATCAGTAAATACTTTGCAAACATCATGTGAAAGAACATGACAGATGTGCAGAGCTTTAGCAAAGCCCGAGAATGGAAGGTTGGATCTGAGAAACAATGTATATGCAAAATCAATGCTGCAACAGAAAGCAGTCTCTGTGACAGCACACAAAGAAGTCTTCCCTATTTAGAGGCTGCTGCCACGGTCTCCCAAAATGCCAGTTCTGTCAGACAATATCCATCCATTCCTTTTACAAAGCAGGACAGCCTTTTACATCACCCATCCACACTCAGCTGCTGTTAAGAGTAACGGGTTTTGGAAAATCCTGGCACTATAGTCTGTGTTGGGATGAAATACGTTAACTAGAAAAAGGACATAAAAAATGTTGCAGATAGGCCTTCTTGAACTACAGTGGTCAGTGGTCAGGCTCAGTCATCCTAGCTAATTTGCAATTACAGCAATTAAATTCTGTCTACTGGGACTTTCCCAAGGTTTTAATTGGATACAGGAGACATCATAAGTCTCAATTAAAACGATGAACTCGGTCTGCAGTACTAATGACTGTCCTCCCTGTCACAGTTGATTTTATCAGGCACTGAAAGAATCCATGCTGGCACCCAATAGGCATGCCCTCTTCATCCACCTCTGGTCTGGACAGCATAGTCACACAGATGCAAATGTGTAGGAAAGATATCAGAAAAAAACTGAGTCGAGTCAACTCAGCTATCCGTTTGGCCTATGCTTCAATTTAATTTTTACATATATTACAATGATTACATAGTGCCTCTAAAACAAGGCTCTCAACTACTCTAAAATATTTTAGTAAATGACATTCCTCCTGTGAGGCAAATATTGCTGCTGATGAATAATCTGAGAAGCGAAAAGACTACCATGACAACACATATAGCAGAGCTGTATCTACGAGATAATCGCCCTCATACGAAGGTATAATAGAAATTAAAGTAATGGAGAGTATTGGAACATGCCTTCTCCAAAGAGAGAGCTGACTTTGCCTGTCCTAGCTGTGGTGTTGACTATATTGAGCCAACCTGGATCTATGCCAACAACTTTGTTCAGCAGCTCTTGAGCTGTGGGGATATTGTGTTTCCATGCACCATCATTCAGAGAGTTGAATATAAATAGCATCTTTATCAGCAGTGTGTACACTGCCATGAATTTTGAGCAGGCAAACTTTCTTCCAGGTCTTCACTCGTTTGGAGCCAGAAGCACTGTCACGTCTGGTTTACTTTCTGGTTTGTGCTGATCGTGTCAGCAGAAATGAGAACAACTGGAAATTGTGTTTAAGCTGTGCTCTAAGAGAGCCACAGCAAAAAATAGAAGAGAGAGTAGCAGGTTGTTGGCTTTTTATACCTGTAAATCCAATGAAAATGGTGAGTTTTCTTTCAGAATGGAATAGCAGATTTTCCGTAAATTGATATCTAGAAACTGATACATTTTCCATTTTAATTCCAGGACCGAGTTACTTAATACCTGTATCTGTGTACCGAATTCTGAAACTGGAGGTGAAAACTAAAATAAAACTATTAGATTTAAAATTATATAAAAAAATAGGTACATACACTATATAATATTGTACATATAATATACAACCCTAAAAGATTCCTGAAGAGATGCATTTGCAGTGATGCTTTGGCTAATATGGAGGAAAAGCAGCTGATGATGACAGTGTGTGACATGCTATATATTCTCCTTGAGGCAAATGCCTAGTTTGCCTCAGCAAAGCGTTTGTAAGCTTCACCACAGACATGAACTGGTCAGTTCTTGGGGCTGTGCACATGGAAGACTCACAAGGTAGGGAGGTATTGGGCTACGGGTGCAGTGGGAAGGGATTGCAGCCTAAATAAACTACGGATTTAGGAAAAAGCTTTTTTTTTTTTTTTTAAATAGAAGCAAAGCTTGAAACCAGAGACTAGTGCTTAGAAATCAGAGAGGATAAAATAATTTTGTGCCACTGGGAATCTGCTTTGGAAAAGCCCTGGCTTTTCCAAAAAAAGTAAAAAAAAGTAGAAGTAACATTAAATAAATACTTTAGGTGAATACAACCCATCAATGCCTAAAACCTTTTCTGGCCTTAATTGCTTTATGAAACACAATGAGTTTCAGGAGCACCAATACAGAACTGACAAGATCTTTTCAGAAGTTTTGGGAAAGTTTTGCTCAAGTTTTTTCCTCCAGATCCTTTCCCTGCCTTTGAACATTTGTTTTTCAAGTACTAGAAGTCTAAAAGAAAACTCAAATTTCCTGAGGTTTTCTTATCTCTGAAAATGCGTAGACTCTCTCTCAGGAGACTATGCTAGAGACATCCAGTTCTCTTTCTGAATATTCATTTGAGTGCGGTGACTCATTTAAAGAAGCTTAGAAAATATGTTCAGGGCCAAGTCCATACCTAGTGAAAATCAGCATACTCTATTCAAGGGACTCAGGGCAATTTACCCCAGATAAGAATCTGCCCCAGTTTCCAGAAGATCAGAAACAGAAACAGAAGTGTTACAAGTCACAGAAAAACCGATCTGCTTAATAGAAATTTGTTATAGTTTGTGGTCTCTTTGCAGTGTGTCTCCTGCATCCCACCTTCCAGTTCTCAGTGTTTAGACAAGACCTTCATGAGGAGCTTTTGTTAGAATAATACTATTTGGCATGGAAGTGATTTGTTATGACTATTTACACTGACAAAACACCTAGCACAGATGCAATTACGTTGCTAAAATATGGGACAGGACCAGGTGAGTGTACTTGTTTCAAAAATGTAGTAATTTCACTGGCATAGTAACTCTTGCTACTATCAGCAGTCAGTCTCTTAAAGTGATTTCTGAGTCCATCTATACTGGCAAAGCCTTTCTAGTGGGGACTTGTCTTCACCTGAGTCTTCAATTTCTGGACACTTCTAAAGCTATAATCTACCCCTAGTTATCTCTGGAAAAGCACATCATCTCTGCTCTGGAGAGCAGTGTCCGGCCTTTCAAATGGGTCGTCCTCAAAGAGATAGTTAGGAATTTCCTTCAGTATAAGAGAGATACAAGGGAATCATAACAAATAAGACTAATCAGCATTTCTGCTGACGTAGTTTAAGCAAGAGTGGAGAAACTCCTCTTCTCTCCAGAATAAATGTTGGTTTGAAAGGGTTATGTTTGAATGTAGATCACTGATTCAACAGTCTCGTAACTCTTATTTAACATAATTAATTGACTGTGCTTTCTCAGGCATTAGTGAGATAGTGACTAAGAAACAGCGTGGCAGTACCAAATACTGCACAGAACGCTAACAAAAAATAGCCTTCTGGAGACATATTTATTTTGTGAAGAGTAAAAGAGAAAATAAGACAACATCCTAGGGAAAATGATGCATAGAAACACAGATTTCAGTTCCCCTTTGACAGGCATGGACACCTTCTTGCTTCAGTGAAGCAACACAGCACTAATCTAGGTAGAAAAGTGTTTTTGTATCTATCTTGGAGTCATCAGCACTTACGAAATACCTGCAGAATGCTCTCCTGGCACAAGTTATCTTCTCAGCGATCAGAGAAGCCTGATGGAATACCCAAAACAAGTCAAGGGAGCTAAAAATCCTCCAGAGCCCATGAATCACACAAGCTGGAGGGGAGTAAAGACCTTTACGGTTATCTAGCTCATCTTGATGCTGTAATATGTTCCATGGTCATATGCAGGTGGTTTAAATCTGCCAAGTAACAGGGAGGTTATTCCACTGACTAATACTTTTCACTACCAGGAAAGCTTCCTACTGTTCATCTCAAACTTTCCTTTTCCTCTTTCTTTTAAGCTTTTATCCCATAACTCCTGATTAACGCTCCTCTTCCACGACTGCCCTCCTTCTCCCTAGTTTACATCTTTTAGATATGGTTTTACTGTTTTCTCCAACCACATACAAACAGCTTGTTTTTCTCAGCAGGAGGCAAACGAGTGAGGTCAGTGCAAAAGCACCAGAGCGCAGCGCCCGGGGGGAGAAGGTGCAGAAAACGTTCCAGGTCAGATAGGAATGGAGACAGGGCATAAGGTCCCTCCTTAGGAATCTCTCTTTTTCATCAGCAAAAAAATCCCTCTCCAGGGCCACCCAAAGCCCCAGGTGGTGACAGCTGTCCCTCACCATGTCCCCTCCATTTCATTAATGTGTTGGCTCCCGAGGATTAAAGCAAAGAGCCCATCCAACCCAGAGGCAGATGTAGTTAACAGAAAGCTGCCTGACGGGGGTTCTCAGGGCTGAAAATACAGCGAAGCCTTGGCAAATGCGCTAATACCCGTTTTAGGCCATCAACATTCCAGGAGGTTTAGAGAGGGAAAGTATTTTCAGGGTTTTAAAACCAAGAAAACTAATGAAAAGCAGATCCACAATCTCTTATTTGAATACAATAACATCTCAGTCTCGCTTTATTCAGACATGCAGGGCCTATCTCCTACATTTGTCTATTCAAAAAAACAGCTTTAACAATTGGCTTTAAGAGTCTTATCCAAGAGACCTATTACAACTTGCAGTGGCAGCCATTGTGCTCCGTCTTTTGTGGACAATGTAATTCTTAGTCTTAATCTTAAAATTTTTGAATAGATCATATCTCAGTTATGTAAGAAATTGTACTCTCATTTACAAGCTATCACAATTGCTGCACATTTAGAGCAAGATAAACAAAACATGAGGTTTACAAGGGATAGAAAAAAAACATTCTTATTTGAAGGGTCCAGCTGTAGAATAAACTTGTGGGAGTAATTAGGTATGAACTTACTCTGTCCACTTCTAGGAAACGTTAGAAAACTATCCCATATGATACAGCTTTTCTGCCATAAGAAAAACAGCAACACTGGTTTCAGCTACAGCCCTCTTCAGATATTCAAAGAGCAGCCTACACATCTCTTAGAGCTTCCAGACAGAAGATACTCTTGTTCCTACTTATTGGTGGAAGAAAAAACTGGACATCCATCACATACACATGCCCATATAGAAACATATGTGTTTTAGAGAGTGTGCAGTCTTCCCCTGCAATGGGTAAGAAACTGAAGCAGAGGAAAAGCCTTTCTGTGATGGAAGGTGGGGTTGAAGGGAGTCAATGAAGGGATAGTGAAGTTGTTGTCCCAAAGCCCCATACCTCCAACAAAGTAACTGTCCTAGTTTGCTCTGGTAATTTACTTTATAAGAGAGATCTCGTTCAGTGTGCTGGACTTCAGAGGGAAAGCAAAAGAAATCAAATATGCAAAGAGACAGACCCAATCAAGTCACACTCGCGATCCCATCACTATTTAATCACTCACGATCCCAGCTCACCTTCAAGTCCTGTTATTTAATTAGAACTAAATAAAATGCTGTGTCAAACACTGTAAACAAAAATCTCTTTTAGCTGATATATTTGAATTAATAGAAAATGATTTTTTTATATTCAATTTATAGAGGAGATTTAATTAATACAGAAACATTAATAGAAAAATTTTTATAAAATACAAAAAGCCCAAATGCACTTTAAAAAAAATCACATATTTTTAATATCTACCTCTCCTCCTGACATGTATGCATTAAAAACTCAGTTGGAGCTGCCATTTATAAATCATCATCCCTTTCTTTACTTATGGAGTTTAATTTAACAGAACTCAGCCCCTGTGTATTTGCATTTGAGATGTGCTCATATCAGACCATAACTTCACAATCAGGAGAGCATTATGGAGCTTGAAAAGATCATTATCGGCTCGCTCTGCCCACAGAGCTCAGAATCACCCTGGCTGGTCAGGCTACCCACTCGAGGCAGAAGATAACTCAAATTCCAGCAGATTCAAACAAGATTAAAACCTCTCAGAACCCAACCATGTCAGCACTCCTAGCAGAACTGTCTTTATATTTTTCTTTCAAACAATCCCCTGAGCAAAATGTAGATTAACAGAATTAAAAACAACTTTTGCGTTTGTCCTTTCTCTAGGCATATTCACAAGTCTCCAGTTTGTACTTCTGCGGAGGACTATTATTATACGACTGCTTCATTGCAGCATTCCTCTACATGATTTAAAGTTTGCTAGGGGCAATAAATTTCTGAGGGTTTAAATTCCACCTCTGTCCCCATGCCTGGTATTTCCGCCCGGCTGGTGCCAGCCTTCTAAGGCACCTAGGGGACGGGAACACAAGGTGCAGAGACTGAGGGAGAATGTTGGTCTCCTCTGTGGCCAAGCCTCTTCGGCGTTTTGCATAGCCCAGATCATCTCCGCAGCGGCTGTTGCTATGTTCTTCTCTTTTCCAAGACAACAGTACTAGGTGTTGGGGATTAATGATGCTTCATCTCTCCTCCCTCTACTGGGATGTTACAGCATTTTCAGTAGAAAAGGATTTCTAAGATCCCTCCATTTCTGTGACTAATCAGAGACAACAAAGGGTTAAGGGTCCCTACCTGTTGCCCAGGACCTGCATAACAAAGAGAACATCAGGCCTAGGGGTACAAACCAGCGGAGGATACCCCTCCGTTTGGCTGGTGGAGTCTCTGGGGACTGCAGTCACTGTTGCCTAACCGAGATATATAAATTTATTTAATTTCTGGGCTTTTTTACTTCAAAAGTCAAGTGCTAAGAAAAGGCCTGGAAAAGAATCTGCGACTGACATTTCCTTCCCTTCTACATGGGTGGCACATTTGCTACTTGGCAGGCAACCTAGGATACTTATTTTGACATTTTAAATGATGACGTCTATAGATTTGAGGGAAAAAAACTGACATGCAAGGAATGATAAAGCAGAGAATCACATGAGCTACGAATGGCCATTCATTTCATATCTATAATGCAGTAATTATGAAAGGTTTATAGTTATTTGTTTAAATGGGACAGCGGCCAAGTTTAGAGCTTGTTAACATCAGCAATATTCCTTTAGCAGGTAGGTTGGCTGCTGCATATCCTTTAAGATGTAAGGGTTTTGTTTTGTTCTGTTTTCCTACAGTAAAAACCATCCGAGTGAGCTGACTCTGTTTTACTTGACTTGAGAAAACAGTACTTTAGAAGGTATATTTTTCTAGCAGCTGCATGTATAAAGGGACTACAGTATAACTGTTACAAAGAAAATAATCTTTGTGGAAAGTTTGTACTGCATCTATGACTTTGGATTGGTCTTACAGTTCGTTCTTGAAAAAAGGATGGAAAACTCACAGCCTCAAAACTTTTTAGAAACTGTTTCTGGAAAAAAAACCCAACAAACAAACCGAAACTAATGAAAATCCGGTTATCGGATTATTTTCAAAACAGATGTATTTCAGACTGGTCAAGGAAGCCACTACAAAAGAGAGATGTATGCAAAATTAAATTCATAGTACCCTCCATATGCTGTACTACATGGAAAATCAGTATCTATGAGCATCTGCAGGAATTATCTTCAAATTCTAAGGAAAAAATGAAAGTTGCAAGGCACTTCAGAACGTTGTGAAAATATGCTTGGGATTTACTTGACAGCCAGCAGGGTTATTTTATGCCAAGTGTTCATATTAAATGCTTTTTTATATAACATTTTGTACATGGTTTTCAAACTTGTGCTTTACTGAAGAACTCAAGTCAAACAAACCATCCTGATCATATAAAGTTTCCAATTTTAGTGGTCATTTGAACTCAAAAGCCAGAAGGTGGTCTAAATAAAATCAAATGGACTATAAATATAAATGCATGCATATGTGTACACACGTGTGATGGAAATCAAAACTGAAAATAAGAGATAATTAAAAGATCCTTATATGACCAGATGCATATATTATATTAATGATTCCCCCTTGTCCTAAAATGAATTTAAAAAAAGCTACATAGGAAAAACACATTTAAGGTAAAATCGGGGCTTCAGGTACTACATATGAAGTTTGCACTGTCGCCTGCATGAATTCAGTAAAACAAATCACTTAGTTTTGCAAATAAAGAGTGCCTATTACATTATATAATTTGACTGAAAAAGGTTGAATTACCCGATCCTTACTGGCCTTTTTTTTATAGATACAGGCACAAAACATGCATATATTGTGTTGACATGTGTCTCTCTTAATAATGAGTACAATTTAGTTAAAAAATCAAAATAGTGATTAGAAGCTATATAAAAGACTACGCAAATTTTAGTAAAAAAAAAAGGTAGTTGCAAATGTCAGCAGCTCTAATAGCCCCATGGTAAGCCATGCTCCTTTCATCACAGTCAATTCATTAACAGAGGAGAAAAGCCAGAAACTAAGGGAAATGCAGACCATCTGCTTAATCCAGATGCGACAGAACATGCCTCTTATATCCAAAGCTATTTACCAGTGACAAACTAGGATAAGTTTAATCCTCTAATCAAAGATCTAACGAAGATTTTTCAACATCATAGCATCATAAATAAAACTGAACTAAAATAATAGGAATTGAAAGAAAACTTTCCCAGTTTTTCCCAATATTAGCATCTCTCTTTCCATATAAAACAATTTTAATTAATACAGATAACCTAGATACAGCAAATAATATCAAAACAAATAAATGCACATAAGCACTCAACAGAAAAATCCTCATTCTTTGTTGATATGTTTTAAAAATGTCTAATTGGCTTAACTGGCAGTAAGATTTAATTGAAGTATTTAAGTTTTCAGAAACTGCATATATGTTACTTCCATGCAATCCTGGACACATTTTAAAATGAAAACCTAGCCTTTGTACCTTAAAAAGAAATAAGTTGCATAATTTCTTACCTTGAAGTTATGAATCTTCTCATATTTTGGAACATGTTCATTTTCTTTCAGAGTTGCTCTTCTGACAAGTGATGTCAACTGCGAATAAGCAAAGAGTTTAAGAGGTTGCCAGATTGTCACAGATGACTTTTGAGAACCCAGTTTCATCCCCAAGGCTGCTATCAATAAATCTTGTTGACGGCTCTCTTGCTTTGAGTTGTGAACTGTAGCTCTGTTAGCTTTTTGCCCTGACCAAGGCTCTTTGGATGGCATTTTGGAATTGACAGGAAAGAAAAACAGAAGCCTGGATTGAGCTGTGCTCTGTACTTATCGGACTCAATTTAAGAAATCAGAAATGAACATTTCAGAAAGCTAAACCGCTCTGAAGAATGGCATGATCATCACAATGTACTTTTTGGCAAAAGGCTAACTTAACGAGACAGGTTCTTCTCGCTGCTTATTTTTTTAAAGGGATCTGGTCTGATCGTGAAAAACTTAAGGGTCTAAAATATGGATAAAAATCGGAGTCAGTGACAGCGTGAGCAAGCCCAGAGCCTCTTCATCCATTTAGCAAGTCACGTTACTTAGTCAAAAGACGCATATCTAAAAAGCTCAAGCTTCCTACTTAAGAAAGACCCTGATGTCCATTTTGAGTTTGCGCTGCTGACATGCTGCGTGCGGAGCGGTGCAGAGCGGGGGGGGGGGGAGCGCAGCGCAGCGCAGGGAGCGCAGCGCGGGAGCGGAGCGCGGCTGCTCCGCGCCGCCGGCTCCGGGGGTGGCTCCCGCGGCCGGCGGCAGCCAATGGAGCCCGGGCGAGCGGCTCTCCCCCGCCGCCTCCCCCCCGAGCCTTTCTTGCTGGCTTAAGGAAAAATATCAGCAGGAGGATAACGAGCAATGAATGAGTCATGCGGTATTACAAAATGGCATCTTTTTGCATCCCAAAGCTAGAGGATTTCAATAAATGTTCAGTGGCGCACACGCAAGGCTAACACTGTGAACAGAAAAATCAGGAGACATTAAAAAAAACCAGCTCTCTTCTGCCCTCCCCCCAGTCTGACGTGGGTATGGCACCTGGAGGTAAAGCTGAGAGTAGCTCTAGCATCAGTTAATGTGACTGCTGATGCTCATTGTTCATCCTTTAAAATTACATTTTTCGGCGTTTTTCTTATAAAAAGATGCTCAACCATGTGACAGTCTCCTCTACTTCCAGTAGAGAGGAGCACAAAAGCCTCTGGAAGTTCTTTATACCACTCTTTCTACCAACGACCTAAAACTGGATTTGCTATGGCACCTCTCTGTTGGGATATATGGACATTGACAGAAGGTGAATGACAAATAGTCTCAAATCATACTGAAACCTACAGACTGGACTGATGCAACTGATGACGAAACGTGCACAGCACAGGACCATCCAGTCCTTGCGAGCTCTACTACAACCAAAGGAAGCAGTATTTCACACAAGCATAATTAAATTGTTGAACTCATTGCCACAGGATGAAGCAGAGGCCAATGTATAATGGGCTCAAAAGGGATTAGATGAACGTCCGGAGGATATCGATACCCATCGGGAGCTATTCATTGCCACTGCCCAGCTCAGGAAGTCCCTATTAGCTGCCTGTTGACGGCAGAGCGGTGTGCCACTAGGAACACTTAATCATGCCCTTTTTCTTCTAGCGCTCTCCAAGCATTTACTAACAGTCCTTGTCAGAGACAGCAACAACGGACCTTTGCTCTGACATGCGTTACACTGTGGGGCTGCCCAGCGTTCTGCGACGCTCAGGGTTCAGCAGGGACCTCTCCATGTATACCACCGGCTTGTGCAACTCGCCACAGCGCAGCCCTCCTCTCCCTTTCCTCAGACTGCCTACCTGCAGCGCCACACTTCCCCCTCTCCAGCAAAGGCGACAGAGGTATTTTTATCCCTCATGACTCAGTAACAACCAAAGACAAGCAGTTTGTCGCAGGCTTCGGGGTGGAAGTGGTGTGTGTTCTGCAGCTGCATCACAGTGTTAACATTTAGCTCAGTCCCGCAGACAAGGATCAGAAAAGCAGCGTTCTTCCACTGCTTCCTTGCGGGGCCACCAATACCCTCTCTACAGGTCTGTAAAATCTATGAGGCTTCAACACAGGCGTAGGTTGCAAGGATTTCAGTTCTACAAATACACTTCACCAACCACTAATTTGTATTGCAAGTTAATAGCTAATGAACAGAACACCAGCTATAGGTTTTATAGGATGAAGCTGTCAGGCCTTAGTAGCTCATAGGCAGGCCTTGTTTCCATACAGACAGGAAGTGGTTAATAGGACGTTGAAACCAGCTTCCAAACTATTTGCAGCGTTGCCCCGGCCACCATTCTGCTGAGAAATAACTTCCCACCTCAATAACCTTAATCTGCCTCTCTTGGTTTTAATCACTTATTTCTGCTGCAGGTGAATAGACGGTCTTCTCTCACATTTCCCTGCATATCCCTCTATATATATAGTATAACCTTACATTGCAATAGGAAATAAAAAAAAAAGAGGTAAGCAGTAAGATATGACAAAAACTAGCTGCAGCATTTAAGCGGAAATAGCAGGAAAGTAACTCAGTGGAGAAGGAAGCAGATAGGTTTTCAAGTTCGTTTTCTCTCTTCTTTCTAGCTAAAGTCATTTCACAGTTTTGTTCCCAAGCACTAGACCAGGCAAAAGTCCTCGTGGAACAACATGGACCTAAACCTGACTCGGAAGAGCACAGTCATCCTCTCCAGAGGGCAACAGGTTCAGGAAGCAAACTGTGAAGTTCTGGAAGCATAATGATGTTACAGGCTTGTCTGGAACCCTAAAATTCCTCTTTTTTTCACGCAGTGTTAAAGGAGAAAAATAAATCACCAAAACTTTGCATTAGGGAATAAGTTCTTTGAAGACTGAATTTGTTGGAAAACAATGTATGTTATTGTTGAAATAAGCCTACCATGTTTAAGAGTACATTTATGCACAGATACTATCAGAATAACACCCTTACTAGCTTTTGTATAATTTCACTTAAGCAGCAAGATAAAGCATTCTGAATTTTCCTTTCAATCTTTGGTAAAGTGCATATTTGTATCTTGACATACTTACTTCCTTAATCGTCAACTTCCTTTTCCCTAATTCTGAAGAACTGATTTATTGTCAATGGCACTTTAGAATCACGTTAGTAGAAAATGATTTCTGGATCCTGGAAAATTAAATCCTAAGAATGCCAACAAAAAGGTAAGCAAAACTACCCAACAGGGAAAGGACATATCATGGCTGTAATCATGAAACTGCTTTATAATCTGAAAAGTTATAGGATTATGAATTTTAATTCTACCAGTAATTCGTGTTAGAGTAATCTAACTAAGACTGTTTATTGGTTTTACATAAATCCACTTCACATTGTTCAGTGTAAACCATTTTCTGATGTTTAGAAATTTAGGAATACTGTGCATACATTACAGCCCTTTACATGTGCTATATGCATTATATTTGTGCATGCTGGAAACCTAGATTAAAAGAAAGTTAGAGCCATGAAGTTAGCCACTGAAAAGTTCTGAAAAATATATAACCTTCCTATTTCCCTAACATACTGTTGTAATTAAAATTCATCCCCATATAACAACTTTCAGATTACAGAATACATACTCGTTCTTCAGCCATTTCCTAACTTTGGGAGTTTGGTGTTGCAAGCTAATGCTCTTTTTAACATGGCCTTCATCTTCTTTAGTTTTGACAACTGAACTGAAGAATAAGATTTGTGTTGCGTACACCTTACTGACTGCAGTTTGGGTCAGGCAGGTCCAGATCTTTAGATTAACACTACCTGAGCTAATAAAGTAACGGAGCGAACCACTGTCCTTCAGGAAGTCTCATCATTACACAGATGAGTGTCAATCTTTCCCAAAGCTGTTGAGAGCAAACAAATGAAATGAGGGACCTCTGGGTTCAGTTCAAATTCTGTGGGAAACGGTTCTCTCCTGATGCCCTCTTGTGCCCAGGAGCCCTATTCGGTCACTGCTCCCAACCTGCAGATCTTTAGGTCCTGCTTTTCTTCTTACACCCTTGACTGATTCGTGATTCTACCTCTGCTCTCTGGCAGCGGCTCCCGCACGCCTGCCCTCCATCCAAGCCCCCTTTCAGCAGTCCTTTTATTTTCCAGCAGTTACTTGCAGAACTTGCCCTGCCTGAAGTCTACTTTAAAGGGGACAATTATTAGACACCGACTACTATGTACTGGATAAAAAGGAGGCAGAAATGTAAGGAGGAAGATCTTTTCCCTTCCACTTTTTTAAGTTTTGATTTTTTTATTACTTGCTTGTGACACACATTTGCAATCACTTGCATGTTTAGGAAGCAATATGCTGTGCAGACTCCAGGAGGAAGGCAAGTGGAGGACTGTATCTCTTTAAATTAAACTAAGGATGTGATTTCACGAGATTGAGGTGAACTGAAAATGGAACAAGTGGAAGTTACAGACAAGCAAATACTCAGTAAAGCTCACAATCTGAGCAGCCTTTTAGTCCCGTACCTTTTAGTGACTTAAACGAGCACTGAAAAAACCAAAATCAGCAATACAACAACTTTTAAACCAAGACAGATGTCCAGAAGTTGTACATATGGACTCAAGGAAAAAATAGAAAACAAAAGACTACAACTTGCTATTTCAAATGTTCTCATTTGTGATAAAACTTCAACCACAACAATGTTTCAGTCTAGCGTCCTACAGTGACACCACTTTCTTTACTTTTCCCTTGAGAGCAGTCCTTTAGAGCGTGGTAGAAACAGCTGTTTTCTTGAGCACTGTTTGTTCTAAGTGTTATTTGGATAATATGTGCATATTTTCTGGTACGAATCTCACAATTTAGTAAGTCTTATTATGAAGACTCTACAGAAATGTTTTTAAAGTCAGCCATGGCTTGCAGTAAATTCTAATGAGTCACCCTCTGAGCTCTTTGAAACAGTCACATTATGTAAGTTTAATCCAGTCATGCAATTCAGTCAGCATCAGACAAATTATCTCTCTAAAAAAGCAAATCAATGCATTTCCCATTTGTTGAGTAATAAACTTAAAATTACTCCAAAAAAAACCCAGAACATTCAAGAGTCAGGATAGCTCGCAAGTCCTAAAATGCCCAGGTCAGACTTGATCAGACATCCTGACTCCACGTGCATTTCCAGTGTAAAACAGTTTTTAGTTTCATGACCACCTGTCTCCTCTCTCAAACACAGTATAATGTTTTCTTCAGTCTCGGAAATACACATGCAATGTTTTCATTCTCATATGGTATTTTCATATTGTGATGACTAAATGTGCCTTTATGGATTCAGACTTTATGTATAATACAATCTCTTCCCTCTAAGGAATGCATTTCAATAATAATATTAGCCACTAGTTATATTGCATGCATTTTTTTAAAATCAAAGATCATACCCTACTGTACATATGTCAAAGAATGAGATATTTGACAAACAAACCTGGACTGCTAGGCAGTTAGCCACTGTATGCTTTGTAGCCTTCTGTTTCACTGTACAATTAACTTAGCCAAATGCATATGCTCAGAAAATCCTTCCTTGCCTGAACACTTTATGAGCACATTTTATGGTTTCAGTACCCAATTTTCAAAAGCTAATCAATCAGATTGTGAAACTAAGCCCAATTTCCTTCAATGCATTTCTTCTTGGTGAAGGTCTGTTCCATGCTAAATATAACTTTCCCAGTCATTACATTCACAGAGTTGTTCCATGGGGGAAAAACACCCCAAAATTTCACTTTTTATTTAAAATCAGTGATAAGCTATTTTCATTTCATTTTTTTCCCACTTAGAGACATGCTAATAATTTTCAGGCACAGTGCCTATCCACAGATAAATTGTGTGAGTGGAGGGTGGGAATAGTATTAAAAAAAAAAAAAGCTGAACCTGAAAGCTAACATTTCAGAAACTTGATGAATGGGACCATCATGCAGTCTTTACTAGCACAGTAATATTTCTCTTGCTGCCATTTCAGCACAGCCTCATTTTCGTGGCACATGGAAAACATCAGGTTTGCACAATGCTCAGTGTACGCTGAGATGCTCATTTGACACATATTAAAGTCAGCAGAGCTACCCAGAGGTGAGTGGAGGTTTACACTTAGGCTGAGTGATGAAAACTTACTGCTGAGAAAAATTCTGAAAATACTGAAGTTATTTTTTACAAACAAATTCTCCAATGGACTTGTTGCAAAAACTGAAGAAATAGCTATTTATATTTTCCGACTTTTTTTGATAAAAGTGTACGTAACCTCCAGAGCAAGTAATTTTAATAAACATTTTTATATCTAGAATTTAAAAAGTTTTTTAAAAAAGCCATGTTAATTAAAATCTTAAGTAAACAAACTCAATCAATGTGCTGGCTTAGTTTAACGCATGTTAGTTAAATAAAAAAGAACATCCAAACAGAAGTCAAATTCCTGAAAAAATGTTGCCCAGTATTTCTAGGGATAAGCTGTTAGAAATTTCTGCATAAAAAGTGAATTAGTTCGGTATTGTACTGTGCATTACAATTAGAGAATATGAACACTGCTTGTGAAGAGTTCAGGTTCATACTAATGCGCTTTCCAGAAATACCCTGAAGGACCCTTGTTTTCACGACAAGCAAGCGTACACTTAAAAACAGAGACCTTTGCGGAAGCCAACATAACAGTGCTTTTTCTGTAACCTACCAATCACTGCAGCTGATTCAGATCTAGGACAGTCTGGCTGTCACTGCTGGTGTGACTGGTTATAGATTTACTTCATGCAGTTATCAAGATGGGCCTTTTGGAAATGACAAGTGGAAACTGCACACTGGCAAATAGCATCCACTATGACCATTTATCTTTTTCAGTAACTGACTCCAAGACAAAAGCAGTTAACATTTTCTTTTCTCGATAGTGATACAAAAGCAAGGTACTTTTCAATGGCAAACAAAAAAACCACATTTCTTTCCTTAGGAAGGGGGGCTATTTTGATATATACCCATGGATCTAGCAATGGTAAAAATAAAGTAAAAAACTCAAAGTATCTCCAGGACCAAGTTCAGCTTTTGTTCTGGTTCTGGAGGACTCTGTTAACATCAAATGACTTAGCATTTGGTGAGGTTAGCAAGTGGCCCAGTATGTCCACTGATGCGGGAGGGGAATTCTAGAGATTTCCTTAATATTCCATAGATATAAATATCCCCAAAACACTATGTGGGTTATGTTTAATATAAATGTCCGTCAGACATTCTCAGAGCTACAGGGATCTATGTGGATATGTGAAATTTTTAACAGATAGGGACTTGGATGTTGCAATAAGTAATGCTGCTCAGTTGCATTTTAAAAACAATAGGTACAACTTTATTTCTCCTGTATAAATAGCCACTAATAAACTTCAGCACAGGGTAGTGTCTGAACTAGATGGACCAGATGATGCTAACTTCACTCCTCCCAGGGCGCCTGCTTTTGTCCTGTTTCAGTCCTGGAATTGGCTGAGTCCAGGAGCTCAACTACAATCAGCGCACCGCACAGACACGGGACGTCTCCCACTCCCCTGCCTGCATCTGTTAAAATAATCAACTGCCCCAGTCCTTCCCCTAGAGTCGGAGACTACCAGCCCGCTTGTAAAGGGGGGAGCCACGACTGTGGAACAAAAGCACAGCTGTTACCAAGCTGTGTGAGAGGGAGGCAGGATATGTCAGTCAAACACCATGCAAAAAGATAGCCAGAAAGCGAAACACCGAAATCTTTTCACTCCTAGCCCCTACTGCGGTGAGGAAAGTATTTCCTTGCGGCAGTGGGTGCAAGCTGAGGTATCACCCTAAAAACAGTTTTTCTCCACTTTTTGCAGCTCATTATTACAGCTTCTTTCTTTCCTTGGGAAAATAAGCTGAATTAAAAGGGGGCCAACTCCAGCCAAATCTGGTAAGTACAGAGGGGACCCAGGGCAAGTACAACACAGAGGACACCATCTCCCTGCCTCAGGAAGCCTGCAACCTCATAAAACGGTTGCATGAGTGAGGAAGCATCAAGAAACGGCAGAATTGGTCTCCAGTAAATCCTTCAGACGAAGCCTGTCCTTTACAGCTTTCTTTTCAATCCATTCCACCCACCTTTTGTCCTTTATAGCTTTGGTTTTTGATCCATTCAAGCTACCATTCCTCCTGCCACGAGCCTGGGCCAGGAAGGCGGTAAGCTAAACGGTGGGTTAAAGCAGCTGACTGCAGCCCCTGTACTCTTCTGCAAGGAAAAGGCAGAAGCAGAGGGACAAGGGAGGACTACTCACATGCTTTAAGCCAACCATTACCCTGGTGGGCACCGCTCTGGGCGCTCTGTGTCTTACAGCGCTGAGGCTCCGGGGAGGAGAGGCCGGCTCGATGGCAGCAAGGAGGTCTGCCTAAAGAAGAGACTCTGACCCTGACCAGCAACACGCAAAGGCTGCTCTGGAAAGCGTTTAAATGACAACAGTTCCCTTGAACGAGCTCTTTCTATACCAACTCCTGCTCCTGAGCAGCTTCTCTATCTCACTCCAATTTAATCATTGTTTTCTAGTTTGGCTAAAAAAGACTTCCTTTATCATAGCCATTTAAAAATCATATTGTTAAAAGCATTTTTCAGAATGAACCTCTATACCTTTTTGTAACTGAAAACACATACATATACTTAGATATAACAACAATCATGTAATCCACAGGGCCTTTCTGTTATTATATTTATAAGGGATTTTTACTCATGGAACAAGAGATTTGAATATTGGTATAACATGGGCAAGGGCTACGGAAATTTTTTTTTATGTCTCATTAATATTTTCTTACCTGATATATAATATTCATTTCACATTAGTCTTCTCTGACAGTCTAATGTCTCTCATATTAGCCTTTTTAGTTCTACACAATAATTCAATTTAGAATGATTCAATACATGTTCTAATTGAAAACTGCAGCTCATTAATTTCTAAACATTCTTGGTATTTTAGACTACACCTGTTCCTTTGGCATATCCTCTATTTTGAATTCATCCACTTCTTCCTGAATAAGCTATGTTGCTATGATACAAATGCTGTCACAGTTTCTTTCTTCAATATACTCTCAGTACACAGTCATACTTATTTAGCATAAATAAGACTGAGAGGGCAAAGTTTCCTAATCCTCTTTAACTACCATTTGATTCAACCCCATGAATCAAGGTGAAAATAATTTTTACTCTAAAAGATTCCTGGAGTTGTGACATTGACATGAAACATTCTTGCAAAATTTCTAACGGTGAAATCATACTAATGGATCACCTCACTGTGGAAAAAATTACAAAATGCGGTAATCCCAAGCGTCTGTTAGCACTCCTTGCAGACCCTGATAACAACCTTCTAGCTGCACCCGTGTCCATGGGCATAGCTGCGCCAGTGCTGCCGGTCAAGGTCTACATTCATTTTATAATATAATTAGGCAGACTCAGAAAATGAAGCAGCCTGCTCATCCTTCAAAATGAGTCTCCCACGTAGGCTCCCAGTATCCTTGCATAAATCCCTACTTAAATTAGGATTGATTTAAAACCTGCAATGAATGAAACCAGAGTCTGGTTCCACGCTTTTGGCAGTGGAATTACACCCTGAAGAAGTCCCAAAGTCAATTTACCAGATTATTGCCACCCACAAATCTTCTAATCCCTGACTCAGGAAGTAACACATGCCTAACTTTTTCACCAAGATAACCCACAAAATGTTGAGAGAGGACTAGAAATAACAGGCAGAAATGCCTCCAGGGCACTCCTGCGGATAGACTAGTCAATATATGCCTTCAGATTTCAAAGTAAGGGAAGTAACATTGAAAGAAAAAATTGTTCTCCTTTTAAAAGAAACATAACAGAGACGAAAACTTGAAAACCACTATGATGCATGGAATTAATTTTTTTTTAATTA
Organism: Struthio camelus; assembly: GCF_040807025.1. Lineage (NCBI taxonomy): Eukaryota > Metazoa > Chordata > Aves > Struthioniformes > Struthionidae > Struthio > Struthio camelus. Next base: position 21,494,898 of record NC_090947.1, on the reverse strand, counting down.
GATTAGATTTTGTTAAATTATTCAGATGCAGTCCTCTGCCTTTGTTTTCTTACACTGACCACTTCTATGAAAGAAGTTGCTGCCCTGGAAACCAGGTGGCCAGGCACTGTTTGCAGTTCGCTAACAGTTCCTCCTCCAGCAGCACATCGGTTCCTGCTAGGAGCCGAAAAGAATCATTCTATATCCTGTTGGCCAACTTTCCAGTCTTCTCATTTCTCCTTTTCCACACACGGTTCATCTTTCCTATTTACACCCTCTTAGTTTCCTAATTAACACTTATAAATGCCTCTGTCGTGTGAAAATTTTCATGCAAGGGTAGGAAGCATCCCATTTCCCTGAAGGAAGCTGTGGCTGGTAAAAATTCTTAATCAAGACAGGCATTCTAGAAACTACTGTCTCCAATGGCCAAACTGAGCATCTCTGAAACACATGTAAGTAACATATTTATTTGAAAAATGGATCATTTTGAATATGGGCTGGCAATGCAATTCCCCATAATAAATGTGGGTTACACAAATTCTTTGCCTTTGGGGGAGAAGCAGGAATTGGCATGTGGCCAGCTTATATAAACACTACCGCAGCAGAGGGACTTTGGGTAGTTTTTTTTTTTTTTCAGCAAGTCTGTGACTTCTTGTAACATAATTTTCAGTTGATGTTAATTTTTAGTTGAAATCTACTAGTCCTACTTCCTAATCACTAACTCAAAGATCTGCCATTGGGAATTTCAGAGGCATGTGATCTTCGGACAGGAAGATTTTCTTTTGAGTACAGGACACATCAGAGATTGAAAAAAAAAAAAAACCCTAAGCTTGGGGTACATTTTCATTTCTTAAATTCAGTCATTGAAAATGAAGAAAATATTTGGCCAGCATAAGCGTTTTCTTCTTATTTAGTCATGTTTTCTATCTCATCTTACCAGGCAATTTTTAATTTGTACTGCTAGCATCAACTAGCACTCTAAGTGATATTGCTTATATGACTTCTAACATTGTTACTGTTTGTATTTGCAACGATAAAAATACCCCAGGACGATTAACTCATAAGCCCCGAGACAAGTTATCTAGTAATCTCTCAGCATTTCAACTTGCTGAGCAATGAGTCTGCTGTAAAAACTTCTGTTTATGACAAGGTGATTGTCAGCTTCCAAGCAGCAGGCTGCAGCTCTGAGACAAATGCTAACGGGGATTTGGAGCCTGAAGTGAATGTGAAGCTGTCACTTAGAGACTGAACACTTCCAGTTCTGTGAAAGATACAAACCTACATGATACTCTTGGAATTTTTCACTATTTGTATTAAACACATTCCTACTCTAATCCTCAGCCAAGTCACAAAAATGCCTGAATGCAAATGTAATTCACTATCATATTAGTTTTGGTAAATACTTCAAGACTTTTCTGGCAACATAAAATCACCAGAAACCTTCTTCAAACAATACTCTGTTTGATAGATAAGGCATAAAGCTTTTAAAACATGTCACAATTACATGGAGAATGGAAACGGGGAATATAACCTATCATATTTTCACAGTATTCATTCACTCTGCTCTCATTTAGGAAAGGGAAAAGGTGTTTGCCTTCAAGCGCTACTAATCTAATCCACAAATTGGAATCCATAAAAAAATGTATTAATTCACATACATGTACAAGTAAGGTTTAATAGGAGACACTATCCTTTGTGATTCCAGCTTTAATGTTCCTTAGGCAACCTATTTCAACTGCTTTAACTCTAACCAAATACAATAATAATCCTCACTAAAAATATATATAGGCTAAGTGCACTATAATATGATCTTTGCTTCTAGAAACACATGATCTTGCAGTTATTCTTGAAGTTGTGTTTAAGTCAGGAGTATCAGTACTAATATGACAAGGGTTAGAGCAAAAACGGTTCTCAGAATTAGATTTTTCAACTTGATGGCTCTTATATTGCTTAAATATTAGGACTATAATAACAGCAAATGCCAGAAGTAGCACAGTTCCTAACTGCTGATGCCATGCAGAAAAAAGGTTAAACATGGAAAAGTTTTATGTTCTAAAAGTTAACATTCTAGCTAAGACTTTGCAAAACTGTCAGAGTTGCTGCCTTTGCTGACAACTAGTGTGACAGGTTTGAAGTAATAAGAGCAAGCAGTTTATTGAGCTTAGTAACAAAACTGCTCTCCTTACTTCGCTCGTATTCAGAAGAAAAAAAAAATTCAGCTAGAGATGAAAACTAAGCATGAAAAATTTTTATCTGAAAATATCTTTTTCTTGTGAGAGACAAAAAGGAAAGAAGCAAGGGGTCAGAACAGATCAATTCCTGCAGCATTAACCACAGGGTAAATTATTCTTCCTTTTTTCTTTCATGGCCTAATACTTCCAAATACTTCTTTAGCCACCTCTAGCTACTTCTCTTTCTGCTACCACTTCTAAAACAAGCATTTTTCTCGTCGCACGTTTTAAGGGTTTGGTAACCACTGTTATGAATGGGCAATTATTAGTGGACCAGATGTGCCTGCCTGTCATGGGATTATCCAGTTGAAAAGGGGATGAGACACCAGACCGCCAAAGCTCTGTGGCCTTTTGATCTTTGTATAAAGGCCAAATGATTAGGATTTGTATGCGTGAGCATGAAAACAGTCACCACTGTAAAACTACTTCTTTCCCCCCTCCCATCTACATGAAAACCAACACCACGCTGCAAACAGTAAGAAGAGAACGGAGCTCGTATGAGTAAGGATAAGTAAGAGGAGAAAAGGCACGGAACGCAGGCTCTCCTCGCACACAGTTACGCAGGGTACAGAGTTGCAGAGGGTATAAAACATAAGACATCTTGGATCTCAGTTCACAGCAAAAGGCGCCACTACCAACGCTTCCTGCCACCCCGGCTTTTCCCTGTGAGTCTCATATTCAGCTAGCGACCAGACCTGACCCTGCTTAGTTTATGAGATTAGACACAATCGTAGCCCAAGGTGATTATCACCAGCTATACAGCGTCACATTATAAAGTCTAAGTGAGGTAAGAAACTTGTAAATAACAAAATTATCCCTTTATAGGTCTCTTAATTCAACAGTCCAGTCTGTTTCCTGGAGAAGTGATTAGTAATAGAAAATAATTAGGAGACGCCAGATGGGAGGAGGAGTTTAAAAAAAAAAAGACTCAAAACTCACATAGCTTAGGAAACAGAACAACAAACGACAGAGCTGCCAGCTAGCAACCCACTGCAGTCCCGCACAATCCTGGAAGCTCTTGGCATAAGCAATAAATGACAATCACATGCCTCCTTTAGGAACTGCTCTGAAAGGAGACCCACCTTCTCTTTTTGTGACCACTGGAAAGATTACGCAGTCTTGAGAAGACACAAGAAGTCATGGAGAAACCACAGCTTAAAAAAAAAAAAAAAAAAAAAAAGCCTTCACCTCCACGTATATGGATGTGAGGCTTTCCCTCTGTACATGTAGGCAGCCTTTCTGGAAACCACAAGTATAAGATCCACAGCAAAAGGGAAACAGCAGACTCCTGCAGAACATGAAGACTGAAGCCATGACAGTTCTCCCTTGCTCATGAGGACCTGCGGTGGATCTCTGTATTTCCCCAGCTAAGGTCTGCCAGGATGGACAAATCTCTCTTCATCTACAGAGCGCCTGAAGGCAGTCATTCTCTTCAAGAGCTAAGGCACATTCCCCCTCCCTGGGATCCTTTTTGCACTAGCCAATTAAAAAGGAAGGAAACTTCTGCCACTGAAAAAGAGAAGCTGAGGACATATGGTACTTCTTGAAGGACACTTGGAAGAACTGCATTTTACTAGCTAGGGCCTCACACTGATTTACCTCTCACAACACTCTGAAAAATACAGGAAAAGAATAATACCTTATTCATCACTAATGGTTTCATTTTATCAGTAACAACACACCTAGTGTTCTTCAGGCTTAACTGCACAGCAGCTGTACTGCTTTATAGTCTTTCTGACAGCTATGCCTGGCATTCCTTTTCCAAAGGCTTGAGGAGGCACGTGGCATATATCGAGGGCAATGACTCCCAATAGTTTTGCTCAGGGCCTGGTCTGTGGGTCCGAGGGGGCATTCAGGAACTGAATTCTTCTCCCCAGGACTGGACCCCTGACTGCTCACAGCAGCTGGCTATTCTCAGTATAATGAGACACTGGATGAATGTATCTCACGTGCCAGATCATGAAAAAAACACACTTAAATGATAAAGCACAAGATCATATGACAAATCATCTCGACAAGTTGTCGAGTGACTTCTATCTATGAAAAGAAGTTGAAGTGCGGTGCTTATCCTCAACTGTGCATAGCTACAAAATGGTAGGGAAACATCTCTGCAGGAGTAGCAGCATGACAGAAGGTGTGTTGTGCATTTGAAATACAACCTGACTCAAACCCCTCCTAGATGTCTGAAGTTTGTGCTGCTTTATTTATTTTTAACTTTGAAATACTAGCGCAACAGCAAGCACTCGGATTACCAGGCATGCAACTTTCATTTCGCATTAATACCACACCTCACTGTGTGGGCATTAAATTAACTGTGCTTTGGAGGCACAAGCAGGCAGGTGAAGGTCCTGAGGGGTTAACTGGAATCAGCTGGGATTCTGCTTGCATAGTGAGGCACTCCCAGAATACAGCTGGGCACTTACAGGGAGCTCCCAGGGAGAGGGAAGGAGGAATTCAGGCCAGGACACACAGGTGAGCCACAAACTGCAATTAGCACTGGAGCCAAGCTCCAGCTCCAGTTAGAGACTATTAAAAAAAAAATCTGGCTTGCTAATTTACCCTTGCTAAGCATGAGCTATTGACACGAGAAAAGCTAAAAATTCTGTGACCTGGGAATTACTCTTAGCAAAGTTTGTGCTTCGTTTGGGAGCTCTGAATCTTAATATCAGTTTATATAATCTTTTTAATGCGTCAATTTTACTGCCACACCGAACATAAGTAAGGGCTCAGTTTAAATGAGTATGAATGGAAAAAGTACTCCGTAGTTTGTAGCAAAGAAAATTTTCTTCATGCTGATGCCTGCATGCTGGATACCAAGTGCAATTAGTTTGCCTTTCTTGCTTAATGAATATATAATTAAATTAAAAACTTATAAAAACGTTTCATAATTACTTGCAGTCTTATTCTGAAAGATATATATGGCATATATATGCCATATACAATGGCATATATGGTAACAGGTCCCTCCCACTCTAAATGCTAAAGCACAGACAGTGAAGATGAGGAAGACTGAGGGTGGGGTAATCTATGCCGAGTACGAAACTGCTGATAAGTTGGAGTAGCTACCTAAAAAGACTTGTCTTCCATTGTGTTAGGAACTTTCTTGGTATTGACAAAGTTGTCTGTGCTTTGAAGTCTCTGCTGAAAGATGGGCTAAACCCAGAAGAAATAAATAGAAGTTTTTGCCTTCCACAGAGTTATGTTTTATTTATAAATTACATTAAACTTACAGAGTGATTGTCATGGACACCCGCGCAGGGACTGGTAAAGGAACATTTGTGCGAAAAAGAGTTGACAGTCTCCCCAAGTTAACCCACAGGATTCTTCAGTGCTCAGTCTTTAAGTGTACTTTAAGGTAAACATTTTTCAATTGTATTTTGAACAGGATTATTGCTTTGTTGCTAGCCTTGTTCTGGCTACAGCTGGTCTAGAGTTTTCTATGTTACATGCCCATCTTTTCCTGTTAAAATTAAGTTAATTCTAGTAAGTGAAAAAAATGCTTCAAACAACTTCCAGCATCAAGATTTCTCCGCTCTCAAAAGTATACCTGCTTTCCTGATAATTAAGACAGTGTCTTCTTTTCACTCACCATCAGTCCTAGTACTGGTATTACTGGACACCAAATAATGTTGCCAAAGGCTATCTTCTTCCACCATGGACCTTGCTAAGAGGGCTTACGCTTTTATGACAGACTGTTGCAACTTCCTCTGTTAGATTTGCTGATGCTCTTTCACCAAAGATAAAATGAGCCTTGGTGAAGGAAGCTTTTTAAGCAGATCTTACTGACTAGCAGATTTGAGTAAGAACAGTAGTAGTAGTGTCATTAATGAAAATATACAGCAGTTCAAGGTTGGAAAGTGAGACCGGTCCCTCTGTGAACACCCATGACTACGACCCTTGATTTTGTATGTGGAGCCTGTTATGAATCCATTAGAAACATACACAGAAACTGCAATTCACTTTGTGCTCTGGATTATCTTTGGAGGCAGGCTTAAAAGCATGTTTTGTACTGTAACCACACAGATTTGTTTCCAAATCTCCCTGATCAGACTTGTGGACAATCAGACAGAATTCATCATTATGGAGGACAAAATGGTATTACCACTGTAATCATTAGAAATATAACAAAAAAGTGCTTTTGTTGGATGACTGCTGCTATGACAAACCTTCTCTCAACTCCTTCCATCTTTAGGAATTTAATTGGATGTAGCAGAGTCTAGAAGTTTTTTTAATTGATTTGCAGTTACTGAAAAGTTTCTTGAAGAAATACCACTTATCATCAATGTAAACAAGAATAAATGTGATTCAGTTGCTATCCTAACATTAACTTCAGCATTTCATTCTGAAAGAGTGAATAACTCATAAGTGAATTTTTCATTTTTTCATAACTAACACTAAAACTTGGATGAAGCATTCACACAGTCCCTTATGCCAATATCTTAAAGGTATGTCAAAATGAAAAAAAGTTTTAATTTCATGTTGCACAGGGCTTTTAAGAAGAATTTTGATGTATGTATCTAGCTATTTATTAATTTCAGAGAGCTACCATTTTTATAAGGTATTTAACTGAATCAAGTCATCTGCTACAAAACCACAGTTACCTTTGAGGGTGAAGAATTTGCAGGGGCCCATCAGTATTCAAGGACATGGGAAGAGCAGTAAATCTTATGATACTGGGTATTATTTCCACTTCCTCATTAGGCCATACAGACTGAATCTGCATGGGAAGCCCTCTTTCAAAAGGATTTCAGACCCCTTTCTTAACAGACCACGCAGACCATGATGACTGCATAATTTTGAGTTCTGAACAATCTGCAGACTGTTTTGGAAACCAGCATTACCTTTTTAGTACAGTAGCCACAACACCTATTCAGGGCATTTGAGCATGACAAGCACTCTCCTGTTTTCAATCTCTACTCCTCCCCTTATCTGTGACTATTTATTAATTTTTTCATAGGTCATGGAAGTCATAAATCATTAACCAAGAATTATTTTAATATATACTTGCAGATGGCAAGCAGTCAACTTCCTTCTCATAATCAGTGAAGCACATGCTGGGTGGTGGATTAGATTTTCATGCTTTTCCCATTAAAACTGTATCTTAAATCACACCACAATATGGTCTCTTGCAGGACTCAGTAGTTACGAGTACTGCAATTTGTGTCCTACAACCCTCATTTAATGACTACATAATTTTTGTCTTTTCATCTTTTACCATCTTTAAGTCCTTCCCCTTTTCTAAGGCTCATTTTTAATGCAATACACGTGACAATTCACCCAATGCACATTGAATTCTTCTACTATAAACTAATTGCTGAAAAGAGTGGGGAACAAATGAGGTAGTGTTAATGCACGCTAGGAGACATCTACCATACCTTTGTGGCATTCCCAGCCACTGCCTCATACCAGATTCACTGCTAGGCGAAGGGCTCTTTAATATTTCATTTTCAAGTTTTAGGTGTGTTCTCTGGCTGCCCAATTTCATCTACTTGATTTTATGACAGATTGTGAAATTACATCCCTACCAGCTGTTCCACAGTTGGAGCCTGTGTGTTTCTCCATTCCTTCTTCTCAGGAATTTATCTTTTATACACCACTTATATAACACAGGATTGGGCAACAGTCACAGTCACAAAGTTTAGATTCAGATCTGAATATCCTCAGAATCTGCAAAGCTGAGAAACTTATTTTAGCTCAGAGGGATCTCTGTTCAAGACCCAGATTTTTTTCCTCTGCTTCCTGAGGAAGTAGCAAAAGGTGTAAAGTTAAGAAGACTACAATTTAAAATTCATAAAGATGCACAACTGCCAAATACTGCGCCCTGCAGAAATTTTCTTCAACATCAGTAGGATAATGTTGTAGCACACAGCTTAGGCTATTTGAATCATAAGACAACATTTTTCTTGTTGTAGTTTGGACAATTTTCTTTGCATTCTTTGTTAGAATTGTCAATATTCATTCAGTAATACATTTCATATTGGATAACAAGAATGCACTCTTCCATCTCTCTCATCAAAGAGAAAGAAAACTACTCGACCTATTTAGAAGTGTCCTACAGGAAAGCTTTTTATACCCTAGTTAAATCATTCAAATGACTGTTCATAATAAGGTAAATAATATATTATAAATTCAAGCTTTCAAAGAAATATCATTAACAATCAGGAGCCTGCAAAAAGACATTCTGAGCAATTCAGCAGAGCATACGTATCTTTTTTCTTATTTCATTTTATGTATTACTATTTTACCCAAAATACTTCTAATCTAGCAGAGAGCTCGGGCCTTCTATTTAACTGGAGATTTGTAATCTCTCCTGTGCTCCTCTTTGATAAAGTGTTACTGTTTTACAGTATGTAGGCTTTTAAAAAGGTGAGAGAAACATTTCCTGTCATCTAGCACTTGGAATCATGTTTTAAACGCAAATTACTCATTATGCAAGCATATATATCATGACTTCAGTGTTTTTTATATAATTAACTGACACTGGGAAAGTCCCTCCAAGTGTGATGCAGCTGCCCGTTTGTACAGTCCTCAAGTCACTCAGCGGCATTCATCCCATTTGAACCTGACACAGTTCACCCAGGCTGTCACGGTGACAGCGTTAATGGGTGTGCAAGTAGTCAAGCCCCCCTGGCGAGTGATAGGAGCATTTGGACAGCCCCCCGAGGGTCTCCTCTCCCCTTTCTTTTCCCCCCACACCTGCGTTGGCTCTCAGTGCACCAAGACACGCTCGCCATAAGATATCCGGCAGGGCCACTGCTGGGTCTCTCTCCCTTCCCACTCTCCCCTGCTTTACGACGTGCAGAGGAGGGAGAGAGAAAGGATTCGGCAAGCTTTATCTGGACCCTGGGGCTTATTCCAAGTGCTGATGTTACCCTAGGTGCTGGTAACAGAGCTGAATGCCTAAGGTATCTTCCTTGGAGATTCGCTGGGTGAAGGGGCACGCTGGACTGTGTGCCATCTTCCAGCAAGGGCCCTGAGAGGCATACAGGCAACGGAGATGTGCCCTCTGCTCCCTTACACAGTAAAAGGATCACACAATGCCTTCCCGGGTAGTCTGGGGTAGTAATCTCAACTGGATAATAGCTTTGAAGTTAAACAGAAATCTCTGCATTTAATTATACTGTGATGCCTTATTGTTTCCACATCAGTACGTTTCCAGGACAAATAAAGTGAAAAGACTCAAAAGCTGGGCTTCAGGCCAGTAAAGACCATTGCAACTGAACTACCTTGCACATGAAGCAAGTTTAGTTGTTTATAACTTCTGAACAAACGGTGTGGGATGCTGTAATTAAATGACTAATCTATCTAAAGGTTTATCATCTAAAATTTCTATCTGAGAGAACTACTTAGTAATTCCTGTGCTATCTCATGAAAAATGTTTCAAGAGAATATATATATTTTGTTGGTGAGTTTGACAGAACACCATGCATTCTACAGAAAAAAACAGTATCCTTCAATAATAAACATTGAAATCCCTTTACTATGAAAACTTCTTCACCAGTCTAAAAAATTGTGATAAAATAAAAACAAGTGAGAAAAGCAGATATTTAACATGGTCAGCTAGCATCAATATGCCTACCAATATTTCTTTTGTCAAAAATCATCTGATCACAATAGGACAAACAGTGAAGATCCATACTTTAAGTTGGGCACTTCATCTCTCCATCCAGTGCAGGATGGTAGATTCTGCTAGAGGAAGACTCAACCAACGTGATGCGCTTCCCCTCTCTGTGGACACTATCTGGAGCTTTACTATCACAATTTAGTCACGTATGTTGGAAGCCCTCAGTGTGACCTTTCCTGCTTCTCTTTGAGGGTGTCAAGATAAGCTACACATACATAGGCACCTAGCAAAAAATTTTTAAAATACATTTTAAAAAGAATTTCCTATGTGGGCTTTTCAATAAGCAGAAAGTAGTTAGTTTAACTTGATGGAATTTATATTATGTTTTCTTTAAGTTTAGTCTCTGCCACATGAAGAAAGTTTCAGGCAGTTGCTTTGTCTGCCTGATACTGCCACAGCCTCCTTTAATGTTTCTATTTTTCACTGGTTCTAAGATTTTTTTTTTGTTCATTTTTCATTTTTTATCCAGGATGCAGTTAGTTCTCAGTTGATAACGCAACTCTCTGAAGAGAGCAATCCTTCTTCATAAGTCTGGCTGAGGCCAAAAATAGTTCTGTCAATTTCTGACAGGCTGAACTTAGTCAAGTGAAATGTTTTAACATTTTATCATCTTAATGAACAGGCTTATTTATAATGTGGGCAACTTTACTGTCATTGTATGGAGATAGCTGAATAGATTATGGAATGCATTTTGTTTGGGGCATGCTGAAGAGATTAAAGAATATATTTTTGGATCAAAGGGCAACTGTCTTAGACACTGTAAACAATTTTTTAAGATGAAACATCCTTAGCCCATTTGAAATAAAGGAGTGGCATAATGGTAACACCTGTAACTGTGAAAATAACTGAAGAAAGGGACCTGACAATGATAAGTAACAAATCTCTGGCTCACAGAAATTTGCAATATGCAAAAAATTACCACTGGAAAAAACTATAATCATTTTAAATGTTACTATTAATACAATACTTTGCACAATTAGGTACACTAAATATCTACAGATACTTTTAGTATTTTATAGTGGGGGGGTTGAAAGTATAAAATAAAAAGTCTAACAAAAAAAAGTGTGGGTTAACAATTGCTTACCCTCTTTTCTGCTACCTCATCCTCTCCTGTAGACTCTTTGCCATCATGTGCATCTCTCAGGGTTGGCATATGTTTTTTGTGTGCTGGCTCTCTGTTTAAAGTTGTATATCCTATGTGTTCATAAATTGGATTTATTGTCATCTTGGCAATGTATTCTGCTGCCTTGGTTTCAATATAAAGAGTAATCAATCCATCTGTCACCAGGTCATGGATGGACTCAAAACGTTTCTCCCCAACAAAGTGCTTTCCATCGTAGTAGAGTCTGAAGTTTCTGGTTTGACTTCCAAATCTGCCTCAATGAAACGGGAAAGTATTTTTTAAAGAACAGTAAGCAAGAGTAAAGAAGAGTAAGCAAGCCTTTGCAAACAATAAAAATACTTTATCACTTAAAGCTGTGACTATGCTCTGTGTCTGGTCCAGACGAGAACTGCAAAATTCAACTACTAAATACAGATAGGAAGGAGAGAGTAACAACAACTGCGGATATATAGCCAAACCAGTGACTGCCCCAGAAGGAGCTGTTTGTTCTCTTATTCTTTTAGACCTTCCATTATCCTGTGGAAAAACTGAAAATTACTTCACACTCTATATGGCTTTTTTTAGTACTTTAGTACTGCATCGCTGTACTCAGTTTGCTTGGCTCTGATATGAAGAGTTCTCATAATAGAGTCCTCTATTACAGTTGATCAATACGGAGTTTTGATGCAGTCTTAGACCTCTGAACCCCTGCTTTTTTGCAGGAAGAGGCCATTCAGGGTTCAGTTCAGCTTCAGTGCCAACAATTACACTGCAGCAGAACTGCTGCCAGAACCGGAGCAGCACAGGACAAAATGGCACAAGGGCAAGCATTCTTTATTGCTGGCCAAAGGCCAAGGACTAACTCTTCAAGCTTTGTACAAAAGTTCCTCTGTGTTATGCTTGTTAAGTCCCCAGCTTCAAGCAAATCTTTGTAATATACAGGATATATAACCCATAAGCTATCTGGCACTAGCAATTCTGCAGTCTTGGTGAAATAGGATTTTGATACAACCTTTTAACAACCATAAATAAGAATGTTGATTTTACCTGAATATTAACATCTTTTCTGAAATTGTACTTTGAATCTGGAACAATTTTCTGCCTGGAAGCAATCTAAACATGTGAAAACACATCAGTGTTTGCATTTGGCAACAACCAATGCCTTCCCTGCAGAGAAGATGGAAGCAAGAAGCTGCTTTCACAGCTCACTCCAGTGTTATTCCTTGGTCAGACAGCAATAAGCGTGGCTGCTGAGGGTACGGGGCCCTTTCATGCGGTCAGACGCACCAAATAAATATTAAAAACTAAAAAGGATGGATTGCTTTTATTTCATAAACAAAAGCTTCACAGGAGATTTTTTACGAATAAACTGTAGCTTTGCTGAAGAGGTTCCTTTTCAACAGGGCCTTGCTGAATAGGGGAAAGCATAAATTTTTATACGTTGCCTCAGGTGGAATATATGTATTCTTCTTCCCAAAAAGCTACTATTGGAAATACGGGCAAAATCATTTGTTCTCTTGTTTTATGAATCAAAATGCCAAACCTTCCTATCCCCCTAAACAACCATCTGACACTGACTGTAATTTCAGGAGCTGCTATTTTTAAAGAGCGCTCACATATGAGGCAATGTTCTCCTGAGGGGGCTGTCAGCAGAATTCACATCCTGTTCAGTAATAAAGGAGGACACAACGTGTAGAAACTAAATGGGCATTTGACTGGAAACGAATCAGGTACTTCTATTCACGTTTGTATGGAACACACACTAAAGGTTCCCTGAATGAAGCAGAAAAGCAATAATTTACAAAATGATAAAAAGAAATACATTTTTATCAAATGCTAGTTTAATCATAAGCTACAATTTGGACTGAATACATGGCATTCAGAAAGGTGAAAGATAACGTCCTAAGTTACACTATAAGGCATAGGAACATGTTCAGGTTCATTCTTTCAAAGCATCTAACTTCAATTCACAAGCCAGCCACACTATGTCTTTGAGAAGACTAGGCACAAACCAGTCTTAACTGAAATGCTATTTCTTTACTGAATTTCTTCTTCCCTCCTACAGATTATTTTCTGTCGGTTAAATCTGGAAGCTGGATATGTATTCTTTGTCTGTCCATATCCACCAATTTTATCTTCTTCCATTACAACAGTAAGCTTTCAGAGGCACGTATTGTCTCTAAGTTTTGTATTCATCCAGTGTCAAGCACAATAAGGGACTAATCTATATGGATCTCATAGTGGTATAGCAACATAAATACATAGGTTGCTGTACAAAGCAGCAAAAACTGCTCAACTTAAAAAGCATGGCAGGCTGGTCTTGACCATGAGATGGATTCCTTGCATGCTCTCCCTCCACTGTCAGTGGAGTCAATACAAGCTAACAGTGCTCAGCACTTGGCAGCCCCAAAGCGAGGAACCTTCATAACCTTCTGCCAAAGTCAGTGGGAATAATTCACATGGAGCAATACAAGTGCTATGATGTCAGGATTTGGCAGGAGAAACCAAGGAGGTTTGAAGGTAAAGAATAGCAGGCCTTAAATAATAAAAGGCAATAGAATAATATATATATTTTTTTAAAAGAGATGTAGCAGGTGAAATGCCGTTCTAATCAGTAACATATGCTCCAACAGTACTTATAGCAGCAGAATCTTAAACAAACTGAAGGTCACTTATTGGTCTTCTTGGTTTTCTAGAAGAGAAAGCACTATACTAACCTCATTAAGAGAAGATAAGGCACAGAAAAGCTTCTCAGAGCCTATTACTAAGTACACATGATGTCTGGATTTAAATAACATTCTTCAGGGTCTAAAACAAAGTTCTGAAGAACAAGACATCCAAATATGGAGAAAGAATTTCTTCAACTTTAGATTAACCCTTTTCCCATTAAAGTCAGTAAGTGCATGGCCATATCCCAAGTTTATGTTTTCCTGAGAAGTCCCTATGTTGCACAGCTGATCTGAATGCTGTACACACAACATGTCTTAGAGAGAGGTATTACAAGGAATAGGATTGCAAAAAGTACATAACCTGTATTCCACTACTCCTGACCCACATGTCAGCACACAAGTACTTCTCAGACAACTTTCCACAATTTTAATTCTTTAATAGCATCCTATTCCTAAACTCATCTCTCCTGCACACCTCACAAATAGACTGAAACTTCCTCCTGCATTCATCTGGGGAACTGCACATTTAAATTTATTTTGGCATGTGTGGCCTTCTCAAGGTATGTTCAACATTCTCAGTTTAAAAGATATTAATCTAATTTAACAATTACCATTTAAAGATATTTAGATAAACTAATCTAGTCTGCCTCAGGGTCATAATCATTTGCAAAAAGTGCTTGTGTATCAGCAGCAAAAGGTGAAAATTTAATGTTTTTTCTTTATCTGTTTTCCCATTTTTCTAAACCAAACTGTTTCTTCTCTATTCATTTTTTAATGGATACACTGTAGAAAAATAAATTGTTTTACAAATAGAATGGTATTAGCAACGAGGGAGAAAAAAATGCCACACAAATCAAAGAATGACCAATCTCCTTTTAAAGATTCCACCATCAATAACATGTCTTTAACAATCTTTAGTTTTATTTCTCTCAAATTCATTAAAATTTCTTTCTGACTGCACAATGATAATATTTTGATTAAGTTACAATATAAATGCAAATGTACACGATCAATTAAATTTTCAGTCCCTTTGGTCTTATTTAATATTACGGGTTAAAATTTTCCATTAGGAAGAATATTTCTTTATGTTTACCTTTGCTATAATATTACTGCAGCCTGGTTAATTATGCATCACCGTGGAAACTAAGTAGAGCCAAGATTTGATATTTCAACTTCCTGAGGGTCTCTTCCTAAAGGGAAGCATTAGTCCCAGCTGGTTTTTGTTTAAGAAAGAGAAAACAGGACACAGACAATGTATGTTCTCTTTTGGTTTAAACAGAGGAAGATTAGATGTTTTTACCAGAAAAAGAAGTAGACCTCTAACATGTCAAACAGTCTTATTGTATCTATTGTGCACTTGTTTGCAAGCAGCAGGACCAACGATAAAAGACTTTTTTCATTCCAAGTTGTCTGAAAAGCAATCACTCTGTCTAGTCCCTTTGGTTGCCAATCGGGCAGAGTGGGTAACAACGTGGGAAAATGGATTAAATGATAGAGCAAATGCGGCTAGTAATAAAGGACTGAAGAGTTGAATTAGGTATCATACCATGAGAAAGATGGGGTTCAGACTCTCAGCTACCTACTCTGTATGCACCATTCACTGATGGGACAAAGGGAAGACATGAAGGACTAAGAGCCCATCTGCACTTTCTTACCCTTTAAGAAGATGGATTTTAGAGTCCAAATACAGAATTGCACACCAGCTATTCTCTCCTTTCACAGGCTATTTTATGATGAGAAGAGTATCTAGCCCAAACTAAAAACAAAAGCATTGTTTAAAATGCATAGCTGAGGCCAGACCACAGTTAAATTTAACACCCCTCAGGGCTACTCATGTCCTCATTACTTTCAATGAGTTTCACTGAGCTGAGAAATCTTAAGTTCTGTTCATGTGAATGAAGGTTACTTGGACTTAATCTCCTTGTGGAGAAAAAGTGTCTTAACTTGCTTTGTGACCAAAAGGTAAGAGTCTCATTTAAAACTAGCTGTCAGGATTTGAGTTCTAACCTCTGAAAACCCTTAACCAATTTTTAAGACTAAAGACCCGACAGCCTATAAAAAGCTATGAAGATATAAGCAACGTTGTAAGTAGGAATGCCTCCCGATCATGCTGTGTTCATATGAAAGAAAGCAAATGATTCCATGGATCGTCTTTTGGCCCGTGTCCTTGTCAAAGAGGATCTTAAAAACGCAAGTGCTTCATGCTGCCGAAACCTCTTCTACAGTTATCTCAGAAGGTCTCTGACTACTGAAAGCAGCTCATTGCTTCCCCCCCTGCCTTTTTTCCCCCCCCCCTCCTACTGGGGCTTGAATTTCTGAGGATGGCCAGGAAATTGTGGAACTTGCCATAGCCCCAAAGTGCCTGCTGGAGAAATAGCATCATCTCCAATACCTGTAAGGTAGCAGTGGTTTTCAAGAACACAATAGACATAAATGAAATCAAATGCAATAGAGATTGAAAGTAAAGGTGCATTTTATAAAAGGGGAGACAAAAAACCCAGAGTCACTGGCAGAGAACAGTCACAATAGAGATTTTCCCTGTGCCTTTTGGAGGGGCAGCATTGGCTGGGTGGCTGGGGCATGATGAATGTTAGTTAGATATAATGTTATCCCCAAAACCTCTTCAGACCTGTAGAATGGGCAAACACACGATAAGCGGAAAAAATGTGGCACGCATCAGAACAGAAAACAAGTTCCAGAGCTGGAATGGGCACGTGGCTATCCCCTGCCAGGCTAGCCCAGGGCAGACACAACCTTTGCCTCACTCTGTCTAATTAGGATCAGGTAAAAAAATTAAAACCGGTGCTGTGTCATTGACAACAGCCTCTCACTTGAGAGGGAAGATTTTTTTCACTGCACCGTTCCCTAGACTTCCTTCTCCAAGAGGGAAACAACGTGTGCAAATAGCATGCTGCAAATAATATAATCAGCACGTGCTAGAGCAGTGGCACCTTCCTGTGGATCGCGAGCAATGTCAGAGACAACACAAACGAGAGACAATGCTCTAGGGCAACAGCATAGATAACGCCTGCTAAAAACAATGAAAGCTGAAAGCGTTATCACCTTTTTGGACTATAATGGTGCACGTTTCACAAATAAATGTAACAAAATAAAAGTTTTCTTTATTTCCCTCAATGTCTTATTTTAACAACTTCACTGATTTTCATCATCTCACACCTTGAACAAATGTCAGCTGATCAAGGAACACATATGCCATTAATATGCAGTTAGATCGGTTACCATTTAAGATCATGCTTAAGTATGTTCTGGATTACGGACAGAATATTTGAAAATAATATGGTTGGTTTTGAAATGCAGCTCTTGTACAGTTGTATTACCTGTTCTTGGTACTGTGTTTTGATTCCTTCTAAACTGGATAGAAATTACGGGAACTGATTTGGTAACTTAATCAGAATCAATATCAAAGCTTTGGGCAATGTTTTACTGCCTTGTCTACTGGATGTGCCTCCTGGGAAGAAAAGGATTCATTCCTCACAAGGCTAATTCCTTATTTGTTCCTCACTGTAGTTAGTGATTAAAATACATTTGAAGCTTATATCTACATGGGAAAGTAGTAGAAGCTTGATATTTTTTGCCTTAGATGAAAGCAATCCTTTAGAGATTCATATTGACATGCCTGGAATAAAAACCCTCCGGAAACGTTACCAGCAGGAATGTCAGTGACTTTTGCAATTTCACATTAAGCAAATAATTATGCTCCTTTACCAAAAATTTCAAAGATTTAATTTTACTGCATGACTTCACGCTACTGAAATCTTCTCTATTCCCTTAAAATGGAACTTTCAGGTAATACACCACCTATTACCAGTTTCTGTTCAGCAAAGTTCAAAACGCGCATACAAATTTTACTCTAACGACATATAACATTTTTATTTTGGGTCATATATGATATTCTTTTCCAGATAAATTCAGACATAGAACAACATCAGGCCTATAATGAAAAGTCCACTGCAATCCTTACTATGGAGACGAAATTGCCATAGCATTATGCTCAAATATGTTCATTTTTGTTTCATTTACAGCAGTTTCTCCTACAGGGATTTAAATTACTCATGACTGTCGTACTACTGTGCTTGTACAGGTTTTCTCATACTAAAAGTGACTTGCTCTTACAAATGGATCTTACTAAGACAACACATATATTTTAATTCAGTGCATCAAGAAAACCTAAATGGATGACATGAAGTTAAAATACAAAGAAGTGTCCTTATCATAAAATAGCTTTACCAGTGCAATTAGTTTATACCATTCAGGCATTATCTATTATCTGCCAGGATGAAAAACAAAGGACTATGAGTTTTTGGAGAGGGGAGTGGGGAAGTATGGTTTTGTTGTTGTTGTTATTGTTTTTTAAATAATGTACTCTACAGGGAATTCTTCAAGGTTTCAAAGTTTATATTGGAACATATCATAATGGATTCTTTTTCAAAGTTTCCTCTAGATTAAAAATAACCACAGTAAAATTTTTGTTCCAACGAGATTTTGTCAAATTTGAACTGACTTAAGCCACCGTTAAGCCCAAACTTAGAATGTAGGTCTACTTAAAGTTATTACACAATGTGCAACTTATCTAAAGGTCATTTTCTGAATGTATTCTACCTCTGATCTTCTAGTAGGCACTCGTCTTTTTTTTTGGAAAAACAGCGTGATTTGCCAGCACACTCATCCTGCTCTCCAACATGATTTTTCTGCAAAGCTGCATTCCTTGGCAATAAACAAGCACAACAATATAGGATGAAATACTTACAAACATTTAAAAAGTCAAAAAAAGAAAAGCTTTCTTATTGCTATGTGTAAAAATGCAACCTACAGACTTGGTTCTAGGTATGGTAACGCAAAAGATGCACTGAAGCACAACTGAAAAAGCCCTGTGTAGGTAGGCACAACAGTAGTGGCAGGTACTTTCAGGCTGAAAAATCTGAAGCACTTTTGTTACACATAGCAATATTTGATGGCTCACAAAGCAAAAATCCTTTGTGGAAAAGGCTTGTAAAGATTATACTGTATATAAAATAAAAGGTGTATAAAACTGAAATAGCATTTTTCATCAACAGATTTCAGTGTGCTGCCTCCATTTTCATATAAAGAAATAGAGTGGTTAAATAAATTGACCACAGTGACCAAATGGTCCAACATCATGGTGCAGCACCCAGGACTCTCGGTTCCTGTGCGCGCTCTCAGACATTCCCAGCTTGCAGTGCAAATGTACAATGCAAGAGGTACAGAGACGGTAGGCAGAGCCAGAAACCAGTTTTTGTGATTTGTCAGGGCAAGTTGACACACAGAGGGAAACAGCCTATGGAATGACTGCATATTAGTGATTTGTGACATGATATCTTGCACACAGTAGTCTGAATACACTGTAGAACATTTGGACTATTATATGCATGATAGTTACTGAAAGGAATCTAGATTGCACTATATAGAAGCAACTGAAAAAATAAAAGCTTTGTACTATGAAGTCTTTTGAAATAATGTTTCATTTTAATGCACTAAACTACAATCAGAATTAAACTATTAAGAGAATATATTAGATGCCTTAGTATTTTCAAAACAGTGTTATGTTGCTAATGAAATCAATAAACTGCGTTATATGGGTAACCTCGCATAATCTCTCTTGTCTGGAGTTACTATTCCACAATGTTTTACCATCTATAAGAATTTAATTATCTTAGGAAGATGCCTGATCTGCTGTTAAAATGTTTTGTAAATTTACAGTGGGAGAGAACAGATGATAAACACTCATTGTAAAAATAATATGTCCAATAGAATCACCTATCACACCAGAGATTTTTCATTTTAACAGGACTCAATGAAACAGAATAAATCTAAAGGACTTAGTCCAGCTGGTACCCAGCTTGTTGAGAACACACGTAGCACATACAAATACATACACGCAACTAGTTTGGGTATCTAGATACTGTGAGAGAGAGCAGGATTTCTTTTTGGCTCCTAACAGCTCAGTAATAAAGAGTCACAGTTTTTCTATTATTATATTCTGTTTTTCCAAAACAATATTTCTTCCTGGGTGTAAGTGCAGCAGCAGCTAGGGAAGATCTCAGTTCATTACTGAAATGGTTAGAGTCCATTTAATCATCTCAAATTATAAAAGAAAAACAAATTACCTTGATTCTCTCTTCCTAGCACCTATCAAATCGGGAGGAGCTACACTGAGCTCAGCTGAGTTACATCTCCCTCATCGAGAGGGAAAAGGAAGAGAAAAAACTAGGCCAAATAATATGTATTTTGTCAGTTGTTTTGGTGTTTGCATAATTCATAAATATTTTGATTAAAATAATTATGAGATTAAACAACAATAATAAGGCTATTGGTGTTATTTTGAAAGTATATTTATACAGCACCCATAGTATTTACAGCCGAAGGACTTTTTGTGCTTATTGATGAAGTGTAGGAAAAAAGTTGTTTCTCCAAACACACAGATTTATAAACATGCATTTCAAAAGCATAAAAAAAAGAAGAGGCCAACTAAAGGACTAACTCAAAAATATGCTTCTAACTAGCACTTTCTAAAAGCAGTAGAGCAAAAAAGGCAATCCAGTAGAACCTGCAGAAGAGAGAAAAGAAATCTCCTTTTTTAAAAGCGAGAGAACCGGGAGAAGGAGGAGAGCGCAAGGCCAGGCACACTATGCACACGTAAATATATACATACTCATGTTTCATTATCAACTTACTGTATCATATTTTGACTTTTTACTACTTCAACTGTGGAGGCGCCTAGATGCCTCAATCCAGACAGACATTATGCACCATGAAAACAGCACAGTAAAGATTCTTTCTGGAGAGCTCTGCCTGAGGGTCTTCTGAGAGATGGGGCACAACGTTCCAACTCGTTGCCTAGGCTCCTCCTCAGCTTCGTGCTGAACGGACACATGAGACAACATGGGAAGAAAGTAAGAGGCTCTCTGATGCAGAACTGAGGCACAGAGAACTTTAAAGCCTTGAGTTAAGTCATATAGGAAGCCAAGAAGTGAAACCAGACCTTCCCGGCTCCATCACAGTGCCTAAACACAAGCCCAAGCATCTTCAGCATGCAACAAGTTATGGTAGGTCTCTGTGGCTCAGCAGGAGCCACAGTCAAAGGTGAACAGCGTGCTCTGCAAGGACACGGCATAAAACACACACAAACTGCGTGCGCTGAATGGACAAGCTCTTGGACAAGTTACCAAAAAGTTTAGAACACCACCAAAGCAGAGAAAACTTCTTCGAGAGGTGCTAAACTTACACTAGCAGGATAAAGTCTGCAGCAAACTGAATTGCCAAAGATAAATTAGACATTTTAGCCAAAAGAAAACAGCTGACAACAACAACAGATGGGAAGAGGAGGGAAGGAGAACAGGAACACAGCAAGAAGACATGAACCGTAAGGAAAAAAAGCATTCTCGTCTGTGGGAGGGCCTAAGTAGCCAGTTAATTACTCATTAAGGTTAGTATCTCTTTATTACTGTTCTATACACTTAAGCAAAGCCATCTCAGTAGTGCCCAGGTGCACTTACGTAACATGACAGATCCCGAGCAGGACAGCCATTCCAGCCGCTCCAGTCTGCACCGTCTACAGCAATTATCCTGTACGAATCGCCACATTAACAAAAGGTGAGGCGTGCACAGAGCGCTCCAGTTTCCAAGGGGAGTATATTCCAAAGCCAAAGACTCCACCTAACACTATTCTCTTTTCATCTTCTTTCCCATCATCTTTTTAGCTGCTTTGATCTATCCCCCATTGGGATCAATATCCAAAATACTCCAGCCAAAAAATGAAAGTAACATGAGAAATAAACCCATATGGCAGAAATAAGCACTTTCTGAGCTAGCGTGAGTGAACCCAGGAAGGACTACTCAAACCCAGTGCAATTTCCGTTTTCATCTTATAGCTTATTGGCAGTTCATGCACAGAGCAAAATGCTGATGCAAGTAGTTGCAGCAATCTGCCCTATATAAACGGGGCAGATAAAGATAGCTTTAATTTGCATCTGTTGAGTTTCATCTATCTGCCCTCTTGAATAGTAAGCCATTTTAGAGAGAGATTGGGCCTTCCTCTGCATATTTCAGACACTTACAGAAAACAAAGTACAGGACAGCGCACAAAAACAATCCAAGCAATTGTGATGTGAATTCTAGATCTCAGTGGATCATACCATTTAAGTTCTAAAATATCAACTGCAGATCCTTTTTCCCTTGAAGAAAATTTTAAGCTTACTATTTGCAGTTTCATTTTCCTCTCTCTAAATATTCCTCGATAACCTACAAACCCAGACCTGAATCCTCAAATCAGGTTATTTACTGGAAGCTGTGCATTCCATTTTATTTTGAAGTAATAGAGTAGATATTATTTAACTTGAAGTTTTATTTAGAAAAAGAAACTTCCTTTAAAAATAAGCTTATTTAAATACATGACCAACTGCTTTATATCAGAGCACAAAAGCGCTCCAAAATTTATCAGCACGCTCAATTCCCTGAGGCTAGCTCTAGCTCGTATGATGTATCCAGCCAACAGGATGACAGGTTTAGTTTCAGCAGAATTTAAGCTTTCATAAAAGAAGTATCTGGCTCTTCACAAGGAAAAATAAGCCCAGCACATTAGCTGGCATACCTGTTGTGTTAGCCTGTTAAAATAGCTTTAAGCACGAGCTGTTTCCTTCATTGAAATGAAGCCCCAGATACTGAGAGTGCCGAATTTTGAAACACTCCCTGAGCATTGTGTGCGTGGAAGCCCGGAGGGGAGGACAAGTCCTTCCCCAAGAACCACAGCTGCCCACAGCGCCTTGGGCATTTGATACTGAATAAAGGAAATGGACCAAAACGGGCCACGCTGAAACACATTTACCCCACTGATAGCTTTTGTCACGTTTTGGAGCAGTTCTCTTCAACCTAGCTAAGCTTTAAAGTTGGGGCATGGGGGTGTGTGTGTGAATACATACATACATATATATACACACACACACACACACACACGTACACATACACACGTATGTAGAGTTTCCCAGGTTTCTCAGTCGGGGACCAAGAGATATTGTATAAATATTTTAGAAAGGTTTCTAGAAACCTAAATCAGCCCTTGTTACTGCCAATCAGTGTCTCGCAGTAGGGCTTCAATTCAGGCAGAACATATATAGACAGAAAGACAGGCAAAGTCTAGTCCTTAAAGTGGTCTTTTTTTTTTCCTTCTACCAACTAACATGATGTCAGAATACTATTACTAAGATAAAGTGAAGGGATGTACTACTACTACTGCTATGCAGAGCTCCCTGTCTGTGCCTATTCATAGATCAGCCGTGGATTCCGGATAAGGTGTGGCCAAATTTTGCTACATTCATAATTAAAAAACGTAATTCCACTTTTACCACAAAGAAAGTTGCTTCAAATAATTTTCTGTCCCTGATTCCTCTCCCATGTCCCAGCCTGTATAACGAGGCTTTCTAGCAGAGTGCAGACGCGCAGTTTTGACCTCTGAATCTGTAGCCTTTTGCATACATGGAATTTGCCACACGTTAAGTAATCGCAGGGGAGTCGATGCATGTTCTGGAGGAGCACTACATGGGTGTCCCAAAAGAATCTGCTGAAAGGGAACAGCACACAACTATCAAAGCAATTGTCCTCTAAAATTAAAAAGGTTTATTTGCATCATTAAACTCTAACAGTCTGTCAGTTATGTCTCCTTTAAAACATTAATGGCCAGTTTGTTAATGTCATTTCATAATTTAAGGAGAGAGAGACTCAACATATCAAGTTCTTGGACAATACATAAAACTGGTTAAATAAACTAACGATTAATAATTCTTTACATTAAGTCTGCCTTCACAATTCTCTCCTGATGCCACATCATCTTGAATTTGTGCCCTAACCCTCAAACATAAAGAAAGTGTGATTCATAATCACAGCTAACATTACTACTTTTTTTTTTTTTAATCATGCTGCAGAACCTTATTTCAATTCATTCTCAATATCACAACAATAGAATTTGCAGGAAGGGAAACCATGGTAACCAACTAAACGTGCTACAGCAGATATCTGCTCAAAAGAACATGCAGTACCATCACACTTCAACGCCTACCACTAGTACAATCTCTACCAATTTCCTTTTTATCCTCATCCTAATTATTAAACAAGCTTTCAACCACAAAAGGCTACATTGCAAACCATGTCTTATTGTTACTGTTATTTGCTATGAGTCCTAGCATTAAGTACTGCCCTACTGTTTTGCCAAATTTAAAAGCAGACCTAATACCTCCAGGAGTTAATTAAGAATTTTCAGTTCTTTTCATCCATTTGGAACATCTAATTAACATTACAACATATTTTGTGTATTTTTATAGTCATAGATACTCCCTGATATGTATGGGCACACATATGTACCTATGCTAATTTTCTCATGTTAGTAATTTTTTTAAACTTTGCCTCAGGGTTGCAAACAATTTTCAGTGGCATTTTTTGATTTAAAATTAATTAGTAAATGCTGGTGATTTCTGCTCTGCTCTTTTTTAAAAATAAACTGTGAGAAGCCACATTCATGATTAAGTACAGGCATTTAAGACAGCAGGGTTCTGGTTTTCATGCTCTTGTTTGTGTTTATGCTTCATTCTCTTTCATACATACAGTGTCTGAACTGATATGATTTCACAGGCCTTCTTAGGCTCTGAACATCAATTTTATCTGAAGGACAGCTTTGAATATTTAACCAAACTCATACACTTAAAACAACATTTAGATTATCACTTTCTTTTGCTCTTATAATATATTTCTGTCTTTGTGAGAAATTCTGAGCAATTCGTTTTCTGGAAAATAAAACGTCTTTTGTTTCATATTTCAATTTAAAAGGGTATGTGTTAAAAAAAGATGATGCAAATTAATTGAACAATAACGGAGGAAAGAAAGTAGATGAAAACAGCTAATCAGAAGGTAGTCAAATGCAGTTTCTTATGTAAGTGGAAAGCAGATTTTATAGCAACTCACAGATAACCTAGCTAAATGAAAAGTTTATTGGCGTGAGAATCACTTGCTCCACCTTATTAAAAAAGAAGAAATATTCAAAATCTTAATTTTGAACTCAGTTAACTGTTCCACAGCATTGCACTAAGAATATTTGACTGACTTGATTAAGACCTTAAAAGCTATCATTTTGTCCTGTCCTCGTATCTGTCATTTAATCTGTGTTAGGCTATGCCTGTAGCTGCAACTCAAGAGTAAGATCCTTAGATTTACTAAAGCTAGTTCTATAAAAGCATCAGCCTAATGACATTAATAGGATTTTTTGACACAGGTCAAGAAATAATTTAGAAAGGTCTAGAGAACAATGAGAGAAAACTTCATGGCCCTGCTCATCCTAAACAGGTTGTGCAGTTCTGGTCACCTCATCTCCTAAAGATCATCCCAGAATAAGAAGAAGGCTCAAAGAAAGATGACAGAGATGATAAGAGGTATGGAACAGCTTTACTGCAAAACCTGAATTTATAGCCTAGGATTCATTCTTCTCTTTACAGATCGATAGGGGGAATGTGATTGGCATGGAAAAGGTAAATGGAGATCAATTGTTCACTGTTTCTCTTAATACAAAAACTAAGGAACATAAAATGAAATTATGAGATAGAATTAAAAAAAAAAAAAAAAAAGGATGCTTTCACAGTTGCGGACAGCAAAGTCTGCAAGAGTTCAAAAATGTGTTCAGAAAGCCACAAGACAAAAAAGAAAAAAAAATTATATCCATTACAGACCATTAAATACCAGAGGTAACAATTCTGCTTCAGAAGTCCCTGAGCAGCAAATCTTCAGAAGCTGGGAGTGTACACCAGAGAATTATCACTATATGTTTATCTTATTCTTATACTTTCCTTCCAACATTTCCTATTAATAGCTATCAGACAGAGGATCCTGGGTTGGACCGTATACTGTTCCTTTGATCTGACTCATTGTGTTCATAGTCAGAACTTACTCATATTGTAACAGAAGTTTATAATCTGGGAGAAACTCTTTGCAAACAATTACCCAGATCTCTTCCCAGATTTTCCCATTTCATGTTTGCAAAACAGAAAGGCAAATCAGCAGATACGAGAGAACCACTTCAATCACTAGCCCATACACCCAAGGATCAGCCAGAAGAAGTACAAGTATTGAGTGACATACTGATATAGGGTCTACTGCTAACATAGGAGAAAAAAGGGGATGTAATTTTGATGCCCCAATGTTATTTTGAGAGAAACTAGCTTTTTTTGGCCTTTAATGTTCTCAATCAATATATGCACAACCACGAAATTCAGTTTGAAACTGAAAATTAGACAAAATAGGCTATGAATTTAAAGCATAGACAAGTCCTGACTTAAGGCATACCTTAGAATAACTTAAAAAGAAGTGAAACTCCAAAAAGCCGCCTCAGGAGTAGAAGGGTGCATAAAAGAACCTTTGTGCACCAACTGCATCTACGTTCTGTGCATTTTGGCTGTAGCTGAAGGCTGTAGCTTAGTATTATTGTCCAATCTGTTCCAGATTTCACAAAAATACATTTTCCTATCTGTGAATTCTGTCTCTCCACAGAGGAGTAATGATTTCTGATGTCCACAATTTATTCTGTATCTTCTAGTAAGATTAAGTTGTTCAAAAAGTAGGAACCTTCAGAGCAGAGCGAAGACAATCCGAGTATCTCTGGAAGCTGCCCTCTGTTAAGCACAGCCTAGAAGTGAATGAGCAAAGAGGATAGAGACAGAGCAAGAGAGAATGTGGGTGCTTTCCCCCTATAATATAGAGTCAATGGGTGCTCATCAAGAACCTAACAGATTACTTTCCATGTTTTACTCAGTCTTCCATGTCTTTTTCAAAGTATGTGTGAAAACCAAATAGAAAACATTTCATCTTTTTTCATTTTATGTTTTGCCATTACGTTACTTATTGCAGGATCAGAATGCCTCTTTGCATTGCTGGATTCAGTTCTTAAAATACAGTGAAATCTGTTCTACGCCTGTTTATCTAAAGCTAACTGTTGACCAAGTTTTCTTTCCTCCTACACCTTCTAAAAGGTAAAACAAAGGTAAAGAAAGGAAAGGAAAAGTCATACAGAATTCACCTTGGAATTAACATGACTATTTGAATGACAGAGTATCATTTAGGACTAGCATGAAAAGATCAAATGGAGTCCCACAGTTAGACAGAAAGCATGCAATCTGAGTCAACAGAAGTCTTCTGTCATACTTGGAAAGGACTGGGGTTTTGCCCATACATACCACCTTCCTGTCAAACTTAATTTCTGGCATTCAGAAATTCTTACCAGGATTGCCTATGTTGCAGATGAAGCTACTTCTCCCTCATTGCACTGTAACAACACACACCCAAACAATGGTCTCAAAAAATGTGTTAAACTACAGGTAAATTTATGGAAACTTATCACAGCACTCATAGCAAGTTTCCCAAAATCAGAATGAACAGACAAACGCTGCAGAAATTATCAAGTCTTTAAGAGACACTACGGTGAGAGGATGATCATGTTAGATACAAGCATATTAGACTCAACACACTGAGTGGGAATATTGGCTAATGGGTATAGTCTGAGTATACAATCCCAGGGAGAGGAAGAACTGAAACCGAGCAAAACACTGCCTCCAGTCAATGGAAACACAGACTTCTGCACGGGGGAAACAGCACTGCAGAAAGTTCTCCGCAGTTCAGCTAAGGAGCAAGAGCGTACAAAGACCGCATTTGTGTACTTTAAAAGCCAACAGCTAGACAACATAGCATTACTTGCTGTGGGATGGAAAGCGACATTCTAGACCACCACCCTTTCTAAGATAAGAGTCATCAAGCCAGAGCGTGAACAGTGAAATGGCTGCAACAGGCTGCAGTTTCAGATTCTGAGTTGTTTTGCCAAATGCTGAATTTCTTCAAAATAAATCAACAGTAACAGCTTTGCTACCATTTGAAACTGTTTCCCAAATGATCATCAACAGCTATCCATTCTCTTTTTTGTTGAGTGCAAAAATACATTTTACTGCTTTCAAAAAGCTTTTCCAGTTTAAAGAGATACCATGAAACCTAGAAGACACTCATCTTATGACTTGTTGGACTGGAAGAGCATGTGCAAAAGCAGCTATACCAATACATCCTGCAAGATGCTCAACAGCTTCATCATTCACAGCCTGCAGACTCTGTACTTTCTGCAACACCAGGAGTGAATGGTAGGAGTTCCTAGTCTTCAAGCCAGATGTTATGACACCTGTTTTCTTTTTAGTTTTGAATGAACATCATAAGAACAGAAGTAGATGAAATTGGTATTGCTTACCAGACCTTGCTTATTGCTTCATCGCAATGTATTATTTTAGGATAGTCTTGTTTTAGTCATAATCTTACTTTTCCTATATAATGCTTTCAGTAATTGTTTCTCTTTCAATGTTTTCCCGCCCTATTTAGATTTAAAACCTTGCTAGCGAACAGTGTCTCCCACCTACGTTTTTCCAAATTGACATATGGTGCTTAGGTGCACAACCCAGACCAAAATAACCTTAATTACTCTCAAGGTGCTATTATTCAGTGGGGATATTATCTTATTCACTTGATAGAATTTTACAGAGTGAGTGCAAATAGGTTAGGTAACAGGTGTTCAGACAAACTTACTGATTTATTGGCCAGTGACAATGACCTGAGAAGAGCAAAGGAAGGAAAACTATGCAACAACACAATTACAGTTATCTTGATGGTGCAAACAATAACGGAAGTTAGAACTTCAGAAATGGTTAAGAAGGGATAAAAATACCAACCCCCTAACCAGGCCACAAAAATACAAGTTCGTTAGAGGTTGACTATGGTTTAAAAAAAAAACAAAACAAAACAACAAATTTTAAGCATTAAGATCAACACCACAGTACATTCTTTTGAATATTTTATAAATTTAAAAATTAAATATTAATTACCAACCTTAATGCCAAAGTGTAGGTTCCAGGTTGCCGTTGGCTTTCACGAATGAGATAGCTTCCCTCTGCAACACTTAATAATTGGTCAGCTTCCTCTCTTGAGATCATACCATGGAATCTAAGGAACAGAGGCATTTTGAAATATACTCCTTTTCAAAGTTTTAAATTACCTTTTCGTCTTCTTTTGCAAAGAAATGGCTATAAAAATGACTATTTTGCAGGAATAGACGCCTTAAACTAATCTCCCTTTCTGCCTGCATTTGACTAGTTCTAGCCATCAAAGTCATTTTAAATGGTTTAGGAAGGCTTTTCTTCACCTACGAAACAAGCATATTGCTTTAAAATACACATCCATCACTTTAATATGTAGAAATCAGTCCATTTCCTGCTGTGGGCTTAATGGTTTGTGCCAGCAGTAACCAATACAGTATTTTGCAACACTCAGGGACATTATGCAATTTGCTAAAATCTTGGGGATTACATATGATCTCAGTAATTAATGGTATAAAAACCTAGCTATGCTATATATTTTATACCAAAATAAACACAAATAAAATCTGCTTAGTTTTCCCCCACAAAATCTAATCATCATTGCCATAACAGTCTGAAATAGGACAAATATATATCTACATGTATAGTATATTTATATTACATCTTCCGCATCTTTTTTTTTTTTCCTACACAAAACGATGTTGCAAAAGCCAGCATCTAAGGTAGAATAGGTAAGCCTTTAGAAGTGCAGCAACATGCATTTTCCTCTAAGTAGCATTCAATACTCTTCATATCCATCAGAAAACACAGCTGTAATTTTAGATAGACAAATAGCATTACTGTAGTAAGAATGTAATCCTGCAAGGACATTGAGCTGCAGCAGCCTGGCAGAAACAACTGAGCTGAGGTGAAAATGCAGTGACTGCTTGTGGTATATCCCAGAAAATGGAAAATCTGACCTTGCTGCGATCATGCATGCAGAAAGCTGAGCAGCTCGTGGAATGAGCTACTGCAAGGGAAAACAGCCTGGGAAACAGGGCCTGGGGCGTCCAGCCCCTTCTCCTTCTACTGAGAAACAGGCAGAAAAAACACAGTGCCCACAGCAAACACTTTCAATGTTTTCTCTAAATATTATCAACCAACAAGTCACTTTCAGATCTGTATGTTACTTACTCTCTTCCATAATATTTGGGTCTGTTCTCTACCTATTGAAAGAAACAAATGGAAACTGTGATGTTACATTTTAATAAATATATCAACATAGCAAGCATAACGTCTACAATACAGTATTAGAACAGAAAGGCATATAAACGCACTTCTGAAAGCACAGATAAAAATGCTACGGCAACTGTGGTCTGAAAAAACACTGTGAAAGCAAACAGAGAACTTCAGAAACGTTGCCTTTTGGAAGGCTCAAAACAGAGCGCGAAGGAACGAACTGCCCCTATCACACGTCATCCCTGGGGACTTTGCTCATACAAACTGAGAATGTCTAAATATTGCTTGTACAAATTGCCAAAAAATGAAACACCACCATTTCAAGGCGTAAATGTATTATATTGTTAAGCGCAGTAGTACAGTAAAACATCCACAAAATTCTTACACTTACAAAAGATTTACCAGATCTCTCCTTAAAGAGCTTAAATAGATAGCTTAAATAGATAAAGCTATTGGTGTCACTGTCGGGAAAAAGTAAATCACTATCATATCCCACCAGAGTGAGGGCAAGTGGAAGGTTAAATGATGAGAAAGCGCTTAATTCTTGAACTACTTGACCTCACAAAACTGTGTGATCTGCAATATCACCTAAATGGCCTGTGTATATACGTAATGCAAGACAGTCCATGCTCTAGAGAGCAGATAACGTAACGGACACAACAGGTGATGGGTGTCGGAAGAGGACAATTGGCCTACTAAGAATCTCAGATGAAGTAACTCCTTTGCAATCCTCCAGGATGCTGACAGCAGAGTAAGGAACTGCAAATCTCCCACAAGTTTGCTCAGTAATCTAAACCACCAGATTATCCTTCCTTGCCGAGTTTAACGGAGGGAAATCTTTTGGGAATGAAATTCAACAGTTGTGCAGCCGAAACTGTAAGTCTAAAATGATTCAGCTGTAAAAAAATGCCAAATATTCACAGTAAATTATCACCACAGTTTCATTTTCCTATCTTTCTAGAAAAAATGCCTTATAAATTAAAAGTAGCCTTTTTCTCCAGTTATCTCAAAGTAATATAAAGTTTTCCGATGTCCAAAATATCAAAAAATATATCCTAATGTACAGTCAAACAACAATTCTTCCATAATCCCAGAAAATAAAAAGCTGTTGTGATGCTTCATCACTTTAGAAAGATCACTCCATCACCAGAAAGACTAATAAAGTTCTAAAATATTTCTTTTTCCTACATAAGAACAAACAAGAGCTGACCAGTACGAGAACTGTTTTCAAAGATCCTGAAGAGACTAGATCATTTCAAAAAAGGAAAAAGCTTTCAAGGTTATCAGAGAAGTTTATCTATTCTCTGCTTCTTCAAGAATGTTAGGCATACAAATATTTCCGCTCAACTGGCTAAACAAGCCTAAAGATAACTGAATGCACAAGTCCTTGAAAGTCTTGCATATTTTCTTGTTAAAAGCAGGGGATTTATTCCATAGGAAGAGAGAATGTGAAAGCAGAAAGTTGAAAACATTTTATTATTATCATTATACAAACCTGCAACAATTAATCTTAGCAAGTAAAGCTCAGTTTAAAACTCTCAAAAAAAGACACTAGTCTCAGGCAGTTTATTAAAAAGAATCTTGTCATGAATTACATTTCCTATACTATACACACACAGACACACACACACATATATATATATGTGCACACAGACACACACACACAGTTACACCAACTTTACTCAACTTAGCAACTTAGGCTTAGCATTTTTCTTACTTTAGCTGTCCTTAACCAATTAGAAGCAACATGGGGCTTTCTGCGTCTTTTGTGTCCATTTGGACTTCAAA
Organism: Struthio camelus; assembly: GCF_040807025.1. Classification (NCBI taxonomy): domain Eukaryota; kingdom Metazoa; phylum Chordata; class Aves; order Struthioniformes; family Struthionidae; genus Struthio; species Struthio camelus. The sequence goes on along the minus strand of NC_090947.1, from coordinate 21,463,369 downwards.
AAATTCCTGCCACGCTTTATTTCCATAAACTAACTGGAGAACCCAGGTTAGAAAAAAGAACCTGGGAAAAGAAATACCTTTTTGTTTCTGTTTAAAAGTGCAACTAAGGCTGTTAGCTGAAAATACAGTCCAACTGTTCTCTGCAGAGCTTCTTTCTCTTTTGACTATATTTTTGGGCCACAGTATTGTTAGCATGAGTAAAGGTAGCCTTAGCTAGGTGTAAAGCCAGTAAAACCAAGTCTGTGAATAGATAAATGGTGTGAACTTGGCAAGCGCCTTACAATAATCAGTCCTTTTGCAAAGAATTTGCTTACTATAAAACTTGGGAAGTCGTTCTGGATGAGTATCATCCATATAAAGCCACCTTCGAGAACAGCTCTAACAGAGATGTGTATTATATATGCTCAGTCTATGCTATGCTTCTTGACTATTCCCCAAGGCCATTGTGACAAGACTACATACAGACTCTGCTTAACAGGCTTGTCAACTATTAGCACTGGGTAAGGATGAAGCCTTATCACAGGGCTGAAAATGGCAATGACCTTAATTACCTCCATCACTTGACAAGTTTGATATCTTTTCATATATAATTATTCAATACTTATCTGAAGTATCACATGACATTCAAGGATTCCCTAAATATGCACATACACAGACACATATATAAAAGATTATATACACAAAAACAAATACAAATTCCAGGAAGGTAATACAATATTATTTGGAAAAATTTATATTATCTATGCAATCCTAATGCAGAAATCAAACGTCCTTAAAATGTTATGGTATCATCAACTTTGAAGTTTATAAACAAACATCATGCAGTGTTAACAGCCTCGGCTCTGCTGCACGTTCACAATAAAAAAAATCCCAGGTGGATGCGACGCTGTTTTTGTCTGACTGTAACTCCACTGATCTGAGTGCTACTCTGATATGAAAATGGAGTAACAGAGTGGAAACTTGAGTTGTCTGTATTTGAGAAGCATTTTCAGGTTAAGTAGGTCATTCTGTTGGCTGCATCTCTGACTATCAGCTATTGTATAACACGTGTCTTTACACCTTAAATAAAAGGTTGAGTTTTTATGATGTAATTTCCAATTATTGTTTAACAAGTGCTTTTTCCTCTCATCATCACTCACTCTTGCTTATTTCAACAACTGGAATACAATAATACAAGAGGAATAATCTATGTGCTAATACATTACAGAATTACATGTTATTCCCTCCCACTGACCTCTTTGATGTTCTCTGGACCAAAATTCTCCTCCTAATATTTATGAATTTGTTTATACAGCTGAATAATTCAACCACTTAGGAAAAGATTCTGCTCCCCACTGACTCACGCACGGCTGCTAATAGAAACCCAGCCGAGAAAGAGCAGATCACAAAGCTCAACACTAGCAGCAGAGGCTGAGACCACAGAGGAAGGTTAAACACGTTGCTGCTCACTGAATGTATTTTCACTTCAGATTTGGCTCAGCTGCATACAATGTTCAATGCTTATAATGAAAAACACTTTTAACTGTATTATAATGAAATTAATGTAGAAGCACAAAAATGCACAATGATAATGTATTATTTCAATTTTACCTTTATTAGTTAATACAAGCTTCAAAGAGCTGTATGTTTTGATAAATGGATTCTTTAAGAAAATGTGCTTTTAATATGTTCTGTTCTGCAGTTAAGTATCTGCAAATGACTGATTCTTACATAGGGCTGTTTTATTTAGCTCAATTCTTATTAATTTCTAAAAATTGCAGATTTTATTTCTGTCTTTACAATAGTGTTTGTGGTGCAGACGTAGATTTACTCTGCAATTCAACGGCTGGGATCAAACTATATTAAAATCAAAATGTCTTTCTTCTTTCTTCCCTCCCCCGGCACTTTGTACAGTCTCTTGAGTCACCCCCATTGATTCTAACAGATTTTTCTCCCCCAAACAGTCTAACTTTTCAATTTGCCACCTGTATAATAGCTAACAAAATTTTATAATAGTGATAAAACTCAGTGATAATGAAGATGAGAAAGCTATAGCGGTCAGGATGAGCTGTATATGAAGAAGCTTTACAGAGAGGCTTTTACATTTGCCTGGCACGAATAGGTAACTTGTTTGATTCTGAAAATAAAGTAATCTGGGACTGGTCAATACCTGAAGGACTTCCATCACTCCAGAGACAGGAGACCTTTTTAATATTCAGATACTGTATATACATCTCTGCTTATTCAACTTGATAAGCTAATATTATTCTGAGAAATATGGAAGAGAACTTGGTATAAATTATGCTTCAGACTTCTCATCACTTCAGGCATAAAGACGCCAAAAGACCTCTCCGCAGTCACACTAGTATGAGATGTAATGCCAATAGATCATATATATTCAATATGCTGGACCTCTTCAGTCATTTTACAGTTTCTCCCTGAATAGGTTGGACATATGCATTGTTCATATCTACATGCACAATTGTTACAACCATTACTTTAGCTGCTGTAAGACTTCCTTAATGGTACTGGTATTTTCCCAGTTCTTATATTTCTTTAGCTTTTTTCTTTCTTTAAGAAACTGAAAGGTGTATAGAAAAATTAAGCTTCTAATCCTGTCAGAATTAAAACAGTCAAACTTGTGGCTTCCAAAACTTCTAATTGAAGAAATGCTCATCACCACAGGAGCCAGGCAACTTTATGAACACACATTATAAGAAGGTCTGTCATTGCATGAGTAAACAACAGCAGGGCGCTGTGAGATAAGATTCCTCAAATAAAAGACTGCAGTGATTGCATAGTCATAACGTCAGCACCTCACAGTGAACACTGTCAGAAGGTTACCAAAAATCCTTTAAGTATCTTACAAGGTGCATATAGACATATACCCACACACACAGTAGCACTTCTCCCACCTGTGAAAGATCTTTGGAGAGGGAGAAAAAAGCAGCTATTTAACAGCACTTAGGAAGAGTAAACATAATACATTGGAGGAAGAGTGTAAAAAAACTCGTCCCATCCAGGTAAGCACATGCATAACTTTGAATACAAAGGTAGGTTACTGTTCAAGTGAGCCACACAGGACACTGTCACTTCCTAACTGCTCTATATGCCTGTTTTGTTGCATGCTCAAATTGCTCCGAAGAGCTTACAAACAACAGTGGAGAGGTGTGTATATGAGGACAGACAGAACACACAGAACTGGTGAGAAAGCCAGTGGTCTTAGCACTCTATTTTCTGTCAAGGTTTTTGTAATAATTTTTCTCTCAGAGATCATCCTTCTACTTCCTGAATAAACAGTCCAAGAGGAAAAAGCAGGAGGGGAAGGACACTACACGCAGTAAGACAAGGAAAAAGAAGAAGAAAAGAGAAACACCAAGAGAAAATGATGCTCCTCCTAATATTGTGCAAGGTTCCAGATGGCGTGGGGTCCACCCCCATTCTGCACAACTGTTAGGTAAGGCTTAATCAGATCCAACAAAACACTTGAATGGACTTCTCTGGGAAATGAATAATCCCACTGAAGTCTATGGGAAAATCTCCATGCATGCCAGGAAGGCTAGCTTATTATTCTTGAACTGGAAAGAGTCTTACTGCTTGCAGTGGACATTCATACTCTTTAGTTATGAACATGCATTAGAAAACTAAGATCCTACAAGACTTCAGATATTTTGCATAATAATGTACTGAAAAATCCTAACACAGAGAACACAGAATGGAAAAGGACCCTGCTAATAACATTGCAATGTGAATCAAAACCTGGAAAAGCTTTTTTTTTTTTTCATAGTTCAAGTCTGGTCTTCTATAAATCTGTTCCTCAAATCTCTGTCCCACCTTACCAGATGCATGTAAGATCTCTGCACAACAACCTGAAGAACCTCCCTTTGCATGGAGGCTCATTAGCAGTGGCAACACTGGTTAAAAAGGAATCTTTTTGCCACGTTGTTCTTGTGTCGTCTTTTGTTAATTTGATAAATTTGTATTTTTATAAAAGATACAGCTAAAGCTCCGTGCAGTTGAGCAGGATGTAGCTATATGAAAGAATAATGCACTAGTTCTACGAGTGTTTCCCCTAAATGAAATATTTCACTTCCATAAAACCTCTACTTTTTATCCTAGGAGTTGACAGACTACTTGGTAGAATCACAATTAGGCATTTGAAATGAAGACAGCAAAACGCCTGTTTAATTCGGTAAAGTAAACCTCTTCGTGAACTAAACTGGAAGCTATCAATGTTCCTGGAAGTACTACGTCCCCCTGTATTTAATACTATGTCAAAATGACTAACATATTTCAAAGATTAATTTCCTTTCTCTTAGCACGTGATAAAAATGATTATATTTTATTGCAACAATTTAATAACCTCCAGTGGTTATTCAGTATGAGCTGTGTTTTGTAATATTGTTTAACAAGTCAAACCTAACATTTCAGCATTTTTGAAATTGAAATTGATCTTTCCCAAGTTCCCAACTGAAGCTGCAAGACAGATGCAGGTATGAGCACAAACTTGCTGGTATGGACGTTTGGTATCTGTTAAAAGCCACCACAGTTCTGAAGAGGTGCTACTCTTCTGCAACGCTGCCGAAGGCGCATGAGCAGCTCTGGGCCTGTCCCAACAAGTGACCCCGTGAGCAGATCTCAGCTTTTGTATCACTGCGTATCGACAGGATCCCATCGCTATTGCCTGGAATCTTAAAAGCGGTGGCTTTGCATAGCTTAGTTACTAGGATTAATAAGCCAAACTACTACGGATCAAGTAACAATGAGAAGAGGTTTCAGCTTTCTATCTGCTGATTTATTGCATGCATTTAGCAGCAACACATGTAAGAACAGATGCATATTTCCTCTGCACAGCTCTGCTCTTGCTTCTGTGAATTTCTAGGTGCAGAAAAAAACATGTTTCCAGTTATTTAAGAATCAAAAACCAGTAAATGATTCTCAGGTATACACATCATATTCAAAATGCGTCTTAATTCTATTTTTAGATTAAACGGATTTCCAGGCACCATCAATCGCAGTGCCAAGTCTCCCACATAACAGTTGTTTGAGTTGTACAACATTTAAGTATAGACTTGGAATTCAAGGACTGTATAAAACATTGAATCTTTATGATACCTACCTCACGAGTGCAGGTTATCCTTCTAGGATGAGGAGCTTCCTGTTGCAATTGATACACTGAGAGAAGGCAGAAGTTAAATTCTTATTAATACAGAATCACTGTATACATCAGGCATTTTAACATTGAAATTTGCTGTTTAAAAAAAAAAAAAACCACAAGATTTCTTGCAAGATTTTATGCAGGGCCCAAGTGATAGAGAGTCACTGGGTAAGGGTAGGCAAGCTTCACTCACGCAGATCGGAAAAGAAATCAGGATAAACAGAAAATTAAATGTTATTATATGTCAAATCATGCAGCTGTCAGACTTTCTTCAGTAATCAGCTGGAGTCTCATCCTACTACGTTAGGCACACTTTCAGTCACCAGAAATCTGTAGAAACTTTACAGGAATCACTCAGAACTTTGCAGATTCAAGCCCTCTGCTTTTGCCACTACTCAACACTAACCTTTTTGAATAAAGAAAAAAATGGCCTTTGCATTTGCAGATCTAAAGACATTAGGCGTTGAGTAGCAGGGTCAAACAGGTAAGGCTCAAGTTGTGGGGCCTTACTAATATCTTCCAACCTCCCCCCCCCCCCTTTTTTTTTTTTCTTAAAAAAAAGCCCCATCAGGCCAAAATAACTCTTAAAAGCCAGTTATAAATTTAATGGTACTAATATGCTGACATAATAATGTACTACCAGAGGACTCTCAACTTCTTCCACAAAAGGAGTCTGGTTTGGCAATTCACCTTCAAAATGAGGCTGTCAATACTAATTTAATATCTGAATAGTATGCTGGAAATTATCTTTCTGTCATTAGTACTAACACCGAGGTCTGATAACAAACGCTGTCATCTCCTTCAGACAACAAGACTATACATTAATTTACCCAATAAGATTTGATTTCATTATGCTTGTCATTTGATCACAAGTCTTCCACCCACAAATATTGTATTAACATTCTAAATTACATGAGAATGGAGAAAGTGGCAAAATGCCTGATGATATGGCAAACATAGGATTGGCTGGAAAAATTCACTTCCTTTGCTCCAAACAAAAACATCAACATTTTACGTTGCTGTTACTAAAAATCAATGGGTATAATTCTGTACTGGTATTACAAAAATGTTTTTTGCGAGTGATGAAAAATAGCACATTAATATATAAAACAGCAAGCTTCATTTCAAACATAGCAAGACCATTTATTTGCCTGGCATGCAGATTCTCTAGCTTCCATTATAAAAGTCCTATTTGATGGCACTAGTCCTTGTCCATGTCCAATTTTGAGAACTGCAGTCAAGTTCAAAATGAAAAAAAAAATCACAAAGTGAGTAGGGATATCTCTGGATGTCATAATAGAGCACTGGAGAACCACAATCAGCACGCTCTGCACAAACGGGCTAAAAAATCACAAATTGTTTCCCACCTGACTTCAAGCAAGGCTGAAAAGATTTTCTGGAAGAAACTCTTCAACAGACAGTACCTTTTCTCCCTTTCCACTCAGAAGCACAGTTACATCACAGAACAGGCTCCCTATCCTCCTCCCATGATTGATGTTTGCAGTTCAAACTGTTCAACACCAGCTTCCTTGCTGCAACTGTTGCCAAGGCAGTCAAACAAGACATTCCTCTTCATCCATCACGAGACAGAAACATAATCGAACTCTATGATTGTGCACTTAATTCTAAATTATGAAAAAGGCACACCATGGTGAACCATGATGGCGTAGGAGACCGGGCGCACAACGCATTTGCGCACACCTATGCCTTCTGGTCCTGACAAGCTGCCAATGGGGCATAAAGAGCATATAAAGATTATAGATTACGGCAAAAAATAAGCTGAACAGAGGCAGTGCTCCCTGAGTTCACAGATGTTCAGCACTGTGGTTCAATATTAATGCTTACAACTGAAAGCAAAACACACAGAAGTCAGTAACAAGCACATAAACATGCTGCAGTCATGATTAATGATTTTTAATACCAGGGAGTGAAAGTGTATCAATTTTATCTTTTAGCCATCCTCTGTAAAACAAAAGCTTGTTCCAATCATTGTGTGTGCAACTGCTTTAATATTAAGCAACTGATGTGGCATATGACAAGCTCCTGATGCAATAAATTATGATTCAAAAGGCACAGACAGGCTTTGCCACTAATTCGCAGACGGACTAAGGTCCCAACCATCTCACCAACTGTATACGTTGGCAATTGTTAAAAATCGTTCCGACTCTAAACAAAATACTGAAGACAGACAAATTCAAACTTTTTTTTTTAAAACTTGCTGCCTTTATTTTTTTCACTTAACATAAAATGCATTTAAGAGACTGCAACATTCCTAGACTTTTGAGACCTATGCAGTTTTGTCAACTCCTGCAATTTTTATTACAAATTTCACAGTACTTGATTATTTACTTAAGTATCATCTCCATGAAACTTCTCACGAGATGCGCTCTTATTTACAAAAGTATTTTAATCCTCAAAGTTGCATAGAAGATCTTGAACGTTTAACTTTTCACTTTAACAAATCAAAATTCAGAAACCAAAAATCAAAACCAATATCAAGGCTTGTTTATGACTGTTCAGGCCTAACTGTGACTGATAAACATGTGAGATTGGCAACAGCAGGGACAGAACAAAAGCAACTAAACTCCATGAGACCTCAGCAGAAGGGTGATTTAGGTGGTGGAAAAGCTCTTTTGCCAATGCCCATTTTAATTCTACTACATATTTTTAGCTGACTGAAAAAAATCTCATCTGCTTGCTTACGCTCCTTTTAACGCAGAACACCAAGCTGTTAAGACCAAACTAAAATCTCTGATTGAAAAGAACCTCCCGTTCCTTTTTGAAAGAACTGAACTCTCTCGGATGTTAGCTCTCTCCAACCTATAGGGAACAATACTTTCATCATGCAAAACGTTGCTTGAGTAAACACCTTGAGCCAGCCTCAGGACACCAAGCCTCCAGAATACATACAAAAGAAAAAGTAAACGTAGGTTTGACATGCCGCCAAGTGCTGTGTGTTAAACAAACAAACATTCTGCTTTCGAAATCTGCTTTTAGCAGAAGACCTCTTTCCCGCTTTTTTGAAACCTCAAGACGTCTAGCACCTGCCCTTACCTTCTCTATTTACAGACAAAGAAATGGAGTTTACAGGCGGGACACTGTGGGAAACTACGATACTTTACTACGGTGCCTTTTCATACATGCATTTTCTTCAGCCTCCTGGAACCTCCACCAGCACTGCTGAAGAAAGATTATCCTGTTACATGGAAATGTTTGTACCTCATATTTATTTATTTATTTAAAGTTAGGAATGAAAAAAGAAAAATTGTGAAATTCTCAGTGGAAAGGAATTGAGCTCTGATCGCAGCGCAGTGTGTCTGGGCTGTTGCCCTGCGTACTTGACTAAGGACACCTGCAAGTCCAGCTTCCGCAGAGCTAGGGCAGGCCCCCAGGAGAGCTGCACAGCCAAGGCAGGCAGGCTGGTAGGAAACCAGGCCCTTCTAGGGGGACTTCAGAAAATCACCTTGTGATTTCATCGGCACTCCACGTCAAAAAAATGCTCTTATTTTACTGCATCAGCAAATTCTGAGGAAAAACTATTTATTTTGAATTCTTTGCAATCGGCTCTAGTCTCAACTCTAGTGACATATGTTAGCAAATCATACGAGCCCTAGCAGTATCCAAGTGATAGTAACTGTAAGGCAACAGCAGAGTTTACGCAAGCCCCAGTCTACGCAGGCAAACCAACATAAGGCAGCCCCACGAGCCCCAGGAGCCACTCACGCTAGTAAGGTGCGCACAGTCTAGCCCTTAGAAAAATCTGCATCCATTTGGCTTTGACGATAAATGACTGCAACTGTCTCTAGATAATAATGAACCTTTTTACTTTTGATACCTCTTAAATTGATATTCTAATGAGAAGAAGAATTATGATTACTTTGAAGCACTGAACTGAAACTTTTTCAGCTCAGATTTGAAAAAAAATCAGTGGATATACTTACAGTAAGATTTCCAAACAGGTGGTCTGTATTCATCAGTATCTGAAAGAACAACGACAAATCTTAAGGATGTATTAGAAGCATTTTAGAACAGAAATAAGCCTGCAGAAGCTGTTGCAGATTTATTGAGATAAATACTGCACCTAGATTCTACAGTTACTTTTACCAGTGGAGTAGAGAACAGTTGTGAAGTTCCCTCCTCCTTACTTGAAATGAAAAACAAAAAAGGGTATGTTTTGAAGACTGACAGAATAAAAGCTATATAAAACCATTCGCAAGATGGCAAACACACACAGATCAGAAGCCAAAACACTAAAGACATACAAAGGAGGGACATGTATTGTTTTATTATGTATATACTTGAAAGTTCGCTTTTAAATTACACTGAAAAGATATTTGATCTCAATTTATACTCCAATAAACCAGTTTGCACCCAACTCATTCCTGCCCTTAGCTTTTTCTTCTTCTGGACAACAATTAAGTAATAACTCTTAAAACAGTATCACAGCATGTAAGTACTACTGAAATATTTTGCAGAAGAGGAGCGTTTCTTTCATACTGAGTACAAAACTCTACTTTGAAGGAGTCAGCAGGTACTAAAAGCATACACCTAATCACAAATTTTAACTCTCAAATAGAAAACTTTGAGAATTTTTTTTAAGTTCTGTCTCGCTTGTGAATTGCTGACAATTGATCTGACATTTTGAGCTCAGGGCCCTGTCACTAACTTCATCTCCAAATCACTATTTCACACTTCTGACCACATAATCCCAGCTTTAATTCTGATCCTGCAAGGGGCTGAAGCTTTCTGCAAGATGCTGTGCTTATCTGTCGTGAAACTGCTGGGAGTTATTCAGTACTCACGATGTCAAAAGGTCCATAGTTGAGAAAAAGCAGTCTCTTCTCACTGACGCATTCATTTCTCAGCTGCGTTTGCACATGTCTGTTCACATTGCTAATATCTGCTGCATTCAACCTAACCTTAATTTCTACATGTTATTATGAGGTTACATTAAAGGACCATCTAGGAACCTGTTCGTTCTTTTGTTTTGCCTCCCCTTAGCATAAGCAAACTTTCTCTGAATACTTGCTTTAGTCCATCTCTCCTATCTACAGTCAAAATACCTCTAAGTCAGAGCTTAGCAAAATTAGATGCTTTCTAGTTTAACTGGTAAACTTTTGCACTGAAGCTTCCCAGATCCACCCCAGCATGCTGTCCACCCTGGCTGAACTACCATTTCGCTTGATTTTTTTATCTTGTATTTTACTGCTACATACAAAGAGGGTGCAGTCCTTATAGCCTGCCTTGGTGTTATAAATTCAGTTTTTTGCTGTTATTGAGGCAGCACTTGGGTCACACTGCCATTGCCAAGAAGATTGTTTGTTTGATCCTTGAAAGGCCCTGCAGATGTGCTCCAACGTTCTGGGGATCTGACAGAGCACCTCACAACCGTAGAGAGGTCTTCAGCTGCCCACACTATATTGTCAGTGAAAGAAAATCACCAGCAACAGATGCACCAATGGTTATTCATTCCTACCATGATATTTTTTAATTAAAGCAGTGCAAGTAGATTCATTCCAGAAACATGGTAACATGATCCCTTAAGCACTGTAATGTCACATGGATAAAAAGGCAAAACCTTTAAGTAAAAATAATGGGTTCAGTCCCAGAAGACTATTCTTGCCCCATTAGTTGATTTTTTTGGGGGGGCTATAGTCTATTTATAGGCAACACATGCATCACTTTGATTTACAAATAAATGTTTTAAGTAAAGGATAATATGCACTGTATTTGTAAAATATGAGCTGACTGTTATGAAAATACACATATCTTGGCAGTCTAATCTACCTTTGCTTGCACTCAAGCTGTATAATTGTTACAGCTAAGGGCAGCATGATTATAAAACTGAAAAGCAACAATATTTGTGCCAAACAGAAAACCCCAAACCTTGTTAAAGCCAGACAAGAACAGCAGTAACTTTCATATAACAAACATTTAACATTCAGAAATTGGAAGGAATGATTTTATGTTATGCAGCTGTGCACAAGTATTTGGTTAGAAAATCTGCCTGTGAGCTTTACTGCCTTAACACTGTTAGAATATCCTTAGGCCATCCCACATGAGGGAATGAAAAACAAAAGGTCATTTCTATTGTAATTTAAAAATACATTATCTGATATAAAATACTATAGCAGCAAGTAGAGTGCTGTAACAACAGTGAAGGAGTGAGTCTGTAGTTTTTGTTTCTGCGCAGGAATACTTCTATCATTAAAACCACTCTGCTACATAAAGATAAAATAGAAGGACTATTAACACCAGATTGGTCTAATGGCAGTTATCTGTTTTTCAAAATTAATTGTTGTTGTCCCATTTACCAAGTCAATCATCAGTATCATGAAAGGAAAAGGGCTTGATTTTCATATAATGCAGGTTTCCATGTACGGCATCTCAAATTAAGCATCCAAAGTACCTGAAAACCACTCTAAGGCATGATAAAAAACTAAAGAAAATGCTAAACCCAAAATACATTTTCTCACTAACACTGCACCACCTTCTAATTAACACAATAAACTCTACTCTGTCAGTTCTCAGGTTTTTCTACAGCTCCCAGCAGTGAGGTATCTAAGCTCTGCTAAATGTTTCCATGATAAGATAAAATCGTTTTCTACAAGCTGTGCAACATGTTTTATCTTAGCTGTATTTTCTACCTTAAGTGAACCTCAGTTCAACTTAAAGCTGATCCTCTCCAAAAGTCTGGAGTACCAAAGAAAATACAAACGCATAAAAAGATGCTACAAACTCTATCCAGATGTGATCCTACCGACAGCAGTGAGACTTTCACCGACATGAAGGCCACACTCATCAGCAAATAGGTTTTTAGATCAAGCATACTGTCCATGTACGTAAATTGCAATTTTAAACTGAGCCTGGATAAGCTGATAGGTGCTGAATAATCTTCCTAACCTTTAAAAATGAAAAGGTTTGATTATTTCCTGCCATTCCAAGCAGTGACAGCTTTTGAATTCTTCAGAACTTTGCTCTGATTAGAGGGGAATACCTGTAAGGTTTTATTTTATATAATATAATGAGATTTCTTCAAATTCTCTACCCTGAAACCACACCGATTTCTAAAAATTTTCCAGCCTGGCACAAATCAGAAAGAAATAACTGTCTGCTCAGAACTTGCACTGACATTTAAGCTCCTAAATAGATCTGTCATATTATAAATACATATGTATCTGTAAAGAAAAAAATAAGAATATCTTAAACTGACATAGCACTTTAAATCCCACTGAGACCCAAAGCAATTTACAAGGTAAGGGGGTGCAGAAAGTATACATGAAAATATACTCACAGGCCTTTTACCCTGAAAAAACAATTTTTACTCTTGAACCAATACCAAAATCAAGCTAGTCTTGAAAACAAGCATCTTATCACAGACCTAAAATAGCTCATGTGTCATGAGAGCAGGAAATCACTGTAGTGTTTCTAGTTCAGGCACGGACCTACGTTTCTTAGGTAACCTGCATGACAGGTTACCCATTTCTCAGCTTCTTCACTGGCACAGGTTTGCCAGCCCAGCTCTCTCTCCAGCGCACAAGGGCAGCCAGACATCCTCCATTATTTCTTAAATAATTCTCAGCACTTTCTTGCCCTCACCTTCTTTCCTCCCCAAAATACTTTCCCCCTCTCTCTTCGAGGACTTGGCCTTCTTCCGACCTTAGTGGTTTCCAGCTCATGCAAGACCACCAGTCTCACTGCAGAGCAAGGCTGGTCCGTCTCCCACAGCAGCCCGGCGACGACTCATCCACCTGGCCCACGCTACCTGCTCAGCATCTCCATCCCCAATCACCTTGTCACCGGTCAAGGCAGGCAGCCTTGAAATCTGCCTCAACTCAGGTATGTTCTCTCCTTATTTCTCTGTGTGGGGAGAAAGCAGAGGCAGAAGAACCTGAAATAGCTCAGTCAATAGATCCTTTCCAGCCAGAAACGCCACAGCAGGAAGGAACATGCTTTTGGGGCCCAGCATGGCCTCCTCCAAGCACACAAATTAATGAAAGAAAAAGGAAACTACCTATCTTGTGAGTGAGCTGTCTGCAATGAAGAAGTGAAAAGCAGAGCCTGATTTTCAGAAATACATGCCAGCACCAGAAAAGGCCTTCTGCCGATAGGAAAGTTATACAGCCACTTAGGAGAAGTTCATATACAGATACAAATGCTATGAGAGCATCTCAGATTTTTCCATAAATGCACATTTGACTAATTGTGACATTGCAGTGTAGTATTTCCCCTTCATTATTTTCAGTCTTTCTTACTCACTTCCATTTTATCCTTTATATAAATCTGGACAACTTTAGCACTTTCCAAGTGAGCATTTTAACTGCAGATATGAAAATCGTTACTACTGCCTCACACTGTTTAGACTGCTTGTCTCTGTGTATTCCTTTTATAGAGAGAATAAAAATGTTTACCTCTGTTTGAAATGGTTTTTTCTATTTTGCCATTGAAGATCAACCAGCTCTAGGGTAGAGCAGCAGTGGCCTAACCATGCATGGTAACCCCGAAAAATAGTTTAGGACTTACTGTGACGTTCCCTATAGAACATTCAGTTTTATTTTTCTGTTACTGCATATCATTCCTGGCAGCATGGTGATCTGCAACACCAGGCCGGAGATTAGATTAGCGCTGTCTGAAAGGAAACAATCAGCTTTCTGCTGACACAGCAGCTCTTCCTCCAAACTTTGTTTTTATCTGGCAATATCCCATCCAACACAGGTGAGGCCTCAAGCAGCTTACCTTGTGGAAGAGGTCAATTCTTAGCCTTGTGCACTAAAAATGAAAGTGGTCAGAAGAAGAAAATCTAATTTATTGTTTTCTAAACAAATCGAGGACAACAGAATGGTTTAGCTCATAAGTAAGAAAAGAAGTAAGAAAATATAAAACATTCTTCTATATCCTGTGACCTGGGCCCTAACCAGCAAGTGTTAGTATGTGTTTTAAGATGCTGTATCTTGCTTTGTATGGCAGCAACATGCGTCAAAGTATAACTCCTGGAGAGGCGCCTGGTGAGCAGATGTGCCCATTTGCTGACCCATACAACAGGATTTCTCTGGGTGCCCAAAAAGATCTTCTAGGAAATTCCTCCTCAGCCTCAAAGTCTTGCTTATCACCTTCCAACTGCCCAAAGGGCGCATATAAGATTACCTGACCAACAGAAACAAAGTCAGAATTTATTTGCTGATGAGATTCTCAAGTCACAGAAACAGCCAGGAAAACGTCGTTCCCTCTCTGTTTTCAGAGCACAAATGCCAACAGCACTGCAGAGACGAAGCTCTAGCCATCACAAAACGTTTTAAGCAGCAGCCAAACAGGCCCTAGCAGTTAGGGCTTTTGTGCACTCCCAACTAAAATAAAACTCAACTAGCATTACGGTAATTAAAGGATGAATATAGCCACCGTCCGGGACAGCAGGAGTAAACCAGATGGGCTACAATACCCCGGTTTCAGGGTGAACATAAAAAGCTGATCTCTGGCTGTCAGCACTTGGTGGTGATCCAGCAGCACATGCAGCATTTCCAGCGGGAAGCCCCCACCACCACCAAAGTGGGGAAGGAGGAGGGAGAGGAAAGGCAGAGGCTGCTCCGGGGAGGACAAGCAGGCAAAGAGGGTGCAAATCTCTCATTGAACTTGGTCACTCCTGGAGAAGACAATGGGATCACTGCTTTTTCTCCTCAAATTGCCCGCTATGCCTCTGCTATTAGCAGGCAGTGAGTTAAATGATGGTATGTACTAGCGGGAGGCAGAGGCAGGGTTTTGACCCCAAACGCAAGCTGTGCTGACTGCTGGTCCGTTGCACAAGGTGCTGCCCCAAGCCCTCCATCAGCGCCCGGCACACAGCACGTCCAGCACCCGGCAGCCAGAGGCTCACCCCGGTTCGCTCCGACTTGCGCTCGGTTAACACAGAGAGTCATGTTCAACCTTGCTGGCTGACATGAAATGTCTTCCTAGGATCAAAGACTTCTTTAGCATTTAGTTTCTTAATATGAATATGAAAAGGAAAATGATCCTCTGACTCAGTCATGCCCCATCTTTATTTTCCCACAGCACAGAGGTAACAAATTATTTCTGACCAAAAAGCCTCCCACAGGCTTACAATATGCTTTTTAAGAGACCTCAGACAAGTTTCCTTTCTCTTAAAAATTGTTATATGGCTGTGTTACACAAAACATTCTCATTTTATTTGGGTTTAAAATTGACTGAATAAAAACCTGTCAACTCAAACGTAACCTTAATCTGTTTGTCCCTAAAAACAAAGACATTAATTACAAGAACCCTATGGTACACGTGACCCAGATCCATTTGGAAAACACAAGGGATTTCATTACCACAGCAATTACAACATCACAGAATTTCCTTTTTTGACAGAAAGATACCTGCAGGGCTGAGGATATTTCAGGCAGTGAACATTGTATTTTTTCAAAATTCCAGTATATACAATATACTGTATTACATTCAGCAATAATGACTTATACTTCCAGATTTCTTTCAGTACTGAGTCTCTGATGCTACTCTAACATTGTCCTTGGCACATTAATTCCTTTGCATTAAGGGCGGGGGGAAGCTTAGAAAACTTTCAGACATGTCAACACCCTTTCCCAAGCAGCAAACCTCATCACATACTGCAAGGTAATTCACTGTAAAAGCTTTCAAATACATCACAATACATCTCATACATCCCATCTCCCCATACATCTAGGCAGTCAGAGTGGCATTCACTTTAACATCGAGGTAGATGTTAGCAGCTCACCACACTTCCCAGATGTGCATGGGCCACTAAACCGTTCTTCCCCGTGGCAGGTCTCCTGTTGCACCCTGTCCTGACTGAAAAAGCCACTTTGCGGGGAACAGACATTATGTGTCAACTAATACCCAGGCTCAGAGTAGGGACAAATGGCACCAAGAAGGTCCTATCTGCACCTCTGGCCAGGCCAGCACAGCTCGTCTCCCTGAGGAGATGGCATCCTGCAGGTGCCCCCAGGAGCCATGTCTGCTGCACCAAGCTGCATCCAGGGAGGCCTTGGAGAACCTGGCAGGCATGTGGGGCACTTTGCCAAGGAAATGATCCAGCTCTGTGCCCACGGCTGCAGGCATGCCACCAGCAACAACTCTCCTTATGCAATCACTCTTCACCTTTGCCTTGATCTTCGGCCCAGGTAGCTACCCTCCTCAGTTCCTGTATTACCCAATGCATGTGGGTAGGTTTGGACTTTTAAACCTAAACTATGTTTGAATTACTTGAGCAAGAAAGCAGAAGCAACTGAATGTATTTTCTTCACATTTTCCAAAGAAATTCCCATCTGGGAAGAGGAGGAGAGTACAATACAATTTGAGGAAAAGTTAATAAACCAGTGAAAATAGGAACTCAGAATAAAAGCATCCCTTCAGCTGCAGCACGGCACTAAATCACTCAGACTATGCAGCAGGAATTTTTTAATGGGACAAAATTTTTCTTTGCTCTTTCGTCTTCACAAGTTTTTGCTTATACGATTCCAAACAAACATAACTCGGCTTCAGAGCTCTGACACTGGAATAAAAATGGTTAAGGGGAAGCAGCTGTGAGCTATACCCTTGAGAGCTAGAAGGGCCACTTCCATTTCTCAGCTGAGCTGACCGAGTGATTGCTTTGCTCGTGGGAGCCAAGAAAGCACTCTTAGCCAAAGCAATGGGGCTTCAAGAAGGCCATGCGCTGAATAATTCAGTCAGCCTTTAGGGGGAGGGGGAAAATCACACTACCTTCCTCGTTTCTATGAATGTCTGATCTGGAGACAATAAATTCAATGGAAATGCTTCTAATGGGGTTGAATAAGACACCCACTGACAACAGCTAGAGTTCAGTGCCTTTTATTGGCAGGTTTACTCTTACTGTGAATAATGGGGAAACTTTAATGAGTAGTCTTCTGTTTACCATAGTCACTGCTGCTGTTAAATAAACTCATCTTTTAAGTTATTAGACCAGGTTGCAGAAAATCTGTTTTCAGATGTTTCGTTTAATTGAAGCAAGGAAAGTACTTGTTTTTCCTTCCCCTTTGCCAGAAATATACAGTGGCATCTAACTACAGGGTTATTTTATAAGTGGAAAAAAGGGGTTAAAAATCCACTATGATTAAAAAAAAAATCAGAATTGAATTTTACTTTGAGGCTCGTAACAGCTGGAGTTTTCATGTGTGCAATGATAACAAGCAAAAGACACAACTGTTGTCCTCCCTGTCTTGACTCTAGTTTAAAAGGGATGAAAATCTACTTCCTATGAAAGCATAGCTGACTGTTTATGAAAAGTTTCAAAAGCTCTAAAATTACTTCTTAAGGCAACCTTAAGAATAAAAAAATATACCTCAAACAGAGAGGTAAAAAGTGCCACCTTGTGGACATTTAATAAATATAATTTAATTTTACTTGCAGCTTACAGCAGCCTTGCTCAAACCTCTGGATAACATCATTCAATTTGCAACATTTCTGGTAATACCATTTTCTTTTCTCCCATAAAAACCATACCATGGTAATCACTACCTAACATGGCTCTGTGGGTTGAGTTATGGCTACTGAGACAGAGTCAGACTGCCAACTGCCTACAGCCCTTGGTTTATATCACTACAGGATCTACATTAGCTCTACAGAGCAACAGATATTCTGAAACGTCTGGTTTATATAGCAAAACAATTTTCTACTGAAAATGCTGTAAAAATTAAATATGTCTCTTAAATTTATCTATTTCAGAAAAAAATAGTCTGACTTTTTTTGTTTTTAAACCAAATATGGTAAAACTGAATGTAGTTGCTGCCCCAAACTGCTGAAACAATAGGGGTTGGGAACAGTTCCCTGTACTTAAGTGTTATTTAAAAGGTCTTTCGCAAATAAATTTTTCAAGTTCAAGAACAACAGAAATATGCTGTTCCTAGATGTATCACACTCTTTAGATCTGACAGATAATTTGTCCAAATATCTTGAATATAAGGATGGTAAAGTCTTAGAGCAATTCAGAGTAATAAAAGGTAAAGCTAACTTGAACAGTGTAATCAAACTTCCCAAGTTAAAATTCAGGCCAGTTTTCACTGGAGACACCATTAAACTCATTTTGATCATGGTGAAAGAAGTTTGCTTGAAAAAAACAGAAACACCCGTCAAAGCTATTTTTCTTACACTGCTTTGCTTGGAGCCTAGAATGATAGCCAGGATGTATTACAGCAACGGATCAAGTAGGAGAAAACAACACTTCCCCTTCTGCATTTTGCTTCCTGCTTTTGTTTTGTTTTCAAAAATTCTTCTTTGTCTCTTATTTTTAAAATCTTCCTGCTTCCAAATATCAATAAAACTAGCAAAGGCACATCAGTTTTACCACAGCTTCCATCCAGCCACAACTTGTAGAGCCAGAACTTGAAGGCTTTTGCAAAAATAAATGCTTCTGTCTTGATTTCTCTAACATAACCAGCAGGGAAATTTGAGTGGAGCTTGACTATTCAAACATTCTGAACAGTCACACTCATAATGATAAAGGAACAATATGATATGTTATAAAAATGTCTAACTGTAAATTAATCTCTTCCTCTGAATAAGAAGTCTGTCCAGTCAAGTTCCAGTGGAGGGGACCCTAAATAAAGGAAGAGCTTTCAAGCACTGCTGAAATATAACCCCTCTATCCATTGCATAATACTCGAATTCAGTGAATGGCGAGGTATGTTTTATCACTGGTTGCTTTGAATTTTTGTCACGTACAGCACCAAAATAATGAACATACATTCACTTTCCTGCTCTAAAATTTGCTTTTCAATACAGCGTTGTGGTTTAATACAAGGTGAACCACAACAAAGAGCACAGTGTTGATGCTGCCTCCCTATCCATTGGTAAAATCTACCGGGAACTTGCCACCCCTCGCATTTTAGACCAAGATAGCTGCTATGCATCCATTATCTTACTGTGGGAAATCAAACAAACAAAACAAAATAAAAATCACCCTTTACCCACCCAGGCAAAAAAGAGAGTTACTCAGAGAAAATGAAGAGCAGATCGTGACAGACTCACATACTTGTCTCAAGCATGTCTCCTTTTTTCCAACTCTGTCAGATAGTCTAATAGATGCTATTGCCTCTCTTTCCCCAAACTTGACCCTTTTATATTCTTCAACCATCAGAGTTACAGAAAACCTATCACTATTAGAAACAGATTTTTCATGTTCTAAAGTAATTGTCAATAAGACATGCTATTGCTCATGCAAAAATATAACTTGTATTTACACCCTTATTTCCAGAACAGATGCAATACATCGACACTCATGGTTGGAAGAAGGAGGGCAGATGACCAGGTAAAGTACCTTTGCCTGGAACCAAGATCATTTTATACTATCATGACGGAAACTCCTAAAAAATATCATTGGTAGGCTCAGAGAAAGGGAAATGGACACCAATGTGGTTAGTGTGGTTAGATGCCTTTTTTTTTTTTTTGGAATTGGAATTATGTTTTCACTCCAAATGTCTTTATGCATTTGCTGTGAGCTTTTCCCCCAATTTGAAAGCTAGCAGTGTCATTCCTCATCTCTTTTTGTTTTCATATATAACCCCCAAGAGGTGTCTGATGACATGAAGTATGATGCTCCAGCTAGGAAAGCTGAAAAATTCACATTTTCTTGGCGAGTCTATGGCTCACCAATATAACTGCAGTCAAAGAACTATAGCAAAAATATACCTCCCCATCAGCCTCTCCCATTTATTGTTTAGCCCATCTTTTTCATAAATCTTTTCCTCCTTTGCAGATTTACCCGCTGCACTAGGCAAAGCTAGAGAAAGGAGAGGGAGAGCACGTGTGAGCAAGTGTCCGGCAGCAGGGAAACACTGCTCCAGGCACAGAGCCGGCATCGCCTAGCGCGTTGTCAGACTGCCACCGCAGACAAAGGACCCTCACCAAAGCAGTTTTGCAGCTCTGAAAGCGCTGCAAAGAGCGAGCGTCTTTCTGCACGGATCCTCTGTGCATCTGCAGTTCTCCCTACATCTGCGAGGATGAAAGCAGAGCCCTGCAGCTGGGGAAACCAGGAACAGTCTGCTGGAAGAAGGGCTGGAGACAAAGGTCTGCCATCATCCTGTGGGAATAGGAGAGCTGTCTGGAAAACTCAGTGTGATCAGTGCTTGAAGACAACCTACAAGTCCTTTTCTGGGTAACTCTTGCTTTTGTTTTTTTTCCCTTTTTCAAGTATTTAATTCACATCATTTTCTTGTCTCTGTTCTAAGTTGTTTCTCCTTTTTCCATTAATCAAAAGAAAAATAAATTGATCTGCAAATAACATAAGCCTGGGTTTAATACCCCTCATGTTCTATAAATAAAATAAACCAGATACAGGGGACATTACCATGGTATTGTGTTAAAAAAGAAGTTTTCAACAATTATTGTGTGTATTTCTGGAACATCAACACATCCTTACTGGAAAGGACACCCCAGGGGAACAGGCACAAGCAAAAAGTAGACTTAGTCCTACCAAACTTGATGTCTAAATAGAAAATACAAACCGTGGCTGGCAAGAGAAGCAGAGGCACAGAAAGAGAAAGTTGCCCTGCAGGTCAGAGACCAGCATCCCTATTCCCAAATCTGGCCAACCCAATAATCCCCTAGGCAGCATTGTTTCTCTAGATAGCAGCTCTTCTGGTGTATTTAGAACTACCCTGACTTTATAAAAATCTCTATCACTGCATTTGACAGCATGGGAAAAGACATAAAAAAAAACAGACACTAAGAGCTGCAGTACGCGATAGATCAAAAATCCAGTCTGAAGGTAGAAAAGGGTTCTGGCCTACCTATGTGGCTGGATGGGGATTGCTGGGAGTCAGAATGCTGCAAAAAAAAAAAAATGTCAAAGAAAATTGCTAATATAGCTCTGAGACATGGCAAGTCCTGCTTGTACCTTCTGTGGTTGCTCTTGCACAGAAATGGAACAAGGAAGAAACCTTCCAAAAGAGGCAGAGTGAAATTTGTTTACATTTAAGAATAATGACTATCAACAGAAATAACTTGTCAACAAAACCTTTAAAAAACAGAAAAAAGTTCTTCCAGCTTCTCACAAACCTTTCCAGTAGGTGGAAAAAAAATGTCAAACTGAGAAGGCTTGATTAGCCTGTGCAAGCTCTCCTTTAGCCAACCAGCAGTACGTAACCCAGTTAGCTCAGAGGTTGCTCAGACACATCCACCTAAGCTACAGACACAGGAGCAGAGCATCCTCTGCTGCTCCCCCCAGGGCTTGCCATGCCTCAGT
This sequence comes from Struthio camelus, assembly GCF_040807025.1. NCBI lineage: Eukaryota > Metazoa > Chordata > Aves > Struthioniformes > Struthionidae > Struthio > Struthio camelus. Next base: position 21,442,001 of record NC_090947.1, on the reverse strand, counting down.
ACAGCAGTGAAATAGGAGCTAAGCTTCACCTACTGTAAATTCTGAAACTACAGAAGAGCAAGTTTAGACAAAATAATATTCTTGATTTAGTCTAATGCAGACTGTGGCGCGGATCGAGGGAGGTGGTTTTTATACACTGCTGTTTCAATAAAAACCAAGGAATAAGAGATGCTCCATCAAGTTATTGATTAGCTGACTGCTCTATCATGTGGGGCAGTTGGGAGGGGGTCGTGACCACAGCTTTCTGTGATATCAAGTACAAGTGGGCAGAACTGCAGTGTATTAAGAAAGTATCCATCAACCACAATAAAACAACAGCATAGCTAAACTTACATCATCTCATGATTAAAATAGTCAACACTTTTCCCCCCCTCCTTCCTCCGTTTGCTTTCTAGGTTGGTAATTTTCCTTTGTATACTTATTTGCAGTTATTTTCTACTTTATACTACTGATGAATAAACAATAAGGAAGCACTTAACCTAATTTCTTTACCATGTAAATTCTGGCATGGGAATAATGCTCAACATAAAGTTTTCAAATGTCTTCTCATCAGGAAGAGGAATCACTTTTTTTACTTAAAGTATTTTTCTGCTTCCATTTAAACAGTGAAGATTTTTTTAATACCTTCAAGCCACGTTTATAATATGCTCTTTGGAAAACCTGAAAAGAAAATCAGTAATTTTACTGCTGTGTCAAAATCATGCTTCCTTTATTGTGTGCGTGTTCAGTCACTATGCCAGAGGTGAGGAAGAGCTACATCCTGTTTTTTTTTTCCTCCAGTGTAAAATGATCCAACATTGCACTGAAGCATTGTGTCCAGATTCATATGAAAGCCATAAAATCTACATGGAAAAATATGGAAGAGTAGATTTGGCCCTACCAAATAATTATCATCAACTTTTATAGTCTGCTCTGGATTGTGTACTTACCAGCTATTCATTCAGCACTGAGGAGACTGACTTGTACCCTGCCAATGTGAGAGCCAGGCACTGCACTAAAATGCAGGGTTTTTTTTTTTCCAGAATTGCACTGTTACTCCCTTTTGCAAGACCCCAATTTATCCTGCACTAAAATAATCTCCTAACTCCTCTTCCACTGCTACAGTAGTGCTCAAAGACTTTGCTGCATGATGCTATACGTGTTATATTTGCTGTATAATTTAAACGATTGCCATTGCAGGTGTACTCCAACATGTCTGGCTACAGCAGCCCGCCATTCGTGCTACTGCACACTACCCAGCGTACAACGAAACAATTTCACTATTTAGGAAACAGCATCACCTTTACTTTTGAGGTGGGAATTTTCCACTAGCAAGCTGCCCCAGGATATCCAGTCTCTGATCAAGGTCAGAAATTATGTTTTTATTTCAGCTTCCTGAAGAATAAGGCTACCTATAAGCAGTTGCTCTTGGCAAAGAAGGAAGCAGGAAGAAGTGGGAGACAGGAGCAGGAGTGCAGCGGAAAGGCAACCAACGCCACTCTTCAGCACGGGGAACATACAGCCCCAACCATGCAACGTGTTCAGCACAGCCAGATCCCATCATCTGCGCCAAAACAGACCATGCCGGTGGGCTTCCTCACAGAGATGCTGAGACCATAAGCACAGTTGTCTCCTACTGCGAGCAGCAAGCTTGCAACTTAGACTCCATGGCCCATGACCAGAAGATACAGCTTTCTAATGCGTTCTCCCTGGGAAGATTTGTTCTTATGAAAAGCTAGATCACATTCTCACACCGTATCAACGGCAAATAAAGTTTTATCCAAAAGCTCTAAGCAGTCCTGACTGCCGCAGCAGCCTCAGGTCTCTCCACAAAGCTTTATCAGGGAACTGCTGGAAGAAACAAAGAAATAGCTTTGGAGAGCAACATATCAGAATATATCACAGAAATCACGCTCTCACGGGAATAAATAGGATTTATAAGCACATTTTCCAGAAATTATGAAATCACTTCAGATATTTCATCTTTTCATTCAGATACAGGATGAAGGAACTTTGAATGCTGGAAATGTCAAATGTCAGTTAGCTCTTTCACATTCACAGAGGCTGTCACACATAAACTGAATACTTTACGCTTTCCAGTTGGATGTGATCAATCCTCCTTGCATTGACTAGAATTGGGACATCGGCCCACAACACCACAACATCTAAACTCTTGGGAACAGCGTGGAGATCTGCAGGAACTCTCCCTAGCATCTTCTAGCATCTGGCCATCTACCATTCAATTACAAGCCCCTACTAGTATTAAGTGCTTTACAAGACAAAATACTTCAGTGACTTTCTTACAATGCCTTGTATCAAAGACAGACTTGAAAAATGCAAAATCTAGAAGGTTTTTAATTTTCTACTATCATTCATAAAGAGGTATAAGGCAGACACAATCCATCCCATTGGTATGACAGATTCTCAGTGCCTTTGAAATTCTCCTGTTCTCTCATAGGAGACCTTTGATTTCTGATGAGTTACTAGACCAGTTTTTGATTTTATGAGGGAGCATCTCATGTTCTTCTAATAATTACAAAACTGCTCTTCGGCCAGGCCTTGGGCTTATTTTGTTTTGTTTCAGCTAAAAACACACTTCTGCTGAACAGTCAATATGATCTCTGTCCACAAGGTGGAGCAGCTAAATAGCTTTAGACGAACACAGAGCACCCACGTTTAGGAGAAGTAAAAAGAAAGCAACAATGCACTTTTGGAGAAGTTACATATGCTCACGCTCTTGAAGGATTCGGGTTAATATGCTTTTCTCTGGGAAAAATAACGTTGTCTCCCAAAAGGCTTGTACTACGTTTATGCTTCAACTTTACTGAACAAAACAGTATTTAAGTCATAGCCACAGAACTGCCATTTCATGTTGACACGCTTTTCTTGACACTTGGTACATGCTTATTATCACGCGGACTCTGCAATCTTTCAGTACACCTCAAACAACCGTTACGAATTTTTGGTAGAGAGGCAGTAAGAAAACCAAGTCCCCAAACCCAACAAGGTGGACAGGATCAAAACAAATAGAAGAAATAGGAAAACGGAGACTTATACCAGAAACAGCAGTCCTTGGCTTCTCCCAAGATCTGGCGTGAACATCAGCAAAGCCTGTAAATTTTTATTCAGTCTTTGGATCCAGGGTTTATTATACTTTGACCCTGTCTGCTGAAATGCTGTACTACGCCAATTGTTTCCACTTACTAGCTTATGAGCAGGTCATTTGATGCCAAGGAGGAAATTTGTCCAAACTGGTTCAATGGTATGCCTGCATTGTGCATGCAACTGACTGCATTGCAAGAAAATGTCTGAGATGTACATCTGACTGGAGAGAGCTGCGAAGAGGGGATGCACTCAGAGGGCTTGTAATAAGTGTCGTTGGCAGGAACTAAAATCTTGCCATGCTGCATTTTAGTTATTTATGAACACTTTCTTATTTACTTCCCTTTATTTAAGACAAAATAGTTCAATTATTGGCTATAATTCCATCCTCTGGTGTCTGGGCTGGTGTTCTGATATACTCTATTTAAAGACTAGCAGTAGTCCTGGAGAGCACAGAACGCACCAATAACATTTTCTACACCAATCTGTCTATTTGGATCAATTTCCAAAATCTCTTTTTAATTATTTACTTCTGCACACAATAGGACCTGACCATTCCAGCTTCAGCAAAAACCCCAAACGTCCAATTTCCTCTTTTAAAATTCTTCTACAATATTCACAATTAAAAGAAAACGCTGTTTCATACTAGCCACTCTATCAAGCACACTTCTAAGTGTGAAGTTGAGAAGCTACGACTGAAATTTTCCATCCTCATTTATAAGTGTTAGTGTCACTTCCCTGATATTTTGATCAATTGATACCAATTTACCAGTTAATAGATCCATCTTCTTTTCCTACTTCCTAAGCAGTTTTCCCTTTCGATTTTTTCCTGACATTGCATTGCCAGCAAAACCTGTTCAAGGTTGCTGTCCTTATTTGCTTCATTAGGTTCTATAAATTAGGTAAGGTAAGCACAGCACCTAGGAGAAAATAATCTTCTGATTCTCAGCACTTGGGCACCTTCCTTCCCAGATTTCTGAATGGGAGTCAGGAGATCAAGAGTTTATCTCTAAGGTGGTTTCTATTCACGCTTAATAAATCACCCTCATTTGTAAATCTTGTTAAAAAAACAAAACAAAACACCGGCCTTACCTAGGTCAGAAACATTTTACTAGTGTCCCTAAGTTGTTTTAATTGTCTCACTATACAATTTCAAGTTTCCAAAGTGACTGGATATTGACTTGTTTGAATCTCTGTCAAAATTTGTCTGTATCATTTGGTAGTGAATGAAGCTAAACTCATTTAAGCAAGAGCTAAACACTTTAGGATATTTGCTTTATCCAGTTTAAGTAGATTATTTTTAATTCACTGTTTTACTGGTGAAACAATTCTAGCCTAGGCAGTGCAACAATGGTGTACACATTCACTTTTCAAAAGTGCTTCAAGACCATAAAATGAGTGGTAAGGTTCTCTATGCATTTTTTTTTTTTTTTGGCACAGCAGCATCAGTGAGGGGCACTATTCCTCTAACGTGCCACATTTATATTCTCTGTAGCAACAAAAGCACTATTATAAATGCACTAATTCCTTGGAAAACTTCCATGACTTATTCCAATTAAGGAACAGATTCAAGGAATACTCTCTGATACAAAGAGTCTCTTCAGTTAATAGGCTCTGTCAATACGCTTTTACCATCAGAGCCAGCCGAAAATTTTAAGAGTAGTTCAGGGCCACGTATAAAAATACAAAGGAGAACAACCTCAACTGTACATGATTTACATTTACATCCTCTTCTTAGAGGGCTCTGCACATAAGGAAAGAAATAAGCAAATTCATTTCTGAGTATTTCCTGTCCCAGGGTGAATCCTCAGGCGTTACCTGTTGGTGAGCCACTTTTTAGAGGAACGCTCACTTTCTATGTTCCTTTGACTAAACTAACCAAGCACAGTAAAACTTACAAGCCTTCCCACGCAGGCAAAACATGTACTTACAGAACAATGAATTGATTTTACTTCTGTACAATATCTTTACTTCAAGATTTTCACATTTAAAAAAATATGTGTTTATATCAATATACACATACCCTACCTTTCAAAGCAGCAGTGAGACAGCATCTGTTCTGTATGGAGAACAGTAACCACATATGAATGGAACTGAAAATAGCCATTTGTTAATTAGCATTTCAAATACGGAAGAACCTATTTCAAAGAGTTTGCTTCATGCCCATAGTAGTAGATAGATTAATAGAAAATAATTTCTATTCAGTATGGTATTAGAGCTCATAGCTGTGGAAAGGAATCCTGTTAAGTGGGCAAATTAATACTTGGATGCTCTTTCAACTAGATACGGACATCTGAAATGAAAGTATAATTAGCTTCTTTTTCCCTATGCATCCTGCCTATAGCAGTGTATTGCTTACTACTTTTCATCTGATATTTTTCCTACAAATTTCTCTAAAAACTGTCCTTATTCACCATCTCCTTGAATAATCATAGCTAGCATTTTGACTGCAACTCTGTCGCTAATCCCATTCATCTGTATCCACTCATCAGAGTGCAAGCACTTCAAAGATGAAAAGAAAACTGTCTCATTCCTTATTTCTTAGCCACCAGTATTTAGGATGGTGAGTTTTCATCCACTGGAGTGCTCTGAGCAAGGAAGCATGTGAGCAATAGCATGAATAACTTCTAATAAATATGTTCATGAGGAGCTCTCCTGGCCGTTTTGAAATGTCTTCCTATGTCTGCACAAGAGAGTTGACAAGCAAACAAATGAACAAAAAGCGAATTCATGAAACATAAGGACAATTCATAAGTATATAAAATAACATTAAAAACTCTCCTTTCAAAGAACAATGCTACCTTCCTTGAAATGCTTATTGGGATATGCAATGAGGGATACATATATGCTCAGCTGCAGCAGTGGGATAAGTTAACACTTTCCCCCTTTCCCCTCTCCATTGTTTGTTTTCTTTCCCATCATTGAGTCCGTGAAGGGGAACGGTAGCACACACCTCAGTCTTGTCACTGCAAGACCCCACAGCTTGGGGGATCAACAGGGGGCTCTAGTAAGCCTAGCTATTGAAACACAACTGCTTGTTCTCCCTCTCAGAACAACTTACTATCCCTCATGGAGATCCAGCAGGGCAGAAGCTGTGGGCATCCTTTAGCTGCTTCCACAGCAAACCCAGCAAGTAGCTTCAGCCTACCTCCGCAAAGGCCATGAACGCAGCCACTGCAGGCCATGCTGCAACAGCAGGGACGGACACAGGCACGTGCCCCACTCTGGCTACTGTCAGCAGGCAAGAGCAAATGGTTGAAGAGAGAAAAAAAGGGCAGCACCTTCAGCTACCACAACCCTTTGGTAAGTGAACACACATCTGCCATAGGAGCAAAAACGCCACTAGAATTGGACGCCTACTCAAGCTCCACGCATTTTTACACAGTGGGTGTGAAAGCCTTCGCTGCTCTATGGACAAGTAAGTTTCTAAAATCCCTGTCAACTCTAGGAAGGTAATTCACAAACATGGGTTATCAAATCCATTACATCTATTACTTGCAACAAACAACAGGCTCAACTAGCAGTTTTCCCACCTCTCAAATACACTGACTGCCTTTCAGTCCTCTGCTGGCGTGGTCCTAGTACAAGATCTGCTTTCTTCTGTTAGATCAAATCGGCACTAGAAGTGCATTGCCACTACAGCAACACAAATTCAACGTACTGGTGAAACCCTGCTTTCTACTAGTATCATAAAAAGCCAGGCTGCATAGCAGAAACTACCTGTGTTATGCTCACAACAGCATTTTTGCCACCATAAATTTGTGCAACTATAAGCTTTGTTGGAATGACGCTCTTGATCAAGGTAGCTCAGCTGGCTCCAATACGTAGTAGAGGTATGTTTTCAGCCAACAACTCCCATTCTCCCCAATTCTTCCAGCAAGCTCTTCCTACCACCCACGGGGAACAGGCTGCCTCCTCCCCCTCACAGCACACACTCTAGACTCGTCAGCTGTCCCACCACATTCTGGAGACACAGACAGCTCCCTACAATCTTCCACGTAGACAATGGTGAAACACAGAGCACGCTGGAAGGTCGTGACTGGTAAGATATGACAAGAGAAAGAAGAGAATCTTTAAAATGACTAAGGCTGAGAAAGTGAAGAGTCATTTTCTTTCTCTGAGCTTTTAATCTTGTGTCCTAATTTGTAAGTAAACTGCAATTCAAAAGGAAGAATAAGTCAGGATAAACACATAGCCCAGGCATAACAGCCTTTTATATACCAGAATACGCTGATATAGCAGAAGTTGTGTTTTCTCCGATGAACTTTCCAGAGAGTCTCAAGGTGTCACCTCTAGAGCATGAACTGCAGGTAGCAATCCAGTGCCTACGCAGCGCCTGTGAGGACAACCATAAACGGCATCCTCCAACAAGAACAGAAAACTCCCAAACACCCTGGCAGGTAGAAAAAAAACACGGCATACTTGGCTATCTAACTGTCTGATAGCCACAAGTCTGTTTTAATCTAGAGTCCATGACAATGTCACCCCACTTTCTAGTCCTGCCCCCTTTCAGTAGTCTTTTGACTACACAGTGAATTAGCCATAGTACAATATCAAGACCATGGAGAAAGCGTATTACAACATATTACCCTTAAATACTACCTTCCCAGTCCTTTCTTCCCTCTTGCTGTGCTCACACACATTAAATGAAAGGGACCCAGCAAACTTGGTGGCTCTTTTTCCTCAAGCTGACATGCATGGCAATCGTCTCAAACTGTATATGCTTTGTACCACATACTATCAGAAGCAGCCTTAGAACGTGCGAAATGCGATTCAGTGTGATATACCATTATGTATTAGAAAAAAAATGCAGTACCACACCTAGAAGTTATATGAATTTGCCGAACCAAAGCAAACATCTCCCCCAGCACCTGTATGCTTAGGACAGTTTTACTGGCATAAGATAGATGTGAATTTAAAATAGTACAATTACAGCTGTTTAATCCCTCAAACAGATACATTTATTCAGGCCCATTTACTCTTCCTTTCCCCAGATTTGCTGATGATGCTCTGGTAGGGGGCTTACACTGAAACAAATGAAATATTCTTACAATGAGTTACCTACCATAGGTCAGCTACGGTATAGAAACTGAAGACGCAAACACCAGCAGGTGGTCAAAATTCAAGGTAAAGGTTGAAGGCTTTTCTTGAAATCTAAAGCAAGCATGCTTTGGTCTGTCTTTGTTAAAGCTACCACAGCTCAGAGGACAAACGGCAACACGTTAGGTTGTAATAACTCAATTGTAACTTAATCACAACTTTGTGTCCAAAAACACTGCAGGTATTTTTTGTGTTTATCCAACTCCTGCGCTTGCATTCACACCTCAAAAGGAACTCCAAGGCTCTTCCATTTCCAAGGAGTCACATTCATTTATTAACATTTATTAGTCTCACTCCTCCCCTTAAGTTACAGGGTTTGACCCCTATCCTGCAACTGACAGCGTGCAGGATGCCTATACCTGCACTGACCCCTCCAGAAGTCCAGGGACTCACCAGCATTCAAGATCAGGGCCTGTAATGACTGACATGATTTGTCTGCTCCATTGTGAGCTACGATTTATCATCTTTTGCATCCTGAAAACCTGAGGCAGGAAATATAAATTTAAACGACAGCACTGTAGCTAAATCCAATAGCAGATAGATTTTATCTACAGAAAACTATTTACAGCGTGTTCTGAATTTGTTTTTAGATAGGGCTTAATAGACCACAAGAATATAACAGGTGTCAAATACTAAGAAAAACTCATGAAACTGTTTTTATGCTTTTAAGAAATTTCACCAGCCCAAGAATCATGAGATAAATGAAAGCAAGTTATTTATTTACACAGGAAGTAAAATCCATTGTCTAAACAATACGAATGCATTTCAGGCAAACAATATTTAGGTAAAGCTGTTTACTCGAAATCACTTCTGATATCAGAGCTTCTGAGCTATTTATAAGAATAGCTATACTGAGTCTGCTAATTTTGTACTGATATTAATCATGTTAATTCTTTCTTTGCCTTCCATTGTTGCTTCTAACATAATTAGGCAAATCGAGCTTGTAACTTTGCAATGAGAAAGATGCTAAGATTATACATAGGAAAGCTTAATAACCTTACTTAAAAGAAGCCATATGTGCAACAGTTAAAACTACAGTTTTTACGTTTTTGTGCTCCACTGTGCTATCTCAGGCTATGAAAGTAACCAAAGCCAACATTCACAACCTCTTCAAACCGCCCTTTCTTGCATTTGTGTTGTTAAACGCAATTACAGAAACGCATCTGATTTTTATGGGCAATTAAGCGCTATACCAACACGCTCCCCGAAGAGCCGGGCTCCTCTCGTTATCGAGCTTATCATTTCGCCGCCCAGCTCCTCTCGCGACTAGCGCACTTCTTAAAGGCAGCATAACTTTTACCGGCGTGTCGGTCAAAGCCGGGCTCCGCACGCCGCCCTCCGCTGCGCGCACCGGTCGCGGCGAGCCCAGCGCAGCCCAGCCCAGCCCAGCGCAGCCGCGGGCGCAGCGCAGCGCGGCCGCCGCACCCGGCCGGCCACAAAGAGCGAGCGGCGAGCTGTGTCCTTCGCCCCTTCCCAAACCGCCGCGCCGCCAAGGAAAACTTTAACGCGGTGAATCCTCGCGGGGGCAGGAACCGGGAACACCCGCGGCCCCCGCGGCGCGGCCCACGCCCACGGGCTCTGCCTGGCCGGGGAACAATGGAGCCGCCCGCCGCCGCCCCGCGCACCGCCCCGCGGCCGCGGCCCCGCGCCGTACTCACCGAACAAGGTGAGGGCCATGGTGAGGGCGCTGCGAGCCCCGGATCGCGGCGAGGCCGGCCGGAGGGACGGACGGACGGACGGCGCCGGGCTGGCCCTGGCGCGCCCGCTCTCACGCCGGCGGCGCGCAGGGCTGCGGGCAGCCTGCGCCTGCAATAAAAGTTAAGACGCGACGCTGTCAGCGCCCCCGCGGGAACGGCCGCGCCGCGCTGCGCCCCCCCTCGCCTCCCCCCCCGCGGCGGTGCCGAGCCGCCGCCTGCGCTGCGCTGCGCGGCGGCCGCCGCCGCGGGGCCGGGCGCGCCGCCCCCCGCCGCTGCCCCCGCCCGCGCTCACACTGCAGCCCGCCGCCTCGGGGAGCCATCTTGCGCCGCCACATGACCGGCCTGCCCGCCGCAGCCGCGGGGTTCCCATGGCAACGGCAACGGCCACGGCCACGGCCCGCGGCGGGGAGGGGGGGAGGCACCGCGGCGGGTCCCGTCCACCCGCCGCGGCCCGGCCCGGCCCGCGCGTAACGGGCGGCAGGGCGGCGAAGGGTCCCTCCAAAACGGGGAGAGCGACCTCGCCTCTCTGCCCGCCCGCTGCTCCAGCCGTGCTCGCATGGCCCCCGCCTCCCCCGCGAACTTGAATTTTGGTTCTTTTGAGGTGTTACAAGGCTGAGGGGGGAAGGAACAAAAAACAGTGGCAGCGCAGGTGCTGTGCACGACGGCATGGCGAGGTGCCGGGCGGCGGGCGAGGCCGCGGGGCCTGGGCCGCAGCCCGCGGCCCTGCCGCCTGGGCCGGAGGCCGGCACCGCGCGGCGGGCACTGCCCCACGCCTGCGCTGCCACAGCTGCGCGTCCCCCCTAACCCGTCACGGAGCTTTTCCCGGCCCTGTCTAGAAACGGCGAACGCTTCGAAGGAGCTGCGTGTAGCTCTTTGGTTCTTTTGTGTCACGTTCTTCATTCCCAATAGGATTTTATTGTATCGCTCCAAGCCTATAAACTTAACAAAAACTCACTTCTCTGAAAAGCGATCTTGTGCAAGGGACATGCTTAGAGAAAAAACTATAAAAGCCTCACAAAGCAAAGAAATGAAGTTCTTCACTAGCTGACAGAGTCACCTTGCAGTTATTCAAATATTTATGTTTAAATACAAATATTTACAACAGTTCTGTGGTGTGCGGTGCTGGGCCTGTCATTAAAATCCCTGTAGCTCGCTCTCATGCCAGTTGGATGTGGTCAGTAACCCCTCCTTGCCATGGTCATGCCAAGTAAAGCGCCTACAGTCTTTTGTAAATACAATGAATGCTCATTTCCGATAATTTCTAGGTCAGTTAGGCTCCTAGGTCGTTTTTGTCACCCGTGAAACACACCTGCCGAAGGTTTCCATGAAAACCAACCTGGGGACAACCGGCTCGCTAGAGCCAGGAGGGAGCGCAGGGTCTCCCAGCGTCTCTTGGCTTCCCGTGCCGCGAGGTGGCCCTCGTGAACGCTCCCTCAAGGCTCGTGAAAGCCATATCCAGTTGGCATGTGTTTCCTTAACCTTCTCGGAGTCACGCGCACCTGGTACAAAAGAAGAAAGAACATTCTTGTGAAAAGCATTTCTTTTATAAGCACAATGAAAGGTCAATGAAAAGTTCCATTAAAATGTCAGCAAGCACACGCTCACTGCAAGGAGAGCAAAATCGTGGAATTCCCCTCAACATTTTTAGGTGCAAGGAATTTCAGCCAATCCAACTCTCGCTGTTTGTCACTGTCCGAGACCATAAGTTTTGGGACTAAAATTGTTTAATTGAGTAGACAGCATCATGCCTGAATAATCAGCGTAGTGTAACTCATTTATACATTTTGCATTTTTAACCCAAAACCAGATACTTAACAGTGGCCAGTTAGTACTCAGCAGGTCTTCCCCAGGCACGGAGTCACATCTGCTTAATTTGGTGACAAAACAGTTTCTCACTTGTTGGTGCTGCTTTGCCACTCAGCTAGAGCTCTGTGTGCTGAGAATTCAAAACCAGCCGGAGCACAATCAACAAAAATGATTTACTCAAATCCAGTCCGTTACAGCTGTGCAAACCCACAGCATTCAGCGGAGCCTTTGGAGACAGCCGTCAGGGCCATCAGATTGTACAGGTGTTTTTTATGAGCTTGATACAGCTGACCGGACCTTCCCTTGGGGCAGTTTGGTGGCTACAGTTTGCAGGTAGGAGGAGGCATGTGTTCAAGACAAAGTTTTTACCGTAGGGCAAGCTGAAGCAAAAAGAGCAGATACGTAGGCTGGCTATAAAACCACTTTAAGTAATGGCTCCATTTCTGTAAATACAGCTTGGGCTCAGCAAGCGTGTACAATAAATTTTCTTTCAACAAAGCAGCTAAAACTTGGTCGGCCTGAAAAATGAATGTTCTGTATAATACATCTCCACCTGACTTTTCGTACTCTTCTATCTAGTCTTTGTAGAGAACAAAAGGGAAAGATTTTGTGGGAAAAATTTCAATATCTGGTTTAATACACCAAAAAATACTTTAAAAGTGCCATCAAAATATTTTAAGCAAATGTCCATTTTTGCAAAGGTACGTCTTTTTCTTAATGACATGTTTTGCTTATTGTGCAATGCAAAGTTAAAAAATAAACATTTTATCCTAGAGTAATTTTTTCCATAGTCTTATTTCTTTGCAAACGAATGCTAGCATCGCTAACCTGATTTCACAAAACATCTTTATTTTCCAAGTATAAAGTGCCAAAGTGTATTGAGCAGCTGGACTATGGACAAATAATATTTTAACTGGAGGGCTAAAAGGAGATTGAAATCGGTGAAAAAGGTTTGGAAAAAGCGACATACAAACATCTTTGCCATTCGACCTACATAATTGATCTTTCTGTGCAAAAAGTGTTTTGCTTTGCTTTTTTAAAGTGAGTTGGATCCTTACAGTGATTTTTTTTCCTTACATTTCCTGGAATTGAATACCAACCTTTCACTCCAATTTCCTTGAATTAAAAGGCCAGCTCTTACTCTTCCACGACTCCAGACTCTTTATTGCTATCTAATTAACTGCTTGTTTACATTAGAAATGGTTTCATGTTCAGGAAAAGTAATACTAGCTTTCCTAAAAAGGATTATCAGTACTACAGTTGTTAAGATCAGTCTGAGCAATATGGTTTGTCTTATCAAGCATCTAATAGCATATTTGTGATTAGTGCCGTTATGGCTCAAATCGAAGGAAGCCTGTTGGTCATTTCACAGTAACTAGTTCCTAGTTCCCAGGTCCACTGTTACTAGTTTCACTACTTGCTCGCTGGGGAGAGGAATGAGCATATGCCAGCCGTACAGAGTGTATACTGTCTTATATATATATGTGTATATATATATGTATATATATATATACACATATACACACACATATATATATACACACACCCAGAGGCTGCTAAGGTTGATAGCCTTGACAGTAGGAAGAAATCAAAGACTCAAATCGGGGATGGGGGGGGGGGTAAAAACCAAAAAAAAAAAAAAAAGCAAGCCCCAGGTTTGCTCAGCCAAGATGCCTTCCCTCCACCAGCACCCTGGTTTTTGAAGGGACCTGAAATCATCATGGCGATTTCTGTTCAACAGCAGCATTATCTTAAAATTACATAGCGCCTTATCACGCCAGCACATCTTAGCACACCAGTAATAACAATGATTAACAGCAACTCTGGGAATTCTGTTACTTTCCTTACTGGGGCTTAACGAGCACTAACCATCCGCCGCCGGCGCTGGCGGGGCAGGAAACGCAGATGCTCAGGAGCCTCGGAGCCTGACCCCGCTCCTCGCTCCGGGGAGACCCCAACCCCTACCTGTGCCCTGCGCAAGGGAGGCCACGAAAGAGCAGCCCATCTTGCACCACCAACGTGCTTTGCCGTTGATTTACATGGAAGCAAAGATGAGCTTGGTATCTTGCCCCACTGGTTCTTTCGCCCTTCGAAAAGCCCCGCTTCTAAAGACCGGCTTTTTGCGCGAAAGGCGTTCTTATGCTTACGAGCGGAGAGGAACGTTCTGAGGCACTTCGCTAGTTACAAGGTGTAAGAATAAGGTAAGGACAGAGGACAAATACATGTGCAATATGCTATTCTCTGGCCTGCTCATTGCCCTTCATTTAGCTTCTTGCCTTGCCTCCCACGTTTCAAGGCTTTCTGATACTGCAGTCAGTTACTACTGCTTCATTCTTCACACAAAATTTCATGGCAGGAATTTAGGGTTGGTTTTCAGCGTTCAGTTTTTCATTTTGAGCCGTCTCCTTTTGTCTCCTCACTTTTGACCCTGAGCACTGGAAGAGCCCTGGCCCAATTTCCACAGCGGTCTTTCTTTGATCTATCACCTTGTCTAAGGGTCTGGTACAAAATTGTTTCTAATTACCAGACATTTATTCTTCAAACCTCAACTAATTCACTAATCATGTATTGATAAATGAGATTTTAAAATTAATCACTGACATTTATGAAGATTTATACACAATTGTAAATACATGTTTCTAGCTAGCACATATAAAATTATTTGAAGAAAAAAAATCAAATTAAAGTTGTCTTTTATTTATGGGAAATAATAAAGCGAAGGCATGGTGAAATGTCACCTGATGAATAGGGGTAGCATCTTGTCACAGTCACCATCGTCATGCAACAGGCCCCCTTGACAGCAGGAAAACAGCTCTGTAGAAACCTTGTCATGTGCAGAATTTAATTTAGCTTCTAATATGTAATTGCTGGGAGTTTCTGGAGCAGGCAGGGGAGCGGCAGCCAGCGGGTGCGTTCCTGAGCGCGTCCAGCGTTCACGTTCTTTTGCCGCGGAACGTTTACTCGGTGGAAAACGGCAAGGCGGATTTCTAGTACGTGTTCAGTAAGATAAATTCAATTGCTTTATCTAATTTAAAAGTCATCAATAAAAAGTTAGAAGACCGACTACCAACCTTCTAAAGCTTTCTAGTTGAATTAATACTTATGTAAATGATAGCGATTCCAACATAACATGAAGCCTACCACCAAATACAGAACTGTCATTGCACACTGCCAGTATTTTGGATAATCTTTCTGGCTCTAATGCGAGAATTGGCATTTGATCTTACCTTTTGGATACTGCTGCTGTTCGTTATTAACAGCAAAGTCATTTGAACTCAGTAATATTCAACGCTGTTCACACACGGGGAGGGACAGAATCCCTGCCTCAAGTACAGCAGCTACGAGCAGCCTTTGCAAACCAGACACAATAGTGCTTTATCCAGAGCCACGCTAGTCTGCAGGTTTCTGTGGCAATGACATCTCTTTTCTTAGCTGTCAAGATTTTTTCTTTTATTTACAGGGTGCAGACCAGCAAAGTAACAGTTTTCAGGAGGAACTTGTTTGTTGAATTTGATGCTCATTGCCAAGGAATGCAAGATATGCATAATTTTCCACCAATTCCTTCTGTTTTAAATCACAAATACCATGTTATAAAATCACATTTGGTATCACTTCTGGTCAACAGGAATTGCAGTAGATCTCATGACAGCTTAGAGCAATTGGATGTACAGTAGGTGATGCACATCAATGAAATGAAAAATGGGCTTGCTGGGCCAGCTTTTGACTCTTGGTCATGAAAAGCATATTGAACAAGCTAACTGACATCAGCCATTACAATGTGACTTTTTCTGGTTACATTGAAAGTATATGCCACAAAGCCTAAGCTGGAGCAACACGGGAGTATGCTCTTAATTTTTAAACTAAACTAAAGCTGGTTGCTTAATGTCTAAACTATTTGTTGTATTCAGATTGCTGTTATGGCACATTATGTTGTTTTTGAATAGCATTGTGTCAAAGGGAAAAAAGCTCCCCTTTGTCTATGCTTCCTGAGCAAAGCCCTTTCCAAAGTATTTCTCAAGGATTTTACATTACGGCTCCCACTTAATTGGATTTCCAAGACGGTTGCACAATGTGATGAAAATTATGGACAGATGCTATCTATGATAGTAGATGCTATCTATGTAGCTTATGAAGTCACATATGATCCTAATCTTTGAGGTAATTTCCATTAAAAAGAAAATTTGCACCTGAGTTTCTTTTCATGGCGACCTTTTCCCATGCAACAGATTAGAACAGCAGCAGCATTTTACAAAAATACCCACCTTTGCCCCCTCAGTAACACCTTTGCTCTGAAACTGCTGATGTAAGTGGACTGGAGAGCTGAAAATACTGGGCTAGATAAATCTTTTATCTAAAGTATACCTTCTCTTGCTCTGAATTAGGTGGCTACTTTTAGGTCCTCCAGTAGACATCCCTCCTTGTCTTCCAGGGCAAAGGTGACTTTCAAGTCAAAAAAATACCTCATTCTAATTTTTTCCAAGCTTTCACCTTTACACGAGAGTAATCCCTTTGGTTTTATAGTAGTGCTGTAAGAGTGAAATTAAAGATTCTTATCACACATAAGAATGCATGAGGCAGAATCCTAGGATGGTCTAAACATTTTAAGCCTATTTATTAAACAAACATTGCCCAACTCCTCTAATACTTTGAAACATAAATTTAAAACTGCTTCCAATGGTACACAGTTCTCAAGAGTTCTTCAGAGTTTCTTCTAATTTCCTGCATTTCTAACTATGGAAGCTGGAAAAGGAACAGAAAATGAAACGTGCTCAACATGTTGACGGTTTGAGCCAGGACTTACGCTGATGCTCAGAGCTTTCCGATCACATCCGTTTCCAAGGGATATTTAGAGCAAGCAATACCAAAGTAGGCAAGTGATTCTACTGATAATTGCAAAAGAGTATTTTATTTGCAGCTGGTCTGATTATACTTTTTAACACCAGACTTTTTTGTAAGCTTTCTTATTGTTTGCAAATACGGTTGCCAGCGTATGGTTCTAATGCAAAATCAATTATTAATACAATAATTAAACTATTGAGCTGTTTCAAAATTGCTTATGCTTTTGCTGAGATGTAACAGTAACTTACTCTGAGTTACATTTTTAAGTCTTGCATATGAAACACACATGCTTATGTTTTTGATTGCTTGTTTTATTAAGTGAAATGAACAGGCTAATTAAATAAATTCCAGGAAGTTTCTGCTTTCTATCTCCTAGGGACAAGCCTCAAGTGTCAAAGGAGATAATACTGATGGCTGTAAAACACCCAAGTGTGTTTATATTGGCTCTAAAATGCAGCTTACAGCTCCTATTTAACTTTCATATTTCCTTTTTTATACCGTGTTTAGAAATACATATAAAGGCATTAGCTGAAACAGTGATTGTATATGTTTTTTAAAAGCTGGCAATTACAAGTTAAAAAACAGAACACAAACCATTTGCAAAATAGTCTTAGGAATAAACTGATAGAGTATAATTTTATCCATAAACACTAAAAACAAGGTAGGCAGCAAAAAAAAAATTTGCAAGATACTCCTAGTCCTGATTTTCAAAATGTCCTTGACCTTGAGCAGAGGATCTCCTATGGAAAGCCATAGATTATGCCATAGAATTGGTGGTTGTTCTTCGTGCAATAAATTGAGACTTCCAGATCCACTGGATGGTTTGAAAAACTACTGAAGAAATTAAACCTTTTGATTAGCAACCCAAAGCCTGCAAAGCGGAAGTGCTGCGTAGAACATACACAAGGGAGAATTTTCTTGTGCTAGATCTCCTTTCATTTGCAGTTTTTATGCCCAGCAGAAGCTGAAGAGTTCTGTTTACCGTATGCAACAGCTTTAGGATAACTTTCCTTAAAGTTCTTCTCTCTTAGAGCAATTATCTGATCTTCTAATATCAGAGCTGTCAAAATGATTTCTCCATTCTTATGGAATCCAATGTTCTTATTACTAAAGCCATTCAAAAACAAAACACAATTGTTTCTAATCAAGGAATTAGTTATCTGGCAATATTCATGCAACTTCCTTTTCAGAGTTGCATCTTCTAAGAGATGAGGGTTTCCTTGAAATGCTGCTCAAGTTTAAGAGCACAAAATAATCTTAAAGGTACTATTTTAAATCTGAACAACTTCCTTTGCAGAAACAGACAGAGGTGTTTTGGCCCAAGTAAGGCAAAATTCAGCTCCGAATCTGGTGCAGCTTATGTGATATTTCAGAAAATATAGTATATTGAATAGATAAAACTTGAACTTTGGAAATCTTCCAAGAATTTCCTGCTGTATGGATATATCCAATCTAATTAAATGGAAATGCATGTAAGTGCCATTGTGGTAAACTTTGAACTTCAATGACCTGAAGATGTTTAAGTCCAAATCAAAGTGCTGAGATAGCAAAAGCATTTGATAACTAATTTCTAGTTCATCCAAGCTCTAGAAGAGTGATTTTTTTGCCTCCACCAAGAAGACTATTGAAAAGAATACAAAACCTCCCAAATAGAGCAAGAAAGCTCTGAAGCGTACTACTGGTGCCCTTCAGCTTTCCTGCTCTTACCAGCTAACTCTGCAAGCAATCAGGTAACAGTAGCAGAGAACAAAAAGCAGCATGGAATAACATTTGAAATAACTTTCAAGTGCGCCAATGGCTCTTCAGCATTGCAGAGAGATGAAGTCAACCAAAGCAACTTCAAAGAACTGAAGTAAATTTAAGTTTTTCTCTTAATGATTTTAAAAGTGTTATTGAAGGGATTAATAGCTTTTCCTGTTAAACAAACAAGCTGTTTAAACTAAGTTTTCCTGGAGAGGAGACAAACAAACCTTAGAAGTAATAGTGGACTTTAATTAGAATTTGAGATTTGCACTATTCATTAGCTGATTTGCCAGTCTCAAAATAGTTTTAATGAACTGTAAGCTCACAGCAGTAAGATTCTTTAGCAAAAGGACAGAATAATCTGATCTCCCTCAGAGCCTGAAAAAGCACAATTTCTTACATGGCCTCCACAGAAAATTTTTTTCTCTGATATCATTGTTTCTTTTGGGGAAGGGGTCGGTTATTTCCCCCCTTAAAAAAAAAAAAGTTATACCCCTTGACTGTGAGCATTTTGCTTATTGTCAAATGGGACATGCAGAAAGCCCCTTACAAAACAAAACCACAGTAGCAGATTTCCAGGTCTTAAACTGGCAGTGCCAGAGACAATTACTAAGACTTAGCCTGCTATTGCTTCTCTTTATAGGACTATAAACTTTAATGGTTACTTAAGCTCTGCAGCTTGCGAAAAGCAAGGTTGTACTACCCAGATAAATCTAAGTATTGCTGTGACTGTCTATGTCTTATCAAAATTGCAAAAGAATGTGTGGGTTTGGTTTCCAAATTGTCAAAATACATTTTGCTGCAGCAGGTCTCATAACCGGTACCTGTCGCTTTAAACTGATCCTCCCCCTTCTTTCATAGGATGTCAGGTTGTGTTAAAAGTCTAATCCTTATCTTCAAAGTACGGTAATCTGGGACCCACAAATATGATTGCCCAAGCCCCTGAGATGACAGCAGCTCTGCTGCCGAAGCTGACTGGAATTTTGCTCTGCAATAGCAAAGTTCACGCAGATGGAGGACGTGGTACAACGCTGGGGCACAAACGCTGTTGGGACTGAGGACTTTGACTCTCCCCAGCTGTTACTTCCAAGAGCCAAGCAAATGCCATTTCCCTGCTTCCTCTAACATGCAACATTGTGTACCCCCCATATCTTAATCAAAGCTCTGTTGTTCTCTGCCTGAGAAGGGAAATGGGGACAACCCGTCTCTGCTTGCCCATTCAAACACAGAAGAGAGAGGGAAAAATAGGAAAGGCAGGACTAGAACCTTATACTGAAATAGTGGTTCTTCCTCCACCCCATTACCTATAAAATGACCTATCATTGCCCACATGAGCTGAGATGCCGGGTCCTCAATCATCTCCAACCCCCACTGGGAACTAGCAGCGCTCCTCCTTTGCTTGTGAATGACCTAAAAGCCCCTTATTTAATTCCAAAAATTCTGATCACGTACCTCTGTCACAGTCACGTTGATTGTCAGGAGGAGTGTATAAAACACAAAACAGGCAGTGAAACTTTTGTTTGCAGGCTCATCTCTCACCCTATTGTGTCTTTTGCACTGCTGGAGTTATTTTCCACTCTGAAATCACTTTCGAATCCATGTTGCTCATAAAGTGGTCTGAGGTTTTCTTTGAACTCTGCAGCTATTCAGTGTACTTCTGGACTGGGATGCTGAGATTTAACAGGCGAAGAGAGCGGTATGGTTGCATATGTCTACAGGCTCCTTACAAGGGTAACCCTTGCTATCCCAGTGACAGAGTTTTGTTCCTTTATCAGAAAAGTGCATAAATTGCAGCTAAGTTACTCTGTATTTCAGATTTCTTCTCTAGGGGGGGAAAAAAGAGAGATGAAATGGAGACGAAGGGCTGCTCCTCTTTGCAGCTGTGTATGCAGCTGTTTTGTTTTAAACAAAACCAGATCAGGTTGCATAACTTTCATTATAGGACACGCCATCATTACATCTAACTCAAATCTGTGGCTAGATCCAGGATATACTCTTAAAATGAATTTCTGGTAAAGTAGGGACAACGTTAGGAGAACCCTGAAATGGCACAGACACTGTGAAACTGAGACTCCTTGACTATTTGTAGATCTTGAAGGTTCGTGTCTCTTTCTACAGTCCAATTGGCAAATTCAGTTAAATTCTCCACAAGGCCAGGACGTAACCAGTGAAGGCCAGTGACAAGCCCCTAGGCGAGAAGTATACAGCTAGAGAATTAGAAACATGTAGTCTGACAAGTGGGCATGTAATTTTTTTTTTTTTTAAAGCAGACTTCAGAATTCTAGTTAAGAAAAGGTTTGGAAACTTCCCTGCCTTCAGCAAGAGATCCTGAGCACTCAGTGCCCCTGGAAATCTAGTCACTTAGGAATTTAACCTCCCATTTTCAACTATAAACTTACACTATCCCAAATCAAATAGACATATAGGAAACTAAGAAGCTCACATTTTCAGTCCTTCCAAAATTCAGTTCCTGATGTTCTTCTACGTACTATGGAGACATATCATACCAATGCTTTCAGTCTATGCAAATGAAAACTTCAGAACTTAGAGTTTATCTGCAGCACTAAAGTAATTGAAACTAATGGGGGGAGTAATTTCCAGAGGGGATTTTTTTTTCCACCCCAGTAAGACAAGCAAATATGTGTTGAAGAGATGCAATCAAGCACAGCTCTCTCAGACAATCAGCATGTAGTTCTGCATGAGGAGGTGGGCTCAGACACTTCACAATTTTAGTGTCAGTGTCAGCAAAAAGCTTCACCTCTCCTTTGCCACCCATTCTTAGACAGCAGTTCTTGGGTCCACCAAGGGAAAACTGCTCTTCCTTCCACTCCCAGATGGGCATATATTTGAGAACGTCCTGTCTCAAAAACTATTTTAAAAGCACATAGGACAAAGAAATGTGATTAATTTATTCTAAGAGTGTCAAAATAAAAAGCATTAGTCCAGATTATCATATTATATAGCATTAAAATTATCTTCTCCATTGTTCTATATTTCCCTCATATGAAGAAAAAAATAAAGTACCATTGCCTATGCTCTGTCCAGTCAGTCCTTGGAAGAAATGAAAAGCATTGTAGGCACTATGCACTGATTCACTTACATTTGTACATAGCTTGATATCCTCAGAAAACATACTTGCAAAGTTCATTAAGACTCCTTGTTTTCACTATTCTTTCCCCTTTGCATCAAGTTTTGATCCCATGGCCATTTGCTCTTAAGGTTTTCTTTTTTGTTTCTCCTGTGCTCAGATAGAAGCAAGGTACTCTATTGTATGAAAAACCATATCCGCTTCAATGCATCCTACTGCTCAGAAAACTTAAGAATGAGGGGCTGATGCAGCCACAAGGATTGCACACCTGCAGTCTTCACTAAGGAAAAGCCAGTATTCTGGTGTCAAGAAAGTGCCCCAGAGCTATGCATTTCAGGGTCCATTTGCTAATGCTCCCCAAACTCTTCCTGTTCTGCTTGCTTAAATATGGTTCCTTGGCAATTTACTCCCACCTGAACAGTGCTGCTCTAGTCCTGCTCCTGGTTACATGCTCCCACCTCCTCCTCTGCAGCTGCATTGCCAGTTGTCTGATCCTATGGGACTGGCAAATACACAGCAGAAGAGAAACTCATCAGGAAAGACTTAAGGGCTGTAGTTCCCTGACCTGACTTCCTGGAGGATCAGAGGAGCGCCCGTGCTGCAATCACCGAAAGGGCTACGAGCCTGCAGCAGCGTAAACTATCACATTACACTGTTTGCTGTACTGTGCTGCGAGTGCAGTTGTTACTCGGACTTTTTAGTCTTCTGCAGTTTTCTTAGAATATCACAGACAAAAAAGAATCGAAACGAGAGGTTTCTTTATCCTTCCGCTGGCTTCTTCACAGCCATTCAAACCAGCATCATGCCATCTTCACTGTGCTCTACAGAGTGCCAGCATAGCAGACTAGATTTCTGTTTCGGTTTGTAGAATACGTTTTGGAAACCCTCAGTTTAATTACCACCCTGGTGACCACTGCAGTGAGTGTCTTGCGATGGAATAGGATAATAAGCACCAGGAGATGGAGAAATTCAAGGAGTGGGAGGGAAAAACAGCACCATAAACAAACAAACAAACAAAAAATAATCTCCATTAGGATGAGCTGCTGAACCATAGAAAGATGAAACACCACAGATCTGTCTTCAGTCAGCTGTGCTTATAAAGTGTGGGGTGCCCCAACAGTGGGCTCAAATCACATGCATGGCATGTTTCCTGTATCCTATCTCCAGTTTTACATTAATGGATGCATTTAAATATGATATTTTTTAAATGCTGATATTCTTCTCTAGGGAGTTGAGTAATCAAATAGCACTGTGAAGAGGCTTGTACAATTCCCTGGTAGTTCATCAGAAGAACAGAGGGAATGGTTTCCCCTTTCCTCCTTTGAGGATGAGGAACCACAGGGAAAAGCTTCCTGCTGGAACAGGGGCAGGCGACCTTACAGTCGGTGAAGCAGAAGTGGCTTTCAGCTTCTCTCCATACAGCACTGGCCACATCAGCATTTGTGTGCTACTACTGGGTAACACAAAGACGCAACCTGCCAACTATGTTTGAAAGTTTATTCAACTCTTAGCAGGGGAAAACTCCACTATCTGCACTGCTAGAAGCACAGGAAGGAAGGGAGCTTTCAAGAAATCCTGCGCTACATAACATGGTTTCACAAAAATTGCAGACTTAGGCTTGTGGACGCTGTACTTTTTACTGACCCCTGTCTCCCTCACAGAGAAGCTGTCAGCGTTCTTGATTTTCCAGTTCGGTGTTTTTTAACGCTACTATCTTTGCCTAAGGGGTCTCAGAGAGGAGCATGCACTTTCCTCACTTGGGTAACAATAATATTACATTAGAAGACACCTTAAGATCTTGCTACACCCTTATGAGTTCAATCAGCAGAGTCTGAGAAAGCTCAGGTGACGCAACACGCCGTGCAGGCTCTCAAACAAGCCTGCGTTTGTAAAGGCCTAACATTTTTCACTTATAGTCTTATTCCTGCGCATATATTGTTTTTAATCAAACAGCTTAAGTTCAAATAATCTTTTATGAGCATTTTAATTTGCAAATTTCTTGATATGACAGAAAAACTTAAGATGCTGTAAAATATGCTAAGAATATCAGGAAAATATGTAAAAGCTTCATGACACTTGATAGAAAAAAATGTATTTGCTCAAAATATTTAGCAGTTACCACTAGATGGCATTTTGTTTCTGAGAAATCAAAAACTCCTAGATTTTGAAATACTTGTTACAGACAGCAGGAAATAGTAGGAAATGGAATTACTTACCTCATTTGGTTAATAATTTATTATCCATTGTCTTGTATAAACAAGATGTTACTAACACAAGGTAATTTTACTTGTAAATTTACAATTCTCTTTATTTAACAACAGCTTGCGACTCTTCTGTTCAACGCTCTACTCAATAGGTAGAAGGATGAGCTGTGGTCAGCCCTTACTAAAAATATTTTTCACGTTTTTAAAATGTAAGACCAATATATGCCAGTTCAAAGACTTTGAATGTGCTGCAAAAATCTGCTAGAATGACTCATTCCAGCGATTGTACACAGCATTTCCTATGTTATTCTTGGATTAACCCTCAATATAGAATGTAGTACAGAAAAAGAATTCCTGTTTAAGATTAGAGCTGTTACAAGCACTGATTATGAATATTATACTTTGTGCCAGGTCATTTTAAGTTCAACTTGTAAAAGGAAGCTGGGATGTACAAGATGAAATGCCCATTCCTAATCTTTGCATGGTACAATATATTATACTAACTTCCCATTCAGAGATGCAATACAGTTCTACTATGGACACCCGAGAGTGACACGTAGGTAGCTTTTTCAATGTCCATAAGACTCTCAATATCAAATTAAAAACAGCAGCAACAACAAAACCCTTACTCTGCAGCAAAAATGGGAGAGTGAAAAGTGAACTATTAGCTTTTAAGGAGAAAGTCTACAATACAGCCAGTTCTTACTTATGAGCAATCTAAAAGCCTCCAAAGAACAATCTTCATATAATTTTGCATGTATGCAAATAAACAATTTTATAAGGATAAGTTTCTTCTCATTAGATTATCATAACAGGCTGCTGCGAGCATGTTCATCAGAACAAAATTCAGCAGTCAGAATAATGACATAACATCCAGCACTTTTATGAGAAATTGTGTTAATATCATTCATTTACGCAGGACAAAATATCACCATTTCCACAATGCTAGGGTGATCTGTGTTAGCATCTTTGCATATAAGGCATAACCCTATGACACTTGTGACTAAATGCAGAACAGACTGTGGACTTGTCTACCTAGAGAAGATATTCTGG
The DNA here is from genome assembly GCF_040807025.1 of Struthio camelus. Taxonomy (NCBI): domain Eukaryota; kingdom Metazoa; phylum Chordata; class Aves; order Struthioniformes; family Struthionidae; genus Struthio; species Struthio camelus. The sequence continues at coordinate 21,417,390 of NC_090947.1, read as the reverse complement.
TTTTCGCACCATTATAGAGATGACCCCAGACTAGAAAAGGCATTTGCATCCTATTTAAGCTCATTTGTGGCTTACTGCCCTCTCCCAGCTTTGTACGTTTTTGAAATAATTATGCAGCTTTCCAGATTGCTGACACAGTGCTTAGCTTGATGAGTAAGAGGATTTTGCAGCTGAAATTGTAGATTTCAGGCTGCAAAATGAAGTCATTTTCAACTCACTGTCATACTGAGCACCTTAATCCCGATCACTGCTGAAACAAACGGGAGGACTTCAGATATACTGACCAATACACCAAAAGCTTTGGAAAGCTTAGAAAGCTTTAGAAAGATTGTCAGGTAGTCATCACCCCTACCTTTGCAGTGCACTATATACACTGCTGGAGGAGAACCATCCAGTAGCCTGCAAAAGAAAGAAATGTGGCATGGAATAGCAATGGAAGGACTGCAGGTTGGAAGTCCACAACAAACTATGCTGGAGTAAGTTACCAAGCAAAATTGGGTGGGGGTGGAGCAGATGGTTCTAGATATAAACCATTTTATGTTAAAAAAAATAATTTCCAAACCAAACTCTCTATACACTAACAAAAATGCTCTGTACAGTAAAGAGCAAAAGCCTAGGTACTCCACAATACAGAAATCTGCTTTGGCAGTTCCTTATGCTCATATGAACCTGTCCCCAGCAAGGTTGTGCATAAGCAAAAGGCATTTGCTCCATAAAATTGATTTCTGGGCAGCAAAGCTCTTAATCCCATTATTGCAGTTAATGTTATTCCGCTCTGAAATTCTGAAAGAAAAAACAGCCTCCAAAACGGACCCCAAAAGATGGTCCATGCATGCTCTCTGGAAAACAATTGTGCTTATTGTGTAGTGTAGAACTGCATACCAATGTGGTTCAGAAATGTTTAACTTTCAACCATTAAAATAGATACTGGATGTATCTAAAATATAGGGTTAACAGCAAGGTCTCTTGCTGCTATTAACAGCTCTTCAACTCCACTGGTAACAAAAACGGTAACTGCAGCCAGCTGCAGACCAGGGTCTGCATGGCTCTGGGTACATTAGGCAAATTATCAAAATGTTTCAGAGTAGATTCTTACGGTAGCATTCAAACAACCCAAGATTGCTTAGTTTACTAATACCATAGTTTTTCTAGCACTTAAAAGAGCCTAATTGAGAAAATAGTCAGGAAAAGTTTTCCTTGCTTGGCCTAAGCTACCAATAAGCTCCTAGATGGGAAAGTGACATCTGAGTAACAGCTTTCAGCCTTGCAGAAGTGCAGTGTTAAGTTTGGGGGGGGGGGGGGAAGGAGATGCAATCAGTCAAGGGATCACAATACATAAAACCATTTACTCTAATTTTCTTTGAATAAATTATTTTGTTTGCCAACAAGACACAAGAACAGATAGTGATTAAGAGCTGGCTAAATCAGATTCCTGCTCTCATGCTTGGTCGGGAGGACCTTGACTGTAGAAGGGATCTAACTTTACTAGGATAAAATTATGTAACAGACATAAGTGTCTGAACTTGCCATTCTAGAAAATTGATTTTAGTTTAACTTAAACATTAAAAAGTGGTGCATGGCAAAATTTTAAGTAACTTTCTACTGGTTTAGTACACGTTCACATATATGTATGTGTGTGTGTTTACGTTTATACCAATTTAATTAAGCAAAACTGGCAACGGTTTCTTAGGTAGACAATATCCACAAGTATTTTATGCGCCCTCATGAACATTTCTTGGTGTCTAGCATATTACAAAGGCCAATTACATTAAATAGGTGTGTGTACCCTTATCTGATAGGTGAAAACAACACGAACATCTAAATCAGACATGAAATTACAACATCAGGTAAAGACTGTGCATTTCTTTCTTGAAACAAAATGACTTTGCCAGACCTCTGGAACAAGCTAAAAGACAAGAGTTTATAACAAACTCGTACTTCCAATTTAAAGAGAATGTAGCAGGGAAGCATCCAAGTCAATATGACATGTTTCCTTTCAAAGAAAAGGAAAGCTGTGACATATGATAGGCAGAAATGACAAATACGACTATGCTGACAACTCAAAAACAGAATTCCAGTTGTGTGATAACTGCAAACAGAGCTCTAAGAAATTTACTGATAATAACCTTTTATACAGCATTCAAAAATGCTGTGTAATTTACGGCAGACGGGGAAGAGTTAAGTCCTATTAGGACCAGGGCTCTGAAAAGTTTGTGTAAACTGCTAGAGACGGCATAATGAAATTTTTATATATTCACATACATATGGAAGTCAAATTGCGAACTTACTAGCTTGTGCTTCATTACATGTTCAACAAAATGATCAAGTGTAGAAATGTTCCTATCATTCAGTGAGACCCAAGGCTTCTGCTCTTCATTTACAAGGATTATCTTTTTCCAGCAAACATGATTAGCCCTTTAAAACCGTTCTACTGAAAGTCTGTACTCTTAAAGAAGCAGAAAACAGCAACGCTAAAATATTAGCCTGTTACTTCTTTTGAAATCACAACCACGCTGACTATAAAGTCAGCTTGCATTTTATAGACAACTGGAACGACTGTACTATACATCATATAGCTTTTAAGAGTATCTTTCTCAACACACCGTCACGAAGAAAGGGATATTTATACTACTTACCTCAAGTGAAATCAGAACATTTATAATGTATTTGTAAACATTTCCTTAGAAATAAGTCATCACAGAATGCATCTTAATGTCAGAAACAGTATCGAGGAAAAGGGCTGGGTATAACTGAGAAGTGAAACATAGCACTGCTTTTGTTCAGAGTAAATAGTTGGTAAATTGTGTGGAGATTTTTTTCTTCTCTATTTCGTTTTCTCCCTTTCTTCAGACAGGCAATTTATTTTGTTTGTTGCTAATGCAGGGGACTCACTCTCTCTTTACTTGTCTCCCTTTTCTCCTGATTAGAATCCTAGATATGACTTAGATGTAATTTCCCATTTCATTTTTAAGCATAATAAAACAAATTAATAGGCTTTTTGAAATCATTCAGTTTCCAAAACGGATCAGTCCAGTGATTTAGCAAAGACAGCTTTTTGCCTTCAGTAATGGTCTAGAACAAGTGATTCAGATAAAGGGGGAGGGAAATACTATTTAGGTACCATGCCAATACTAACATATTGCAAAATTAAAGGGGGGGGGGAAGGAAAAAAAAAGGATTTAACTGTTGTCCTTACAGGTGGCTAAACACACCCATCAGACTTACATTCAATGTATGCAATCCACCTGGGGACTGAGTGTATTAAATGGAATTGTTACAGTTCACGTTTGTACTTTGATATATTAAGCCAGCCCTGGGCAAGAGTGACACGGGCAAAACTTCCTTACCTGTAATTCTATTTCTCTGAAGCTGTCTATATGACAGAGTTCTCATTCTTGGAGCTCATCTTCTCAGTCTAACACTGACAGAACTCCCAAACCTGCCAAGTATTATCCTTTAAGCTCATTATTGTAAGCTGGAGTATCAAGCAGGCCCTTTTGCCCAAAGTGCTTATAAATACCACTGACTCCACACTCTAGTTTGTGTCTGCTATTGGTATAAGAGTTCCCAGAAGCATGACTCCTTTTCTTTTCTTCAAGCTTTTTTTGTAATTTTTATGTTCATTACCTGTTTCCAGTCAGTGTGTGTGGCCTAAATTAGCAGCTGTTTGCCTAGAGATTAAAAAATAATAAATGCACTTGCATAATCACAATACCTTTCTGATTCAATTTTCATTTCAAGATTAAATAGAGTTGTATTTAGTCTATTTAAAAATTTAAGAACTTTCCTTCTCCTCTCTCCTCTCCCCCAAAAATGAGTAGGAAAAAAATACCTGGAACTACATACAACATGATTATAAAAATGATAATAGAAGAGGGATAAAGAATTTCAGCAAGGTCTAAAATAAGTTACACAAATTGGATCAGGTTTATCTTATTATTCTATTAAAAATGAATAGTCATGTACTTAGATAACTAATTCTATACTTAGGAAGTTAGAGACTTTTAAAGGTGTAGTTGCACTCTGCACAATTAAGAAGCAACGAGCACGCGACCTGTGCTTACTAGTAGGACTCCTGATTTCTGCAGCTCATCAGTAATGAAATTTTTTTGCAACAGCAAGAATTCCATACCAGTAGACATTCAGGAGGTCCTTCCAGACCAAAATACATACTTTATCATATATCTTGTTCTAGGAAGATGTCAATACTTTCATAAGCTTCCTATATCTAGTTTAGCTGAAGAAGAATCAGCTATACAGGATGCAGAAATTCCTTCTTAACTTCTTTAAATACAAATTTGCAACAGTTGTTATAACCAGGGAGCAAGTAATGCACAAAAAGAAGAAATTCCACACTGAATACAAAAAACACTTTCACGGGTTCATGACATGGATAAAAAAAAATATTGTGGAAAGGAGGAAGATTAAGGACAAGAAAAGGTCACGATCGTAAAATTCAGCAAAAATGAAGAGTCATATTAAAACCTAAAATTAAAACAAAAAGCACAAGAAATCATCTACTAAAGAATATAAAAACTTTGGAAACCCAAATTATTTAATGATTGTGTCATCTAGACCTACCCTACACAGATTATGAGACACCCTGGTTAAATAAACCACACCTAGTATGTTACTGTTGACACAATGGTTAAAAATATCTTTTACGGAAGATACTACTGTAAGCCTATCTTGCCGTTACTATTCTGCAATGTAAATTAGTTCAGTTTGAATTATTTCTCTGAGGGAGATAACAAGCAGCATATAAATACAAGCAACCTTCATCAGATACATTGTCACGAGTATATTAATTATGTCAATAAGCATTTTCTGAAGTTTTCTTCAGTGCAATTTAACATACCTTGCTTTATTAAGATGCACATAATTTCACTATGTTTACTCATCATCATTATTTACGATGACCAATTAAAATGCTTGTGTCTGTCTGTAAAGCAAACTATTCCTGTAATTCTGGTAGCTGAAGGCACCATTCATCTAGCACTTCCATCATCTAGTTCCACCAGTGTAATATCTACAGTTGCTCAGTCTCTGTCAGGATTTTAAAGAGAGGAGAGCTTCCTTGGGTTGGGTAATTAGATATAAAACCAGGTCTTTTCATGGTGGAGACAAACCTCACTGCCAAACAGTGCTGTGGAACTCATTGCAACAAGAAACAGTCACGCAACATCTGTGATCACCAAGCTATGTTAAAGAACTCCTTTTTCTGAGGATTACCTTAGGCTCCTGGAACTAATGATGTAAGGCTAATTCCTCAGAAGTTGCTGGAAACCCAACTGCAGAGCAATGGAATTTGGCTTATTTTCTAAAGAAATGTATGTGCCATTATTTACATAACATTGGCTTGACATTACAGTAATGAGTTCCACAAAAATGCTAATAATTGCGGTGATGAAGAAAGGAGTCCGATGACACCAACGCCTTTTAGAACAATTATAATTTCATTAAAATAGGAACATAACTTATAGACTTTATTCTCTTTGATGATTTACTCATGCAAACTGCACATAAAAGAAAACAGTACAGTTTGTGAAACATGTCAAATGTAAAGACCCAAAATGCTTAAGTACAGAAGTAGTGTGACAAACGTCTCAAAACGGAATCCATGGTTGTACGACTAGTAACTTTTCTCTATTTGCTGAACACAGATAGATTTTAATGGTTCTTTTTCCAGCCCCACTGTTAAATTCATTAACTGCTTACGCGTCTCCTATACGCTTATGTGGACTTATTTTACAAGCGCAATTGTTTTGTTATAAAAAAAACCTCCACTTATATAAGTATGATTTGAAAAGCCTTTGTGTTTAGGAGAGCAAATTATAGTGTAATCCATGAGGCCTTATCTAGTCCACCAAAACTACAATGAAAAATAACTGTAAAGTAACTGTATAGCTTTCTTGCAGAATTCACATTTTGTGCCTTTGCAACTAATTGCCTTCTCACCAGATGTGTATTGTATTTTACCGTTCCAGAAACATAACTGTTACAGCTTTTTTCTTGAAACTGGGAAAGACTTCTAAACACATGAGGTTATCAACTCAACTTCCTTATTTTAAAAATACAAAATACTTAGAATCCCTATTATTTTCATGCTTAAAACCCTGAAATGAAATATATATATATGACTTAGATATGTCTCTGTCCAGTTTTCATTATAGTATGGTCGTATATATATATTGTAGAAATTATGATTTTCTTGTGGATCAATTACAATTTTAGATTTAAAACTGAATCAAATATGAAATTTGATGGCACTGACACTTAAAACAGATAGTATAGGGTGGAGAAGGAAGAGCAAATGAACTACACAAACCATTATAAATGCATTAAATCTTTGTTATATACATAGAGGAATCCTGCTTTACTGCCAGTTGCTACTATGCTTCTGTTTTCGCTATTATACAAAGTTTTCCGACCTGAAAGCACACATCTACTTTTTTTTTTTAAAACAACTTAATCTATTGTAAAATATTGTACTGTATTTTGAACATGAGTACAGAATCAAAATAGATAATGGCACATTTAAAAAACTCAATATCCTACAGATGATTGGATAATGAGAAAAAGTGTACCTACAATCATCTCATCAGAAACAAACTACATCATGGAATGTTAGTTATCCAAGTTCGCACAGTAAATAACATTTTAAAACTGCAATCACCTATCAGCCAGCATCACATTGAAGGCATCTTTAAACATTCAAGCAAAAGACTGCTGGCATAAACTACTGAACCATTCTCACGCACACACCACACACACCACATTATAATTACATTGTTTCCAAGATACCGTAGATACTGATTTTTTTTTTTCCACAAGAAAGGTATCAAAATTTTTGCTACTAAAAGATGACAGTGCTTACACAAGAATTAAGTACAAGTTAGCTTGCAAATACAAGACAATGACAAAAAAAGTCTTGAATTGTCTGAAGGAGGATTTTAGGCTTTTCTGGCATCCAAAACCGTGAGTAAATTCCTTAGTCTGTGACTCAAAAATCCACAAAATATCAACCTACTTTGGAATACAAAGTATTCCATATTTGATAACCCTGTATTTTACAATAAGCTTACTGGTTTTAGCCTAGCAACAAAGGGTAGTTACAGATATCTGTTTTGAGTGGAAAAGTAAAGCTCTCCTCCCCCTAGAAAGAAAGTGTTGGGAAGGGGGGGAACTGACATCAATTTTCAAAGAAATCTATTTAGTAACGATCCTCATCTAGGACAGGTATGTGCATAAAAGTACTGTATCTCATATACTGTACTGGCCCTGTTAAACAAATTAAAAAACCCCAACAGTTAAAAAGCCAAACAAAATGCTATACACACACAAAAAATTTTTCTCCCAATGTTCTTCCTCTTATAATGTGCAAAACAACAAAAAGGCAAAAAGACTAAAAGCAAATTTACTGTTACTGTCTTTCTCTTGCCTAGTGCTTTATGACCTTGCTAACATTACAAAGTCAATAGGGACTATGCAGAACTTTGGTATAAAATGTCACATAATATTACGATCACAGTCTTGGGGATGACTTTTAGTACTTCACCCCAATGCTTGTTGAAATAATACCAAATTAAAAATGAAATAAACCACATTGTACTGTACACACGCTTTACACAGAGCACAGAAAATAACTTGTAAACTAATATTAAAAAAAAAAAAAATCAGTCTTTTACTAAGAGACTAGAAACTGGTGTTCTGTCTCATCTTCATCTGCCAATCATTAAAGCCAAATTTAGGTTTGATTTTTAAAAATGAATAATTTTAAGCTACAGATTTCTCCTAGATGGAGACTGGTCTTTTGCTGATTTCCCTTTAAAGTCACAAATGTATATCTAAGAAACTGATGCAAAGCAAGTTTTTAATCAACTTCCTGACGGCTGCGACTGGGAGGGAGGCGCCATGACAATCTGGGAAAGCACGGGCTCTGTGCTCTGGTCTGCCATCTGGGTGAGAACGGAAGTGGCCACTGCTTCTGCCTTGGAAGTCGAACTTACTCCATTCGAAGTGCTGACAGAACTGTGCTGAATAGCTTCTGTATGCGGACTACTTGGCACTGATATGTCTTCGGAACTGTCATCTTTATCTGCAGCTTAAGAAGAAAAATTCATGTTTATTTTCCTGGAAGGCACACCACCACTTTCCAGATAACAGCAATCATCTTCTAAATAACTAAAATTGATGGTATAATACAGAACAATAAATGGCAACAAAAATCTTATTTTCAGGCTTTTTCAAAAACACTGGTTTTTAAGCAAAAAATATGGACTGTATTACGGAGTATTTAGGAAACAAGTAAATTTTTACATCTTTAAAATCATGATTAATATTGTCTGATTTCCCACCTAGCAAATCAGCTGATGAGTATGACACCTAATTCTAATGACAAATGCTCATATCAATAAGCAGTATTTAAAGTTTAAAATACCACATGGTCTCCTAATACTATATAAATTATTCTGATTTAGATTTTTAAAGTGTACCACTCACTGTATTTGCTTAGCAATCAAACAAGAGACTAATGCTATGTTTAATAACAGTTGTGACAATCATATCTGAAAAACTGTGTAGACAGTTTTAATTAATTAGTAATTGGACAATTCTTATTAGTTGGACAATACTTCCAAAAGTTTTCAACCTACATTCTTTTATCATAGTGAAGTTCAGTAACATTTTTACCATGTAAATGCCTGTCAATAAAATTTATTAACACTTCATTAAAAAAAAAATGTAGGTATTCTACACAAAATTGAATTACTGAAGTGAATTAGCCACACAGTCACAACAATTTTTCTCAGGACAGAGGATAAATAGATTAAAAGAATTTACAAACTGGCCTGGTTTAAAGTGTTTTTCCTCACACAGATGTCCTAAATCATGTTTTTTCAGAGATGCAAAAGTTAGCAAAGGTATGCAAACATAAATATAGTCACATAAACATAAATATAGATGCAAACACTCAAGCAAAAAGCTGAATTAAGGACTAAAAAAAGAAAACCTACTGGTTTTCACTCAAAATCAAAAATATAAATACCAAATGTAACTTTTTTTTCACTACTTTATGCTACTTAGTGTTTTCCAAATATTTTTCACAAAAGATTTATGTACTGACCTAATCCCAATATACAGGTTGACAACTGGAAGACAAAAGCCCTTTCTAAACGCTACTGACCAGTGTATAACGTACCATAGAAAAATACAAGCACTATCTGAAGAAGCATGAACTGTTGCTTGTGACACAGCAACAGAACTAAAGTTTGATTTGCCTTTGGGATCCCTTTCAGATTTGCTTGAGATTGGCCTACAAGTTCAGAAGTTACTCGGGGAAATAGAAGAGATGGGATAAAAATGACGCCAACTCTAAAAGATGAACAAGACTGTGATCACACTGTCTCCGTTCCATACAAAACCAGGCTAATAGCAGTAACTAAAAATGAATACAAAATATGAACAAACAGCGATGAAATGAAGTTTATGACAAACTGAGGTTTATATGAAATACCGGGTAAGAAAAATCACTGAATTAGCAAGACAACACAAGAAAATCTTTAAAGCAACGCCATTTATACTAAGGACACACTCCTCAAATCCTGAAAGTAATAGTTCTACTGCTATTGGTTGTTTCTGGAAAAGCAAGGTAAGGTCAGAGAGATGTGTAAGTAAGCAAAACTGTCATTTTTTTCCTAAGAAACACTGCCTGCATGGATAAGGTAACAATTTCTCTTTATAACCCTTTTACAAGGGCATGGAGATAATCCTTTGAAAGCATCATAATGTTCTTACCCACAAGGCTAACTATTTTTACATGTATTGTGTTTTTTTTTTTTTTTTTCCAAAAAATAGATCTTTCAAACATCAAAGGAGCTAGATGGATGAAATTGAGCTAGGACTGCTGACAGTTACCACATATTTTAAGATTATAGGACAACTGAATATAGCAAGACGAAGAGACATAAAATACTTCTGAAAGATGTTTGTGATTCTCAGTAGGATTCGTACATTCAAGAAAAATGGAACAGAACATGAACAAGTGCCAATTCAGGTAACGGCATTCAACAGGGGTCCATCTTTGCTACAGTTCCATCAAGAACAGCATGATCTGATGAAAAAACCAAACAAGTAAAAGGAACATGTGCAAACTTTGTTAAAAAACAGAAGGAAATTTTAGCCACTTCCTGAAAAAAAACTGAATTAATGGTTAGGACAGTAGCATATACTTCCCCTCAAACAGAATGAAATGGCTGTGAGTGGGCCATCATGTATCACATACAAACTCCATGCTGTCACACCTGCTCTTCTTCTTCTGAGCTGCTGTTATGTCATAGAAACCTCAAACTTCCTAGTTATGCCTCTTTTGCTGAACCTGATGCCCTGGGTGGCCAAATCCTCCTTATCCTCAAGTAGGAAAAAAGGTCAGTTCTAAATGCTGCAAGGTAGAGATAGCCAGGAAATAAAGCAGATCGTCATCTTTCAGCCAGAGGAAAAAAAAAGAGCTACGTCCATTGTTTTGTATCCCTTAACACGCATGCTCGCTGTTAAATTGACCTGAAAGAAATGCTTGTAGCAATATCACACTTGAACAGAACAGGAGCAGGGTTTGATTTTCTGGTTCTGGTGGAGTCAGATAGACCATATATGCAATGGAAGAAACAAATCTGAGAACGCTAATGATCACCAGAGTACAACACAAGCTTTTATATCTCACTGAGCAGATGAACATACTGTACTGAAGAGATAAGAGCACAAAATTCAGTCATTTTCAGATGCTAGGGGCTGGAGGCAGAAGCTTACAGCAGGCACAGACTATCATAAGATACAGACTTAACTGATGCTCACAAATTTGACTGGAAGTTTAAATCCTTGCAACAACTACTAAGTACTATTCAGAAATACCCTTCCTAAAGAATAGCTATTTTGATTTCCTTGGTAGCACTAAGTCTACAGGAATAGCAGCCAAAAATTGAATACACAACTCCATTTGAAGAATGAGAAACAAACAAAAAAGCATAGTCAGTGAATAGAGTGTGTACCTACGGTCACCCTGCTACAAAGGTCACCTGTTTTCTTAAGCCTGAAGACTGGGAAAAAGGCTTCTAGAAGAACACAGGAAAGTCACATTTACATTCTGACACAGCTTTTATTTTTAATTGACCTGAGAATTGCCAGGCACAGGATTATAGTTTCAAGAATGTAACTGAAACACAACACCAATATCATACTGTACAAAATGTGGAAAAAAAAGGCACGTCACCTTTTAGCAGCTCCCCTAGCTTTGCCTCAAACTAAGGAAAATGCAAGGTCTAAAAGCAGAAGTGAATCTAGAGAAGTAACTTGTCCTATAATTAGAAGGCTGAAAATCTGCAGACCTGTGTCACATGAGCTTTCCTGAAGACTGTATCACTCCTAGACAAGTTGCTTCATAAAAAGAGCAGGTCATTTTGGAAGAGTAATACGATGTGCACTAGACTGTGCTGTTGAAAAGCTTCTAAAACTACCAAACAAAGCACAGAGAACACTTTAGAGGATGTACTGAAGAGTACTGTTGTAGAGTAGTTAAACATTGCTACTGCTTATCAGCATTGCTCACCTATAGCTTTCAGGAATTTAAGCAAACAGAAAATGTAGTCTTCAGGAAAAGAAATCCCAAACCTCAAAACGGGAGTGAGTAAGCAAGCATTGAGATAAAGTGATCTGGAACTCCTTTCAGTCGCCTGGCAATCACAAGAAAGGAAGCCTAACAGTAATTTTGAACAAGGCCCTCCATGGACTATAGAGGGATTCAAGCCTAGAAATGCTGATTCCCAGTTGAGTTGACCTTTGTCAATATCCCCTTCGGTTACTGAAGGGCCGTCACCTCTCAGCGGCAGGCTGTAGGAATACAGTAATTATCTGAGCTGTGGAACTGGTTAGTCATCTCCACCGCTTCTTTAAAACTAACTAAAGAACCCCAGAAAAAGTATTTAATATCACCTTCATAACAGCATCTATTTAACTTAATTTAAAATGCAGTTTTGCACAAAAGCTCTGGAAATGTATGGCGTTCTTTTGAAAATAAATATGAAAAATATCAAAAACATCCTTTTCAACTTTTTCACAACTAGAATTTTCACACCACACTTTCTTCCTGCAAGTTTTCAACTGATGCCTGCCTCAAGTCCAAGAAAATCCTGAGAAAATATATAAAAGGAGACTTTTAAAAATAATTTGGTATAGAAGAGCTGAAATAAAGCCTAAATGAAAAAATCATTTAGATATTGCCTACATACTGCACTTTTTTTTTTTTTTTTTTTAAATATTTAAGGACTCATTCAAAACCAACAGAATTCCTCTTCGGGGATGAAAAAGTTTACACTGGCTGACAACTCATACATTGCACCAGATTTTCATCGCTGCTGCTGATGCTCAAAACATAGTAACCGTGTTTCTGGTTTCTCTGTCCTGATAATACACTCCCTTGGAGCAGGCACAAGAGATTTAAAAATAATGAAAACATGGCTCCTAGGAATAGTCTTAGAAGAAGAAAAGAGAATCTTCATTCTTGCGCTCTTCACTTGGTATGAGGCAAAAATATGTCCAGGGAATCTGAAAGATCTTAGAAGATATGTAGGTAGGTGACAAAAATACCCTGCAAAACCACAGATTGTTTGTGCCTATTTAAGTGTGTCATAAGTGAAACCTCATTAAATTGCACTTAGCTATTAAAACGCTCTCTTCATGGTATAAACTAGCACTGTCTCAGCAATGCACAACATTCAGCGCCGCAGGAACACTGAAATATGGTCTCTTTTACTTCCATAGAGACAGAATGCTACATACCCCTCGATACTTTTTGAAGCCATTCAACTTACATGACCGTTCCCCAAAGAACATAATAAAGAGCTGCTTATTTAAAAATACTTTTTTTTAGCCATGCCACTTTCATGAACACATGAGCTGAAATTCCTCCCTCATAAACTATAATTTGGTCACTGTCACATGAAGATAATGTGACATAACGCCTTCAAAGAGATAACATTAAAATTGTCATTTGTGCTGAACTTTTAACTTCAAAAGACTATTGAAGAAACTAAGTGAGCTATGTCTCCAATTCCCTTGCTTACTATAATTTTATTTTTTTCTAAAATGCTCCTGCTGATTAGTATTTTAGTACTTATTTATTTTTCATTCTTTAGTAAATTAGGAACTTTGTAGTCCTTTTCTGAGGGCAGAAAATAATATTACTAAACAGGTCATCGTTAGTACTTTAAAAAGAAATCCTTAGCAGGCCCTTAACATGCCCTAGTTTGCCAGGCTGTTTTGAAGTTCTGTGCTTTCACATTTTTCATGCAAATTCAGGAACACATATGTATCCTCAAAACATCACAATTCAAGAAACCCTTTTCTTTTTTTTTTTTTTTTTTTCCTTTTGGAAAAACCTCGCATACATAATGTTAGCTTCCCTAGTAGCTTCTGTATGAAATTATGTTGTTCTGTCAGATGGGAGCCATAATGGCCTCATCCCTGCAGCAATCATTGTTAATATAAATCCCAAACATATTTCTATACACTTCCAATTTACTCCAAGATGCTATTTTCCATCCTGTCAAAATGACTGGAGATCAAAGGACCAAGATTTATAAGCTCAAAACTGACAAAATCAGTATTCTAAATATATACGGCAATGGATAGTTGCTAAATCTCCTGAATCTTTTAAATTAAAAAATATTGCCCATTCTGATGAAACTGCTTACAATGACTACAAGTAAAGATGGTGGCCATTAAGTTTTATCGCAAGCACCTGAGGATCTGTTTGCATGCAATACAAAATGTTCCTTTATTCTCCTGAATTACTGACATTGGCAAATTAAAATGAAGTGGCTACATATGGCAGAAACAATCTTCACATTTACAAGTATCCTGAAATATCACTAAATCATAAAAACGAAAGCTGTGGGTTATATATTATGAATGTTGCCTAATGCATTCCCAGCTCAGTTATTTGTTACAAATTTGTGTACAATGGACAAAATTGGCCATTTATTCTACAACAGCAGCAGCTGGTTCTAGCACTGTGTATCATATCCAAAAATGAAGTTACAAGTCAGGAAAGCATCATTAACCCTTAAAACGCTGGAAGGATGAAAATCAAGCAAGTTACCTAAAACAAAAACATGCATAAGGAAAGAAGTGGTGTTACTGAAGCTCTCAGTATTCCCTTAACTATTAGAATTGCTTTTTAAAAATATCCTGTTATAGAAAAGTAGATGTTTAATTTGAAAATCAAAACAATCTAGAAGACAGTGTACAGTAAGAGCCATGAACTTGCATCTGATTATTTTAACAGCTTGACTGATCCTGGATGTTGTGGTAAATGAGGACAGCTGTTATATTACCTCTACTGAAATCCCATTATGATATTGAAAAAAAAACCCAAGGACCTTTCACTGTCCTAGGCTAAGATAAAGTATAAAGAAATGGTTTATCATGTGCTATTAATACTTTAATTATATTTTCCAAAGCAGGTGTAGTAGCATATAGTCCTTAAATGCTGATTATCATACACATTTATTAAACCAACATAAAACCTTTAATGTTATGCAACATTTCAACTGAAAGAACTTATAAAAAATATTTCTAAATATCGCATTCATTCCTGTCTTGCAATAACCTTCAAAATTTTCTTTAAATCTTTAATGCAATATTAGAACTGCACTTCTCATTTTTAATGTTCATTCAGTTCACTTCGGCAGTATTTCATTGATGCAGCCTAAGGCTATAGGTAATGGAACATTACTCACTATGATAGCCAGATTTCTTCTGCATGGCGGTTACAGGGCAATCTTTATGAGCCAGAAGAAGCTGCTTCAGCTGTGCCACTTCATTTCTCAGCAGGGTGACTTCATTCTAAAGGAGAAGAAAGTTATGTACTTTACGCAGCTCAATCTACACATATTTGGGAGGTAAGTATTAAGTTTTATAGGATTTTCAGTTGTTCATTTAGGGACAAATAAAATACAATAAATTTCCATTTGGTATATATTGCAAAAATTTATGTATTTTTTGACTTCAGAATACTTAAATATTAGCTGAAACTTGACCGACTTTATGTTTTACTTAAACTAAGAAACGGTTTTATGGTAAATAACAACGTATTTTTCAGTTTGCAGACTGCAGAGTCTGCATATAGTCTCACTCACGTGATCCAGCTACCGTAAGAATCTTCTGCAGGGTTTTGTGATGAATTCTAACCAGAGTAAGCCTACATTTAACCACTCACATTTTAACAGATGCCACAGCCAACAAAACAGACAA
Source organism: Struthio camelus (assembly GCF_040807025.1). Lineage (NCBI taxonomy): Eukaryota > Metazoa > Chordata > Aves > Struthioniformes > Struthionidae > Struthio > Struthio camelus. Next base: position 21,402,087 of record NC_090947.1, on the reverse strand, counting down.
GTTAACCAATGGAGAATGATACCTGGTGACTATATTTAATTTTGATTTTGTAAAAGGAAATCTCATGTGATGTAAAAAAAAAATTTGGCAAGTATCTATTGATTATTACAATGATTTTACTTTTGTTAACCACGTACAAACCAAGTGCTGTAGGAAGGAACAACGATAATTGATAGTGATGATAAAACCCTGAAATGTCGGCTTGTGTCACAGAAGCAGAGTGTAATCTAGGAGGCAGCGCTTGCAGGATCTAGTAACTGGGTTCATTTCCAAGCTGTAGCACTCTGCTATTGGGTGACCTTGAGCAAGGTCATTTTACTTCTTTGTGCTTCAATTTTCCCATTTGTAAAATGGAGGACAATGATACTTACCTTTCTTGTAAAGCAGTTTGATATGTATGGATGAAGAAGCACTACATAAACGCATTATATGTGACAATCCAAATTAAGAACACTATGTCATTTTGATAGATCCATTTTCACTTAAAAGAGCAGAAAAATGTTTATGTACCTACAGAATCCAGGCATCTGTTATGCTTTGTGATCCCTACATCTTGTCACTATGCATGCTTTTCAGGGGTTAATTTTTCTTTTAAATGTAAATCCCTCTCACCAATATGAAACACTTGAAGTTACTTAGCCTAGAAGAACCTTATATGACATAATTGTTCAGTAAATGTTTTTGCATTTAGGAGTAGGTTAAAGAAAAATCTAACATAGGAAAATTGGATTGCAAATAAACTTATGTGGCAAAAAAACACATGACAACTTCAGCATATTTACTTGCAAGTTAGAAATGAAGCAATCCAGTGATTGAAGAGATGAATTATAACTAAAAGTATCCTAAAATTAGGAAAAGATATTTAAAGGAGAATTTATTTGGTTTAATTATCCTACTTAAACATAAACATTAAAACATAAACATTAAAAAAACCCAACAAAACCTGTTCTTCTAAGACAAAGCTCCTTCCATTTAGGAGAGAAAAATCTTAAGCATTTATACTTACTAAATTATCTTAGAAAACTATTAAGTACTACTTTTCTATTCAATCATTTTACTGTGTCAAATATCCCTTTTAGAAACCTGGTATTTAAAACAAAAACAAGAGCATAAAGAGAGGCAAAAATCTGACTCAACTGAAGTTTCTAAGGAAATTAAAAAGGGATTACAAACAAAAATGTTGCAATAAAAAAAAAACAAACACCACTATCAGCTCTCAGTTTCCCTTTCAGGCTTCCCTGAAATTACATGTCCAGAAATCTTGGGCTGTCACTGGTAAGTACACTACTTAAACCTTCAGCTCTCAGTTTCCTCTTAGTTCGCCATGTTCTTTACTGAGGAGCCACAAGTCTGGACGCCAAGCAGGCAGCTGCACAAAATTGACAAAGTTGAGCGAGAACAAAACAAAAGTGCTGATGTAGTTTTGAGACACTTCTTTATAACCTACAGTTGCTGCAGAAGCAGCAGTCTCCAAGAACATAATACATACTTCTGTTGGTTAAGGAATATCTGCAAAATTAATGACTCAATCGAGAAAAAGTTTTCAGCAAGTTTCTAAACTTCGTCCCTGGTATTTTAAGGAAGAATTTTATATATTAACAGCATAAATAAAAATGACATGGCTGCCTACTGGTGTAAATAATTCTAATGTTTATAAAAATGATCGAAAAGGCAGTTTATAGATTAATCTCAGTTGTATTATAAATACTAAGAATTTTGCTAACAGCAATACAGAAAACCAAATATGTTCTCTTACATTAAAGCAGATTTTAAAAATGGAACAGCACATCCTACATACAAACTACAAAAGTTAAGGTATTACCATTGAATACATAACTTTCAATGCTACTAACACAAATACTGTGTGCCAATAATGCCGTATTCAATTTATGAATCATTCCTGAAAATCGTTAAGAGTTTATCTGCTAGATAAACAGTATATGGAATGTCACAGAAAGGCAATCCATGGTTGCCATTTATATATTACTAGTAAAACCTACTTTTGGTTGCTAATAAACAGGAATTTTTAAAACTGGACCAACATCTATACACTTTTTGCATTTTTCTTAGTGTGCGTGTATGTGAGACATTATGAAGTCCCTCCATCTCATCCAGAACATGTTAACATGTAGTTTTCTTTACAGAAAATAGGCTAACAAGAAGAAACACAAGGAATAAACTTTTCAAGAGATGACAAAGAAAGTTTTAGCCCTGGAAAGTGAATGCTCCTCCTCATGACATACTCAAGTCAAGTATCATGATAAATGCTTCTTTACACAAGCATGAAATATATTTCCTACACTACCTAACAAATAGAAAATACAGATTTTTTTTTTACATTCACTTACTCCAAAGTGTGCTGTTAAAGAGCACAGTTCTGGAGAAAAAGCATACCTATTTCTACCTGTACTGCCTTTTTCAAAAGATACTTATTTTCTCTTCTGCAGTCTTGGCAAGGCTGTCATCCACCGTATGACATTCTCTCCCATATCTGCCTATTTTTCACTGGATCCAAAACAAGTATGTAATTGTGGGATTAGATTAACAAGGTGTGGGGCAACATTGCTGAGGTATATTTACCAAAACTATCACCAGAGAGACAGGTAGCAGTAACTGTAATGGGGATAGTTTATAGTCTGAGTTAAACACTGGTAATCCTTCTCCTTTTTGGATATGCTTGCATGGAAAAGGACCATTACTTACGTGCAACTTTTTCATAATTTAGCCTCCTTTAAGCAGCTTCTGCAGCATTAGTACAAACCAACACTGCCTACTGATAATGGATGTCCTTTAAAATCTACAGTGACCTCCTACGGAAAGCAGGCCATCCTTCTACTCGGAATTAACATTACGCCCTCTAAGATTATTAAAGCCACAGGGTACAAGTAGAGCCCATACACGAACTTTGGTGTCCGATACTGCAGTACGACTGAACGGCCGCTGGGGACAGACTGTCAATAGTTCCTTAAGAACATCTTCCACGGAACATCATACCCCGCAGTAGTTGCGCAAAGTGCTATATCAAATTCAAGATCCACAAGCAATCCAACTTATTTGCAGAGAACAGAGTCCACAAGAGTAAGCAGTAATAAATAAATAAAAACCCCCAAACCAAGCCAATAAAAAATCCCCCAACTCTTAAAAGGGGAAGCATGAAACAATTTACGAAACAGAACCTATAATAAAGGCAGCCAATCCGATCTAAATGTGTCATTGACAGGACGTAACTGACAGAAATCCTCTCTCAAACAAAAAATTTGAAAAATAATACTTAAAGAAACAAAGTGAAGTTATATTCAACCATTTTAAAAAATAAGTAAATACAGGAACTGGAATGTAACATGGAAGGTCAAAGTAGACTTTGCTTGTACAGAAGTTCATCTACAGAAAGCTGAGAACTATGAACATACAGCAACCAAGTAAAAAATACCATTTTCAAAATCTGTATATACTGTTAAAGAGCTTTCTTTCTTAAAAACCTTCAATTTTACAGGGTTTTTGTGTGTTTTCACATTGAAAAGAATTTATATTTAAGAAAACTGACAACAGCTGAAAGAAGTTAAAACTTCTTATGTGAAACAATATAATATAATTTTAAGTTGTTTTAGCATTAACTTGCTTTTGGAAGAATGACATTTCAGTAAATTCAGCTGAGCAGGGCACTTAGATATTAACAAAATATGAACTACTAAACCCTAACATGCAGTCTATAAAAACTGTATTAAGGCAAAACTCTAAACTTATTAAATATAACATAAGTAATCATGGGTCATTACTGCCCACTATGCTGATCAGCTGTGTTAGCCTGTCAAGTGAAGAATTATTAAGGAAATATAGGATTGATTAATGTTTTCACATAAAGTACAGTTTAATTATTTCTCTGACATTCAATTTTCTTTACAAGTCATTCTGTTCTTCACAGTTAACGGTTTTGCTTTTGGCAGACTATACGAAATTTCTTTTTCTTGAATTCCCTATTACCGAGTTAACTCTTCGAAATCTGGAAACCTAAAGCTTTCTTCATATTGTGCATATTTTTAAACCAGAATCAAAATTTAGATGCAATTATAGGCCTAAACAATGCACACAGATAAATATCACGCTATTTTACATAGGCAACCACAGTTATACTAACAGGTTAGGAAAGCTTACGGAGGTCACTGACTTAAAGTCACAGGATAAACAGAAGTTTTTAGTATCTACTCTAAAAGAGATGAAACATAATAATCTCCTTTCTGACTTTAGACTGTAATCTCATCCCTAATTTTATTTCTGAGGTGACTAAATACACCACATACTACAAACAGTGCAAAGACCAATGGGAAAAACTGACTCTCCGATGGGGAGAAAACAAGGCATCCTACATGGGACAACAATTTTTAAATTTTTCCCTGAAATGGCTTCACTGGAATTCTTAAACCCCTACAAGGGTTTACTTAAGAACAGAGCACCTTACTACCAGATAACAAGACAAAATGTTAAATTTGAATAGCTCTATATGGCTGCATTGTTTTTATTAAAATATCTGAAAACTACTCTAATTATATGCTGCATCTATTAAATGAGGGTTAGAACATACTGCATGTAACAGAAACAGGATTTCCTTCCTGTTAATGCAAAGTGAAAGACTACTAGGATATTCTGCAACTGTGTGCTTAGGCATGAATTTCTCACACTTTACAGTCTCGGATATTGAATATTTTTAAAGACATGAAGCTGAAGGAGGTTGATGCACTGCCATTTTGGTTACATGATAAAAATAATCTCAACATGCCCTGCTTTCCAGGTGGCCAAGCTGAGACACTTTCTTTATCAAATATAATGAGAGAGGAATTTTAATAGGAGGAATATCTGTGAGGTTCTGTCAATTTGGGTCAAACTCAGTCAACAAGCTGCAAAGAAAGAACAAGAAGGAATAATTTAAAATATCAGAATATTTTCCATTAAGTTTTAAAAATAATTTATTTATTTAGGAAATAAGTTTTCCTTTATATCATTTCCAAAATAAAGCTTTTAGATTTTTTATTTTGAAACAATGTTTGGTGATAATTTTTACGTATGGCTGGAAAACACTAAGAAAGTATGTGTTATCATTTAATAACAGTTTAAACAAAAGGGTCTTACATTGTCCTACAGCGGAAAAATGTGTCCACATCACAACTTTCGAACGACTGACCACCTCAGCAGAGCTAGAAAAATGATCGGGAACATACACTAAACTATCTTCTTACAATGTACATCCCTCACTATAGGATCGACGCACACTGAGAGGGCAGTGTGGTGAAATTTGCGCTGCCACTTCCTGTGCTGTACCTGTTCTGTGGACAAAAGAGGCCTTCAGTTTCCAGTGATGTCAATCTGGCACCTTTCACGAGTCCCTACATTCACTTTAAAGGAAAAAAAGTGAAGTTAAAAAGAACCAAAAGACCAAAGAAAATCAAAACAAAACTTTTATTTAAATAACTCAAGTTGTGATACAAATTGTTAAGAGCAAGACGTTTAAGTTAAAGTTATTACTTGGCTAATGAGCCTTTACTCCAACGTAGCGTGTCATCCTTGTTTAGCATCACAACTTGAAAGTTATTTAAAATGGAGCAAAGGACAAGTGGGCAGAATCCTTAGGTTCACATGTCTTAAAAGTTGAATATTTTCTTATATTCTTATTTTACTGATGATATGTGCAATTCAATGCTGAATTTTTGGTTCTGAACCGAGCCACCTTTTACAAAACTATTTATATTTCAGATTTCATGCAAAGCGTATGCTCCATTGATCCAGGATCACTGTCTAAGAAAGCAAAAACTTTGCTTTTGCTTGAAATAAAAAGTATACCTGCAACTGGCCATTTAGTGAGCTCAAGTCCTCGGCCTTTTTCTCCAGTGACTGCACCCAGACTTTCCGCTTCTGTCGGCATCGGGAAGCAGCAGCACGGTTTCGCTCCAGAAACTTCCTTCTTTTCTCATCGGGGTCTTCATTGGCAGCTCTTCTTCGCCGACCACCCGTATTGGGTGTTTGTGGCGTAGGCTGAGCTGGTGATGCCTGAAAACAGTAAAAAGTGGTAAAGAGACTATCAGTGTAACAGTATTCATGACAAACTACAGAATTCATATAAACACATCACATCTTTAGAAAAGCATTCACAATGTTTCTAAGTATATTCAGGCTATATACTCATATATTTTGTAGAAAGCTATGTCATGCAATTGTACAGCTATTTTAAAAAAAACTTTTACTGTATTTACCCTCTTCATCATGTTACATTAACATGTAACATTTTAATCAAGGCTCTAGTTTTAGTGTTTAAAAGTGTACTGAAGAAAAGCCACTCATCATCTTGCATTAAATTTATGACATTCACATTTGGCACATAAATAAAGCCTGGAAGAAATACCTCTTAGATAGACTCTCAGACATTCTTGTACCAATCCTGACAACATAAAGTGACCAAGTACTTACAAACGGTAAATTGTTAAACTCTTTTGTGCAAAATAGCTTTTAAAATCAGATTTGGCAGTAAAAATCTTTATATAGTTTCTACTTTTTACCCTTCCAAAACACCCTTCACTAAAACCTAATTACAATTCCAATACTGCAGAATTATTTATGCTCAATATAAAAAAAACTGCTTGTCAAGTAATCTGAACATTAGTTGGTATTTACTGATCACTGGATCTCCAAATAGCAATTTCCTACCTGTTGATGTTGCGTTCCCACACAACATCAAGTTCCTTTTTATCTACCTGTATATAATGACATAATCAAAATATTTCAAAATTAATTACGCATTATACTCCTTTCACAAAAACAGATCCCGGGCAAGAATCTATTAATAGCAGTGTCATTTATAAAAACCATATATCTGGTCCAGAAATGAAAGGAGCCGCATCTTTTTTTATGCCTGTAATCAATAGCCATAGGTTTTAATTGCAGCTGCAGTGAAAGCATTTAGATTGGCCAGTATAATCAAATAATAGATCCAAAAAAACATTTGGAGCAAAAAGTTACATCATTGGAAGATAATCTCTGTTTTAAGGCTACTGTTCTGTCATACTTTCTGAAGTTTTCTAAAAGAGAATATTTTCATAATACTACATGGTAGAGTTTTCAGGATGAAAAGCTTGCTGTTTGGTTATTTTGAATACTACTGAAAAGTGTAACAACTTCTAAAGCTGAAGAATCACGGGAACTGTCTCAAAAGTCTGATTTTTTTTTTTTTAAGTTCTACTGATAAGTCCATAATTTTGTAGTTGAAGAAGAAGCAGTTACAGATGTGCAAACGCCCTGAATTTCAAAAGTACTTCATACACGTGACTCAAAGCATCTCTTACAGTATCTTTTACCCTGTTGACTGTAAGATCATGTCAAGTAAATATGGTATCTGCGGGAAAGTGCTGTCACTTTGATTAAACTTAAAACTTTTATACAGTAAAACTGGCACGTACCTATTTGATATGACAACCTCTGAAAATTTGGCCCTTTCAGAAGGTAGTTATTAGTCTCAATCTTTCTCCTTAGGTGTGCAGTCCTATAGATACTCCTGTGAAAGATCTCAATGTCTTATTGGTAGGAAGAAAACATTTCCAAGTGTTCCATTCCTAAATGCTGATTTGAGTTCTCAGATTTTTTTTTTTGTTTATTACCCACGTCAAATTTATGCCAAGAACCACAAGAATTAGCATTGGTATCTTGATATATATTTGGGGGTTTTAAATTTAAAAATAAAACTTTCTTACTGTGCTAGACTGAGTGTGTAGGTACCACATGCATATATAATGTAGATAGTTATATTCCGTCTATCCTATCACTTGAAAGGATTTTAAGATCTATTATATCATTCTGAAAACACTCCTGAGATTTTACAGATGTTTTGAAGCTGTTGATCAAAGCTGAGATTTCATCATCTAAGTTGAGTCATTGTCCTTATGAGAGATCTGTTACGTGTTCTGAAGAAGTTTTAAGATCTTTTTCACATGGCTTTGTTCTTAACACCTCAAAGGCTACAATAACAACATCCTCAGGCAAAAAATAAATCTATTCTTAAAGATCAAGTTCTACAACCCTGTTCAATATCAGAACAATAACACTTAAGAACAGGTATTTCACAGCAGTTTTTGCATTATTTGCAGAGCTAGAAAACAGATAAGGAGTATAAGAAGTATAAGAAGGAGTACAGTATTTACTTAAATTCCTATGTTTAAAAGAATTTATAAGGGCAGCAATGACTGATTGGCAACTCTGTTTTACTTGCTTTGCAGGCTGACTACAAAAATAAATGAAATATACCTCTAAAATACGCCAACCTGATATGTCCTCTCATTTGCCTTTTGTTCAGGGATACTGACTGTTTTCATTGCAACCAATAATTATTTTCTTAAGAAAATACTTCAACAATTTTCTTAAAAGCAGAGCAGCAGCAATCCTCCACGATACAAACTACAGCTTTTGAATACTTCTGCGCTCACACATGGAATAATCGCCTCCAGTGGCACTCCCACTCCCAGTGGGACTCAGAGTTCTTGCTCTTTTTTCTCCTGTTCTCATCTATCCTCCAAACGGAAAAGAATAGCACTACTAAGCCCCCAATTCCCCTTTCACTAACCAGGAGGACATGGCACACTTAATCACACACCCAAGACTCTTCCTGTGGCAGTCCAGAAAAGATCCTTCAAGCAAATTAACATCAGCATGATACCTGATATAGTTAAAAAAAATTCTAAAGAGTGTTTACAATATGAAATATTGAACAGATGCAATATCAACACAAAGTAAGAGCACTTGATTTTTTTCAAATACACATTAACCAGCTGTACAATTTTCAGTTACCACGGAACTCCCTGGTAACGTACTCCAGAAATCAGCAGGACTTAATTCCAACTTTGAACCGATAGAAAATAGCTATTTTGAAATTATCATCTTCAAAAATACATTTTAGAAGCATTTAAGAACATCACTAGAAAAATGTTCTTACTATAGAAATACTGACATAACATGCCAGCAAAACACACACAGAATACATATAGCAATCTGGCAAAATTGCATATAATCATAGGCAAATTAAATACACCAGTAAAGAGACAGTCTGCTGCATAACTGTATTTATACTCTGAGATTCTGCCAGTGTTTTAGCAGGGCAGTCTGCTTCTCCCTCAGACTTCTTCTGTAGCACATATTAACCTTTATTTTCACAAATCAAGAGAATGGAAAAAAAAATGTTTTTTTTCGTAACAGTGAAGGGACCAGGAAGTACGTTTCCACTTTGTTGTCATACCGGTGTTTCAGTTGTTGAAGTTGCAGGTTGTTGTAGTGATTGTGGTCGTGGTTCTTCTGACTGAGTCCTAACCAACCCACTTGGATGTCCCTTGGTAGCATCTCCATTTGTTACCTGAGGGTGCTGCTGGGTCAAGGCTGCTTTCAATCTCTGAAAAGTGGGTGGGGGGGAAAAAGTCCTTTTTATTTTTCATGATGGAAATATTATAGCATACTAACTTCAGGTATTATTAATCATTTTAGTTGCAGTTACTTCTGTGTCCTAAATCTCAGCTAAAACTCTAAAACAGTTGTTTCTTTTCAAAAAGGTCTTCAACAGTGATCTAGATATATACCTAATAATAGCTTACAATTTCTTGCAGGCATCACTATAGCAATGAGGCTTTATAAAGGATTTTAAAGAAAAGGATGGTAAGCTGTATGGAGAATTAAACAGAAAAACTCCTCCATGATGAACTGTGCCCACATGAAGATGACTAGAAAGGAGTGAACAAACAGTTGCTGAGACTGATATTACCCAAGGCAGAGACCAGAAGGATAAGGACAATAAACAATAGTTTATGACACAACTCAGTTTTTGCTACAGCACACTGCAGTTTTCTTTTAAAAAGACAGTGAATTAAAATTAGTCTCCTTAGAATGCCTCAATGCTGGCTTTGCTACTCCGTATACCAAATGTGGCCATGTTTCTGAAGTCTTACAGTAATGAACAGATGTGCCATATCCTGCAACTACTGACATTACGGAAGCCTCAGCAGCTTAACAGGAACACAACTGAAAGAATGGGCCTAGATTCAGCCTGACTATGCCAAGGCAGTATCTAGAAACCAAGTAGAGTCCTGTCAGTAAGACAAGGGAAGACGTGGGGATGGACGGAAACCAACGGGGAACCTTTGCAAGTGTGGAGGTTCTCAGACACTTGGCTAGACCTCTTACAAAAGGTTTAACTAGGACACTTGCAATGAAACATATGAAAAGTAATTGAACCCCAGAGGGTGCCAGAAATACAGAAAGGTGGCATAGGACTCAATAAGCAGTGATAGTTAAGTTAGGCTGCCTAATAAATTCCAACTTTAATTTCTAACTTTTGTTTCTTGCAATTTAATGAAATTAACTATTTTCTACCATATCTCTAATGCCACATGTATTTGTCTATAATTTCAAAACAATAACATTTACCTGATTTTTGATGAGCTCGAGGATCACCATAGTTTTGAGTATGAAGAAAATAGCAAGGAGAACACTATCAATATTAATGGACTGCCTTTTAAGAATGCTGCAGCTAGATTGCATTTGATCGCTCCCAACAAAAAGCAGAAGATCCTGCACTTATTTATGCAAATATTCTCTATAAATTGTAGTATGCAATTTATTTCAACCATTAAGGCATTGGTGACAGCTCTCTCCTACCTTACATTACCCAAGGCCTTCCTGGCTCCTGTTTTACAACCAAAACAGACCGCAGATCACGTCTGTCAGAACAGGCAAAAATCTTAAGGTCTGTAATATGATCAGTTACATCAACCATCAAATCCATGTAGCTGACTATAGTTTCTAACCACCAGTAGATATCCCCTTTGACGAGTGCAAAAAGAACCTAGAAAGTTCCCAGTGTTCCTCTGCTGCCTTGCTGTCAAGAAATATTTAGTCAGTGACTTCTCTAACATCTCTTCCCTAGTGACTGGTCTACATTGAATATGACAGCACACAGTATCCCAGATGGTGACTGCTGTAGCTCAAGTGTGTGGGTTCCAACCACCCCACCCCCTGCCACCCCCCCCCCCAAAAAAAAAACCAAACAAAAAAAACAAACCCAAAATGATCCTTACAGCTCCGTATGGACATTCTTTACATAACCTTATACAAGTCGACCAAACATATGACTGACTTCTAAAAGCCTGGGTCCTGGCTCATAATCCACGCTGCAGAATAAATAAGTGGGACTTCTTTTAAGCCCCCTCTTCCCCTTAAGAATACAAGAAATTAGACAGTAGCAAAATATAATAGAGTTAAATCATTCAAAAGCTGGACACTGTCAAACTAAGCGTACCTGAACAAACTCAGGTAAGCTCTATTGACTCTGCATATTGCGACAGTTTTAAATTTCAAACACAATTTGATCTCTGAGCCGTGCACTCATGGGGATGAATCACAAACAAAGACGACATACAGAAATACATACACAGTCGGGTTTTGGCGTGGTTTTTGTTTTGCGGTTAAAGCATTGGGATAGACATCAGGATCAAAGAAGGTGCTTTTAGAAAAGTATGCAAGACAAATTTACAGCAGTTCCCCCAAACCATTCCCCAAATCCTCCCAGCTCTTGTTAAAAGAATATAACTTGAGCTATAGCTGCAGGTATTGGGGCAGAAAGACACAAAACCTAAAGATAACACATGCCCATAATTCTTATTATGTGTACAGTACGCTGAAAATCCTAAGCCATTAGATATTTATCTTAACTCCTTTTTCACAGCAGTAAAGCACACATGAAGAAAAAAACTTGTGCCTTCCTAACTCACCACAGGAAAACAAAACAAAACAAAATTCAGTTCATGTCCCCAGCTAAACAAGAGCAGAAAGGTAGGAAAGCTTGTTTAACTAAAATTACTAAACAATATGATTCCAATACAAGAATTCAAAGGTTGATTTAGCAATGATTTTATTCTTTTAAAGTTCAAATTGTAATTCTGGTAATTAAATGATAAAATTTCCTAAACGATCAGGGAGACACACCACCCCAGCATTTTTTTTTTAAAAAGAAAGTAGCAAATATTTCATCCTGGTTTGACAGTTTTATCTAATAGCCTTTCCACAAATTATTAATATTTGATTTTTTTCCAAAATATTTTCATTGATTATTGGAATTATCCTAGGAAGTATTTCTTAAATTATAACTCGCTGTTTAGCAGGATGCATGACAAATAACAAAGAGGCAAAATCAAGACAGTAGAGAAGTTATAACTAATTTATCCCACCACTATTTCTGTTGAGGTTTCCGAAGGTATGTTCTCTGTTTTCAAGGCAACACTCTACCAAGCTCTAAAAAGTTGCTGTCGCTCAAAAATTACTCAGCCAAGACATAGCAACTTACCATACGTCTACTCCTCTGCCACAAAAAATGAAAATGGTTAAACTTCACCCAATCAAAGTGTCTGGATAGGGAAGTTCAGTGATAACAAGTTAACTTGTTGCAATTCTCATGGCAATGGAACACACATTTTATGGTTAGTATGCGTATGGCCTGCATGTCTGTCCCATTCTGCTTGCGACTGCATGAACAAATGTTGATGCAAACATTTGCCACAAAAAAAAAAAAAAATCAAAACCAATGAAGTTTAGGAAGTCCTGAAAATGCTCTGTAGTGTCTGCTTGAAGTCAGTTATTTAAAAAAAAACAAAAAACTTTCACTAGTATATTCATTTCCTTAGTGAGAGAGCGCCCAAGTTCAGAAGATTTGCAAGATGAAATAAAACTGATTAGCATTTGGGGTTTTTTTTGCACAGAAAACAAATATTTGTATGTTATTGTGTAGCACTATTTTTTCTACCTCTTCATTTCTATGTTACAGAAATGAATTAACCATATTTGCAAAGTTAAACTAAAAAAGAAAATAAGTTCATATATATTTCTGTACTTTACATTTAACCTGAAATAGCAGTAGAAAGTGTAGGAAATAGCATAATACTATCTACATTGTAAAACACATACCATCAGGCACAACAGATATGCAAAGAGTCAAAGCAGGACTTTACTTTGCATATTGTAACTCCAACGTTTAAATATAGTAATTTTGTGCATTTGAAAGTGGAGGTTACTACAGAAACATGAAACCATTGTTTTTGTTTTAAACCACAGAGGTTCAAAGTTTATGAAATTCAAGCAGTTTTATTATGCCTAAAATTATCCCCAGATGAAGAAATATTGTGAAAACCGAGGAATAACTACAGATTTTCATAAGGAGATATCCAGCTATACTGTGTTTACAAATAGTTTCACATCTCAGAAGGTAATGCTGGAATAAAATATTAGGTGGATGTTGTGCTTTCAGTGAGTAGTGAGGTAGTCACCCCGAATATTATGAATCTCGATTTTAAAAATCAAATATATTGTAACAAATATCAGAAGAAATATAAGTATTATTACGCAGGGAATCTTGATCACAGCCAAGGCTTACTTAATTTTATTTGGTTATTAAAGGCAAGCTAAAAGTGGTATTTTCAACTAGTTTAACAGCTTTTAAAGTCTTTATTAGTAAGGTTTTGTTGTTCATGTATATCCTTGAAAACAAATCCTCATCACATCTGTCAAAATTTGGTAGGACTAGATCATTCCATCAACAGCTCACAGAAACAAGATAATATTATCCAGAAACAATTTATGAAAAACTCAGATCCATATTTCATATCTGCCACAAAAGCTCATCAGAGTAATAACCCTCCTTCTCCTGGGTGTTATCCTACCATCTGCTGCTCTATTACTTATCTTTATTTTGCAACTAATTAACAGCATAATCTTCTAAATTCAGCAAGTTAATTATCATTATTGTGGTCTTTGCAGCATCATCAGTCCTTATGAAGTCTTGTCTCTCCACCCCCAGAGAACATATGAAAATGAAGTAGGTTGTGAGAGGGTCTGTTTCTTTAGAGCAGGCTCATTAGGTGTTTGCTGATTAGCTCGGCATGCAGAGACAGGTCAGGAGAATTCTGCTGAACACAAGGTCCCATGCCGGGCTCAAGCAAGTTAATGTAGGTTTCTGAACGTTTGCCAGGCTGCCCTCCGTCAGTTCTCAGTAGAAACCCCCTCCAGAAAACCGACTGGTTACCTACGGTGTGTACGGCATTTCTCAGTTTGTGACAAAAGGTTTTATACGGGGAGGAGGAAAAGAAAGGAAACATTCAGTGTAAAAGTTGGAGCAACTTTTAAATTTCTTCTGAAACTTCTGCAATCTACATGGAAGGATCTGAATATTAAGTTTGCATCCACAATCTGCACACTCAAGAAAAGGAGGCTTTACAACTAGGATAGCTCATCACTCACTTTTTGTATATGAAGAGTGTACAATTTCTGATCTTCTCCCAAACAGATCAGAGGCAATTCTGAAATATTTAGAATTATGTATCCTTATCTTATTGAGGAAGTTTTTTTCTTAACTGCAGCTATTACATCTACCTTCTAAGCTTCTCAAATACCACAAAACTGACTTATGCATTTGATTTTATTGAAGTATATGGAATTTAGTTTCTTTTGCATAACAAATACAGAGCATTTCATGAAAATGGACGATTTATATGATGCATGCCACATGATTTTGCAACTGATTTTCACTATCAAATGCCACTTTCTGTACAAGATACAAGGATATTTTCCAAAAAACAGCACTAACAGAACTTGCGCCTGAATAAAAGCCCCAGTTATATTTCATTTCACTTCTGCAAGCAATAGGAAGACAAGGACCCAAGAATATTCAAAACCATTTCAAATTTCTGAGGTAGTTAAATCTGTTTTAATAAAGAATACCTTAAAAGAGTACTGTCATACATATGATAGTACAAAATGCAGAATACTGTATTAAAAAGCTGTGGTCTTTGAATGAAAGAAAGATTTAACCAATGATGGCCAAAAGCACGCATTACAAAACACTGTGGAGTTACAGAAACTAAGTTTCTGTAACTCCAGCCAGTTTTCTAAATTCAGCATCCCATATACTATAAAGCTTACTTCGATATCTGAAGAATAGCTGCAAAGTTAGGAAACTGTTTAAGCATATTTTTGTTACATTTGCTGTATATTCTATTTCTACCCTATATAACGTGATATTAAAAAAAAACAAACATGAGACCGAAAGGTCAGTATACAAGGAAAAAAAAGAAAATAAATCTCCAAATAATAAATAACAAAGAAAACAAAATGATAATTATAAAAAAAACAAGCAAATGCAAAGATCTATAAAAATCCTGACTCCTGGACCTTGTTTGTTGAGACAAAGTGACCTACGGAAACACATCACATGTTCCCTCCTCCACCAACTTCCCATCCAAAAGACACTAGCAGTAGTTGACCGACAGACTTCATCCCAAAATACAGCTGAAATGTGGCTATAGTAGACAAAAGAACTCAGGAAGTGTTCCCAGGTTCTGCTAATTTAAATATACCAATACATCTACAGATTGTAGCCTACTGTTAATAGATGAAACATGTATACTTGCTTATTAAATTTTATTCACATAGTAGCTTAATTCCAGCTTTAAAAAGAAACTTTTAATGAAATAAAAAGTAAACAAGTAGCTAGCATAAAATTAGATATCTAAGTCTTCTGCTTGCTTAAACAAGAACACAAATAGAAAATGTGCGTGATTACCATATATTCGCAGAATTTGATATACAGCAAGCAAACACTGTCGTTCAGGAGGTAATATCAGAAAGAAAGGATATGGCATCACAAAGACTTAAATTTTGAAAATTAAATGAAACTTCAAAGTTAATAAACCACGGCATACTTGCCAACAATGCATCACATGGCACAGTGAGTTAGTCTTCCTGTTGGAAGCTTTCCTCTGTAAACATCAGAGCTTTTCATTAAACTGCTTTTACTATAAGAGTGATAAGAAATTAAGTTTTTTATTTTTGTGAATAGGCACTATATAAAAGTAAACGAGCATTAGAAATGTACATAATTCTGATATTCTTGAATTCTGCTCATGCTTTATATTAGCAGACAAGAAAGGAAGAAGAAATATTGCAAATATCCTTTTACAGTCTCATTTAAAAAAAGATAAGCAATCACTGAAGTGCACATATTAGCTAAATTCTAACGAGAAAACTAATGAGACTGTTAAATTTTAAGTCTAACAATCTTTGTTTTTCTTTGTATCTGAGTGATTGCTACTTCCTATGTGAGATCCAATCTTCACTGCACACACACATTTTTGCCCCAAATAAAACCTTCAAAAGAAAGAACACTCAGTAATATGCTTAACCAGTTAATTTCTTGCCCAGCTAAACAAAATTATTTGGAACTAATTTCTTTTGGAGTTCACATAGCAGAATTTAGTGAATGAGTCTCCTGATTCAAAGCAATGTGCCGTTTCCACATTTCTTGTTCTCCCTTTCTTACATTCTTCTCTCCCAGATTTAAGGATAAATTCACATCCTCTGAGGTGGTTCAGTTAAATATTTCCCCAACTCTGAAAAGAGTTTCCCATTCCTAGGGGAATAAGGATGTACAGAAACAGATCCACTTCCTTTCTATCCCTAAATAAACTATTCTGAAAATCATCCTCCTCAAGAGAGCAGAAGAATGAAAGACGACCTGATAGCATCAGGAAAAGTCAGTGCACTCGTGACCAGCTCTTCACCGTGGTTTCAGTATTTATGGAACATGATATAGTATTCCCACTCTACTAGAATCCTGTTACTCCAGACAGCAAAATAATTAGTTTTCCTAGACTCATTGTTGATTATATTGTGGTTTGGGGAGAAAAAAAAATAGGTAAGAAAAGAATGTCCACAGGTTAAGTTAAGAGAAGTGACACAAAGGATGACGAGGGGATTCACAAGTCTCACCTCAATACTGTTCCATCAACTACTGCTATCAGCTCCATATATAACGTCAAAGCATCTGTAACAACAAGGCTGACTACTCGTGCCATGAGAAAGCCCTCCTGAAAGACCTGACATTCTTTAATCCTCCTATTTCACTTAACAATATTGATATATAAAAAAGCATTTTACCTAGCAGACGTTCCTGATTCTTTTTCAATACAAATTAAAAGTCAGAAGAGGAACACTACATCACATAACAGTTTATAGAGACATCTTACAAATACATAAATAGAAGTAGGAAGAGATTTCCTACTGCTTTAAAATACCTGGAACAAACAAACAAAACAGTAAGACCAGAAGCAATTACCTAATGTTGTAGAAAAACTTGCAAGAAGTTCTACCTACCATCTACTACTTGAAAATACCATCTGCTTAAAGCAGCTTAAGCAAAAAATTCTTCTGCCTAGTTTACTCACAACATTCCTAGGCAATCTCAGTTCTCAACCCTACCCCCAATCTCTTCCTCCCCAAAATACCCTTCAACAGAAACTACCCACACTCCATACAACTTCCTATGTGTAACAATAATTCACATCTGGTGACAAAAGTCTTGCAAAATGGATTATATTGAAGTTTTGAGAATATTGCTAAAAGGCCTTTTCATTTCCTACAGTCCCTTTTTGCCACGAAATATCCCTTCCTTTGGAAAGGAACATCGTATTTTGCTTCTCTGAGGTGAAGTTCAATGCTGACATGACAGCAGTCCTCTCTTTCTTCCAACTAATAATATTTGCTATGGTTCAATACAAGGAACAAGAAGGAGCTTAGTCAAAAAAAAAAATCTGGTTTGCCTCAAAGAATAATACGAAATAAGATCAGAACAACCATTCGCAACAGAACTAACATACGCTGGAAATAAATAACTAAATGTGCAGCTATTATTTTTTCTGTTTTTATTAAATTTTGTACTTGTAGATTTTAGACCAACAAAAATTAACAAATAAGTTAAAGCCCTTCAAAAAGCAAGAGAATTTAATTAATCTATCAAGTTACTCTTCTTGAGGAAGAATGAAGTTTTTCACTTACCAGTTTAGCCTCAGACTGCACTGGCTGTGGAGAGGAAGGCCCTGGGATCCCTGGGATACTAGGCACCATGGTGACAGGTCTAACAAGCTGACCAGATAAAGTATAAAAATGAAGAAAACCTGAGCATGTTATCGTAAGACAGAGCATACGACACCACTACCCTTTGAAGTCAAAAAAGCTATCAAGCTCTTATAAAACTAAGCTCAATGCTGCACTTAAGCAAATCTGCAACACTTTCAAATTAATAAAGCATCATGCTTACTTACTGGAACTGCAGCAGGGACATGCACATTAGAATTTGTGATTGAGGCAGGAATAGCAACAGGCATGGTTTGTCCATTAGGAAGATGTAACAGCAGAGGAAAAGGACCTGGAACTGGTCTGCAAAAGGAATGAAGTATATAAAAGAAAATGTGTATAGAGAAGAGAACAAGTTCGGCACATTATTAATTTTATTTTAACCCTGACTAAAACTTAGCTCGTAAGTTTTTTTTATATATAAAAGTTTTATACACACATGTTATTTTTTCTGTACAGCTGTAACATAATACTTATTTAGAAATAAAAGTATAGACTCAGTGACGTGGAGAACATAGAACTATATTTCAAATGTCATGAAACTAGCATGTTTCGCATCTGCTGTGCCACCACACTACACTAAAGCATCTCAAATTTGAACATCAACTGCAGAAATGGTAAGTCACAATATGCAAGACAAAAATCTTGTTTTCAGAATCGGTAAGAAAACATTTTACTAAGATTTATGCAACTTACACTATTGGTCTGTTAGAGGATGGAGCCTGGGTAATAACAGTACTAGATGTTGGTGATGGTATCGCCTGCTGAATAATAACACTTGAGTCGGAACTTGTAAGCAACACATTAGGAACCTGTAGCGATGCTGGACGAACTATTGTTGATGTAGGCTGTGCAGTCTGTTGCAGTGACACTTCCTGAGGAAAAACGAAGATCAATCAGTTTGCAAAATACAATTACATACCACTAATTCAGACTGTGCAATGAACACAGTTTAATGGGACAAGTCAGAAGATCTATAACATTATGCAAGTAGAATTAGTTACACAATAAAAAAAAACTAAAAAACAAAAAGTAACCTTTGAAAGAATCATTTAAACCATCAAAACCAAGTTGTTCAAGTGACATTTATCTAAGTTTTATAACAAATTCTGGCTCAATGCATAAGGCTGCTGCTACTAATAATTTAGTTTTGATTAGGTATGAAGTTTTTTTTACACCAAGAAAGAAATCCGTGGTGCTTTCAACACCATCGTGCTGCTGGCTGCCCTTCCTCTGAATAAGGGGATATCAGTGTCCTTATGCTCATTTCCGTTTTATTTGTTCCAGATTTATAGAGATGTAAGAGGTGTACTGATCACTAAAAAGGAAAAAAAAAAGTCATTTTCTTTTTGAAGCATTTATCCCTCCATCAACTAGAGCGCTATTAAGTTAAAAACACGTGAGTGTGTTACATTCATAGCTTTGCAAAATATTCAAGCATCCTGATACAAAAGAAATGATTTAAGCATGGAAATTAAATTTCCTTGGTTGAAGGGAAACAGCAGACAGAATTGACTATAAGTCTTAGATCAGCAATCAAGTAAAGTACATTATGAACTATAATGTAATACCTGCATTCATGCTTTATAAGAATCTAAAAATGCCTTACCGAAAACAGTGTTTTTCTTCCCAAGGAACCTTGCATATTGTCAGATATTACTTGTGATTTACCTTAAGATAGGATTTTTCCAAGCTATCTATTCCTTTGTCACTGGCTACAGCAATCAATGGTACACAAGGCTACACTTTTAAGACTAGCAAAGACGTAATTTTCCCCACTGCTAAACAAGGAGTGCTTCACAAAGAGAACATGTAACTGTGTCGCATAGGCTACAATGACTGCCATTTGTTTTAAATTAGGCCTAAGTTTTCAATATTCATCAACAAAGCTTTAAGTAGTAGGGCCTTAGCTGTCTTGCAGATTGTTTTTTTTTTTTTCTCATATGTCCACCGAGCTATGAAGTGCTCATAGGAGTGCATTCATTTAACTCTAAGTGGGCTGGCAAACTGGGGGCTTTGAAAAAGAAAGGACTTTAGATGATAAAATTTGCTCTGCTGAAGAGCCCAGAGGCTGTATTTGTCATCAGAGTCAATTAGTTCATTCAAGTTATTCTCCTGAAGGACCTAAAAGATTTACAGCAAGCAAGAGTTTTTGGAGAATAACACAGTGAAATATACTGAGGTAGTCAAGAACTTTTTCTTTAATCAATCCAGTGTATTTACATATGCTATAATATTTAACCACAGTACTTTGAATTACAGAAGAGCCTTCAGTTAAAGGAAGAAAAATAACAGCAGGGAAACAAAGAGATGGAAAAAAATTTAGAAAGAGTTGACTATGGCATCTTATTAGGCCAGCATTAAACTGTGCACATAAAGTACTTGGTATAACAGCTAATGAGACCTTGATCTGTGAGAAGGGTAGCGTGGAGAAAATGGAGGAGACTGAGCTGCTTTACTGTGAGAAACTAGAGAAAGACATAAGGGGAGGACATTTGATCTGATAATCTAACTTTAGCAGTGGTTAATTCAGAAATAAGTTTTGAATGATTCCTCACTGGTTTCAGCTTCATTTTTTCCTGCCTATTATTTGCCACTGTTATTTGTCCTCCACCAAGGATGTAATAGCCACCAGAAAAGTCCATTCCCATCCTATGGGTCTGACACAGCAATGCCCACATCTGCCCCAAACGGTGGCAGCACAGATCTAAGAACTCGCTTTCTTGTTCTTTCTTTCACCTGACAGATCTTCATACATGGCAACCACACCCCTAAATAGTCATTTGGCTCACAACAGGTCACAACTGCACATACAGAAAATATGACTACCATGAACAGCTTGCAGATCTGCAGAAGCGGTGCCCTAGTCTTGAGCAACTGGTAAGTATCAAATAAGTATCAAAATAAGTATCAAATAAGTGGCAAGTAAAATAGCCACACTTGCAGGCCTGTCACAGATAATGCTATCAAGATAGCATTAAGATTTCGATCTTTCACTTTCCAAGTTCTGACAAAGATATGAAGGTCAAGCGAACTCTAATGCTTGATGCCATGAATCACATACGATTCGTCTCTTGCCTCACAGCCTACTAGTAAAATTTTGTGTGCACACGTACTGTATAATTTATATAAACAGATTTTATAAGAGTTGCATACAATTTACATATATATATATATAAATACATATATATCCTTTATGTATTTTTATATTTAGTCACAACTTTTATAACACCCACAGAATAGGTAGCCACCACAAAGTCACTCTAATTTCCCTAAAAAGAGGAAAAAGTCAGCTAACAGCAGCCGCGTATTCATTTACATAGTTTTAAAACAAAAACATAATTGAACCTGACATTTGTACGTTCTCAGCCACAGCAGTGTCGCAAAAGCCTCTCCTGCGTGAGGCCGCACGACAGTGTTCTTAAGCACCTGGGTGTGTGGATGAAGAAATGGCTACCAGAATACAGAAGGCTGAAGAGAGAAGTACATGCTGAGAGGTAGCGTGGCAAAGTCTCCCAAGAACTGATAAACCCAGAGAATAATGGTTCTATTGAATCCGCAGTCACTGATACACCCAGAACACCAACTTAACGGGTACAAGGCCGCTAGCACGCAACATGAACTTGCAGCAACACGTTGTATAACTCAGATGACATCCCAGAACATGGCGGCTGCTATACGCAGACAAAGGCTACAGGATTATACATACACCTGGTGAAAGGGAGAGACCCCTTGAGGAACTTTCTGAACACCCAGCTAGAAGTCACCGGCATGTCAGTACAACTCTTGGCTTCTGAGCAAACAGCTGGGATTGGCCTCCCAACTGCTGCTCCAACCAGCTAAGCATGTGTGAGTGAGCAAGTAAGCTAATGCAGTGTGTGGCTATTATTAATAAACAGCTTAATTAGTAAGAAGTGTTCTAATAAATATTGGTTGTAACCTGGGTGTCTCCCAGACTTGATTCCCTACTAGGGAAGAGGAAGTTTACAACTATTACACAAAGCAACCCCTATGGAAGACAGATTTCATCACTGGCCAAATTCCTAATAAAACCTGAATCTATAAAATTCTGAAAACGTAGAAACCTCATATGCCCATACTTATTTCCTTATTTTATAAAACATCTGTGCTTTGTTTAAAGAAAAATACAGACACCATCCTCAAACATTAAAGTAATGTAACACATTAACACGCTAATTTGCTTCATGTTACACTCCGGAAAACACATGCGTGTGCTAGTTACTGTGGCAGTAATACAGGCTGCAGATTTAAGAAGTATCAGATCTAAAGGAAACTGAAATTTTACTAACATATAAACATAAAATCACAGACACACCAGTCTGATAGAAGATACTAATTAGTAGCCAGAGAATTGCTCTTATTATGAAGCATAAAATAAGTATTTTAAAAATAAGATTTTGCCTAAAATAAAATAGTTTATAGTATAATCTGCTTAAGAACAAGAAAAACAGAGATGAATTGGCAGAATCATGAACTGAATCCAAAGTGATCTTACCTGTACCCACCTTTACAAGACAGTTTAAGCCTGTTCAAAGATATTAGAGATTTACTGAAAAGACCTCTCCAACTAAGCCTTTCATCCTTGAAATTAAAAAACATTGAAGTTCAGAAAACACTTTACAGAAAACGATGGTTGGTTTCTTTTGAGTAAGCTTTTTCAGGAGATGCACATTTGCAAGTATTTTGTATCTAAAAGTAAACATCATGCAAAAACTTCCTAATGCTATCAATAAATTCATGGCATTGTTTATACTGAAATGCAGGTGGTCACAACCGACACTAATTGATGACGACTGTTAGAAAGCAATTGATTTTAAAATAACTAATCAGGGAATTAGCTATTTGGCAATGACTAAGCAACTTGTAAAAGTTAGTTCTAAAATGTTATTAAGAAACTTTAATGAGTTTGAAAGCTCTAAAAGAATAAATTAGGTTTCACTTGCTTATTATTTTAAGGCTGAAAGGCTTTACATACTTCTAAGGATATCTTGGTCCATTCCAAGCAGAATTGCAACTCTTACTGAAGACTAATGGAACTAAGAGAACTCTCTTAGAAAACTGAGAAAAGAATGAGCATAATTTTAAAGATTCTTTAAGAAACTTCTAACAGCTACAAAGAAAATTAGAACCTTCTTGTGTGTATATTAACAGGCTGTAATCACTTAAGGCTACTAAAATATTTTCAGCCCATGAAAGGGTTACAGTGGTGTATATTTTAACACCTGCTATGCCCTGAAAAAAAGTATTTTCCCTCCTTCAGTACATGGATAGAAGGAGAATATAAAAATCTAACTGAGAAAACAGCAACACTCTGCTCACATTTCTCAACTTCTGCAGGCCACATTCAGCAGCAGCACACTCCAAGCAGCACCCTCATCCTTGCTCAGCTTGTCTCTACAATCAGACATCAGAACAGCATTAAGCAGCAGCAGCTTTTCACTTCAGCACTAATACAGTGACAACACTGAAATCACATCATGAATGAGACAAGTTTATAACCACTGCCAAGCATTTAGATATAATTTTCACTTGTAACGATGTTAATGAGATATTGAACCACTACTGTAAAATAAGAGACTAATATTATCTCCTTGTCAAAATCAGAGTGTTTACAATAAGTATTCACAGAGAAAAAACAAACTAACCTTGGTAAACTATGAACTAAAGAAGATTTAAAATTTAGATATGATTTGCTTCATCAAAGCAGCTCTTTACATATACTCTTTTAAACTAATTATATTTGCTTTGATTTCAGGATTGCCTTGATTACCTACGATTACTCATCTTCACTAGCTTATAAAACTCAGTGAAGCTTTCAAAAGACAAATCTAAAGTGAAATTTTATTAAACTGTTATCGTTTTCTATCACACCCTTATGACTCTTCTCGCACTGATGCATGTTGGAAGGATGGGAAACAAAAAGCATTAGATGAAACAAGAGAGGTACGGGGTGGCTATAAAGATAAACCTTTTCACCATGAGGACAGTCAGTCGTTGGAATAAGTTGCCCAGAGAGACTGTGCAGTCTCCATCCTTGGAGGTTTCAAGATCAGATTGGATAAAGTACCAAGTAACTCGGTTTGACCTCATAGCTGACACTGCTTTGAGCAGGAGGTTGGACTAGGAACCTCTCGAGGTCCCTTCCAACCTGACTTATCCTGTGATTCTAGGAAAGTTCTATTGGTTCTGGGAAATAAGACAGCTAAATCCCTCAAATGCAGGCTGTCCACTAAAGATGCACATAGAAAAGACTGACTAGAAAAACCACAGAGCTTATTATGCTCTGCTCATAGTATTTTTAATTTTAGAATTAGGAATAGAAACAATTCATCTCACTGATTTGACTTGATTTTGTGTTCTCCAAGAGAACGCCACGTAATGAAAACACTCCAAGTCACATACCAAAGTTATCATTCATATCAGACCATTTCTTTCTTCTGTAGAGATTTGACAACAATATCCTCTAGTGACAGATAACACTTCAGGAACCTGGTCTTCAACGATACTCGAGTAAACACAAAACAAATTCCCAAAATCATCACTTTTAAATACATTGCTCTAGCCTATAAAGAGTACTGATTTTGAAACAAAATTATTTGGAGCTTAACTTTTAAAGATAGCCCATTCATTCTTGCACATTTCACAAGACCAGTTGCTCTACAAAACAGTTGATGGTAAAATACAACAAATAAATGCAGACATAAAGAATCTCAAACTCTGACCTCAAAAGCTTTTTTTTTTTTTTTAAAGAAACTTTTTTGTGCTTTTTCATAAGTGCTATTTCATGATACACAAAGCAGAAGAGACAGTCCCTTTTTTTTGTTGTTTTTTGTTTTCTTTCTTTTTAGCAGAAAAGGAGCATTACATCTGATCTCCTTTCTAGCTTTACTGCATGACCTGGGGGAGGCAAAGAAATATTTGTGATGAGTAAAGCTAAATAAAGAACTGAAGAAATTAACTACATATTCACAGAAATCTGACATGAAAAATTTTTTTCCTTTCAATCAGCTGAGTAACGTAGCTATCTCATCATGTGTAAACTTACAGATCATCAGAAGACTCAACAAATGAATTTCGAGAAGAAGAAGAAAAAAAAAAGGTTCTGACCTTTTCATCACTGGTAGTAGACTCCGGATGAGGTAAAGGACTATCTTGATGAGTTGTCTCTACAACAGAAGGTTCTTCAATTTTATTTCTTATAATTGGTGTTGCAAGAGGAGACAGATCTAGAGGCATCTAAGAGCAATAGTGTAAAATACAACTAGTAAAAAAAAAAAGAATACTTAAGTATTCTTACAATATAAACAATGAAATATCAGCCTTATAACAACAGCGAGGTGCTGATGTTTGGAAGATCTTGAAGCAAACACATTAGTAGTCAAGTATATTTTTCCAGCATCTGCATGAATGTCTATCTACAATAATACATTGTCTTTCAACTTCAGCATGCCAGACTAAGTATTTTCTTTCTGAGAATTAAAAATGCTCTTAAAGTTTTCCTTTCCTGAGAGTCACAGGAAGATTATAACAGAGGAAGGAGTGCAGCAGACAGCCTAAGCGTAACAGATACCGTTATGGAGGATGTTAGGGTTTCCACAAGCTTGCTGCCTTTTCCCAAAAGGTACCTGTTCTATGGCATTTGCAGAATGATAATACATTTTTCCCCCTCACACGCATTGTCCTCCAGAATAAGGATACAGACGATATGTCTGGTATGAAGTGCTACTAAGTATCCAGTTGTCACAATCTGACATCTATTGCATTATCAACTCAGAATTTAAAAGCCAGACTTAAGGACTATCCTCCTACAAAGTACTGTATCACATCTCACAAAGCAAAAAACACTAGCTTCATTTGCATATTAGGAAGGCTACTGTGCACAAACACAAACTCAGTATCGCAAACACTTACTGAAAAAGCCAAATAAATTGTTGAGAAAAACAAGCGCTTAAGCAAACTTTGTATTGATATATAGGTAAAGAAAAAAACATCAGGACATCTAAAAAGCTGCAAAGAAATAAAGTTAGAAAAATATTTAAAATGATACTATTGATCTGAAAGCCTCATATACTGCTGCCTAGTCTGCTATGCCAAATACCTTTGGAAGAAAGTTCCCTCAAAGCTTATCTTCCACTATACTCTTCCACATGCTTTTTAAAATTCAATTCCTAATTTTCCTACTGAAAATGTTATTAAAGGAGAGAGAAGATTGTTAAGGTGGAATTTCTTTTCAGAGGCACCCTACAGGAAAAACTAAAATATCACAAAACTAGGAAGTGTGCTATTAAGGTAATTTTTTCCACCCCTTGCCATGATTGCTTACCTAGGCTAAACAACCAGATATATGGCAGGACTGTTTCTTCTTGTAACACAGAGGTCAGTTTGGAAAATGAATACCAATTAAAGAAATTGTAAAAAAAAGTTAAATATTTTTAGTGAATTACTCCAGAAAATATGGTACTAGTAAACCCAGGATCAATATTACCATATGTTTCACTTTAAGAACAGTGAGTACGCACCAATAAAAATAATTTATTTGAAGTAACTGTGGGAGCAAAGTGCAAGATTTTGTCAAAAACGGATAATAATTCATCATATTTATAAGTGCCTACTGAAATCTTTACTGACATGGAGAAAACTGGATGCCAATTCTGCAAAATCTGCACACGCGAGTAAAATCTTGTCATCGCCTATGGCAGCCAATCAGGTAATCGATGAAAGACAAGAGTCACTCAAACGGTACATTAAGTCAAATTTTTTATTTACAGAATTGGGAAGTACTAAAATAAACAGAAGAAACCACAGCTAAACAAATGGGAAGTTCCTCAAGAAAATGTGAAATTGCTGAACAGATTCATTCCAAATTTTCCCTAAATTTCAATTTGTGTAGTAAAAAAAAAAAGTAGATGTTGGGTTGAGATCAATATTCAATCAAGTGATTTCAATATTGCTTAACTGAGAAACTGAACATAATTATCACAAAATTATTGACACTTCTTTAAATCTGCCATTTTGCTAAATTTTGTCAGGATTTAAATCTCACTATCATTACTGTTTATTCTAAAAATAACCTCTATAAGTAAAACTAGGTATTCAAAATAGGTGTTCATATACTATTCTTTTCACATGGCTTTCTTGCAGATAGGTTATTTTTATAAGAACTCGTTACTTTTCAGATCATTTGCTTTTTCAAGACCTAATGAAATTTCTGTCAAAGCTAATGAGTAACTTCAGCAGATATATATTAGACACTTAAAGAATTAACTCACTCTGTCTTAACAGAATTAAGACAATATTCACTGTGTAAAATTAATTAGGTAAACTAACCTTCAGAAGAGCAGATCTTAAATTTGTATTCTCCTTGTACAACATATATAAGCAGTTGGACAATAATTATTGGTATAGCTTAGAAGGCAATACAGAAATCAAAATTTGATTTTTAAACAATTTTCTGACATCAAAAAAGTGGAAGCTCTGAGAAGAAAAAGTGTTAGAAGGAAATTCTCCATATTGTCAACATACTTTCTTAATGTCATCTTCAGAGGCCTTTTTAAATTCATTTTCAAAAGGACTTGCTAGTTCATTGAATAAGCCCACTTCCTCGCAATTCTTCAAGAATCGAGTTGGTGTTGGTGTCTGATCTGAATAGTGGAAAAAAAAAAAAAAGAAAATAGCCACAGTTTTGTTTTGAAAAAACATTTATGAACTTATAGTAATTTTTTTTCAGAATAAAAGCAAGAAAATAGCACCAACATATCAAACTAATTGATCATTTAATTAAGTATCAGCGACTCTCACTAAAACAAAATCCAGGCTTACTTTAAGGAACAGTCAAAAAAATCTGATTAAAATGAGGTTTATCCTTTAACTTTACTTAAAAACAAGATTAAAATACCAAGGTACCCTATAAATTTAAGAAGCTTGTATTTAGTTTACACAAAGTTGTTATAAATAGGGTTAATTATTTTAAATGAGTTTATAACAATGAATGTGAATATTAACACTTTAAGCTCTCTAGCAATTGACTTCAATTACTTCACTTTTTTTCAAATAACTAAGTGCATGGAAAAGCAAAAGTGGATTTGTGGATGTTTGGGATGCTTCTACATTCAGTTTTCTTAAAAAAATATTTATAACTACATATTTTGAAGATTGTAGTTAAGGGAAGAACTCCTTAAAAATTAATACTTACCAGCTCTGTGTTGATTTTCTCAGGATGTATAGTACTCAGAATAACATACTCAAAATATCAATGAACTCTATAATGAAAAGAATGCTGATTTCTGCTTTGATACAAAATAGTTCAGCATGCCCTGGAACGAAAGTCATAAACCCCAAATCCTATGACTGTGATAGTACTTTATTACAATTTTACTATCAGCCTGTCACTGAATTTGCTCTTTTCTTAGATAGAATTATCTTCTTACTCTTACCCAGACAACACAATACAAATATTGATAGAAAGCAAGCTAAAAATGGAGATGTGAAGGATTACCTGCATTACAAAAAAACCCCACTAGTAAAATACAGTATGAATATGTTTAGTTTTTGTAAGGTGGCATTCATTTATGATTTTGGTTATGGAGAAAATTTCCTTTTTTCAAATAACAGAGATAAGGGGGAAAGAGAGAAATAATATGGTTAAAAAGTCTCTAATGTCTTGAAAGTACACTCCTTTTAGTCTTGCATGCAGGCCAACCACAAGGGTTACTCCACCTGCTGGAGACAAGTAACTGAAGTTGGCAAACCAGTAAGCCCCTTAGAGTACTGGGAAGATACCAAAGTTTTCCTTCTGTCTATATCCAGACACTGGAGGAAACTATTTTCAACTGCCTAGTCTAAGATAGTAGACTATTTTAGTGATCAAGCAGGCGCCGTTTTCAAACAAAGATGAGGCCTACATGAAGTACTTCATTCAAACCTGAGAGAAAATTGCTCTTACAGCTCACTGATAGTTTGCTTTTTCCCCTCTCATGTAGTGATCACTAGCAATTATTCTCAGGCCCGCTGCAGTTCTAAAAGCAAGTAAAGCGTGACACAGTACACAAAACTATTGACTCCTACAATATTTATATAAGCAAGTTGGAAACATAAGACTTCTGGTATCTTACTGACCACTGTATGAATCAGTTTCAAAAAAAGCATTTCTATAAAATTTTTGGTAGTATGCATATTCTCCTTATTCCACTAGAAATCATGCCTTATCAGGTTTTGCTGCAAAATAAATGCATTAAAAATGTTATGACTGGTATTACATGCAATCTTACTAATTTAACTGAGAGGTTTTGATTGAGAGGGCATACACTGAAATGTATTTGCAAAGAGAATGCTGCCATGGTTTCATTCTCACACATCTGATCATTTGACAGGTGCCCTTTTTATGGTTTAATTGCTGAGAACCACATTTAGTATTCTAAAAACATGCAACAGTCAGCTTAAGAGCAGCACAGTTCTATTTGTCTGCTCCTCCTAATAAGTTAGTTACTTAAAGAAAAAGAAATTTTGAAAGCCTTTGTGAAATTTATTTAGGTGGTGCCACCACAAAGAAAACACTCCGACTATAACTTCACATGGTTAGCATGTGCTATGTTCATTCAAGAACTTTAAACTTTAGAATGCCATTATCCACTGCTATTTACTTCTCATCCTAGACAAACAAAAAAGTTATTACAAGTGACCAAGAAAATACTGTGAATTCAGAGGTGGAAATACAGTAAAAAAAAAAAACAACACAAAACTTCCTTCTACTATTCCATGTAAAGAGTAAGAATTACTACTGATTGATTCTTCTGATGTCATTACATATATAAGGAACTAAAGGACAACAAATAATTAAGCCGTATACATGTTTTAGTCTGCTTACAGATCATGTTAGGCATGGTCTTTAATAGTGTGTTCTCATATGAAAGCTTATTACATAATTACTAAAGTGTTGATAATTTAAAAAATTATATTAGGTATCAAATCCAAATAAAAGTTATTTACATATAAAATTCTGGGTTCAGATCCCAACAGAAGTTACTTACGTAGGAAAACACTAAGCACATGGCGTGAACAATCACAGTAAAGAAAACCTTTTGTACACTGTTCACAGAAGTCGATGCATTAGGTACACAATATAGACAAAACGTATGCACACTGCAGCAAAGTGAACAAACTATCAATAAAAGTATATACTAACCAGCCACAATGACACTGTCATTACGAGCTGGACCAAATTTCAGTGTCATCTCATGTTTATGCTTATGGACAGCCAAGTGATCCTCGTTGGTAAAACGCTGTGGCAAAAAGTTTAAAAAAAAAAAGTTGTAATTTTGAACGTAAACAAAGTGAATATAAGAAAGTCATTTTTTACAAAATGTAGAATTTTTAACTACAGTATTATTAACTACTTATTATTAACTACGCTAACAGACAATTCTTGTGTTCCTTGGTCAACAATACCAAGCAAAAAATATAACAGAACTCAAATAAATAATTTCATTGTAACTAAATAGTAACGATATTAGGGAAATGGTAATACAAGTACCTGCATTCATCAAAAGTCCAAAATAAAATTTCAGTGCTGCAGACTTCACTAACCATTAGCAAACAGCTATTTGTTGTAGTAATGGAGCTTGACAATGTTTAGTAATTGACTATAACTACTTGATTTCTGTATTGTTTGTATTACCACAATAATGAAAATTGATCTGCAATCACAAACACAGATTTTGCTGTATTTAATAGTGTAGAAACAAAATATAGCTCGTGCCTTTGACGGTTCATTGTCTAACATAAAAGACAGTTAGAATAGGATACGCTGGGCAGCCTCAGATATATAACGCTGTGAATGAGATAAACTTAACAACTTTAAAAGTTGTCAAGTTTTCCGAAGTATGCCAGCAGTTTTGTGCATACTTTCTCCAGAATTTTGGGCACAACTTATGAAAAAAGCATTAAGATGACAAACGAAGTGCTGTAAAAATAGATATCTTTACTTAGAATAACTTGAAGTTTGCTGTGCATTTGGAGTAGGGGTAAAGTTATTTAATTGAGATAATCTAAGAAAAAGTTTTGCA
This sequence comes from Struthio camelus, assembly GCF_040807025.1. Taxonomy (NCBI): domain Eukaryota; kingdom Metazoa; phylum Chordata; class Aves; order Struthioniformes; family Struthionidae; genus Struthio; species Struthio camelus. The sequence goes on along the minus strand of NC_090947.1, from coordinate 21,371,029 downwards.
AGATGGAGGTTTCCCAAAAAGAAGACTTTTACAAAATATTCTCGTTCTTACCTTTCCTTGGTAACATTGGGAACCCAAATTTCTGACTCTTCCCCAATAATTTAAGTCACTGCACATACATCTTGTAACAGATACCCATCAAGTGTCATAGAAATCATTACAGAAAGCTTTGTTGACCTTAGAGCATAGTTTTACAGGGTAGTTCAGTGAAAACAGATACATGTGTGGAGCTGAGAAGGGATTTAAAAATTCAAGTTTGAGAGAAGGACACATTTTTTGTTAGAAGTCTGCTTGTCAGGGGTTCTGAATCTCCAGCTATCTATAGGTCCTCTCTATCACATCTCTAGATATGACATAAACCAGACACTTTGGTGTTCTTTCACTCTAAGACGTTTTCAGTACATCTTCCTGTCCTCACCACGTATTAGACAGGCTCCTTTGGATGGAATGGGGACTCCAGATCCTGACTCCCTCTTTACTCTATAATATGAGCTGGCATCTGGAGGAGCCTTGCTCATTTGCAGGGACATGAACTTCTTTCTTCTCCTTCACTGGTATCAAGGATTGTTGTAGCCCCATGATGCATCTTCTAGGAAGTTTAGTTGCCAAAACACTTCTGACAGAGTTTACATCAAAATCAAGATTCAAATCGCATGGGGACAAACACGTTGCTTAGGAGAAAGCAGGGCTCTTCCATTACTTTTGATATGTCTGAACATACTAGACTTAGTAAAAAATCTTAGTCCTTTCCCACTTGAAATACAAAAGGACCCATTAATGGAAACATTAACGCTGCCAACCATAGTAAAAACTAAAGTCTTCAGAACAAAAATGAAAATATTTTGAACTCAAAATCCAAATAAATCCAAGTACATTAACATAATGAAAAAATGCAGCTTGCTCAAGAAATTAGTTCTGTATAAAGACAGCAGGGATGTCAATCTCATGCAGCAGATAATGTAGATTCATTCATTTTCTGGTTACTAAATTAAAGCGTAAAGACAGCTTCCTTTTAAGCAACCATCTGTTAAGAGGCTCATTAATAACAATTCTTCTCTTCAGCTCACATTCAGCATTCTATCTACCAACACTATTTAATAGAACATATTAAAACTACGACAGAAACTGAAATACATTTCATGGCATGCATACTGCTAGCCTCTTCCTTTTTTATATATCTCTATATATCCCTCTATATAAAGTTCTATGCCATTAAATACTTGCAGTCACAACGGATGCAAAAATAACCAAAATTTTAGGTTATTGCAAAGTGATAAAAAATTGAGATATTTTCTTAAATTTTTAAGGACAGAACGCCCACAGGTTTCACAATGGCTAACATTTGAATAGTCTGAAAAATGCAGGTTACCTAGTACAAATTAGTATTTACTGAAAAAAAATTAAATGAAAGTAAGTAAGGTAGGGCTAGAAAAGTTGTTTTCAGGTCACACAGGGTAATTTAATTAGTTTTTCCTTTTACGGATATTATTTCCTGCATAAACATTTAAAATGCTAGAAATTCTTGCCGTCACCGGCTTTTAAGCAGAGCTGGAAAACAGATACTTTCTACCACTTATGATAACATCCCCTTTCCTACAGTCCCTGGAAACGTTTCACTTCTATTCGACATTTGTTAATAACTTCAGGTCAGCCCATTACCTGGCCGCATCCAGGGGCAGTGCATAAAAAGGGTTTGTCATCACTCATATTCCACAGGTCGTTGTGTTACCTATATTAAAATGAGAGCAGAAAGTATTTACAATAACTGCAACAAATTATCAATACATCAACATCCAAAGGAGATGTTAATATTCCCTGGGCAAGAACTTCTGCCTTCTGGCTGCACTGAGAATTATCTAAATACCTGAGACTCAAGGACATACGGTTTCAGAGTGTGGTTTCCAAGTTCTGTAAGGAACACGCACAAAACCAGAGACATAGTAGGTTTTGAACACGGATCTCAGCTGGAAAGGCAAGTATTTGTATGTAACACAACTATTTGCAAAAACTATCTGAAAATGTAGCAAGACAGCTTACAATCGAAATAAAAATACATAGAAATAACTACCTAATTTCCTCCCCCCCCAAAAAACAAAGGAGCAGATAGAAGTGAACAGTCAAGAATATACCACCAACAGATGAGAGAAAGCCACTGACTTCTTAGTATTTTCATGATCCTTACAGCTCATCTTTCAAACTAAGTTAGCAGATAGCCCTTTATGTAATCTTTCACAAATACAACTACAAAAATAGGTATTTTATTAATATTTTGGCAATACAGCTAATATTTATCGACAGCCTAAGCAATATTTAAGAAATAAGTAATGAATATTAATGCTATTTTACTTTGTGCTGTGTAGTATACTCATCACAGACCTATACATACCTGCCAAATTTCACATGTAAGCTAATTTCATACAGCAAACTATCATATCCTCCTTTTCATGGCAATGAACTGTAATTGAAAGAAGACATTAATTATGCATATAAACATGTAATAATATGTTATTTTTTTTTTGTAATCTCCTTGGATAATATATAATTACAATAATATAATAGCATACCCATGACTCGTCCATGAAACAACACTTTCTCAAAGACACAGTTAACTTCAACTCATGCACTGATTAGTTCTACCTTCTCCCACAGATGCTTTTACAATTAACTGGTCTGGACAAATTCTTTCCTTCTACTTATTCTTGTAATAAAAAGTTCCAGTATCCCTTATTTTTGAAGTGAGAACTCTATGTCCAAAAGGAAAAAGTCAGACCTTGAATTAACCTAACAGCTCAATCAGAGCAAAAGAAATCCTAATAAAATGTAAGGGAAAATACTGAACAGAGTAAAAAAAAATGAAGAACTAACATATTTTCTAACTAAATTTCTGAAAGCTGGACGCCTGCAACAAATTGTGGTATCAGGGAAAATTAAGTTTTACAAGCAAAGAAGGCCTTTCCTTTAAGTTTCAGATGCACCAATTTAGGTCAGAATTTTAGATTTAAAACATGCAAAGGAGCTAAAAGTGGAAAAGGAAAAGAAGCATGCTGTTTGCCCTCAGAGCAGAGCAAGAACGGGGGGGGGGGGGGGGGGGGGGGGGGGGAGGAAGGAAGAACGAAAAATTCCTCCCCTCCAGTTGCTAAGAACACAACACATTTGAACCATATGTTCGTATGCAAATGTGGTGATCTACCCGAATCTGTCATGATACCATACCAAAAAAGCATTGCAATTCTATACAATATCTTGATACTGTATCAACTTTATGAATAAGTGGTCAATACGGTTTAAGCTGTGCGTAGGAGACGGAACTTTCCCCCTCACAATTATGACCCCTCTACTGCCATCTCAATCTTCTGGAGGGCTAGAAACTCAAGTTTATGCTGGGCTCTGCTTCTCTACTTACCAAGTTATTGGATCTTACTGTAGCACAAGACTTCCCTTCTGGTTCCAGAAAACCAAAATGAATCCGCTAGTATGGTAACTCTGCTCTGTCAATTCTCTAGGAGAGGGAAGAACACCACTGGGCAGGAGAAGAGAAAGAAGAGTGCAACCCTTCTCAGCTACTCTATCATTCTACAAGCACAAAACAAACATCCCAAGGTAGCATCACTGCACTTTGGGAAGAGTAAGAGGGAAACAAGATGGGATTAGGCCAACCTGTGCAGGGCAACGTGTAAAACTGGTATGTGAAAGCTGTGACATCACTGACTAAAAATAAAGTTCTGGTACAGCGCACATAAAATCCCAATACTGTTTTCATGTCAGTAAACACAGCAGTGATGCAAAACTTCCATCTCATCATTGAAGTTTTCTCATTTTAAGGTCAAATGACAGAGCAAAAAAATGAAGGTACCAAACGGGCTAATTAGCTAGGCAACAACAAGCACTCTTAACCCATCTGTGGCTTTACCCAGTAGGAAACACAATCCAACATTATATATGGGTATTTGTATGCAACTCTAACAGCATTAGCTTTCACTTCTGCTTGAATTGGTAAGTAAATAAAGATAATTTTATCATTAAAGACAATCATAACTAGAATAAGTCCTTCTCTCTGCCAACAAACTGGCCATGAAAAGTAGCAAGGCTTTTGAAGTTGCTCAAATATTCTAAGAACGTGTACTTCTGGTACACTATTTAGCACTAGACATGAAATAGCTGAAGCAAGCGTAAGCAGATTATTTAATACATAATACTTCAGCTTTATATGTGAAGGGGACACACTGCCTGACCCTTTTACCTAGGCCAACTACTACTGCATAGAATTCTTAGATATCACTTCACGGAGAAAGGAGAGTCGAGCGTCCTTGGCCATGAGCACTGAACGGCAAAGAAACAAAAACATGGAGCGGAAGAGATTCCAAGGTGTCGCTTCTAAATATATACTTTCAACAGAATAAGGATATTAAGACTGAGATCACAAGCCAAGAAGCGATGAAAGGCTGCTAGAAACTTAAGAGTCTTTGGCACTACAACTCAGAGAAACATTCATGTCTCAAAGAATGGATGCCAAGACAAATCAGAGAGGGAGATTGTTCTCCTGTTCTCTGCAAGGAGTTCATAACCTGTTTCAGGTTTCTGAAGGGATTCAGTATTTCCTGAACTGCTAAAACTATGACCTTTGATTAAATGAATATTAACGAGGTCACGTGCAAGTCTGACTACTCACTAAGTCTTCAGAGTATTATCAATGAAGCTTTAGGATTACATCCTTCTATTATCTAGAATTTCAACTGACACTTAGAAGTCAACCCATGAGCACATTATCTTTGCTTAGTTATGCATCATCCAGACTTTTTTAAATGCCATTTTGAAACTTGTAATTGATGGAATATTTTTCAGAATGACAAATTAAATTAGTTTTGTTAAATCTTGATAATGGGGGCACTACACAGTAATAGATATATGTGTATTATATCCATTTATATATATATACATACATATATATATATATATATATAACGGATATAAGAGCTATAATCACATCAGGAATGGCTGAATGTATCAAAAGCCTCTCTCATTTCAAAGAGTACAGAGATTTTGTTTAACATATGGGGCATATGGGGCACCTTTTTCACTGTGCTATTATTGCTTGTTGTCAATCTTGGACAAGTGCATAGTATCAGCCAAAAAGACTACCTCACCAAAACCACTCCCTTGGAAGTATTTTTCTTAGGCCAGTCCGTAAAGACCGATTTTTCCTGCCTGTCCATTTTCTCTTTTAAAGTAGCATTACCAAAACATGTACTTGCATATGAAGTAGGTATCTGGTTTCAATGTTTTGGCTGTGAAGGTCTGTGAAGCTTGTGGATTTTAATAATACCTAATTTATGAACATCAATCCTTGTGGAAAAAATGAAAAAAAGCATTGTCCTCTGGGATAACTTACTGGAAAAAGGTCAGAGACAAATTAATTTCCTGGACTTTGCAATATTACTTGACTACAGGCCATAGTCTGAAGTAATTTTGCGAAATAACGCCTCGTAAAGAGATTCCAACTAACATCTGAGGATTCTTTTTTTTGTTTTAATCTTCAAGTACTGTAATTTTGACTTAAAAGAGAAAAGAAAGTCCACTTATGCATTCCATTAAGATCTTGGACATTATAAGCCTAAACGGAAACTGAATCCGGGAGGATGGGAAAACAAAGGGCTCAAGTTCATTACTCCAGTCAAAGCCGTAAGGATTGCATTTACCTATTACAAAGGCAAACACAGTGCAGGCTGAGGGCCAGCTGGCTATGAAGCAGCTTTGGAGAACCTGTAGGTCCTGGTGGACAACAAATCAAAGTCAATTCAGCAGCATGCCCCTTGCACCAATGAAAGCTAACTGTGCATTGGGCTGAATTAGCGAGAGAATAGCAAGAAGATCAAGGAAAGTGATTACCCACCTATATTTGGCACTTACAAGGCTACAGCTGGAGTACTGTGTCCAGTTTTGAATCCCTCAAGACAAGACAGACATTGACACACTGGAGAGAGTCCAGCAGGGGCCCATCAAGATAGTTAAGGGGCTGGACTGCAGGACATACAAGAGGAATGTTAGGGAGCACAGCTTGTTCAGCCTGGAGAAGTAATACAAAAGAGGAATCTATTTGCTGTCTTACATTACCCAATGTACCATTACAAAGAAAACAGATCCAGACTGAGAGGTGTGCAACAACAGCACGAGAGGCGACGTTCACAAACCACAGCAAGGAAATTAAAAGTAAATATAGGGAAAAAAAATAACAGTGAGGGTGGTTAAGCACTGGAATAGGTGGCCCAGAGAGGCTGTGGAATCTCCATCCTTGGAGACATGTAAAACTTGAGTGGACAAGAATCTGAGCAATCCAACCTAATTCTGATGTTTGCCCTGCTTTGAGCAGGGGTTTGGATAGTATGATCTCTAGAGTCCTAAATTATTCAATACTGTAAAGATACTGTCATAGCTAGAAACAGAGGTGAACAACAACAAAGAACCCAAACATGGGTATCGCTCTGACAGCTTTAAATGACTTAGGTGGTTAACTTTACAGTCTACCAAATAAAATTGTAGCTGGCAGGCAAAAAAAATCCATCTTTTGCCTTCACCTCCTCTTTTTCTTCTGGATTGCTTATGGCCCAAAACAAAAAAAAAACAAGACTAACAACATACAGAGGACATGTTTTTCAGGAGAGAAGTTTGTGATTATGTCATTCTAATTTCAAAAGGCTATTGGAAACTACCTGCTCTGTAAGACAGAATATCACAATTAAAGAGAAATTTAAAAATATTATTTCCCTGAAAACAAAAAAAAGTAACTTAAATGCCTTCTTGAGCAAAATGTTACCCCCCAACCAAATGAGAAATTAAGCATGTGAACGTCTAGTCCAATAGCTACCATAGCCACAGTTATAGACACCTCAGAAGGTAACCCAAGTACAAGCAAACACCTGCCCAATAGAAAAAAGTAGTATTTCAATCAACTTGAAACTCCAGCCTAAACACTATCTCTTTAGATATCTGAAGACTTCAAACAAATGTTTCCTACTGCAGTCCAATGAAGCACGTTTTTCTACAAGCCTTCCTATCCTAAATTGCTTTCAGTAGCAAAAGAAACCCATAGGTTATATGCTGTTGTAGCCTTCTGTATTACACTGAGAAATAGGATCAGAGCTGCACAGAAGAAAAGCATCAAATTATCGTGGCAGTATTATCAGTTTTGGTACTTATATCAGAATGCAGTCTCACACTTTTGGTGCTCATTTGCTCCAGGCTTTCAACACTACAGTAAAATACTTTCATGCACATTCTTATTTAAAACGTCATAAGCCTATTTTATCACCTTGGGGAAAATATAGTATAGTAAAATATATACAGAAATATGTATGCTTAAAATATACCTAAATAAAAACAATAAAGGTTGCACATAATTTACTACTATTTAAAACAGTGCTCTTATTTACAAAATAAGGATGGTGTTATAAAACAATACACTGTTTATCTAAATGTGCTAGAGATATAGCTTTCAACAATCGTTTGTACATTTTTTGAGATTTTAATTGAACATTTTAAGTTCCTCTGATGGCCAGCAAGAAGATTCACATTCTCACAAGTGTATCAACCCTCTAAAATGGACAGTCCATAGAGGATAACCTGTCAACTACAGCCACAGCTGATTTACCTCCTACTACTTAAGTTTCTGTGATGCAAACACAAAGTTTCCAACTACACTGACCACTCACATGTGATTCATTGTGGCTCCATCTCCAGAAATACCTGTATTTTCTGGTTTGAAAAGATGAGAAAGTTGGACAAATTACACTAGACTGCTAAGACAAATCAAAGTTAAGGTACCTCATTGTTAAGTTTCCCCTGGGTCTGTATATCACAAAATGCTTCAGTTACAGCATCAGTGATATATTTTTCTACAGATGGGCATTTCACCAAGTCTGATACTGTCCATTCAATGTTCCTTTTCACACTTTATATTTGATCTGGGATCTTGTCCCTTATCACTGTAAGATACAAACTCTTACTGCATAGAGAGTTATTAACTCTTAACAAACTCTTCTGTAGACTTCGTCATACTGTATGATTGCTTTAAGAAGATAAGATTTAGAAGAGTTTATTTTTAAAACTTCATTTTCTAATTGAGAATTGAGGCATAACAAGGCAAGGTCAAAACGGTTGAAAGCCTATCAGTTCCAATAGTCTATTTGAGGTGATTAACTTTTTCATCTCACTGTTCATGTTCAAAGTAAAGTCATTGATTATATTTGCCGCAGTAAGGAATATTATTCTTTTAGTGGTTACCTGCGATGAGCTGAATTTAGTGATTTGCTGGACTCCAAACAGGAATTCTAATAGAGATGCTTTTAAGAAAAATGTGGCTATTTTGTTTTCCAAATTTAAACCTCCAAAATTAGAAGAGCTGGAATTCTCCTGCAGCCAAATGATTTACACTTTCAATACTTGTATACTACACTATATAGCATAAATTTTAAACACCTTCCACATTTGACTCTCTCTTTATTTCCACAAACTTCTATAGAGGCCAACTTGCAACTTTTGCTTTCAGTAGAAATCAGAAGTTACTATATAGAAAACACAACTTACTAAGAAGTTAAAAAAAAAAAATAAATCAACACTGGTATTTTGAAGGAAATAAAAAAAAACACATTGCTTCACTTACCTGGAAGGGCTGGAACAGCTCTTTTCAGCTTCCTAAAATGCAAAAGAAGAAACATGAAGCAAAGGCAGTATAATCACTACTTCACTACTAAAATCCACTTTCCAAAATGTCTGACTGACTTTATTTGTGTAACCTCACCATAGAATTTAGCATTCACAAAAAAACAAAACTGAACAATGAAGAGATTGGGGGAGAAAAAAATTTTTAAATTAAGAACATCCCTCCTTATAAAGCAAGTGGGATGACCAGGATGGTATTCTGTAGCTTCTGCAACATAACTATTAGCCATAAGCCAGAGTATTTCAAGCATGTAAACTTCAAAAACCATTAAAGAGGAAACTAGGAGCTTTTTCTTCACTGCTGCCACTCCACTGCTTACTAAAGTGCCTGTTCTAGTTCCTAAAAGAGACACAATCTGTTCTAGAGAGTTCTGTGAAAGAATCACGAAGAAAGTAATGCCTGTAGCATTATGCTCAATTTTCTTCTTAATAAAAGTCAAACGTGGAGCACTTTTTGCTGATATTATTAGTTAACTGTTTGTAACTGATATCTAAGACAAACCAAGGAAAATACAGAACCGACTCTCCATAAACGAAGGGGAGAGAGGGAAATGTGAAGAAGGAAAATGTGAGAAGTGAAGATCATTGACCTAACAAGTTCAAACGAGAACAAGAAAGGCAGTTGCCCAGATAGTCTCATGCACAGAAACAAAGCAATTAAGTTATTTCAGTACTGCTGAAGGTACAGGCTTTTAGGCATATGAGGATACAACTCCAGTAAAGAGGGAACACAAACAGAAAACATTTAGGCCTAACATTTTCTGTTGGCTGGGTACAGTAACTCCTAATTCAACCCCTTGGCATAAATATTTTTCAGAGACACCTTGATCTTTCTTTATCTTAGTGAAAATTCATGCTATGTAAATGTAACTCTTACAGTTAAGTGAAAAACACATGAATCTCTGAAAAGAAATATACAAGGTTAGTATTCCCTTGGTATTCTAACAATTTGCTTAAGGAGATATTAGGATTTACCTTCTCCAATTCATTTTTCTAGGTTTCAGTGTTTTATTATTTTTGTACCAACCTAACAGACATTAGAAATCTAGTGTCCTTTTACCATGTAATTTCCAGTAAATGCAAAAAAAAAAAAAAAGTAAGAAGAAAAGACTAATAGAAAGCTACTGTTTACTTTTTTCCAGATTGCATCCATGAAGTGCAAAATTGAAGAATTAAGAATTTAATTTAAAAATCCATAAATATCTTAAATCACTTCTGCACTGCAAAAGTGGTTGAATAGTGCAACAGGTTGCTCAGAAAGGTTGCGGCATCTCCATCTTTGAAGGTATTTGAAACGCAACTGGCCACTGTCCTGGCCAGCCTGCTCTAAGTGACCCTGCTTGAGCAGAGGGTTGGACTAGATAATCCCGAGAGGCCCCTTTCAACCCCAACTATTTTGTGATCCTGTGAAATAGCTCATGAATATCCCACTGCAGGACTCCCATTTACAACAGATAGAGTAGAAAGCCAGTGGAGATGTTCTCTGGCACAGCCAGGAGCTCAGCCTGAATTTCTAAACTGAAACTAACACAGAATACAGCTGGAGCCAGTATGGCATAAAATATGAGCTATTGCATAACTATTCAATGTTGCCTTATATTTCTGTCTTCTACTCACACTGAATGTCTCCTTAGAAGGCACTTTATCAATTTCAAACAAACATACAGTTTTGTTATGCATGGGGACTTGAACTCTATTCATTATTAGATGAAAAAAAGGTTATACTACTGAATCACATTTACTCTTAATTATTTTTATATAGAAATTCAACATCATTTTAACAGACCACAAATATGCTGAAATTGGAAATAAAATTACAGAAAAATAACAGACTAACAAGTAAAACTTTAAAAGTTAGTACAGCTTTTTAGATCTGTAAATATGCATTTGTAAACTTAAGCTAATTAATGGTGGAAAAAATAGAAGAAGAGCTGATGAGAGATGATGAACTTCATGTAGGAGAGCACACAAAGCTTAATTAAATAAGAATCAAAACAATACCATGTTATTTGGGTTGAGGCTGCACAATACTTAATTTGTCACAAAAGCACAGAAGTAGCATAAAAACCAGAATGATTTATGCAATTATGCAAGATACAGGCTAGGACCAGAAAGCATGTTATGCTAGATGCTGCATAGTCAAGAAGTTTCCAGAAAGAGAAAGTTCATATTTCTAGAATTTAAATTAGGATAGAAATACTAGTTACACAGTGAAGAAGACCAAAGGCTCAACTACTTGATGAAATATTAGTATGCAATATCACTACTAACACATAAACCCATCATAGATTTTCAAATAAGGCTACCTCACTCCACATATACATTATGTATATATGTGCATACATACACATATTTTTAAGTTTCAGATTTATTTTAATGCATTATATAGCAATCAGTCCCTGACAAAGTTACTGGCCTGTTTTTTTTTTTGTTTTTTTTTTTTAAATTAGTCAATCTTCAGACTTCAGTTCTGGAATGCAGAATTATAAACACTAGAAGAATTCAAGTGAATGCCTCACTGGACTATGCTTTGTCTCCCTGAACGTATGTATGCAGTGGGGCTACTGTTAACAGTAATTAGCTGATGCAGCAGTGGAAGGTTGAAGACATTATGTCTAGAATACTTATAGAAAACCAAGACCATACGAAGAAGTTCTCCTGCTATCAGCCAATGCCACATTAATCTTAGATGCCAACTTGAGCAGTATTATGATTTAATCTTTAGGAATATCTTTATTTGCTCTTGTTTTTAATCAACTCTATCTAGTTTTATACTTGGGAACAGCTTGGGACAACACATTCATGACCTCATGAATAGAATACAGCAAGAGAAAAACAAAGTTATTATGTTAAAAGGTGGAAAATAAGATACAAACATTTTGACTTAACTAGTTGGAAAGTAGCGGGTGACCCAGAATTTTTAGCTTTATTAGAATTTCTCATTCTAGAGCAAAGAAATAAGTGACAGTATCTTTATTTGAAGAGTAATATCATTTCTGAGAGAAAGAAATATAACAAAAAGTAAAAGCGTAACTCATGACACATGGATGCAACATGGAAATATCCTCATGGATCCCACTTCACAAATGAGGGTGCAAGAAGGTTGTAATATGAATAAAATGGCAGAAGTAGCACGAGAGCACACATAACCCCTAACTCCAAGTATAGCTACACTGGGGCAAAGACCAAGTATAGCTGCACTGGGGCAAAGAATATTTCTGCCAATATTATCATGTGCAACCACCATTCTTTGAGTGCCTGTAACATGGTTTTTCATACGAAAGCTTTGCTGACCTTTATGAAGACAACTCTAGAGGCCCCACGCACAATAGCAGGCAAAGTCAGTGGGGCAGCTGGCCCAGAAAGACTGCAGGGAAGGCCAAACCAGGGGCAGGACACCCCCCCTCCCCCTGGCGCAAGGCAGCTGGTTCTCGCCCCTCCAACGGGCACCTCACCCCTCCGGTCGGCCCTCACCGGGCCGGGCACACGCTCACGCCTCCGGCAGCGCAGAAGGTGGATGCGGGGAGGCCCCCGCGGAGCGGAGCGCAGCGCAGTGGAGGCAGGCCAGGCCGCGGCACCCTTCCCCCCACCGCCGCCCGCCTTCACTCCCGCCCGCAGCGGCCGGGCCCGCAGCGAGCACCGCCGCGGCCGCTTCCGGGTGCGGGCCGGGCCAGGGCAGCCCTCGCCCCCCGCCCCCGCGCCCTTCCCCCCGCGCCCTACCTCCGGGCCGGTAACGGCCTCCGCGGCGCCGGCCGGCCGGGCCGCCCGCCCCGCCGCGCCCTCCGCCCCCGGCCCTAGGGGCGGCGGGAGCCACAGGCCGCGATGGGGGAGGGGGCGCCTGAGCCGCGGAGCGGCGGCGCCATGTTACTGCCTCCCGGGCAACCCCCGCCTACCGCTACGCCGGGCCGCTCCCCCGCCCCCGCCCCGGCGCCGGCCCGCGCCCCGCTACAGCGCGCAGAGAGGAGCTGCCGCGGCCGCTGCCGCCACCGCGCTGTTTACAAACTCACCCCGGGAACAGGGGCCGAACCGCACATTAAAGGCCGGGTCCCCCACAGGCTTCCGTCACATCTCGCGAGAACTCAACTGACATCCCCCTGGGCAGCGGGGAAGCGCGAGTCACGTGGCAGAGGGGGGCGGGAAGCGGGACGACGCGCGCCGCTGATTGGCCGCCGCCGACAGGGCGCTTGGCAATGCCGGAGTGTCTGTGTGGCCGGAAGTGCTAGATGACTGGGTGTGGCGGAGCGCGGAGCCGTGACAACCGCTTTAGCTAAGCGGGCTCTGCTCGGTCCGGCGCGTGGATGGGCGACTGGGGGCAGCGCTGACCTGCCTGCTGGTGACTGGGGCGTGCTGCATCCCGTAACACCAGCACGATGCTAATAATCGCCTCGTATTTGGGTAGGCCGAACCTATTCTTTCTGCTTCTGCAGACTCCTTGACTGCCGCTCTCTCAACGCCATGGCAAGCAAGGAGTTGCGTTAAAGCGCTCTCCTGTGTAGTATCCGCTACTACCCAGAGTGGGAGAAAACCCACCCTCTCCGCTACAGATCTCAAGTGTATATGGCTCAAGATTTCACTTGCCCCAGGCTAGACCAATGTGCCATAAGAACCAAGCCAAGCTGTGTCTGTGCTGCAATCCAGCATATTAGGTTAAAGCGCCGTTCAGGGAGGATTTGTGCTGAAATGCTGCACAAGGAGCTCAAGTGGAAGAGGGCGAAGTCTGTGCTGTCTGCTGCTGATTCTGCAGAAGGGACATTAATTGCTGGTAGATTTGTGGAAAGGCAGTAGCAAGCACGTGGAGACTAAACTGCTGCAACTCTTTGCTCAGTGAGGATGCTTGAGGCATATGTCACACTGGAGTTTTGGAATAACCCCTAAAACCTGGTACTGGTTCCATTCCTTTGCTTTGGTTTCCCAGTCTCCTTAACCACCACAGTTCTCATGGTGGGAGCCATGTGTGTGCCTATAGCTCTGCTAAGCATTCAACTTATTTAACACATATCAAAAATGTTATAGGACTGTACAAAGGTAAGCATCTGTATCTAAATTTTACAGATAAGAAATCAGATGCATTTTGTATTGATTAAAAAAATATCCTCATCAGCTGTGGCAACACAGTTTGGCCGCTAAGTGCTCTGAAGCAAGGATGCAGTTTTAATTCTGTGTTCATGTACATTTTAGAACTTTCTTGTTCTGAGCCTCAGTCTCTGATCAGGACACAGATCAGTCTAAGAGACTATAAATAATACTGAAATAAATAAATACATTTTCTAAAAAGAGTATTAACTCCAGTGTCATAAGCAAATTCTGCAGTATGTAATTACATTTTGTCTAAATTTCCCTGAACCTGCAAAAGACTATATACAGCAGTTGTACTTTCTCTTGTAAATTGATTTGCTGGGCACTGTACAGGACTTGTGTAAAGTACTTTGAGATGAAGAGGGATAAAGGACCATGCATATAAGTGTACTGTTTACTTAACAGTTAGGATTACTATTAATTGTATGTTGTAAAGGACTCATATGTGAGTGCTGAGAAGAGAGGTACAGAAGTCTTTTATTTTCTACAGTTACAAGCTTTCCACGCAGAACAACCAAGAGCTGTATTAAACAACTATTCAGTGTTTCAGATCTTCACATGGCAACGCCAGTCCTGAATCTGAACAGAGAGCTGAACTGCAAGTTCTCTGCCTTTCCTCAGTCTGAAATTGGCCCCGAAATCATAAGCAGAGAGAAAGAAGCAAGAAAAGTCAAAGAAAGAAAGAAGCAGGATAGAAAGGATGAATCATTTCCACCTGCAGCAATGACCTAAGAACATAATTGGTAACATAAACATTTCCTTCATCATACATTACGGAAACATTGTTGTACACATCACTTTCACTGTATTTGAGGTGGAATGAATCAGATCTACTTGAACAGCAGGTAGAGCAGTTATTCAGAGATAATGAAGATCTCTTCTCCAATTGGCTTCAACAACAAACCATGAATGCAGTCTTTGGATTTGGAGAATCTGTAACAGGAATGTTCCTGAGCTATCTCTAAGGTCAACATAGTCCATGTCAGAAGAAAATGTGGCAAAGGTTTCAAGAAAGTGAAGTCTAAAGCATTGTCTCATGAGACTTTTTATGTGGTTTCTTCAACCTATGGAAAAGGTTTTCTGATAATGTAAGGTCTTATGGAGAGGACTGAGAACCCTTTTAGATAGCTCACTGCTGCCCAATTGCTGCAAAAAAGTTTTTTGTAAAAAAATCTCATCTTTTACACATTTATAGTTTGTCTCTCTTGCGAGCATTTCAGTAAACCTTTTCGTTCTTGTAAGACCACTCAAATTGACCAAGCTGTTAAAGTGCTCAAGTTACCAGTGAAACAAAGGTTGTTTTTTTTTTTTTTTTTTGTTTTGGAGAACAGGGAAAATAGATGAAGGAAGTCAACGTGGCCCAGGATTATTCAGATGTGAAAAACTGCCCTTCCTTCATTGACTGTAAACCCTTTGTCATCCACAAGGAGGATAATCCACTCTGAAGGTTTGTTGCCATGTTTTGAAAGACCTTGACTAGTCTTCACTAGTCTGATCTGCAACACTGAGATCCAATTCTTTCAGGAATGGCATAACCTAGCAACAGTTTTGCTTGGTTTTGGACCATTTTCAGTAGTCTAAGAGTGATTTAAAAGATAACAAGCTTGGGAAGATGCTGCTAGTAAGACAGACAGGTTTCACATCTATATCATGGGCTACGTGAGATGTCTGATGCTTTTCAGACAAGGCTGATCATAGGGAAAAAGATACATGTTGATAGTGAACCACAGGGGAAAGAAGGGATGTAAATCCAGAAATTGCCATTCAAAGGTGATTAAAATTATTAGTGGTAACTCAAAATGCTTTTCATATTGAAGTTATGGAGCAATAGCTTAGCCACAACTCAGCTCTACACCAAGCACAGTTATAAACTCAGCACAGCTATTTTATGTGCACACTTATTGACAAACACGATATACAGGGCTGAAGCTAGGCTTGACTGAGATGAGTTTGAAGATCCTGGTCTAGCCAAATACCACTAATACAGAAATATGAAGCTTGCATTAAACGCTCTCATTGAAGCACTTTGCTAGCGCTATTAAGCACTCTATTTCAGCCTAGAGTAGTCAATAGATGTTGGGAAATGTGTATTTCTAACTCAGACGCCTGCAAGGATAAAAAGAAGCTATGGCCCAAGCTCAGTACCAAATCAGAGATTCATTTAGTACTAAAAGAATAGAACATAGTTTAAGATTCAAGGAGAACATAGAAACTGAGGTAGGTAGACACATGCATTGCACTGTCCACCAGAAGGATAGCGGTACAAACTTCAGACTAGAATTCTAGTAACCTTTATTTGCCTTTCATCCACAGCAAATACACATCAGCTCAGTAGGAGAATAGCTTATGAGAACAGCTAACAGCAAGGTCATAGAAAAACAGTGCATGAGTAGAAACATGGAAGATAGCTGCAGTAGGCTTTACCTCCTGTTTCAAGAAAAATATTAACTTCCAGACCCAGTCACATAAGGTACTACTAATACTATGCTGAATATTTAAAGCTAAAGCATCTTTTACACTCCTGAAGTTGTGTGCGCACACACACACACGGATGTCCTCCATATTTAAGGATCCTTTTGTTAAGATCGCTATTTTCTTCAAAGACAATATGGGAAAAGTAGCCTCCTAAGCTATGTTCCCAAGTTAGGCTACATGAACATCAATTTGGTATTTGAGTTCAGACTAAAACAAAGGCCATATTTACACGTTGCACTGACCTGATAGTCTATCCCCAGGGAAGCATAGGAAACTGACTGGTGACTATTTATAACTCATAGTAGATCGCTTCCTCCTGGATTTAATTCAATACCCATCTAACAGCAAGATGCCAAAGATATTACGTAAGTTTTTCTCCTTCTTCCAAAGTTTAGTTTATATGTATTTTTCGAATGATCAGATCTATTATTTAACATCCAGTCTAGAAAGCCTGATGTGTTATCAGAAAGCCTCCACTGGTTAGTATATAGTAGCACAAAGTTTGTTGCTAGAAGCGTAGGCAATACCTTGAAATGCATTTAGATTGTCAAAAGGCAGATACTGTGAGAAGCAAAGCTCAATATTGCAGGCATTTAGTTATTAAAAACACTTTGATTCTACTGCTATTTAAGACAGAGTAAGAAGACAATGCAAGAGTGACTTAAATTCCGGAAGCTGGAAGTTCTCCCTTTTAATTAGATGATGCCAAGAATGCAGTAACTAAGTAACAGTATAATGTCCAAGTGCCACAATTAAATACACTGGACCAAGTTATGCATAGATTTATTGGGAAAAAAGTAAACCAAATAGTTCAACCTGGACAGTAATCAGAACTGACTGGGAAACTATAACTAGGGTCATCAAATTTTATAGCAATCTGAGAACTGATGCAAGAAGATCTTCCCTATCATTATTGTAGATTGTTTAGCTCCTATCAAGAGATGCCAAAATACCTTATGTGTGAGCTAGCATGAGAAGAAACAATTTGTGCACAGAAACAGCTCTGAGTAAGTCTAAAGCATAGGTGATGGAAAGAGGCCACCAATACAGCCTTCCACATTTAATCTCACTCTCTACATACTTGTTGGACTTTAAGCCATTGTTTTAAGGGTCCTATGGTATATGTAGTTCACTGACCAGGAGAAATCCATGGTGACTGAATGACAAGATGCTGTCTTCCAGATATCCTAATGAGAAAGAATAAATGCAGGCAACAGGTTGACAGTTAAAGTTGTTATCTTTAATGAAATGACTTTGGAAATAGTGTCAATTTCCATGACACCAACATTTTGGGAGTCCCATAAAATATGCAGTATTACATTCCAATGCCAATATTACAGGCAGATCTCCATTCACATGGCAAATAGGATCAAGAAAGCAACCATCAGACAGAAGAGACCCATAGCTTCAGACAGGGCAAATCCCAGGATAGCATATGAGAACAGCTGCTGCTTCAGAGAAGGGTTTCTAGAAGAAAGTGAAGGCATAAAACCTTTTTATCTTTACTGAATAAGATACTTGTATACAGGTTGATGCATCTGACAGGTTCAGGATCTCATGCCACAGGTGCCGTAAAAGGAAAATCAAATAAATCCAAGCAGAAGTAATCTTTAGCAGAATTTCACCAAAGACAAGTGACTTAACAATTAAGACTGGATTCAGGTTATGCAGATCGTGTTTAAGAATCATACAAAGCTTTTCCAAATTAGTGTAGATTTGTGATACGTTCGTGTGTCCTTTTGGAAGCGATTTCGTCACACACTCATGCAGAAACTGTTATTGCAATGTTTTACAAGTGTACTTCACACCTGTGGCATTAGAACTATATTATAGATATAGGAACTTCCTTGGAATATTTCAAGTAGCTTACAGTTAAATACAAGAACTGAAATCGTCTAGAGCAAGGAAACAAGTATCAGCAGTTTGTTACAAATATGTAATTAATTATCCCTCCAAGAAGTGGGTGAGAAAGAAAAAACCCAACATAATACTATGAAGTGATTTCCTGTACATGTTGACATGGTAAAAAACAGTGCCAAGTTCAGAAAAGGAAATATCAGTTTTGTAGTGAAAACACTTATGTTTCTTCAAGTGCAAAGTGAACTTCCTTGTCTTCAGCAGAGCTTAGAAAACTTTAAGACAACTTAACTAAATCCTAACTGGTTCGAAGACTAATGAAGAACATAATACCTTCAGTTAAGTCTTTTATACCGTATCAGTTCTGCTCTTCAGTGATACTGTGTGAACTGTAGGTACTACAGGAACAATATAAGCTCTACACTGTAAACTGTTATTAGTTTCAGTTCTTCCCCCCCCCCCCCCCTTACACCTTCAGATCCCTAAAATGAGTAATTAATTCAGAGTAATTTCATACTCAGAGATGCAAAACTGAATGCATTGGAAAGCCGAATTAAACATCCACACAACAATTCTGATTACTAGGTATAAAGCATAGAAAAATCATATTACACATTAACAGTTCATACACAGTTTCTCTTTAAGATTTCTCCTCCCCTCTCACAGGGGCAAAGCTTCAGACTAGAAGCTTTTTTTGATTTAAACTTTAGAATAGAATGCTGGAAACATTAGCTTAAGGGATTGAGACATCAAGTCTAATGAGCTCATCTTTTTCGTGTCTGTTCTCCAGAGTAAACTGTACAGAGTTTGAATTCAACAGGAGTCCCATCCTGCTGAATATACTGCAGTCTCTATTCTAGTATACTATTCTACTGAGCCACGTTTAACATCACAAATTATTAAGGGAATTTACTACAACTCTGCTATCCTTACTGCAACTCAAGACAGCTTATCTGGAAACGCTGTGTCAAGATACATCCACATGCAATTCAAGACTTCCACAAGAAAGAGATTACCTGGCATAACCAATGATTAGACTACCGAAGACTGTTCCAATACCAGCACCAGAACCAGCCACACCTACTGTGGCAGCTCCAGCACCAATGAATTTGGCAGCAGTGTCAATGTCTCTGCTGATAGCACTAGTCTGGAATCCTCTAAGTGCTAGTTGGGAGACAGTGTTTTGGGCCCCATTAAGTGTTGAGTTGCCCTAAGAAAACAAAACATGGAAAAAGCATTATATTCAGACACAGACTATTTTTATGACCACTTTGATACAGTGTTATTCTTCGGTTTTAAAATTGTATTAGCTCCAACATCTGGTTACTCTTACAAGTGTTGAGTCTGTAATTAAGTGTTAAACCTTCAGAATGTTATATTTCCACCTGAAAGCACTCAACACTAACTGTTAGAAGATTCTTCTCAGGGAAACAGCAAAATAGCAACAAGTATTTAATTAGAGATTCCATTTAAAGCAAGTGTCATAGCACAGATACTTGAGTTAGTATGTGTGAAGTCTAGATTGAGGACATTTAGGCTCACCAGGTAATTTAGGAAGATACAGAATTTTGTTTATAAGGTACCTCTCCAGTCCTGACCTCTGGCCTAGAAAACACAGATGCTGAAATTGGTCTGTACAACACTCTTGATCCAGCACGGATCTGCAAGAAGAGGAAAAGAAAAAAATATATATATATTTGATTACAGCAGTTCCTACACAGTGTCTTTTTGTAAGATTAAGAGCCTATTATCTACTATTTTCCTACCAAGACAGCAAATCACTGCATATCTGGATATAAAATACAAGATACAGAAGCAGGCACTTCCATGCATGCAGTTTGATGACTCCACCATAGCAGCTTTCAGAAGACATTATTGTGACTAGCTGGATCACTCAGTGAAACTGTACAAGTGTTACACTGACAGAAAAAAAAAATCTAACAAAACAGCAACACAAAAGCCTACATAGACCAGCAGGCATCAATATGCCTTCTGCAACAAAAAAATGAAAGGAATCACAATGCATTTTAAAGCTATTAAATGCAGAGACATAACCTAGACTTTTAAATCTAGCAAAGCATGAATGAATGAATCCTCTTTCACAAGCGGCCTGCATGTGTCCTTGGGCATCCAGCCCTCTAAGGTCATACCAGCTCTGGCACAAAGCTCTTCCTCCAGGGGAAAACTGTGCCTGCACCATGCACAGGGCATGTTCTGCAGGCTAGAAAGGACATTTTGGAGCAGGAGAATCTCTGAAAGGGCAGAAAATCCCGGCCTCGCCGGGACAGGACAAGCGACAAGCTAGAGTTTGACCTACAGCGAGGTGCAGCACGCACCAGGCCCCAGGGCGGCTCGCTGCGCTGCCCTCGCCCTTCGCTGCCCGCGCGGGAAGGCCCCTCACCTTGGCGAGGGGTCCAGGCCGACACCAAGGCGGCGGGAAGGGGAGCCCGGCCCTGCCGCGGCTCGGCCCCCCGCTCCCTTCCCCCGCGGGCGGCCAGCCCGCGGCCCGGGCCCGCCCCAGCGGGGCTCGGCGCCCGCCGCCTCGGGACGCCCGGCGAGGAGGCCCGGCCCCCCCCGCGCCCCGCCGGGCCGGGGGCGCGGGAGCCCCGACTCACCAGGGCGGGCGAGGCGGCGAGCTTCGCGCAGGCGAACATCTTGGCGGACGGGGTCCCCGGGGCCACGATCCGGCGTCTCTGCGGAGAGAGCAAGAGGGTGAGGGGGGGCGCGGCGGCGGGCGGGGGCCGCGATGGAGGCGGATGGCGCCGCCGCTCACCCCGCTCCGGCGGCCGCACCACAGAAACCAACGGGCCGGGGCGTCAATGCGCAGGCGCGGCGGGGCCCGGCGGCGAGCGCCCGGATGCAGCGCGGCGGAAGGAGGCAGGGCGGGAAGCGGCGCCAAGGTCACTTTGTAGCAACTTTATTGGCAGCGGGCGGAGGCGGACAGCCGCGCTCCCGCGCAGCCGCACTCGCCGCAGACATCGGCGGCGCAACACCGCGCTGCCTGCAGCCGCTGTGCTGGGCGCTTCGCGCCGCTGCTGTGGCCGTTGGCGTGGCCGTTACGGCCGTTGGGCGTAGGTGCGCAGGACGCGGGCTGTAGCCGCAGCGAGCTGGCGGCGGGGGCCGTGTGCGGTGCTGCTCTCCCGCAGAGGCGGAGCGGGGCTGGCGAGCCTGCTTCGCCCTCGGCGAGGCTGGAGGGAGCTGGGACGCGCCCCCGAGCGCCTCCGGCAGCGAATAGCGGCGTGCCAGCAGGCGCTAGCGCCGTGACTGGAGGTGTGAAGAAACCGTGTTACAGAGAGAGCTTCTAAGAGCTTCTAAAGTCTGTTTAACGGGGGGGGGGGGGGAAGGGAAACATGACGAGACTGCAGTATGTAATTAGTAGGACACATTAGGCACTAGGAAATCTCTGTAGCCTGGTGAAGAGAGGCAAAATGAAAATCAATGTCTGGGAAAACTAGTGCCTGACTGGAACTCCTGCTTCTGTCAGTGTGGGGGACGTTCAGAAACTGCAGAAAAATATTCAAAACCCTCAGATGCCACCTGGACAAGATTTCCAGACAGAAAAAGGGCCCATGCAAGAAAGCTCAAAGGTACTGTAACACTAGGAAGACTTTGAACATAGAACAGAAAATCCCTACTATTTGATGAGTCATTGGTGTATGATGAGCAGGTTCACACCCTCACACCCAGGTAACAAAAATTCCTATTCATATCAACTCAGTCAGACCAAGATTATCCTTACTGAGCTGAGCACGTATTCCAGAGACTTCAATTTTTAGCACTTTAAAACCTCTTTCATGTTTTTTACTTGATTTGGGGTATAGTTATTTTAATGGTCCATTACCACTGCAGCAATGTTGGTGCCCACTAAGGAAAAATACAGAAAAATTCACATTTTGGGTAGACTACTAGGAAGCATATTTATAATCAGTGGCAAAATTTTTATCTGATACAATCCATGTTATAAATATGAATTAAAATTCAAAAACAGTCCATGTGCTACAAACTGTCTCAGAATGAAAGAGTAAGTGAATATGTGCATGAATATATTTAGGCATGGCCCACATAATATACTATTTCATGTCTTAGTAGTTAGTTACCAGTTTCCTGCAAACTTTCATGGACCATTGATGTTGCTGTCACTGATTAAACCACAGGTGCTACATAGATGAGACATACTCCATAACATCAACTTGAACACCAACCAACAAATGCGATCAATATGCACTTTCAACAGCTGCATACTGTATAAGGATAATGTTGCTCTGCACTGGAGCATCTTACTTCTGATTCTTAGGTACAACGGAGTTATACTCAAATGGAGGTCTTAAGGTGAGAGGCAAAAGTGCAGTCTCAATATTCCAGCTTTCTGCTCTCTGCCTTAAACCCACCAGCAAGCGTGGTTTAATTCATGCATAGTGTAAGATCCTTAGTAATAGAGCAGCAAGAAGGCGGTCTATGAAGGCCAGTGAAAGAGATTATAAGTTACCTACTTTTTTGTTACATATTCTTTTTCACTTTCACAGCCTTACACCCATGTTTGGGAACTGAGACAAACGGTCAGATCTGCAGTGCCTGTCACGTGCCTGTCCACAGACCAACCCTAAGAAAGAAATAAGTATCAGTGGCAAAACCCTTACCAACTAGTCAAAACTTTTCACTTCTGTGTGTGTGTTTTTTTTTTTAATTTCAATCTACACACCATTGTGCTAACAAACATTTCCACTACCACCAGTCAATATAAAGCAAATCTGGATGCTGTATTGGTGGAATTACTTAAATGTAACTTGCAGTACCTTACACTAAAGTACAAAGTATACTATTTATGAAGTAGTGTACTTCCCTTATGAAGTGTAGCAGTGAATAGGACTTTTGCAACAAAGAAATTAACTTGTTCATGGAAGGAAGCAAAACTGGATGCACTGGGATTAGAGACATTTTTTCTTCTTGGGAATCTAGTGGTCTGGACAGACCTCCAAGCGTGAAATGGATCTTCCCACAGCAGTCCTGAACAGAAAAGAAAGTGGACATTACTCTCATGTATATGCACAGCACAAATTCAAAGGGTTAAATGGAACCATCTTCTATTACTCTTATTTAACTGCAACTTAATTTGAATTAGAGGCTTAGAAGAGTAATTGAGTGTAGAACGTCAATACTAAGCAGTATTAATTCAATTATTGCCTTCCCTGGATACATAATTTTAAAAAACAGGGATGCCTTTTGATTGGATTTTTCACATTTCCATCATAGGATTTTGTCTTCTATATAAAGGTTATTTATTTGCTTAGAGATTCCTAAAGAAGGGTTTGAGTCTCAGATTACTGTGGACTTGACGTATAACAATGTATAAGGAAACATTTAAGCTTCATATGTCTTAATATAACTTCATTTATTATCAATCTAAAGGTGCATTTTATATTTGTCTCAACTTCTGCATCTTTGCTCAGGCAGTCTCATTCCCCCCGAGACTGCGTCCTTTGTTCTCAAGTAACATGCGTTTTTATCCATTACTACAACTATCCTCAAGTCTCATGAGTGTTGTGCACTTTCTGTCGTGATTCCCACGCTGGAATGTTTTGCAAAAATGCATTCACAAGCCATTTGATCTCAACAACATCAAAACCACCATTAAACACTTGTTTATTGTTGCTTTTAGTCCCTGTTAAGACATAATCGCTGATATTATATTTTACATGCAGCTCAGCTATTGCTTTTAGGAGGAGTCAAAATAACAGTTACTGATCTCCAGGGAACGTGTTAAGTTTCATTCAAACAGATCTTCATAAAAAGAGTTTTGTTAGTCTCTATTTCCTACCAAGTGGATCTACTGTTAGGTCCCCAAAGAAGTACATTGGTGCATTGAAGAACAATGTAATTTCTAAATGCTTACCGACCTTCTGAAACTCTTAAGTTCTACTGGGAATTTTATCTCAACCTCCCCAAATCAACTGGAAGGTACATCTTCCCAATTTTCCAACTGGCTCTCACGGAAAGGACAAGTTTTACATGTAGGCAGCAGCCAAGGCTGCCAAAAGAGGTTTGCTTCCCTTTTTGCCTCTGACAAGGGAGATACGATGCAGTTGTCTGAGGAGTACCTGAAGAGCCAGTCTGCATCTCTCATAGAACTCCCTGCTGCTGAGCTAGGTTTTTGTAAGAACAGTAAGTCCCACTAGCTATGGTTCACTAGTAAGGCCTTTTCCATTCCCTGAAGCAGCAATAGCTTCTTGCCACCTCCACTTGCTTGGCAGCATCCTGGGAAGTAGAGCAAGGTACATATTAGCTTGCTGCATAGTTTTGGGTGTAGGTAGAAGAGCTGAGAGAGGACACCCAGGGAGAAGAGTGAGAATAAGAAACAGGGAAAGACAAAGATCTCCTCAGATGCCCTGAGCCTTCTGGAGATTTCCACAGAAACCATAAAGACTTCTCCCAGTCATTTTGTCCTTATTTTTAGAAAAGCAAAAGTCTTTCATCTTCACTGCTGAGAAGCTCATTTCCTAGACACGCCATGTGATGGACCAATCCTGCAGCAACATATGCAGTTTTGCTTTGCAACTCTGAAAAGAATTGATATTTACACAGTTCCAACTGTGATTATTACAATAAACGAGTATCAGAAGAATAGACGCTGCATAAACATGGCATTTTTCCAGCGGCTTTTTCAAGAGACCTACCAAGCCTTTACATCCATTCAGTTTGTCACCTAGAAAGTAGGTAATAGGGAAACTAGTCACAGTAATAGTAAACTTGCATGTCTGCCTGGTGTGTATGGATTGGTTTTCCTCCAGATACAGATGAATTTTGGCAATTGCAGATTGGTTCTGAGTAATGCATCTAGAAGCTGAACAGGTAAAATTCTGTGCAATGTTGAATAAGTGAATATATCCAGAGTGCTTTGCACCAAAGGTCTTGTTAGAATTTAACATTTATTACTGTCAATTTATAAAAGATGAGTGGCTATTCTATATTTGCTGAAGGAGAAATCATGGCTAGTCAGGAAAAATCCTGTTGTTCAAAGCCTAAATAGGAAGTTATCTTCTGTGTGTCTGGAAAACCAATATGTTCCAATAACCCTTAATTGCTGGAGGAGCCCCAAAAGACCAAACTGGATCAAAAGCCTCCTGAGACTGTTCTTATATTTGTAAAATGTTTTATAATGTAAAGTGGCATTATTAGCTCAGGGTTACTCTCCGGAACTTTCAGATTTATGATGTACGTTGCATTGATTGATATTGACTTACAAAGTCTGGGTTTTTCAGTGTTTTTCACAGCCTGGGTTGTGTTTCAATACAGAGAGTATCTTACACACCTATGTCTTCCATTCATAACTGTGTGGTCACATCTTTCTGTTCGTGACTGCATAGGAGTCCTCAGATAAATGGAGTAAATGCCTGTGGGAAGAAGCTATATAAAGCAGAATATTTTATGCTGTAGAATTTTTAAGTCAATTCAGCTCTGGAAAGAAGGAGTGAAGCCATCATTGGATGGCTCTGCTTTAAGCAGGACTTCTCTGGGCAACACACTCTTAATTCCTGTTTACCTTGTTGATTATTAGTAGTTGGCAAACTTGACATAAGTACTATTGGAAGTTGTAATTGCGGAGCTGGCTGGATTGGAAGGGAAGCTTTATAGGAAAACATACGATAAAAGTTTTTTCTCATCACTATAAACTTTTATTTTACAAGGGAAAGGGAGAATCTATTTCTCAAGCGAACTTTGTCTCCCAGAGTACTTAAACAAGACATTTTTTGCTCAAGTTCATTTTCCTTTAGTCTCAACAGCTCCTTCTTGTAAAGAGCAGAAGGCGATTAACAAACTAGCGCTAATTTAGGTTGTAGAGCATTCTGCTCAACAATCCATTGATTATTTTAACACTTGAGTCCTAGAAAATGACGGCATCATTAACCACAGAGACAAAAAGCATAGTGTGTTTATACTTAGCAAGACTCTGAAGCTGTGCAAATACTAAGACCTCTGATGCAGTTCCAATAGAAAAAATACTTCCAAACCTCATGATAACTCATGCCATGTCATTTTTGGGGCTCTAACAGCTGCTTTAAATAGCACAAAGATTATACGCACAGGGTCTACTATTTTGCTAGCCATTATACATAGAAGTGGGGTGTTGGCAAGAGGAAAATCAGAAACCAATCAGTTACAGCAGAAATTCAGCATGGGAAAGAGATGTTCTCATCTTCATCCTGGCTATTGGGATGTAGTGTAAAATGAGAGCAAGGCTCCAAAGCAGCCTTGCCAGAAAAGCTGGCTGATCAGTAGAATTGCTCTCACTCTAGATAACAAGGCCTGTTGCCCAGTGTTCACGTTCTACTGGTTAGTTTCGGGATGTTGTACAACAGTGTAAGTATATTCTAATACAACCACCCTTTTGTACAACCCAGCATGACACAAGGCTGAAGACAGTCCTATATTTTTTAAAATTCATTTTTTATGTGATCAAAAAAATTATACATTATGTTAAAAAGATTCCAGAATGTGTTTTATAATTTATTTGTATTTGGAATATAATTCCAAGTTAAATTAAATATTTTATTTAGATTTATGAACAGTTTCACTCTATCTTTCACAAGTATTAGACCATGTGGGTCAAGGTTACCACTATCAGGTTGGGAGGTTGGGCTTTCATATATTTAAAAACTGTTAGTATGTATCTACTCAATATTTCTGGGAAATTGGTTATTGAGGAAAAGCAGTAATGAAACCATCCACTGATGCTTAATTAAAATAATAATTACAAATAGATACAAAATTCAGAACCTTTGGAATTAAAGTACCTCTTAAGGTGTTACTTTAGAACATAAACTCCTTTAACTGAAGTATCTTACTCGGAAGACTCAGATATTTTCCATCATTCATGCTTCCTCTTTACCGTGTTGTGAAAAACAACTAATCCCTGAAACAGTCAGTCAATTGATGGGGTAGCACAAACATAAATTGCTAGTTAACAGATTTTTGCTGAGATTAAATTAAAATAAGTTTAAAAATCCTTTTTATTCCTACTAATAGCATTAAACCACTTTTCTTACAGAAAACAATGCTCGGTCATAAGTTAAATTGACAATATTAGCTGCATTGTTTGGAACAGGATATCAGCAACCCAATTACAACACCTTTCATATGATACACACTTTCTGATAAAACACAGGTCCAGAGAATAGCACAGGCAGCCAAGACTGGCCATAATAGAGCCAATGTTTCTGAAAATATGCATACATTTTGGCTGCTGAACTTGAAGAAACACAAAATGGACTGATGTATAGTTATTGGGCTCTTTTAAAAGTACAAGCTTTTGTGCAAGGGGAATTGCAACACCAGGCTCTTAGTTTTTAAGCAGTAACACCCAAACTTTTTTTGTGAGATGATTCTGTTCTCAGTGTTTCGTAAATGATTCTAGGCAAAGTCTTTTAGGGCAATATACAGAGGCTTCGGTTGTTGACAAGCTGAAAGCTAGCTGTCCAGTGCTCCAAAAACACAGGAATTACTAATTCCTGTTCCGAGAGTAAATTAGCATTCTGGATAACTGTTTTGCTGTAACTGTTTTGTGCCATGTAAAGAGCAAATACAGAATATGCATATATGTGCCAGGATCCTGGCAGAAAGATTTTGTCTTCGGAATCATTCCAGTGCACTTTCTCCACCTCTCCACAGGGAATATAGTTCCAGTTAATCCCTGGTGGGACGGTAGATGGGACGATAGCCATTAATACAGGCAAGATTCATTTTCTTAATTGTAAATGACATATCTTTCAACTATGAGTCTAAATTCTCATACACTTGTAAATTGCTTTGGGATCACTGGCTGAAAGGCACTGTGTAAATGAGGAATATTCATCATCATCCTAAAGCTCTTCAGTCTGAACCACTTAGCAGAAAACCTGTGGAATCATTTGACTATAGTGCACAGATTCTGCCCTCTAAGTCTCACTCCTGAGAAGCAGTTGTTCTAAATCAACTGACTACTGTCATGCTTTGAGTGGCTCAAATGAGCTATTTTAAAATTATGATAATTAATTTTGCTTGTAGTTGCAAAAGAGATAGCATATTCTTATATTCTGCACCTAAGGTACAGAAACTCTAGACAGCCTGCCATTTTTAAATTCTGGGAAGGTACTCTGTCCATAATATTCAAACTTGATGAACATACTGGCTCTCTGGCATGCCTACATTCGTTCCCATCTGTTGTGTTGGCATTGTTCCCACCCAGAATTATCTATGCCAATTTCAACAGGGCATAGGTGCTAACCAAACATGGTTTTAGAGGGACAGCTTTCATAACACAGCAAGTGCCATCTCTTTTGCCAGGAGATCCTGCTGTTTGCAAATAATTCCAGCTTAAGGCCACATGCTTCATTACATGGGATCACATCTGTAGATGCTTCTGGGCATTATAAAAAATCAACAAATGTCTACTGTATTGCTCTTTCAGCTTGGCTCAGTGCTTGGAATTTTGCATGTGGAGAATGAATGCTCTGCACCTCGTTAACAAGAGAGAGCCACAGGCTGTTACGTACTTTGAGCAGTCTTAACAGGTTTCTGTATCAAAGCTGAATTAACAAACTGCAGAAGTTTACCGGAGTTGGACTGCTTTTTCAGGTGGCCCTCAATTGCTTTGAGTCTACAGTGTGTTCTGAGGAAAGAATGATGCAGCATTGCCTTTTTGCACCCCATCTTTTGCCTATCCAGATTCCAAATAGATTTGTGGAAATGGCATATTCTGGCCCCACCCAATTTTAAGTTGCCATATATGTAAAGCAACATCAGTGCTACTTATTATAACATTATATTATATGATATATAAATATTCTATATATGTATACTCTATATATGAGATAAAGAATTATAACTATATATTATAAAGACAATGTTAATATTATATTAATATATTACAGCTACTCTTGGCTCATGTTTTGCCTCACTGGAAAGATTATTTGTGTTAGCAGAACTCCTTTATACTGTATAAGGCTAGAAATTACTTTGCAAACCAAAAACTGTTCATGAACCCCACCTGGTCAGATCACTGTGCTCAATTTTATGACACCATTTTGTAGTTAGGGCAAAATATTTTGTCCAGAATATTTTTTTAAAAAATGGAACAAATTAAGATTTAGGGCAGATAATTTCCAACCATACCTTTCCAGTCAAAGCTACTGATTTTCAGATGTTTTATTGTCCAGCCAGGATCAAGGGAAAAGAAATCAAAAGATCCCAAACCCCAACACTCATAGTGTCTAAAAGTGTTTACTGTATAGCACTAGGTAAGGCCATGTTCACACATGCTGCATGGAACTATATATTTGCAAGTCACGTACATCTTTTCTAGCAAAGCACCTAAGGTGACGCCCTTAATTCTCTTTTACATCTCCCTGAAAGAACACAGGATTTAAGAATGTGCAGAAGACACAAATTTTTAAAGGTTCTAACGTTTTCAAGGATGTGGAGTGACAAATAGACATCTGAATGTGTTGGAAAATTTTGGTGAGAATCAGGTTCTAAAATTACCAAATATTTTCCAGCTGTACATTTCAGAGTAACATGAAGCAGGCCATGGCGTGATCTTTTGAGCTGAGAGGATTCTAGGATGATGGAGAAATCCAAGACAGCTTGTGGTGGGTGTAGCTGCATAGCCACCTAGCCACTACTACATCATGCAGTCCAGAGTATATATGTTAACGTCAGGCCATGCTAATAAAGAGGCTGCGGTTCTCTTAGCTCTGTCTGCCTAGATAATCTGTGCCTCATCCCGTCACATACTGAGTACCTTTAGTTCCCATTGACTTACTCCTTTTCCACATGCAGTCAGTAAGAATTTTACAATTGATTCCAATGAGAGCAGGATCAAACTTCAGAAGAGCTGGTAGACATCTAGTTGCTAGGGTCAAACATTAAGGAAGTGATAAATCATTGACTTTAGAATTAAATGACCCTTTGTGCAAGGAGATACAGTCTTGGGAGAAGAGATTAGGTGAGGACCAGGATGAAAATCTCTTAGCTGCATAAATACCTCTGCTTTGAGGGGAAAGCTAGAATAGCCATCAGAGCCAATGGTTGTTGCTACAAGTAAACTACAAGAGACATTAGCAGGAAATGTCAAGTGCCTCACAGAATTAAGCCATAAAGACACCTTCAGCATTATTTTCAGTATATGGACTTTGCAACCATGAATTATTCCCTGCAAGAGCAGAGAAGACATCAACTTCTGATGCTATCACTCAGCAAAATTTTCCTCTGTAATTAAAGCTTATTTTCAATCTTTATGAATAATCTTTAGATCAAAGATTTAGATCTCATTTAGATCTAAATCATTTAGGTTTCAGTAACAGCCAGCAGTAGTTTAAATTCTGTGTCAATCAGAATTAAGTACACTTCCAGTCATGTTTTCTTTTTGTTTAGCATAAGTTTATGAAATCCAGTACAGTTAGCAAGGTTTCATAGGCTTTTAAACATACTCAACATGCCTTTCCTTTGATATTGAAAAGCCAAACATCAAAATGCTGTATTGAGGGTAAGAAGCAAAAATGACCAGTCTCATTTCACAGTACATTACTAAATCAGTCATTCCTAGTCTTCATCACCTCTCGCCTGTCTTCTGTCCTCAGTCTTTCTCACAGCTAACCCAACCTTTTTGAGTGTTAGCACTGGTTCATTTTCCGTATCGCTTAAACTCAAAGATACTCTTTTTTTTTTTTTTTCCTCTCCCTCCCTTGGCTCCTGAAAGTACTGTCTCACAGTAATATTGTGGCCAGGCCTCCCCTTTGTTGTTAAGGTTACCCATTGGTAACACCTGTCCCACATGCTGGGAAATGCTACACTCAATTTTTATTAGCTTGCAAGGAATTATTTTGTAGCTTTATTTACAGGGCTGCACTGCAACACTCTCAGCTGTGAGATGTTGCAGTGAGTAGGTAGTCCAGTATTTCTCTGTCCAAACCTGAAATCTTGCTCACAAAATATGAAGTGGGCTATAGTATGCTTGTCAGAGAGCACCTAATGGCAGTGTAGCTGAGGCAGCCAGTGGAACTATTGTGAGAGGTGACCTGTGTTGGTATAGGCAGCTTGGAAGCTTTAGCTCATTGAGACCCCTGTCTCAAGAACACCAATAATTAAAGATACATATGCTAGTTAATTTGAAAAAGTAATGGCTGGATTGTTCCAATTCATGGCTGGGTTGTGTTTTTAATGCCTCTAAAATGACTAATAGTGTGTATAAATAGTGACATCCAGTGTTCAGTTACATCAACCACAGGCCCATGTCCCATAAGGTCATTCAATTAAAAGATTTATTACAGAACCCATTTGAAATGCCTATGTAAAGATTGTAGGCTAATTTGAATATTAACTACCTGCCAGCTTCAACACACCTCCACATAAAAATTTCCTTCCTGACTTGTTGGGGAACAAAAATGGTGTGGCTCTTATATAATGCTTTAACTTTCTTTTTTATGACAGCAAGTGTCTGATTATTCCCAGGTGTTCTTGATTTCTTCCTTTTCTGCTCCTGTTTCTATGAATGTGGCCATTAGGGCAGCAGTCATAAAGGATGTGTTCACCACTTCCTTCTCTGTCTGTCTCTTAACATAGCCACAAGTCCATCGTCTTCTATCCATATTAATTCCCTGAGGTATCCACACAGTATTTGTGTTGACTGCCTTAATTTTGATCTTCTCTAATCATTCGCTGCCAGATGGTAGTTAAAGTTTAATGGTCCCTGTAAAAATAGTTTCCTTTCTTCTTTTAATCAGTCATGTGTGTTTGCTTAGCTAACTGTTAGATGTTCAGAAAGCATGAAGGGACCACCAACACAATTACTTCAAGATACACATCCGTACTGTGATTTCAGTGTTATGTAAAAGTAAAGGGCTATAGGGTAAGCAATATTCCTTGAAATTTTCATGGGTTACCTAGCCTTAAATTTTGTGTGTTTCTTTAGAAGTATTAGAAAGATAAAAGTAATAATTTGTGACATTTCATGTAATTTGATGCAAATTATTTTTATTTTTTTCTGATATGAAATCTTTGTATATGCAGTGCCAGAAAGCATATGAATATTATGCTTTTAGAGATGAATTGAGCAATGCAGAGTTAAGCAGATGCTCAACTTTAAGAATATGGGTATGGGTAACAGTAGTACTGTCCTCAGTAAGGTATTTAGGCATATGTTTAACATTAGGCCCCTAAGTAGTTCCACTGAAGTTATTTACCTCCTTGCATGCTAAAGAGTACATATGGACACCTAATGACACAGAACCTAAAATTCTTTGGTGTGTATTTACTTGATTTAAGCCTATTAGAGTTCTAAGAGTTTTGCTGAATCAAGAATTGAATTCAATTGCATATTCATGCTCTACCTATGTACCAAATCACTTTACAAGCAAATGATTTAAGCCACATCACATACCTGTGGAGTAAGTAGGTATTATTGTACCACTGAGGAGTCTGAAAAACCTGATAAGTGATAGGCTAGAAGATTAATTCGGCTCATGATGCTGTCGGGGAATGACTGAATTAAAGGGGAGGCTGGATCAGGCCCTGAACACCTTGCCAAGAGCAATACAGGAAATATATAGCAGAGTCACTAACAGAACCCAGATCTCCTGATTCAGATTAGAGTTTTTTTGCCTCCAGCAGCTGTGCATACTGCAATTGGATATGTCACTGCAGCCTGTGGAGGCTAGATTCTAGACTGAAGTTCACATGAGAACGCCTGTGTGTGCTGCAGGCATCACACCCACCCACAGAGACATATATCCCAATAAGATGAGGCTAGCAGAAGTACAGGTCGTCCTACAGTTTCCTTTCAAAAACATGTATTAACGACCACC
This sequence comes from Struthio camelus, assembly GCF_040807025.1. Lineage (NCBI taxonomy): Eukaryota > Metazoa > Chordata > Aves > Struthioniformes > Struthionidae > Struthio > Struthio camelus. The sequence continues at coordinate 21,338,072 of NC_090947.1, read as the reverse complement.
ACCAAAGCAAGTTATGAGATATGACAAAGTATGGACTGCAGCAATACCCCCGCGTCCATTTTTTTCTTTTAAAATTAGAGCAGTGGAACTCAATTACAAGGAACTTCTGATCACCTTAGGGCGCTTTCACTTTGCCATGCCTGCCTGTAGGAGTCGGACAACAAAGGAAGTTGTTTTATCCACAGTTTTCCCTATTATGCCTTAATTACCTGTGAGCAATTTGGTTCTATGTTGATGGAAATAAAGATTATATTTTGCTTAAAGTTTTGACCAGAAAGGAAAACTTTTTGTAGTTCAGCTGTGGTTCAGTTTCTTTTTATGTACAGCTTCTTTGCGTAAGATCTAGGCCAGAGAGCAGAGGCATACAAGAGAGTTGTATGTGTATGTTGTGTTTGTGTTAAGATAATAACCAGATGACTTCATCGAGATCAGGGCCTCAGGGTACTAGATGCTGGGAAAAATGCAATAAAAGCCAATCCCTGCTCAAAGGAACTTTAAGTCTAAATACACAAGCTATTTAGTAAATCTAGGATACAGAGAGGTTGATTTGCCCAGTGTCAGACAGTAAGTCTGTGGCAGTTGCTAGCAACTGACTCTTGATCTCTTGTGCCTCAGCCAATGGCCTTAACTCCAACAGCACCTTTCTTTCTTTAATTAAAATGGCAGAAGAGCACAGCTTTGCTAAAACAGTGTATATAATATTTCTATATAATTGAGCTGTAAAATCTGTCAGCTGTAGAAAAATGGACATACCTTTATTTTTTCTCCTTTAGTTTCCTCTTCTGGAAATGTTTCTGTATCAGGGAAACGTGCACTGTTTCCTTCCCTGCTTGGCTAAAGATTTGACACACATAAAAGATCAAAATAGAGCTTGCTATGCTGCTAATGGCTAGTAACAGGTGTCAAAGTGAAGGCGTTCCCCTATGGGCATTCTCAGCCCCATCATGTCTGAGTTGATGCCTAGTTCATAGGAGGGAACATGACTCTTTCAAATGGAAAGAGAGAGAACTTGCAACTAAACATTCTAATAATGATAATGTAGAAAGAGAGATGTGGTAACTGAGTGTTAGAATCTTTCCATACACTCTTTACTTCTATTATGCTATTGTATTATATACTACTGACTAGTATAAGCAAGATGCAAAGCCAGAATGTTGTACTGAATTTATCCCCTGAACTTCTCCAGCTTTGTGCAACTTACAGATAGAAATATTTTTCACTGTCAAATTGACACAAAGGTCATTTTAATATGTTCATATGAAAAGCGCTCACTGGAGTTTGTTTCAGCTGCACAACTTTTGTTAAAACATTTGCACTATACCAAATGAGACTGCTGCCACTCAGAAATCCTGATTCTAGATGGGAATTCTGTTTCCTTACCCCTAGTGTGGCCATTCACACATTTGCAAATTGGCTGCAACGCAGGACAATTGTAATTCAGAAGTGGTTTGGATCCACTTTACTGCAATGTAAATGACAATGATTTCACAAGGTGAAAGACAGCAGAGGAGGAGGTGCAGCGGACTGCCAAGTGAGTCTGAGAGTGGAGAATATGCAACAACCGCATAGAACATTTATACACCTGATACAGTGCGTGCCAGTTGTTAAGGCAGAAAGCCAAAGGTAATGAGCACTGTGAGAATTATGAGAGCTCCTTTTTGGCCTGGGTTCTTGCCTGTAATTGAAGCGCTATCCTCTACTGATCCTTCAGGTGCTATCTGAATGATTTTTTCCAGCCTTCAAGAGAGAGCCAATCCCTAAAGAATGGAGGAAACTTTCTTTATATTATAGTTCTGTGCTGGAAGAAAGCTATGAATATGACTCATGAGTATTCTTAATAGTTTTCAAAGAAAGTGAAATTCCTAAGTGAGGTTTTGATTTTAATTTAGAAAGGGATTTTAATGTGTGCTGTAAAATGAACAGAAAACCATATGTATGTGTATATATTTATGTTATTAGAACCTATCTATCATGAAATGTACATTAAGCTATCTTTATTACAAAGACACATACATTTCTTAAAATACATATTTAGAAATATTGCTATACAGTATTAGAAAAAATTAAGGCCAGTAATAGTAGCCCAAAATGTATTTTCCATCAGTCTGTACCCTTCATCAATTTTAAAAATAGGCTATTTATTTTTCCATTTTTTTAAGCAGCTTTTCATGTATTCACAGACAAGCAGGGGGTATAAGACTTTGTAATTTAATTTCTGAAGAATGGGTTTTATCTTTTATTACCATCTCATCTCCAACATTAAGTTTCAAGGAGTTGACACCTACTCTGTGGTACTGAAAATTTCCTTCTGTTTCTCTGACAATTTCTAAGCTTGAAATCTTTTTAAAAGGATAATCTATAAAATAATTAGACTAATAGATCAAAGACTAACTAATTTGGCAATCTCATTAAACTGCACACATTAGTCACTTAACTCTGCTTGCTTTCCACATTCCATCTTCCTTTGTATGTTTTTACAGCAGTTCCAAATTGTTTAGGACAGCACTTGCTCTTACTTTTGGCAGGGGACCTATGATGATTGAAGACTACGATGATTGAAATAATCCAGTCTATTTTTTAATCTATTCATGTTATGGTTTAGTGTTGGACATCTGAATCCAGAAGCATCTTCCAGAAATGTCTGCTTACAAAAACTTCCCAAAATTTTTAAAGATAAGGTAGTAATTCTGTGAAGCACTCAGTGTATAACTGATATATCAGAAAGATAAGCCAAAAAAAAAAAATTGAAGCTTTGCAGAACATTTTGTGAGGGTGACAGAGCACTGGAACAGGTTGCCCAGAGAGGTTGTGGAGTCTCCTTCGCTGGAGATATTCAAAACCCGTCTGGATGCCATCCTGGGAAATATGCTTTACAGGACCCTGCTTGAGCAGGGAGGTTGGACTAGCTGATCTCAAGAGGTCCCTTCCAACCTCAACCATTCTGTGATTCTGTGAACATACAGGTTTAGAAACAGATAACTAAAACATAAAAATCATTTTTCTCATCACTAAATATAATTTTTTTCCTGAGGATTCAGTGATGTACTGCAATGAAAGGAAGGAATGGTTAATTCAATTTGAATAGAAAGTGTAAATGCTAAACAATGGACTTTACTACAAATTGGAAACAAGAGAAAACTGTTTGCTTCAGTTATTGAAAACTAGACCTAGCCAATGCACTCCATTTTATTGTGCGCCTATGAGGGCAAGTCAGACTATTGTCTGTATTTGTTACTGCAGATGTTGGTTTGGGAAGCCATTATTTTATAGGTGACATTAGGTGTGCTATTTCTATCATAGGACAGTGGATATAGTTGCTAGTCAAATTATAAGATGGACTCCCTTTGGCTGTCCATAACTACTTAAGAACATCACATAATTCACTTACCTGTTTCATCAGTAAAAACCTTCTTTGAAGAAAATGAAAAAAAGCATACTGGGAAAACTAAAAAAAAAAAAAAAGAGTTAATACTAAATACTTTAACTATTAGTGAAAGTAGACTAACAGATCTAATATCAAAGAAGCTACTATGCCGCATAGTATCTTTCTACCTTGTGGTAACAATAAGAAATAGTTTTATCTGCATTCTGTTTTCATGCAGAAGCTTTTCCTGAGAAACAGAAACCCAAATTATAGTCTTATCTGAGAGAAGTATAGCAAAGCAAATCCATCTTTCTCAGAAGAAACAGTATTAAAACAAAATGACTAGCTGTATAACATATCACTGCTTCTGTCAAGAGTTCATAAAAGGACGTTACATTGGTAAATTAATACTAAAAGCTTACATACTTTGATTTTACTGTATCTAACTCACGAAGAACACATACGAACATTAAGGAACTGATTTTGCACCTGTTATCTTTATATTAGGCTGTGCATTTTTAATGTTTAACAGCAGTTGAAGCAGTTGATGTCTAAAAATTTTCACTGACTATATCTATGCAGCATGAAAAAAGCTGAAGTCATTAAACTGCATGTCATATAGCAGAATCATCTTGCATTTAATTACTAGATTTCAAAAGCAGTTACTAAATTTGGCCCAAGGGCCCGCCTAGAGGGAAGCCAAGTTTTTCTTCCATTTTGAGAAAACAGTGTCCATTGTTTTCTCTGTGGATAGGGGGTGTGCAGTAAGAGTGTGTTTGGCATAGGTATGTATAGGATGCTGTGCAGGATGTCTCAGTGTAGGCAGGTGCTGTGCTTATTTCGTGACTGAACAGGTACAGATGTGGGCTTCACTTTCCCAGCAGGGTTTGTGAAAACTAAAAAGAGAGGCTAGCCTTTCTGTAGAAGTTAGAAGTGCAGATTAGCCTTCCCTTTTTGACTGCATATAAAGATTTATGTCTTTACAGAGGAGTCAATATCCTTGAATTTTTCTTGATTTTTCCCATATATTCCCACGATAATTGACAGAGAATAAATGTAAAATTTGTATTTAACGACAAACAGGCATTTAGTAAATGCCAGAAATCACTAAACGCTAAAATTTTAGAAACAAGTAAACAGCATTCACAGTAAAAGTGTGTTAAAGAAATCGGCTCATCTGCTTTAAAATAGTAAAATGACCAAGTTCCAAGATTGAATTATTCCCTGGAGTAATACCATGACTTCACTCAGGAAACATTACTCAGTAGGATTACAGTAAGAGCATTTTCAATACCAGCAGTGCATCTTCAAAACATCGTTCTTGGAGTGCAAAATATCCTGCACCTCCTGTTCCTAGAACAGGGTTCTGTAAATAACTCATATTTCTATTTATGACAAACTTCAGGTTGCTTGTGAGTTATTTTGCTGTTCAAGAACTGTTTAAAATATTAATTTGAGGTCAATAAAGGCTAAGAATCCAAGGAATTCAGTTTTAATTGAAACATGGGATTTCTGTACACACTCTTGAAAATCCGATCTCCAATATTAAAATCCCTGACTTTCTCAGTCCACAGGAAACCCTTACATCTGTTTACTGATGGCCTTCCCTGTAAGATAATATAAGATACCTCCAGAGTTGAGAGATAGGGTATTCTACCATGAACTGAACATGAGGAACAGAAGCTGGCTTTATTTCTTTATTTATAAAAAGTACACAGAAGACTGACAACTAATTAGAGTTTAGGTGTGCAAAACTGCATTACATGCAGAATTATAGGGAGCTTTTTCTTCCCAGTGTCTTAGCCACATTGTGGAAAATACTTCCTCAGTGAGAAAAATTCATGGCTTGACAGAAATACAAATGCTAACAAGTAGGAGTTGCAGTAAAGCAGAGTTTTAGTCCAAACTGCAATAAAGGAAGTATACTGTAATAGTATCATGTCTCTTTTTTTCTGTCACACAAGAATGATCAGATTGAACAAGACTGTTCTAAATTGCACTCCTAAATACTGTACGGAAAACTGACAGTTTTCAAGTTTTTATTATTTTATTTTAATTCTGACACAAGAGTAGGAGGTCTTGAACTGCCATTGATAACTATTTTCTACCAGAAAAAAAGATGAAGTAACTTTCATTATGCTAAAGTTGTACCTCAGTTAAACTTATTTACTGGTTCTCTAGTGTTCACCATTCTTTTGTGACTGTGCAAATGTGGTGGTCCCTTTGAGGATCACTGTCCACATGAAACTCTCATTGGGATTAGATTTATGTAGTTCTATCCGATAAGAGAAAAAGTTGAGAGGCTAGCACTGCAGCTTTTATTCTGTTGCTGTTCACAAATACTCTGTCACTGTTGGTGGTATTGTTTTGTGGTGGAATACCAATATAAGAATCCTAAGTGTTTGGAAAGTCTTTTTGTATTTATCAGAAAACTGTGTTTTAATGTTAATAATTCAGATCACTAATATAAGCTTGGCTTTTTATGTAGTTCTGTGCAATTGTATAGTGAGCATTCCTATTATTATGTTACTGCATTCAACTGTATCCTTGATAGATCACTGCCATATATGTATATATATATATGTCTTGGGGTGAAAGTAGATAGTCATGTAGATCTGTGTGCTATTTCAGTTCAAAAAGCTCATCCTGTATAGAGACTGTCAACTGAGTTGAAATGTTTTCATGATATGCACTGATGTGAGACCAACAAACCTATTTTACTTATGTCCACTTATTAAGTGGACTCAGATCTTTAGTTTTAGCTTTGCCATTACATTTTCCTAAAATAAGAAAAATAAGAAAAATAAGTCTTTCAAATAAGAGAGGAAACACATTTTCTTGTGACTTAAAGGCATTCGGCTGTTGGTATATATCTGCTACTGTTTAGATAATATTCGCTGAGGAGCATAGTTATACCTGCCTTATGTTTAAATGACCAAAACTTACATTGAAATGTGCTTTCCTGAGTTTGTAAAGGTAAAAGCTGTGTGCTAAATACTAGGTTCAGGATCAGATTCTTCCTTCAAATACACATATGCAACTTTTGTAGCAGTCACTGGAAGTTATGCACACAGATCAAATGCTAAAATAATATGACATGGCATCCTTTTACCTTAGCCAAGAATTTTAGTTCACAGAATTGTCGGAGAATGAACTGTAATTCCGCTCCTTAGCTCTTTACCATATTCATATTACGAAAAATAAGAACATATTTCACTTGCATTGTTTAAAGATAGGTTTAGTTGGAGGCAAGGAATGAGCTAGGATGGGAAAACATATGAACGCTGTGTATGTTTTAGCACATACATCTCCTGAGTAAGCTATTTATTTATGCACTTAGGTTACCCCTGAGCAATTTCTGCTGGAAAAAAGGGTATTGGCCGTACACTCACAGAGTTCTGAGCAGAATCCATCCTGCATGCTTGTTTACATCCTAAATTTGATCTGATGGCTGCTTCAAAATGAGTATTTGGCATGAGGTAGTACAGTACTTTATAAAAAGAATCATGTTTGAAAACACATGGTCCTGCAGTAGCTGTGCCGCACTGAATAAGTCAGATGCAACAGAGCTCAATTTCATGTAAAAATTGTAGGTATTAGCTAATTTACCCATATAAACCGGGAATATTTTGATTTATGTTATAAGCAGTCATAAATCTAGGTGAAGTTCATTCATTGCAATTTATTTTCATCTTTGGTTACCAGCAGAGGGAGCACTAATGATTAAACTGCACAAATCTTTGAGATTTTGTACACTGATATACTCCATATCATTCATCAGCTAATTTCTGTCTTCAGATACTGAGACACAACTCCTCGTGCTGTCAGCAGGAACTGAGGAAAAATATATTAGGGTAGGACTGATCCCCAAATGCATTTAAATATTCATATATTCTTCAACATAAACTCTTATCCATGCCCCAGCTAAATGAGCAGTATCATATTTACAGCTTTGTGAAAAATGCATGCCACAGAGGAGCAGCAGCTGGAATAAGATCTGAGACCTGACTATACCAACTATGGATATCATATCCAGTAAGCTGAAGACGTGTGCTCCAAAGATGTTTAGCAAAACTTTTCTGATTTTGCAACTTAAACTACAGTTTTGTGGGGAAACATACATCAACTAGGAAAACTGTAGTTACTCAACCTAAGATTTTGAAAAAACTTGGAATATATTTCAAAGTTACCATTTGTTGCAGTTGTCTAGTGTCCCATACTGACTTTCAGACAATGTTCAAGTGTCAGAATTATTAAACTAGTCCTTAAATAGATATTTTAGCATTTTTATTCAGCCATCAAATCTACCAGAAGAACAGGACCTGTTTCACAGAAACTGTTGGAATGATATGTAACAGAAGATGGGATATTAGAGAATATAGCTCATCTCTAAAACTCAAGATTTTGCTGGATGGGAGCAGTGTAGAGAACCTCTGTTAGAAAAACTCTGTATTTTAGTCCCATGCTAGAGAACATATTACGTGGCAGTGGAACATTTTACCCACTAAGTAATCATCTTTACCAAATATGAACACCTGTATTTTTGTCATTTCATATAAAGTAATACAAAGCTACACAAAAGATCTTACATCAGGTTGGACTTGAGCTTATTCTCCCATATTTTCTCATGACAGCAGAAGCACTTAATGGTAAGAAAGTCAACAGTTAAGGCAATGTATCACTCCAATAAAATAAATGATTACTTTATAGCCAAGATGATTTGCTATAGACTTGATAGACTTAGACAGACTTGATGGAAAGGCTGTGCTCATGAAAGCTTTTTTTCCCCTAACCTTATCATCAGCTCTAATGGAAGATACTACCTCTTTTTATAAACCTTATGTGCATAATCACAGCTGAAACAAACCCAACAGTTCAGTTCCTATCAAACATACAATCTCAGTTCAGTTCATCTCAAAGGCAGCTGTCAAAAACTGAGAAACCTAACTATAATAATCAGCCTGACTTTTATTACATGATTTCTAATGAATGTATTTACATTGAGAAAAACAGAGGTTGTGGAGACTTCATATTACAGACAGAGAAAAGATGAAGGTTTGTGCTAGTGGCCTTCCATGAAAAGAAATAGGGGACTTTGGAGTGTTTCTGGAGCAAGGTTCCCCATCACTATGGTATCACACATCTATCTGCTACAGAAAAATGCAAGAGTGGGTAAGGAACCATTATCCCAAGCTACTTTCAGCCTATAACCTGCTTAGGATCCAATTAAAATGCCTGGCATGTGAGTGGTGAGCACGTGGCATCTGAAACATTCACAGTGTTATATAAGTAAACTGTACTTAGCCACTGAAATCCCTACCATGTATCTACTTTTCATGTGCTTACCTGTCATGGTCATTCCTGTAGTCTTAGTGATGACAAAAATATGACAAAATTAAATGTTCTTACTTTGGTGGCGGTAGAATAACTACAAATCAGTCTTTACTATGCAGATCAGCACGGTCTTCTCAGTTACTTATTCGGTCAAGGGAAGGCATTGGTCAAAACTTTTTAATATATGCAAATAAAGGACTCAAACTTTCATATTTTCCCTGAGCGAATTTTTTCTGTGAGAAAGGTCAATGTTACTGTGGCCAAATGGCTTATTCAGTATGCTATAGTCCCATGTGGGCTCATCAGAAATCATGAGGCTTTATTTTGCTAGATAAGTATCATTTTAGTCAGCTTTGAAGAAAGGGCAGAGGATAGATTACCAATATCACTGGATCATGTCGGCTGCTTACCATCCTTACAATACCTCTCAATTCTTTGGTTAACTAATTAAATCTACTCAGCTTTTCCAGAGAGGATATTCTTGAAAAGAGCAGCACAATCTTAGTTTGCACTATATTATCATTAATTCATGCTTGCTAAGTACTCTGTCATTAATCTTTGTCACTGGATACTCCATTCTTTGGAAGGGAATTTAGATCATATATATATAACATATTCAATTTTTCCCTTTTTCTCTCTCTGATTCCCTTTGAAAATTATTTACGATTTTTATCATTTACCAAAAATATTTACCACACAGAGGAAGAACCAATAATTTCAGAATTCACACAGCTAATCAAATGAGTCCTTCAGTATTTCAGCTGAATAACTTAAAAATAAATACTTATTATTTCCTTCTCAGATAGCTCTTCGATGTTGTCATTGGTTAGAAGTACACTGGATGTTAATGAATTGCATACTATTAACTACGGTAGCTAAAGTGGGGTTCCCTTTACAGCAGTCCAGATTGTTGGGTTTATAAGCAGTTATTTTCTGTGTTCAGAAAAGAAATGGTGATCATTTCTCTGAAAGAATTTACTGCTCTACAATATTGCTTTCTGATCACTGGGCATGTCTTTCTCCTCAGCTAAATCAGAAACATTTTTGCCACTAATACTGAACGGTTAATGTTTCTTCATTCTTTAAATGCACACATATTCCTAAACAACATAATTATTACTGTCTTATAGCTTAGTTCGCCCAAGTATTGTGAAATCTGCCATAAAATTTTCATTGAAAATCACAAATATGCAATGATACTGTAGGTGTTTTGTTTTTTTTCTGTGATCTGTAAGTATATGTGCCATTTAACAATCAGTTAAAATATGACAGACATATACAATTCTGTCTGAGCAGGAAAAGAAATTTTATTGCTCAGGTTTTAGTCACACATGCCCTACATAAAGTTGTACAGTCAGATCAGTATTTTATTGTTACTTACCATATGTGTTACACCCCATAGGCAAGAAAGAGCAAGTTAGACAGAAAGTGTTAAATTTATCTGCAGAAGGAGGAGTTGCTTCAAATGAGTTTGTAGTCAAAACAACCTTTCTTTGGGAAAAAAACAGGAGGAACTGGAAACAAATGCCCATATCTTGTAAATATCAGACAGAGAAGAAAGGAGCCAATCTTGCAATCTTAGATTTTTTTCCTCTTCTCTCTTACACACTATATCCTCTCTTACACACTGAAATCCTTGATGTTGCAAACTGCTGAGGTCAGGGAATAAACTTCTCACTGTCCTAACTAGTCCTCTATCCACTGTATCACCAAAAAAACCTCCTGGTATTTGGGGGCTTATTGGTCTAACACAGAGAAAACATTCAAAATCTTATGCAGTTATGTGCATAAATTCATGCATATATTTCTCAGAATCACCAGGTGGGTTGTGCAGGGGTAGGCTAGCTGTGAACAGTGAACTTAGAAAGATGCTATTTACACACTGGTCAGGCTGTTCAGGTTCCTTCTACACCAGAGTGTGAGAGAACAAAATGAAAGGCGATGATTGCAAGGCACTTCTGCAGCTGGGGAAGGATTTTACAGAAAATTCCACTGGCTTATTACCTTGTAATACACAATTATATTTTATTTAATAAATATATGATCCTGAATTTATTTTTAGTAATGTACTGTCTGCATTTATCTCCACAAGTTTAAGTATTTTAACAACCTGCTATGCATTAGTAGGGCAGGATGTGAACCTACACGGGATATGAATATATGGATGCCAAAAAATGTAGTAGTAGGAACATATAAGTTAAACTTCTTAAAGTCAGGGAATATCTTTCTTTAGATCAGCTGATACAAAGTAGCATCATATTCATTGTATAGGATCAAACCCAAGAATTTTTATGGCAACAAACTGAGGAATTGAATAATCAGTAGTCAATGTCCTGACAAAGATACATACATGATAGAAGAGAGGGACAGAAAATAAGCTATATTTTACATTCCAGCATGCAGCACACCAAAAACACTTGAGCAGGTCTCTGAAAGACAGCTAGCACAAAGAGCTTTTCAGCTTTTTTATGTCTCCAGGCACTTTGTCTATCAAGACAAATTGGAAAAAAGGAAGAACTACAATACCTTCATTCACAATGTTCCAGGTAATCCCCTTAAATATTTTTACGTAATATCGGCTGAAATAATGGAGCAGCAATGAAATAGCACCAAGAATCTTAAAGACATTTATCTTGGAAAAAGTTGCTAATCTCAAGTTTCAGATAAATTAATACAGTCCTTGCTTAAGGAAGACTTCATTACTAGTTCTTTAGAAAGTAGGAAAAGGTTTGGTTTTCTTTGCTGTCACATATTTTCACACAAAGAATGTATTTGTGTATGTAACTAATGCTTGATGGATTTGTGGATGACTATATGTGTCTGAAGATTACAGAATTATTGTCTTAAGAGTGAACACTTGAATTTAGTGATTTTAGTTGATAGTATTTCTTCTGATTCTGTTTTCTCAAGTCAAAGTGATTTCAAATTTCCGAACAACTACCTGCAATGGGACACAAGCTGTATGAATCACTGGAGAGTATAAGTAGAAGGTGTTAATTATAGCTAAATGTCCCGTTCTCCTCCCCCTTCAGGCTAAACTCTCCAGTTTTAGGTTGCATTCATTTCAGTAACCATTTGATCTTTCCCAGGAGAGGATTTGGCACTATTTCTTTTAATCTCTGCATGCAGTACAAAACTGGCTCACTGAACTCAATTTTAAATTAATATTTGTGTTTATGAGGAAGAGATTACAGGAACTGCAACAAAACAAATAAAAATAATATATATAAATTCCAATTAAAGAAAATGGTGCCAGGTAAAGTTAGATGCATCTGATTTAACGATAGTATTACTCCATCTGCTTACTAGGGTCTGCAGGGAAAATATAATTTGGAAAGTTTAGACCTTTGTAAAATACAATGGACTTTTATCATAATCCCTTTTCAACTACTACAAGTAGTTGAAGCAAGTAATTGTAGAAATATGTTAAAAATTAAACAGACAAATGTTTCACTCTATGCATATGGGTATCTCCATTGACTTCAGTCAGATTAATGAGAGAGAAAAAAATTGAAAAGAACATAAGCCTTTGCAGAGTGGACATTCCCTACAGTAAATAATGCAACAGTTCCACTGTCATCAGGCAACGTGCATTGTGCTAAGGCAGTGAAATAACTTCCACTGTGCCTGATTTTGGCAATAATATCAGTGCCATAAGGGTATACCTTGTAGCTTTTGACCTCTATAGATCAAAAGTTCCTGGAAATCAAAACTTTTCATTTAATCAAACTGGATGAGATTTGAGTTAAAGTGGGAAACAGTCACGTAGTCATCTGAGAAACTGCAAAATGTGTTTTGCTCACCTGAAAATATTGCTTCATATCTCGTTCATTTTGTAAGAATGCTCATAAATCCAAAAGTGTATTTTCTATTTTCATTGTTTTGATAAAGTTAGCATTCTAAAGAGACATTAGTTTCCTAACTTCCTTCTAGCCCTGCAATAGCAAAATATGCTGCTGGTATTAGACATAGCCATATCCACAATCTGGTTTCAGACAACATAGTTGGCAAATCGGCTCTAAGATCTAGAATGCACAAAGAGGAAATTGCAGTACTATCCTACTAGTGCTTACAACAGAGGAACACATTACCAAAATTATTGAACAGATATTTGACGGATTAAGGAAAATCAGGAAATAAGGAAAATGCGAAACTAAAAAGAAGAAATAAGAAATGTAGCTCAATATAAGGATTTCCATGACGTAATAGACCAGAATACAATACAATCTTATTTGTACTGTCTCTATGTTTCAAACTAAGCAAAACAAATTTATATTCAATCCTCATTAAAACCCACTAATTTCAGAGTTGTTGAATTTAGGAGCATTGCATCATATAACTGAAAGCAAAAGTTAATGTACTGAGTGTTGAGTTTCACTAAGATGAAATATTATTTGATTTTTATTCTGAATGTTGATTGTTTTAATACCCTGCATTTAGAGACAGAAGAGGAGATGTAATGGTTTGTTTCCATATGTCACAGCTAATCCAGCTGCTCTTTTAACTGTAAATTCTGCAAGTATTCTTTTCTTACCTGACAATTGAAGCAAGTGATTTAAAATTAAGCCATTTGCCCAGCACCTGTAAAAATGTGCAAATGATAGAACTGGCAGTATGATGATTGCTTTACAGATAAGCATTTTCTTCTTCATCTTCAAGGACATTCAGATTTACGATCTAATCACTCAGCCCTTTAACAGGATGCATTCAAGTCTGATTAAAAAAGAAAACAAATAGCAGCATAGATTTATTAATGAAATCTGTGTGACCTTTTCACATATGGAACTCTCGAAACAGTGAGTTTAAAACAGAGTAGGGCCTCCTTAACCACTTTAACTTAGACTGTCCTGGGATGTAAAATGCTTTTGGTGTTTTTTCACATTGGCAAGTGCAAATTTTGGAAAGTTATCTTCCCTTCCCCCTCCTTGAACTTTAATTGCTTAACCTACATCCTAATTCAAGTTGCTCATAAACCTTAGCCTTTGTTGTAGGTCCGACAGCTGCATTATGTCAGTAGCAAGTAAAAGGTTCACAAAGTTCCGGAATGCTGCAAGACGTTTTATAGGTGCTGCAATAAAAGGCAAATTGAATTTACAAAAATGCATTTGTCACTGATTAAAAACTTACAAAGTTAATTGGAAACACTGTGTAGGTGTTGCCACACAACTAGAGGTGTAACTGGTGGTTTTAGTTCAGTTGGAGCATGGTGGATAGTAGCTGTCCATGTAACACTAGCAATCTTACTCATGTTTCCCTTCTCGTGAAAAAAATGAGTATATTTAGTGAAAGTCCTGGATTAGTGCTCAATAGGTATTAGCATTACAAATGTTAACCAAGGAGTGGCCACCACTTTCTGGCTTAGTTTTCAAGGCTGTATGAAGGCTGAATTTGTAAGTACTGTTCAGTGCTCCTTACCTATTGCAATGGCCCTTGGGAATGTTTTCTAGGCCTTTTCACTCCCTCTATTTTACTCTGGCAAAGTTGACACTACTGTAACAATCCTTGCTTCAGTAAGTGAGGAGGAAAGAGGGAGGTAATGGACAGCCAGAGCAATCAGCACCCTCCCCCTGGAGCTGAGTGAATTATCTCCACATAATCCACTTAACCTTTGCCATTGTGGGACCTGGGAAGCTGAAGGTATTTTTAAACTTGAGTCTTTTAATTGCCAGTTTATAGTGTCACTAGTCCAGCTCAGCTGGAAAGAGGATGATTGGAAAATAGTTGCATGAGGCAATAGCTTTTCACCTCGGCTAGGAGTCCTAATTATTATTAGTTTTGTGGCTTGTTGTCCTCTAAGTCTGTGTGGACAGTGATCTACAGTGAATCTACAGGTGACAGAGTTTCTTTAACACAATATTACCCCTTGTTTATATAGCTGAAATGTCAGATTTCAAATTATTTACACCACTGTTAAATCTGGGTGACATAGATATGTTTTCATTGATTGTCAGTATGCAGAAAAATCTATACCAACATAAGATGTTGTGGGAACAATTCTCTAATAGTAACAATGAGAAAACTTCTTGGCAATTTCTACTTTTAGCAATCTCCACTTGCTACAATGGTTTATTAAAGTCACACTTATGCCATTATCAGACTAAAAAGAGAGAGAGAACAAAAAACCTTTAGCTAGTGCTGGAGGATGTTTGTTGATAATTTTCCAAAGATAAGCTATGGCAAATTTAATGAGAAAGTGATTACTTCAGCAGCCACTGGTAGAGATGAGAGCACACGGCTGTGTTACGCTCTTGATTGCACTCATACTTTGCCATGCAAGAATATGGCAGTCCACTGCAGACCTATAATACTGGTAATTTTTCAGCAGTGCAGATAACAAATCAGGGTCCATCATGTTTATGCTGCAGATACTCATCCAAAAAAAACAAACTGAAACAAAAGATGGTGCATGCTCTCAGAGAACCCCTGAACCACTGCTTACCTATTCAGCCACCTTCTGGTCAATGTTCATTGGTGTACACTCAACCAAAAGAAAACCTTCCTATATGATATGTTGACATCAATACAGAAATAGAGTTATTCTGGAAAATTGATGTCAAAATAGTATCACCATTTTTCACTGCAGTCTCTTTGTTATCTCCTTTATCTCTTATTAACAATGAGGAAGTAAATAGCAGTAGTCAGAAAGCAGTGGCAAAGATGATCCAAATATTCCATTCCTACCCCTACTATTCTACGATTCAGCATTATATGACGGGAAAACCAGATTATGTTATTTTTCACTTGCAATTTTTGAAAAGAAACAGAGACTAAAAAAGGAAAAAAGGGAGGAGGGAGGAGACTGTCCAAGCCGAGATAGATTGTTTTATCCAGGCCTACTCAGGCAGAAAAAAAAGATGCTCCACTTAGCTGGATATTCCTTCTTACCTTACAGCTGAGTTTGTGGAGTTTGTGGCTCATGCAATTCCTACCAGAGAACTCAAAAAATGGAAAGAAAGGAGACATCACATAGCTGGGACTTAGCCAGATCCTCCATTTGGGTAATCCTGGGTTGAAGTTTCAGCAGATTTTTATGCCAATTTGTTCTTCCTGGCCCACATAAGATGACAAATGGTAAATGGCAAAGAAGGCCAAAATGGGGTTAAAGAAAAGAGAAAGTACTTGAGCTATTTTCCCACTTTCCCCATTATTTCTCTAGTTAAGACTTTAATGAAATGATCGGCATTAATACGACATTTGGCAATTAAAGGATAGGCAGAAAGAAGAGTTTTACTGACCTTCATGCAAAATCTAAAGCAGCAAGCAGAGCGCCTTCCTTTTTTTTCCCCCAGGACAGGCTGAAAATGTAAAACAATTTTAAAAAATAAGACTATATTTTTATTGGTATTAGGAGATCACAAAATCAATGCGAGGATTCAGACCACTTTGATCTGAATGATAATCTAAAAATTTTAGATTAGGATTTCAGAACAGAGTGCAGAGTGAGGCTTTATAAACAAATGGCTGAGTTTTTCCTGTTCTCATTTCTATTATCAACTTAATCTCCTTTCCCTCACCAATCCCCTTTCTCTGTGGTATAAAAAACTTTGGAGATAGCTTCCAGTTTATATCAGGAAGATCAGTGTGGGCTGAGATTCCTTCTCTGAAAAGATCATTTTCAGTGAGGCGATGGCATAGTGAAAATGTGGTTATTATAGACAAAAGTGAGTTATCAAGTACTTTTTAAAGTTACTAAAGAGTAATAAACCTAGAGTCTTGCCTCAGTGTGCTAGTGCCACTACAGAAAAGCTACCAACCTGAAAGAAACAGCTATTCAGTTGCAGAAGACACAGATGAACTGCTTGAAATTCTTTTGCATATTCAGAGTGAATCTAGTCTAAAGACTGGCAGATAATTTTTCTTTTTTAAAGGCATTTCACTTTAGGGAAATGTGACAACAGTTCAGTATGTGAAAAATAAAAGTCTAGTGCATTGTGTATAGATACTCCAATTTAAAAAGGAAGGGTTATTCTTTATTTATGACTCAAGTAAATTCTGATTTGGCCGAATAGTTTTTGCAAGCACCCACAGAGCCACTGCAGCAGTTGCCGCAGTGCCATGAGATGGCCTTTGTCTATGCACAGCCACTTCCTGGGGTGTTATAGGCCCAGGGGAACCTTGCCTCTGCCACGTCTTCTCTGGCCTCATGCCACAGATAGAGCCACTGACTTCTGATGGACGCAGCTCACTTCTGAATCTAGTCGTTGCCTTTGGCATTTACACCACACCACCCTAATCTGCCTAGCAGCAGCAGACGGTGAAATTCCTTTCCCAGATTTCAGAAAATACATGCTGCATTCTTTTAAACTGTTTTGTACTATTTCACAAATGATTACTTATAAAGTTTAATTAGGGGTTTACAATTCTGTTTTAAAATTTTAGAAAGAAAGAAAAACATCCTGCTGAGTGTTACAGTCTCCCGTGAGACCAAATGTACTGCTCTAAAGGCTCAGCCTTATGAATGGAGGTTTATCTTTACAGTAATGGTACGTAAAAGTTGGTGCCATTGGAATGGGTGAGAGCTTTGCCACTGCTTTCAACTTTCATCTTTCCTGAACAATTGTGAGCATGTATTACCTTCATATTTCCTTTTTTAAAAATGGGCACAGAGAGACGGAGAGAGCAATTTCTGAGCTTAACAAGTAGCTGCTAAACACAGGAGATGTTATCTAAAATAGTGTTTTATACAGCAGCGGAAAAGTTATTTTCTATTTATTCTCCTTTATCAGTTTGACTTCTCTTGAAGCTGATGAAATGGATCTTCCACTAAGTCATGATAAGGCTGTTATGATTTCGGTCATATTTTTCCTCACAGAAAAAACAAACAAACAAACACCTCCCAGTATCAGCATAATGATTGTAACTTCAGGTTAAAGATAAAGCAAAAGAGCAGAAATAAAGTTTCTCTGAAAGAGCAGAGTATCTTCCCTCTTTTCTCTAAGAGGCTGTAGCTGACTGAACTGCAGAAAGACAGCTCCTAAAATTGTACATGTGCATTATACCATGAACTAAATTGGAAGTTACATAACCATATACCCCACTGTTTTCATCTCTGTCATGTATGAGAGTGCATTACCGTCTTCCAATGCAAAAAAATTTGAATTTGGTATGATTGAAAATAGCAGATTGGTGTATCAAACTTTGCTGAACCATTCAGCCAATATGCTACATTCAGTTGTCCTCATATGAATATGAGGCATGATATTACTGCTATTAATATATAACTGTACTTTATTCAAAGGTAGTAAAAACCTTATCAGTGATGTCTGATCCCAGACTGGGGAAACAATTCACCTATTTCTTAAATGAAGCTTATAGTAAAGTCAGGTTGCCAAAGATTACATTTTGCAAGATCCCATAGAGATGAACTCAACCAGTTTTGATTAATGAACCTGTATCATGAACTGCCATCCCCTTTATATTCCCACTGCCACTACAATTATTAACAATTCATGTGATTCTTTTATGTTTGGGAATGTATGTGTGCTGTGTTTGCTCATTTAGCTAGGCACTGCGTGTCATATGCTGGATGTTTCTCTTGGGAGGGAAACTGTCAAATGAAAAAAGTTCACAGAGTAATTAAGAAATGAAGTATTTTTTTCCCGTGTCTCAATATATTCCTTTTATCATGCCTTCTTCTCAACTGAGAGGTATTGCTGTAGCAGTGGAGGTAGAAAGAAATTCTGATCGCATTTGAATGAGTGAGGGCAAATACAATTTACTCACATATTGATTTATTTTAATTTGCAGGAGTTTTTTCTTTCATATAGTTATTTACTTGGGTATATGGAATCATAGAAAAGACAAACAAAGGACATAGTGAATTGGTAATACACCAGTTGTTAGAAGGCTGGAGAACTATGTTGTAGAAAGCAAGGGCTATAAAGATGTAGAAATCATAACTGCAAATCAGCTGTAAAGGAACTCTCAAAATTACATAGCTCTTAAAAGACCTAATGTGATTCTTTGAGATGTATATATAAATACTGAGAAAAACGTGGAAGATCATAACAATAGTGATACTTATGGCATTGAGTCTATTTCTGAGGTAGAGTGATCAGTTCATGTGCGAAAATATGTTGACGTGTCAGAAAACCTCTCAGAAAAACAATTGTAAAGTGGGAACCCGCATTAACAAAGAGACTTCAATCTATTTAGCTTATCCACAGAAAGTTAAGAGATAGTTTGATCATGGTCCATAATTACCTGCAGATGAAGACATTTGATACTTATAAAACCTTTAAGCTAGTGACATAGACACAGCAAGATCTAATGACTCGAGAAAGGAAAGTGAGACATACTTAGAGTGAGAATAAAGTGCAAAATACTTAATCACTGGAACTATTTCCACATGATGGATTCCTCTTCATTTGAAGAGTTTATATCAAGCTTAAGGTCAGACAAAAGAAGCACTCTAACTCACCAAGAACTTATAGGCTTGATGCATAGATCATAAGGTGAACTTCTGCTGTCTGTTTTATCCAGGAGGCCAGACAGGGTGATTCCGGATCAATATAGGATTGATGTAGGATTAATGGCATCTTATGATCATTGCTGATAAGACTGAACTATAAGAGAATGAGTTGGTGACTGTCTATCCACATCAAGATTAATAAAGAGAGTTTGAGGATGTTTATTGGCTTGTCTGAATGATCTGTTGGGTCAGTTAGAGCCAGTATACCTTCCTTTTGAATTAGAAAACAAGGCATATGCTTATCTATTCTTAGTGCCAATGTGAAAGCCTGTTAGAAGAGCCACTGTCCATAAAGTGTACCCTATCAATTAGATCATAAAAACAAAGATCTAATTACTTACATACCTTAAAAATCTCATCTCCTAGCCGGTTCTCTTGTTTGGCCAGAGCTGCTTCAGATCCTTTGTCTGTGAAAGCCGCCTCAATATGATGAGCTTCTAATAAATGGAAGTTAAATTCATCCTGGAACGAAAGTACATATTTTTAGTGTATTTTTGTATTGATTATAGCTCAGAGCTGCATTCTATGACTAGTTATTTCTTGGGAGATGAGGGTAGTTATGTGAAACGTTATTTTGAGAAAAGTTTTTGAATTTAATTATTTATTTATTTTACCAGCCATGTATGGTAACATTTTAAAATTGTGAATGTGATTAATCTAACTAGTTTTATGTTAACAGGCTGACAGTTGGGTATACATGCAATTGGTCTGTCAGAATATAAGAATGGCCATCCTGGATCGGATCAAAGGTTCACCCAGGCCCCGCTCTATCTCTGATAGTTGTTTGTAGCAGATGTCTGGCATGTGTAGTGTGATCTGTCCTGTGGTAGATCCGTCTAAGCGTCTGACCTGGAGATTGTATCTAAACTGCTGTATTTCCTAGTCACCAGCAGATTTATCCTTAGTAAACTTGTCTAATCCTACTTGTCTTTTGGGGTCCATTTATACGCTTGAACTCTGTTACCCGCTATAGCAAGGAACTCACAATTCTATTCGGTTTTGAATAAAAAAGTATTTTCTATTGTTTGTTTTGAATACAGTATCACATTATTTCAGTGTATGCTATCTAGTCCTCTTGTTATGAGTAATATGAACAACCTTCACTTTGTTCATGATATCATTTGTAACTACCAAAAAACTTTCTAAAAGGTTAAGAAGTCCCAACCTAGTCAGTTCTTACTTGCACAGAACTGCTCTGTCTGGTCATACTGTCATACTTCCTTGAACCTTTTCTAATTCTATAGTAACTTTCTGATAAACTCTGACCAGAACAATAAGCTATATCCATGATAAGCTATATCCATGACGTAGGCACATCAGATATCTAAGCAGTTCACTGTTTTGTTTGCATTTTTTTCCCCAATAATTCATTACACTGGTTTTATGATCATGGAGAAATATTGAGTTTATGTTTTATAAAGCAACCCAAGGTAGCTCTGAGATCTCTTTCTTGAGTGGTAATAGCCTGCTTAGAGCGGATTTCTCCATATGCTTCTTTTTACCATGTTATTTTGCCCTTGTTGATGTGTATTTCAGCTACAATTTTATTGCCTAGCCAGTTATTATAAAAGTCATAGGCAATTTCTACTCATAGTTTTCAATTTGACTACCCTGGATAATTTTATATCATGTTCAAACTTTGCCATTTGACAATATGCACCTTTTTCCAGCCTGATGTTGTACTGAATAGGGAAAATAAAAGAAAAAAAGAGGAGAAAAGTCTTTGTTTTTCCTGATACAATAGAAATGTATGCATTTAAACACCTAATGTAATCTGCTACTTTTTCTCTTTTCACTTCTCACAGATTTTTGCTCTTTTTCATTCTATGGGAAAAATTAGTAACAGATTAAGAATATTTCTTTAATCATAATTCTGAGTGCCGATAATGTTATTTCTAAGGTATATGTTATCTGACTAACAAATCTTACATTTTATTGGCTGTCTCATTTTGTTCTCTTTCATATTTCACATTTATGATATGTTCAGACATACCCTTGTTTTGTTAAGTAGGAATCTGTGTGGTCTTTGATGTAAGACATAATTTATTTGACAAGGAAATACGAGATGGTATCCTGAATCTGCATTTAATTGATGGATTGAGAATTTTTAGCATTGCAACAAGATAGATTCTCACCCAACATGTCATGGAAGGAACATTTGGTTAATCTGTTCTCTTGTGAATTAAAATATATGTATTTGTATTTTGAGGAATATTTTAAAAAATTCCTTATTGAAGGTAGTGAACAGGGTTTTCGTACATGTATGACATCCAGATACTAAAAGTGATTGATGCTATCATCTGTTCATAAAGGTATTTTTGTATCTATGAAAAGTGAATGCACCATTCTGACAAGTCTATAGTAAATACCACTAACATTGCAAATAAACACTAGCTCTTGGAATTGCATTAAGGTTGGATATAAATACAACCTTTTTCTCATCAATGCTAACTTGCATTGATGTGCTTGTAATTAAGCCTTCTGCCATTTAAACATCAGATAAGCAGCTCCTTTTAAAAACTCTACTAAGTAACAACTGCAGCATTCTTCCATGTCTTTTTACATAAGAGAGTACACCAAGAACTCTAGGAGACTTCAGTAAAGTGCCTCAACTTGTCATCTTATCTGTCTTCTGCTTGTTAGTATTTCTGTTTATCGTCACAGATCCTCCAAGGATCACAAAGTTTTAGGATGCCCTCAATCTGAGACAATCGTCTTTTTATCCCTCCACCTTTTTTTTTTAAATGCCACCACAATCCCTTGCTGTTAATAGTCCTTGTGAAATTTTCATATCGAAGGTGAGAACAGATTTTGGTCACCTTTTCTGCCAAGGTTTCTACTTCTTAAGTTATGTATTAAAAAGTTATTTTATAACTGAATGGATGCTGATGAGTAACCAGGCATCTGAACAGTGCATTCTTAATATGCCTTTGCTTGATTTTTTTTTTCTCTTAGCAGAAGGAAGCATTAGGCATGGCTATTAAATGAATGCTGATATTAAGCCTAAACTCCTGCTCCCATAGATGTCAATAAAAAAATTGCCATCAACTTTAGTGGCAATAGGATTTGGCCACAGTACCAAAATATAATTGCTGGCAAAGAGCCCAAATCCTCCACCATTGAAATGAGTGGGAATTTTGCCATTCACGTCAGTGGAAAGTGGATTGAGGTCTACTGTCTTCAAGTTGATGCTCTCTCTGTTTTGAAGAAACAATAAAACTGGATTATAAAGCAGGTATACAATTTTTTTCACGTTGTTGTTAATTTGGAAAACTCCATAAAGCAACTCATAGGTGTTCCAGTATCAGTGAAGTTAAAATAGGAGATCCTAAAACATGTTTGACCCACACATATCAGGCTATGTATGTGTGTTTGTGTATATACTACTTTAGGAGTACTTTAAAATCATTTAATCTTTAAGCCGGGAAATAAATAATAAACTAATTTTATTTGTACAATTCAAATGGATGACCTCATACTTTTGCTTTGTGGATTTGATTAATTTTCTACTACTAATAACAAAACAAGGACTTTTTCATGTTTTTTGTTGTTTTACAGTTGCTTTAAAGTAAAAAATGTAGAAACTAACTAGATGCTGTGATTTGTTGTTGCGAAAATAAAATAAAATAAAATATTGCCAAGCAACTGCTTATTTTTCGTACAGTATCAAATGTAAGCAAATAGACCCTCAAAAATACAAGAAAATATGAGTGTTAAATTATCAAGGACTGCTGTTTTCAAGGCTTTAAACATGTTCTTACCTTTTGATATCCATATGTAGGGCCTGAGAAAAAAAATGGAAAAGGCTGAAAATTCAGATGTTTATCAAATTTGTTTAGAAAATTCTTCTCACTGAAGATTCAGATTTTTACACTTTACATTAGGCTGAGAAGGTATCATGGCTGCAACAGCAGCGGAATTAGGAAAGAGAGGGCATAGGAAGCAACTGCTGTTGAATTATTTCATTGATTATTGACTTCTTGATCCCTTTCTCCCCCAATTCAGCTAAAGACTCTTTCTTTTCCTTCAGGATTTGAATATACCACTAGTACTCTGTAGTTCCTTCCCTCATACTTTGTTTTTGTGTTCATCATCACTGCCTGAATTAGGTAAATTTGATTGTTGCTAAGTATCCCCCAGGACGCTCTCCTTTTTCCCTTTTATCCCCATAGTAGAATGGATGCTTTGATGACTGTTTACCTGTTATTAGGACTGGAATCAGAAGATACCTATACATTTAACCAATGGAATCATAGTGCTTTCTTAATTATATAAATTTTCTTTTTCAGACCCTATTGCAACACAATGAAATAAAACACACCTTCCTTTCTTATGCCTGTAATGCTGATAGACTGTCTCAGTAATTTGAATTTGTAGTGCATATATATAATCTATTACCTCTTTGCATGCCCTATAGTAACCCCCTCCTCTCCACCACTAAATTGTGGTCCCTTTCTTCCACTTCACCTGACCAGAATTTACTAGGACAATTTTGTGGGCTTATGGAAACAGGTCTATCACTAAATTTTACTAGTTTAGGTTTTTGGTTTTTGCCCTGAAAGTACATTTTAGGTGCTTCATAGAAGACCAAGGTTTCTCTCCAGGCTTTGCCATAATTACAGCTTCATTGAACATGAAACAACAAAAAACATAACAACAACCATGGCATTCCTCAGGGAGCACCTCGTATCAACAGCAGTCTATAATATAGAACAAATACAACCATGACAGCAGCGTTACGATAGTCCTCATATGGCCCTGCAGATATATTTCAGTGCTGCTCTGGAGGCCTGAAAGGGCAGTTCAGTCTCCGAGGCTGACAATATCAAACTTGATAGTGGATGTATAATATCTCCACATGCCCGCTAGAACAGTCTTAGAGTGTGAAATCATTTCACGTAAGGCTGCTGATTGTGCATCAAAAGGTAAGGGCTTTTGTTCTGTACTGATTTCAGCTCCAATGACCTAGAGGTGAAATGCTCTGTATTGCATTATTAATCCCCTGAGCCATCCCATTCCTACTGTGATTATGGGAGTTTTGGGGAGAGGTAGACATAATCTCTAGGTAATGTTTTTCCGCTGCTGAGAAGTTTGGATATGTTTTCTAGCTTTTCAGTTAGAAAATGGCACTATCCCATCCAATACTTAATAGCAGTTGGTGTCTCCAAATATTATCAGAAGATATACAGGCAGGCCTGCTGTGGATTAACTGTTCCCTAGTTGGTGAATGGTATCCAGGAAGCCACGGTGGAGCAGTGGAGAATCACCATCAAATCTAAACATCAAATAGTGCTTACTGAATTGCCAAATCCTAAAGTCTAAGGAAGAGGCAGATAATATTTGTTTGCTAGTGAGACAAGCAGTAATGAACTCTTAATTTCCCTTCCCTTAACAAAGGTAATTTGTGTTACAACAAGTTATCAAAACTGTGCTTGTAAAAACTTTCCGAAAAGCAAATTTTATCCATTTTCATGATGTCTTATAGAGCCTTTAGAGATAAGCCTCGTGACCTGAAAAGCCTTTGCCTGTTTTTGCCTGAGTGAGGGCTGCAAAAACAGACTCCATATTACAAAATTAAAAGAAAAATAAAGGAGAGGAAATATATAGCAATGGCCTCTTTCCATTGTAACAACCTCTATCTCATTTTTACCTTGCCTGCAAATTTCTGCAATAAAATAATAGACATTTTTCATCATTATGTCTTTATATCTTTCATAAGAGGACCACTCTGCTTGTTATCTTTATTCACTGCTGTAAAAAAAAGAAAAAAATATAATGTCCCTTACTTCATAAAACAATACCTTTTTTTAAAGCTTTCATTTTAGAGCTAGTGTTAGGCCATGATGAATTGCTGAATGGCTGATTTCCTGACACTCTTTCTTACTAACCTTTCCTGACAGCTTCTGGATTGCTCTACCTGGTAATTTGCACTATAATAATGGCTACAGTGAGATGTCTCCTAACTATTTCCTTTATTTTTAACAAGATTCTTAACACCCTCTGTAGGTGACAAAATGCAATTACAAACATGAAGTGTCCCCCAGAGGATGGTTGTTCACAGATGCCACCAGTACTTTAGTTGTGCAACTGTTAAATGAAACGAAAACAAAGAATCAGATTCTCTAAACATACAGTTCAAATAAAAATTTAATTAAAAGTTATGAAGGCATTTTATTGATTAACAATCTTAGTAATTAAATAGTGTAGCTGACATTTTTTTTTGTTGGATTTGTTCTTCCTTAGAGATCTCTAATTGTTGTATGGCTTTACATTTATTGATAACTCTGTTTGATGAATACAGATGCCACCTTTTATGGTAGTCGTTGACAAAGTAATCATATTGTGAGAAACACCAGGCTTATGTAGTAACAGCTGTTGCAGTTATACATGCTGATATCCATTGGGAAAATGTGTTTGCTGCTATCATGGGTACACAATAAATGGAAGGTGCAATAAAGCACAAGCTAACATTTTGAAAATCCTTACAACTCTAGGAACTTTATTGCAGATTACAAGCACTTTGATCTCTGTCCAGTACTTAAGTCTTAATTATCAGACTAATTGCACAGACTATGTTCATTTTCAGTGGTAATCCTTTTGTGATTAGCTTCTGTGTTCAATAACTGACTTATCCTTTAATTAAAAGGACTATTAACCTTAAGGCTGCTGCTGCGGCTTGGGATTAAACCTATACAGAGTTAATATTTAATATCATTGTAAAAGCCTTTGGTGAAAGGAGTAGAAGGAAATATAGTGATTCCCCCTTTTACTTGCTTTAAGAGATATCTTCAATATATATCAGTATAATGTATTTAACTTTGATGTACTACTAGCTTAAATCCATTAAGGACATGCAAGAATATGTATGCGTTTTCAGCTCTTTTCTCATTTACAGGCAGGACATACTCACATTGGATATTTCCCAAGTCTTCCTATACACTCATGATCAGTGGTTGATCTGCAATACAACAAAAGAAAAAGGAGAGGGAGAGAGGGAGAGAGAGAGAGAGAGAGAGAGAGGGAGAGAAAGGAGTATACATTTAAGATCCTGTTTTTTCCAACATTAAAATGTTTTTGTATTGATAGACTGGGGAATTCAATTTTTATTTATCTGGCAGTGAGATATTTATTTAGGAAAAAGGAAATACTATGTGAAATGATGTGCTACAGAGCAAAGGGTTCTATAGTTTTGCCCAGGGCCACTGCAGTCCAGCTGGTTGAAAGACTAAGAAGCAAATTCAGAGTCATCAACGCTCAAGTGTGTAGACCCTACCAAAAAGCCAGATGCTGCTATGGGAAGCTGTGTGTATCTTTTCTAGTTTGGCATCTGGGTCCTTCTATGAGCAGCCATGCCTAGTGTCTATCTGTGACTTATGGTTCTTCTGCTGTACTAATAATAAAACTATTCCTTTCCTGTTTAGTATTTTTTATATAAAACACCTCCTGTCCCCATTAAGCTAGTCAAGTACTGTCCTGTAGATTTCTTGTAAAGAAGGCTGGGTGCAAAGGCCTAAAGTCTACTCTTCTCAGTACCTTCGTTGACCCATGTGGTCATGTTGTATCCATTGCTAAATCCAGATATATTTTTTTCTTTCTTCTGATTGTGGTGAAGGAGCTTGGTCAAACTAGACTTGTTAGAGACATTCTTCTTCACTGATACTATTTTATTTTTGATACAGTTAATTTGGGGTTAAGACTTACTCAGTTATTGGTTACTTATCAATAATGAGGGCTAGTAACTCCTAAAGAGCTGTCCAAAAGCCTTCCAAATCAAAGAAGAAAAGTTATCATCTCCCACTCTTATTTAAAGCAATGACCGCACCCCCATCATTTCAATGGAGTTATTATCTGGCTTTCAAAGAAAAAAAATTATCCTTCTTTTCATATGCTCTGTTCTAACAATTAGTATAAAATAATATTGCCTTTGTACAAGAGTTTCCTGAAGTATCTTACTTTTCTTGTGTTACTTAAATGATGTATATAGTAAGGGTGACTCAACCAGACTCTATCCTGAATGGAGTGAAGATAAAAGAAGCATGATATTTGAAATCAATAGAAGTGACTTGAGGCCTGCGATAAGAGTGTCTGGCTCCAGAATTATCCCCTGGTGTTAAGTGCTGACAATGTATTAAGGCCTTTACAAGACATAAATGCAGTGAGGGAGTTCCAAAATCCCTAATACTAGCCTAGGAAGCTAGTCCATTCAGCCTGCCTGTATGGGATGTGATGGGAAGAGAAACACACCCACACTTTTCCAAAGGGAAATGAAAACCACAAACACAGTCATATTCTGTCAGAAATAGAATGAGAGGCTTAAGCACTCTGCATCAAAACGTCCATACATGCTTTTCTAAATTCTTTAACCAACAGAAAAATTGACTGAATTCAGAAAGTCAGGAGTAGACTGGGGTAGGACACATTTTCTGAAAGTCACTCTCTTTCATATGCTGGGGGATTTTGGGGTTCACTTGTATTTAACTTGAGTATTCTGAGCATTCTTGATAATTCCCTGTTTGGTGTTACCAGCTTTGTTAACATTAAGACTATTAATATTAATTGTCTTTTGCATAGTCATAACTACATAATTTTTATCTGTATGCTAAGAAAAAATAGCTGAAAACTCAAGGGAAATTGAGACTCCTAGAGCAGTTATTTAATAGTTTCCTGAGAAACAGGAACCAAGGATAGAGGAGACCTTTCCCTTTCCATTGACTGCATAGAAAGACTAGCCTGCCTAAATTAAGGCTATTGTCTCTCCAAAAAACCTTTGCTCTGTCCCTCCTTGTATATATCAATTGATTTAAGCAGTTGTATGGAGCCATTCCCAGGGATGGAGGTGCTAACCCAGGTGGAGTGCCTAGATTACTTTCGGTATCTGTAGGAAGATCCAGAAGCAAGTAGGAAAATCGTCGCCTGGCACACTACTACAAGGGCCATCACCTAGTGGAATACTGTAACTGAGACTAGTTGCAGTGTTTGAGTCGTGTTTGAGGTCAGTGTGCAGTGTACTCTGGTGTTTGTACTATAGAAGTAATATTTAAATATGATGTATCAATTTTTGCCACCTTCACTGTAAAAAATAAAAACCAAGTAATTCAGGTACGATCAAAGAATCATGGGTAAAAACGGATAAGTCCACTTCAGAGAGGCACAGTCACAGATATGAACTGCTGCCAGAGCTACCTGCTGCTGGAATTACCAAACCACAAGAGCAAAGAGATCTAATCTTAACTTCAGCTATGTGCATACAGATAAAGCACCAGGACAACTGTGGTCAGGGAAATGGACTATTCTGCCATCTTTTTTTGATGAAAAAGATGTAGAGCAACGAGTTATCCGGTACAGCTCATTCCATTTCTGTCTAACTTCATATGCATGATCCACAAGAGTGGTGGTAATATAGGTCAAAAGAATGCTACAGAAAATTCTGTCACAGCAAATTATCATGGTTCTAGTATGACTATTCCCCTTAAATTCACAATGCTTGTCGAACGACATGCTGTAATACCTACCTTGTTACTTTCCCAGGGCAAGGATTTTTTCTGTGTATATACGATTGTGCCTTTACTCCTTCCCCCAGTCTGGGACTGAGACCATAACAACTATTATATTCTTGACCATAAAAGAAAAGCCTTTTCTTACAGAAACATTTATCTGTTTCTGAATGATGAACAGCCAACATTCTCAGCAGGTATAATAAGACAACAGGAAAAAAGCATTGCAATGAGAAAAAACAAAGCCTCTTTTTTTACCTACATTCATCACAACAGTGGAGCAATACCTGCTGCAACTGACTGGCCTCAGAAATGACCAACTGCGGTCTATCATACCCAACTATTTCATAGTTGTCTGTGGCTGCTGATAATGGGCAGAAAATAACTGTGTAAACAGAAGAAAATAGCATGCAGTCTGTTTTGTGGGAGAGGAACCCAGAGGAGGTCTGTTAGGGCAGCAGACCAGGTAAGTAACATGTAACTCAAAAAATCCTTAGCATATTTTTATTCTCATCATAGCCAGAGTGTGATTACACAGGTATTCATTTCTGTGTGATCTTCCACATCTCCAACCTAACTGCAACTTGTTCAGCTGTTTTACCCACTCTACAGCACCTAGTAAATCAACATACAAGCTTATGTTTCCAAGACTCCAATTCAGTATCATACTAAGAACATGCTTAAACTTAAACATGAGTATGTTTCTACTAAATAAGCTTTGCTACAGACCTAAGAACATTACTATACAGAGTCCAGGTTAAAAGTCTCAGGAATACCAAGGTATTTCAAATGGTAGTAAAAAACAGTTTAAAACCAGCATAAAATACAGATAAAGCATGTCAATGCTTGCTGTAAGTGTAAAACTGAAGAAAGGAATTAAAATGAGTAGAGAGGTTGTTACGTGGAAGTCAGTACTAAAAAGCAACCCAGAAAATATGCATAAAGCTCGACATTTAAAATAGGAGCTATCTGTAGCACATGTGCTGGTTATCTTTTGGAGTTGGTAAATACTGGCTTTTTAATCGCTTCAACTCTTACGTTTTAATAGGCAGCAATCATATTTTCCTCTAGATGGTTCCACACTGAGAAACTCGTGGGTAAACAGTCTTTTGTCACCGACTAAATTCTGACTGCCAGTTTTAGATGACTGGAATGTGGTCTTCTCGTCACAGTAGAAGTAATAGTAACCTATCTTGTTGTTCCAGTTGCTGCCAGCCCTTTGCTAATTTGTACAGTGATAAGCACCTATTTCCATTGCTACTGCTAATCTTGTCATGCTAATCTTTTCATGATGTCATCAGTGCAAGTCTGAAGAGAAAAGGTCAGTGGCACAATGATGTACTGTATATAAAATGAGCAGTTTAAAAAAATAAAAGAAAAAAAGGTTAGGAATTTAAATATTCAAGCTCACCAAAGCATAGTAATAGCTAGCCTGACTACCTCAGAATATTTTGCAAATCCCATCATAAACAAATAACTTCTCCCCGCTGTATTTACCCACAGTGGCTCAGCGTATACTGCACAAGAGATCCTAGTCATGCCTAGAGAGACCAACAGGAGTCTGGAAAAATATGTTTAATGACAGACACTATGTATATTTACCAAATCCTTTGAGTATCCTTATTCTGCCTTTTATTTTTTCTAGTGTTTATACCATAGACATAGATAATATTTAAATATGATCTACAAATTTTTACCACCTTCACTAATATTTACCACCTTCACTGTAAAAAAAAAAACAAAAACAATATAAAAAAAACCTTTTGGGTGTCACAAATGAAATGTGAAATAAGGTCAAAAGTCAGACCAAATATTATGCTACTAAAACTTTTGAAATCAGGTTATTATGCTTATACACATAGGGAGGAGGAGGGAGGGAAGAGAGAAAAGAGAGAGAAAATGAGCTGCAATGAGAGAATCCCCTTAGGCAGACAACACTATATTACTGTTCAGCCTGCAGTACTTAGTCACTATTTGAGGAGTACTCTGTAATTCACCTGTTGCTCTGTTAGTAGTGAAAGGAAGCCTAGTGAAAATGATGGCAAGCGCTCATTTCAGCAGGTAACCAGCACAACGTGCTGCAGTTACTGCAAAACAGAATTTTTGCTGAAGTGGAAAGTAAAAGATTCAAGTGGGCAAGCTGAGGTTACAGTGTCCTTAGTTGGAGTGACAAGATCCACAGCTAGGCAGATCAGCAAACGTCATATGCAGAACACGAGAAACAATTTTGTCATTTCTTACACATTTTTCTTTAGGAATGGAGTGATCAAGAAAATTCTAATATTATCAACTATTTTCCTTATCCTTTTCTCTGACTTTACAATCCCTTTACAATTATGACCCATGTCCTTTGAG
Organism: Struthio camelus; assembly: GCF_040807025.1. NCBI lineage: Eukaryota > Metazoa > Chordata > Aves > Struthioniformes > Struthionidae > Struthio > Struthio camelus. The sequence goes on along the minus strand of NC_090947.1, from coordinate 21,307,054 downwards.
GTATCTTCAGAGCATAGCACTCTGATCCAGTTAGTCTGCAGTTCTTTGCAAACTGACAGAATTAACAGGATTTGTTATGCTTAGAATATACAGGCATGTTATCAGAATTTTAATTATGTGATATGCACTTTTTTCTGGGCTTCCATCACTATCTCTTAAAAATCTCATGAAGAGGTAAGGAGAATAAGGGATTTCACTGGCCTCCATTAAATATTAAATTCACTGATTCGTTGCTATATTTTTTAGAAGATTCTTTTGATAAAGTTAGGAAGTGAAGGAGCGACAAACACAGTATCATTCTACATCAGAACTGAGGGATAACCAGCAGTATGTTGTGGGTAGGAACAGATATTTGCTATCACAGCTAATGGTGGCATAGTAAGGTAGCAACTGATTCTGAGGACTGTATTGTATCGCTTACCTTCTTTATCGGTGATCTTTGAACAGAGGTGAGCACTCAGGTGGTAAAATGCACAGATGCTAAACTACTTAGCTTAATGAAGACTGGAAAAGGCTGTGAGGTTGAGAAGAACTTAACTAAATCAAGTAAGAGTGATATAAAACAGCAGTTGAAATTCAGCATTGACTGAAGTAAAGTAATGCATATAGAAAAGAGTACCATAAGTTTCTCATAGTTTAACTCCAATCACTTAAAAAAAAGAGCTTGGGCATTGTCAGTGTGAAAGCACTACTGACAAGCTGACTTAGAGTGATAAAAGCAAAGGGACTTCTTCTGCATGGGCTTTTTATCATGCATTCTTTTGGAAATCTAGGTTTTGATATCTCTTACAAGCAGGGTATTAGAAAAAGGAGATGAATGGTTCCATACAGCAGCACCGTCCCTATATGCTTAGAGCTAAATATAGACAGTTTTTTATCATCATTTGTTTTGCACCTCTATAATTTATTATTTTCTTTTTAAAGTGTGGGGAAGTCATGTGATTTTTATGAAGACTACAACACCAGTCTATTTGTATTCTATTTTTAGAGACATTGTATTGATTAGAAGAGAATCGTCCAACCTGAGATATCAACTGGCATTGGCCCTAACCCATGTGGTTAATATCACTGATTTGTCATGCTGAGTGATGTGAAAAGAGAAACGATTGGTTGCTGATTATTGAACATCTCAACGCAGGGCACATTTGGCATGTCAGATGAGAGGTTATTCTAATGAGCTAGACTTGCTGCCAATTACTTAAAAGCCAGTGCAAGCTATTTTCTACATCTTCAAGATGTTTAACTAAATTCCAGCTCAGTAACAGATTGCGAATAAGATAGTTAGACTGCAGAATCTATGCATATATAGTACTTTAATGTTATTTCACAGGCACCTGCCTGCTAATGGAACCCTTCATTCTGTGATGATGACTAATTAACGTATAGCACAGCAGTCATTTAAGAAACGTTACATTCTTTGTATTGTCTGACAGACTTGTATAATTGGAATATCCCCTTGAACTTTTGATTTATTTATTGGATTTAGGAATGAAAGTTATATCAGTCTTGAAAACTGTTAAAAGAAAGAATTCTGGAATGACCTCTGTGATTTTGTGTGCCCTATTATAATGACACTTCACTTCAGGTAAAGCTCTAGGCATTAGAGGAAGTATAACAACCAGTAAGGTATAAATATTGTATCTCTGATTGTACATCAGTACTAAGCATATTGATGATAAATATTTGTGGTTCAGTATCAGCCAAAACTTTCATTTTTTCTTTTTCCTGGATGTGAAATTAAATTCCTCTTTCTCCAGTAGCGTCAACAGTACCCGTATTCAGATCTTCTGTGATCCTGTTTTAAGACAGGAAAAATATTCTGGCTAGTCCCATTCAGTTATTAACCTTTGTTTAGAATGTACACAAGCATGTCTGATTTTGTGATGAAAACATTTGGTCCAAAAGACCAGGATTAACACCATTACCCTCAAATATTTTCAGTCACTACTTATTAGGAATTATTTTAACTGAAAAGTAATGACTAACTAGAAAATTTATATTTCAAATGCCTCTTCATAAGCCTCTTAGAAGTGTATAAATTAATCCAGGCTTTCCAGAGGCCTAGTCTGCTCAAGTGAACATTGGATTCTTAGTGATAACAACCTATATTATGTACACAGATCATGACTAGAGAAAGCATTTTTCAGTTTCCTGTGTATTTTGTTAGGTCAAAATAGGAGCTTATGTTAATTGTCATGGCACATAGTAATTTAAAAAAAAGCAAAATGACATGATGATGTGCCTCTGACAGAGAAGATAAGTGAGAAAATAATAACTTTATATCGATGTGGGAGGACACATACATCTTATAATAATAGGGCTATGGGATTTGTTTAAAAACAGATATTTAGAATAAAGTTTTGACTATTGGTTAAAACCTTATTGGTTTTAATGCTTTTATATTACAGAATCAGGATACTTGTCTTAGAAAGTCTAGAAAGTTCCTTTCTCCATAATTTTACTATGCTATCTAGAAAGAAAGTCATAACACACAAAAAAAGTCTTCATTTAATTTATTTGAGATATTTTCATCTGAAATTCTTTCTATGATGGCTAAATTTTTTTCACTTAAAAGAGTCTTTATGAAATCTGACAGTAAATTGAATATTATTGTTGAGTAAACGTGAGTTTTTTTGGGCCTTACAGATCTAAATAGGCTCTATGACTGTGAAATAGAGCGTGCTCAGTATTGTTTCTCTTGTGGGCACATGCGCAAAAAAGCATGCTATGTGGTAGCCTGCGCACAAAATATATCCTGAATGCTTCCCTCCTTTGATGAAAGCAAATATGTAGTTTACAACAGAAAATCTGTTTTAGTCAACCCTCAGTGCAAATGCAAGATATTCTTATGTGCACTAACACCATAATTTGGAGGTGTTGAAATTAATCTTTTTCTTCTACTTTTCTTTAGATACATAGGACACGAAAGGCTCTTTAAAAAACAGGTTTTGTAATCATTTGTTTTGGGTTCTGCAGTTGAAGCACCTTTATATTTTTCCTGATGAAATATTTGCTGCCTCCAATCACCTGGGGAACATTACCTTGATGAAGCCACTGAAATATGTTCCATCAATCCCAAAGGGCTTTCCTAGCCTACTTTTCACCCTCTTCTTGCCAATTAAGCTGCCACATTATGTATGATAGTGAGGGTCACTTGTTTTTTCCAAGTGTTATTCTGAATTGGTGAAGATGACAGAAGCATACTGGTGTAGTGAATAATTAGAGTGGATCTTAAAGTCCCAAACCCCCATCTCACACTGCCACATGCTAACTATTTTTAACCTCAGCTCTTTTCTTCTGGCAAGCTATATGCATTTTGCCAGGAAAAACTACTGTGGTATTCTGCACTGGGTGTCTATACTTTATATTAAATAGCTACCAGATAAAATAAGCAGAGAGATGATATTAAAAAATATAAAACATTTGAAGAGGGTAATTATGCAATACAGGACTTACTTCCACAGAGTAAAACACAACATTGCTCTAGAACCAAATAGCATTAATTTTACTGTATTTAGCAAATATCTATAGGCAGTCCTTCAGGTTTTGAATTTGCATACATCAGTTTATGAGCACGGTAGACTAATCTACTGCCTAAGACATTTAACAAAAGGGTTTAACAAATGGGAAATTATTGATGCTAGGTGAAGGTTTTAATGAAAGAGCAGAGATGCCTCAGCTTGGCTATTTTTCTTCAATAGCTATTAAAAATTTAAGTCTTACTGCAGTGATTGCTAGATACAAAGGAGCAAACATGACAATAATGAAAGGCTGCATAGTGACTTTTCTCCCTCCTTCCCTTCCTCTTTTAAGTTGGGACAATGAGGTACCTTGTGACCAAATTCCTTAATTTAGCTCTCATTTGGTAGCGTGTACAAGAACTGGAAGATTTGCAAAGCAGATGGAATTTATAAAAATAAGTAAGTTTAGTCTTCAGGAAGTACTCAGGTCCTAGTTATCTTCTATTATATAGTAGTAAGACAACTGTGTAACTTCCCTTAACTTCATCCTGCTCTTTGTTATGCTCTCTTCCTTCATCTCAACTCAAGGAAAGCTAGTTTGGAGCTGTCAACTGTCCTTGGGTTGCACAGATGTTGGCATAATAGACTCCGTATACTGAGAGGGATGCCAGACTTTTCTCTCAAATATAAATAAATATCAGTAATTAAACAGAGTTGTACCTCTGAAGCAGGTGTAGACTGTAATTTATGAACCAAGAGAGAGGCTCCATGCGCTAAGACAGAGGACTACAAGTTGCACCTGTAATATGCCTTGGGTCACCTTGCTCTTCCAGCTACAAGAAAATACCTTCTTCTCAGCTCCACTGGAAATAGTGCTATTTCTTACTTGCCAAAGGGGCTGGAAAGAGGAGAACAGATACTCCATTTCAGAAAAATGTGGAGAGAGTCTGGGCAGCTGACAACAGAATTGCAACTTAGACCATAGGCTACACCTGTTTCAAGCTACTGAGGGTACACTGACTCACCCAGCGCCCAAATACTGGTAAAAAGGTAAAAAGATCCTCTCAGCCTTAAAGGTATAACTTATAAAATATAATTCTTATATTTTAGATGGTTTACCTTTCCCCTAGAACATGTAAATTTTTTGGCATAGCATCCTTCCAATAAGAACATTTCAGTATTGGTCTCCATGTGGCAGTTTGCCTTCTCTACCTAGGACTTCAACTGACAATTCTGGTTACCTTTTTCTCCTCCTCTTACTTCACACACTTCGAGAAAGTAAGGGCAGCAACAATACAAAAGCTCAGTGCAGACAAAAAATCCCAAAAAACCTGCATCAATGTTCATACATAGGTTCTTTAAGATATTCTGAAATAGCATAGTAAGGGGAGTAGCAAGCAGGTAACTTGGATATAATGTTTATTTTAGAGTTAGTAATAAATCACTGTGAGATAATAATGGGAGCATATGTCTCCAACAGCTTTTCAGAAAAGGTGTTCTTTTCTAAACGTAAACTAGTGGACCAAAGAGATAGTGAAGATTTATTTCCTCTTTCCTGGCAGAAATAGATTTCTTTCCGTAGCATATTAATGATGATACATTAAAAATGTTTACAAAATACCATCACTTGAAATTACAAAATGAATGTAATTAAATTGCCTACAAGCCCTTAGGGCTGTGAACACCAGCTTATGCATTAGTGAGACAGATTGCAAGCTAGAATTCTAGTTGTTTCTCTCATGCTAGGGAGAAATGGAAGTAGTATTGCAATAGAGAACTGTACCACCGCACAAATGCAATGGCAGAGAGGAAAATTCTCGGTGATAGTTAGGACCAACTGGAAATCCTGCCAACATGAACAGTACTGCCAATTTATATCTCTGACCAAGGTTATCCAGGAGAGCATTTACTATAATGCATTTTCTAAACAGTCTTTCTAGTCATTGCTATGTTTAGTCTGAAAATGGCCTCGTGTAAAAAAAAAAATCTAGGGACATCTAAAAGGGATTTTTGCCTGAAGAAGAAAACTTCCTAAATTCATGTTCTTTTGGCAAACAGTTACCCTGTGCATAGAACAGAGCTCTTCTAACTAGGCTATGTGACCAAACTAAAGCATATCTGCATTTGTAGGCTCTGAAGGTTACTGTTGCCACTACCTAAGCCTCCCCTTGGTGCTTATAATCACCAGTGTCCAACTGGGCTTCTCTACTCCCTTTACTAGTTCTACTAGTTTACTGCTGCTCTTTATTCTTTTGAGTGACAGGTTTCCTCATTCAAAGTGACTTCTCACTGTGCTAGAATATAAGGCATCCTTCATCCAGTGCCTGTTAGACATTATAGCTAGCTGGCTAGGGGTATAAATCATGGAAACAGCAAACTCCTCCAGAAGAGTGGAATGTTAAAAGTAAGTCAGCAGAAGAGATGGGAAAGAGGATGGAGGTCTTGAGAAAGGAAGGATGTAACTCTTAGTACCTTATTAACAAGACAGCTCCATCACCTGCAAGCCCAAATCCTCCCTTTCTAGCTTTTTGAGGGAGATTTTGCTCATCCTTATTAAAACCTGCTTGTTAGTCCTAGCAGAGCAGTTTAGCTGGTGAAAGTGAGGGCACAGACCTCCAGTGGCCCTATTTTGAACGTCCAACATTTCCAGACCTGCCTGGACCCAGATAGCATAAGCCCCTTGCATTCTGTAGATGATGTTGAGTAGTAAGGGAAGATTGTCCCTTCTACTTCATGACAGCTAGACAGTCTAAACATTTTACTGTTGCAGTCTCTCTCAGGTCTAGAAACCTGACCTAAAGCAAACATCTCTCATGTTGAATTTGAATATCTGAATTCTAGGCTCTGTCCAGACTTTCATGAGCTAAAAACCTATGGAAACCAGGAGGGAGGAGGGGGAAACATAGGTTTTAGATGATATATACTTATTCCTGCACACATTGGAGGAAGAATCTAATTGGCAGCACCAACGATTTTCTTTTGAGTCTCTTACAGTATTTACTCTTTTGATCAGAGAAACATCTACCTCAAACAGTCCATATTCTGCTTATTTTGTTCAATAGCATTACTTCTATTGTTTTTCTTTCAGTTCTCACTTGAACCTCTATTACTGGTTGCTGTCAAAGACAGTTTACTGGATTTGACAGTCATTCATCTGGAAGTACCTGTATTCTTATTTTTTTTCTAGCTCCCATTTAGAGGGTTTTGGGGAATATCATTACAGAGAAAAGCTGTGAAACATTATTTCAGTCTATCCTAAAGCAAAGGAAAAAACAATTACTTTGCTATATTTATTCTTACAAACATGCCGTATGCTGAAGTATCTCTGCAGAACTGCACAGTAGACAAAGTTTAGAAAATATTTAATCCACTACAAAATCTGAATTCAGTTTTATGTAGGACTGTTAAAAAGGATGGTCTCACAGTTAAGACAATTGCATATGACATATTTCATCTCATTTCTATGGTTGTCCCAGCAATAGTCCAAGCGTTAAGTGATCATTGAAATAAAAGTTTTCCACAAGTAAACAAAAATTACTGTTCTTCAAATTTCAATTTTTCCAGTTTGGGAGCTGTGCAGATTTCAAATGTGTTAGATATACATTCAGTTGACATCAAAGAGATCTATAAAAAGAAAGGCAGGATGTGCCGGGAGCAGGTAGCCCAAGTTTAAATTTGAGATTTTTGCTGTGTTTCTTGTGTTCTTCTCAGTAAGTCACTTTGGTACTTTCTTTGTCCTCTTGTGTATGAATTGGGGAAAATAACGCTTATGAACCTGTGCTTCGGAGGTATCTTGCAATTTAAATACTTGTTGTTCAAACAGTGCTTTAAACACAAGAAGTCTAAGTCTTTCCAAAGTTTTCCTTAGGGAATAGTGCTACACATTTCCTGAGGAAGAATGAAGTTTCTGAAGTAGCCAGAATTAACTGAGACTTAGTCTCCCTTTTTTAGCCTTCCTTTCTGCGTTTACTGCATAAAGACAATTTTGAACCTGAATACGAAACCCCTATGGCAATGATTCCTTCACTGAAAAGTTGTCTCAGTTCTTGGGAACCATCTGTCCAGTGTAATTGGGGTTCTGTGCAAAATTATGTAAGCTAATGTAATGAAAAATCCTATTACCTGGTAGGTGCTCAGAAAGGGTCAAATTTGTAATAAGACAACGTTAGCGGTAATAAGTTGTAACCCTATAAAATCCCTATGGCAATGATTCCTTATTCAGTTCAGGAGGTAAACATCCAGCAGTATAGCATGGATTCAAATAGTGAATGGCAAGAATAAAAAACATAATGAACAGTTGTCTTGGTTCATGGAAACTATCCACCCAGTGAAATTGGGGTTCTGTGTAAAAATTACTTAAGAAAATGTAATGTAATAAAAATATTCTATTAGCTGCTATATGCCAGAGAAGGGTCAAATTTACAGTATATTGTCAACTTCCAATTTCATACAATAGCTTCAAGTATATAAAAATAGCTAAGTACTGCTGGCAAAGTTAACACTATTAATACGAAAGATATCGATATAACCACAGAAGTTCATCAGCTGTAATAGTACAACTTTCTACATCCAGTGCTCATGAGGCAGGAAATGTCTTCCCTTCCTATGTCATCGTGTGTACCTGAAAAAGGGTTGCAGGTACCCTTTCTTCCCTCAAGCTTCAGGGACTTTGCTGCTAGATTGCATTCTTCCTGGGAACGTTTTACCTACAGTCACCAGTGAAATGGGGATCTAGGGAGCCTAGGCTCTTGGTGTTTTACATCATACTTTATCCGAGCTCAGATTTTTAACCTAGGTCTCTCTGAATACTCAATTACTTTCCAAACGTGGACTGTCAGTGCCTTCACCAGGTACTACCTAATGCTAGTGTACCCAGACTAAACTGTCAGTTACTCACAGAAGCAACAGAAGAATCTCAAACAAAGGAAGGGGATGTATGCGACAAACTAGATAGCAACCCTCCCTTGGCTAATAAAACAATGGGAGACACTAATGGATGCTTTCTATTGTATTCTAATTAAACACCCCACCTAAAAAATTCCACCTTCTTGAATCTTAGTTTTTTACCCACGTAACCAGATGGGGTTTTTATAAGTTTGTGACAACTGCCGAGATACAGAAGATGAGCAACAGATCCTACATCCACATGGGTAGCATAATTAAAGAACCATATCCAAAAGAAAACGTAGGCTCCTATTTTCCCATTTAAAGTTATATTTATTGTTGTAAGGCATAATATCCAAACAGAATTATTGAGCTTTACATAAACAACTGTGTATTAAGTCAGTTTTGTAGTTTATCTATTAGGTACGCTACTACAGAAAGCCAGAGACAAGCACTGAGTATTTTACCAGACAGTGTCTGCCGCCAACTCAGTGGATTTGAAACTCTCTCAAAGAAACTACATTATGTAGTGTCTTACCTTACACTGCTGTTCTTGGATTTACAAGAAGTCCCTTCAGCACATATCAGAATGTTGGTCTACCTTAGTGGTAAAGTCCAGAACACAGTTGCTTTTGGCTATTTATCACCACTTTCCTGAAACATTTTTACACTTAATTAAGGGCTACCTCAAAACTGGAGCTCTCCTTTTCGCTGAGTGTAGCCAGCTGCAGTTCTGAGAGCAAGTCCCAAAGGATTCTTTTCAATTAACAAGGATACTGGAGACTTGCCACAACACTCCAAAAGGGATGGCTTTTGTTTAGTAACAAATGCATCAGCCTACAGCTAATGAAAAGAGAGTTAGATTAATTGTAGTATTTAAGAAATTTCTCACATAAATATTGAAACTACACAGGGAAAGTCACTTTACTCCTTTATCATTTCAGTGCTCTCCTTTAGTCATTGTTTAAAATCCAACTTACTTTTTTGTACCTTTATAGACTGCAGGAATGCTACGTGCTGTTAATAATGGCACTACATTTATTTTCTGTGCTACAGCAATCGCACTTTTGCCTTAGATGTTCTCTTAAAAGACATATTAGGATGAATACATTTCTGTTATTTATACAACTAGCCTCAGCTTGACTACAGAAAATTAAAAATGGATAGGAAAGAATATTAGATTACCAGAAGAAATTATAAAAAAAAAAAGCAACCCCTTACCAGTCTTATTCAATAGTAATGAGTGCAGTTCAACTTAGAATAACCTTATCATGGTGGTTAGATATCTTCCTGGAAAATACTTAATCTCTGCATGCTAACAAGGGAACCTAACTTAATCTCAAGTGAGTACCTTACCTACTAATCCACTGGTTTAAAAAAGGGAGGAGCTCTTCCTCCATTCTATGAGTTTAGAATGAAAAACATGGCTACTCAGAAGTATGAGTATAATCAAAAACAACCCACAAAGTGTTTCAGGTTAGCTGGAAGAGCTATTTTAAAAATAAAATCATTTACAAAAATAAAAAAGTATCCTATCCTGAAGGAGTGGCGTGAAGTAAACTAATGGCATGTCTATATCAGGCTTTGGAGAATCTATACAGAGAATCTCTGTAAACAGGCATGTGTATTTTCTTAACCTTTAGATATATATATTTTGGTCAGAGCTGTATCCTTTTTTATTTTGTGTTCCAGTGCTCCTTTGAGGAGCCGTGTGCCGTACTGGCTTGAAGTGGTACATCTGTTCCTTCATTATGCTCTGTTCAGGTTTTTAAATACCTGGAGCAAACCCCAGATTCCAGATTTACCTGCTATTTCAATATAGCTGAACTATCTCTTCTCTACTTGGCAGCCAGTGTTATTGCACAGACTGTACAGTTGAAGACCATAAATTTTTCTTTGTGCCCAATAAATGTGCTCTTTCAATAGGTTAATGCTTGTATCCTGCAATTATTTCAAACAGGTGGGTACTCTGACATTTGCCATTAGCCAGTCCACAACACACAAATGTATTGATCAAGTCGAAGATGCACTTCTGACTTGTGCTAATCAATGTATTAGTCCTCCAAGGGTTTTTGCAGGGTAATAAGCAGGAAATGTATATACCACTGCTAAATTTCTGTCTCTTCAGGGAGCAACTGAATGCACTTATAGAAGAGCTGATGTACTGATTCACAGTACAGTGAAATGACATTGCCAAATAAAATTTTAATCTTAAGTACATAGGTAAAGTTCTGAGGAAGACTGATGGGTAAACTTGCAAAGTTTGCAGGATTATAGCACTTAATAGTAGCCATGGAGCTACTGTGCAATCATACGTTTTCTTGTAAGTTCTCCAAAATTAACTAGAGCTAGACCTACTTTTGGACCCCCCAAGGCAGCCAAATGATGCACAGGATGTGTTTTTGATGAGAAATTAGTAGTTTCTGTTTGCACTGAGCTAGTGCCAAACGTATTCCTCAGTATGCTCTTGGACATTTTGCTTCTGAAGGTGATATTCTGAAACTGCTGCATATCAGTGGCTGATCTTTAATTCACCATACCTCACTTATCAGCTGTGGAGTTGTAGCTCTACAATAACAGTGACAAGCAATAGTAATGCATTTTCTGTTATGCTGGTTACAAAAAAGAACAAGTCTGTTCTCCACATGCAGTTGTTGAAGTAAAGCTTGCTGAAGTCTGACACTGTGAATGTGGTGGAGCCTTTGAATTTAGAGTTAAGGTCGGAGACCTCTTTTTAACATGAGATCTGTTGAGCCTCTCTCCACTGGATCTTTCATTAAGTATTCAGAGAATAATACATCTAATCTCTAGTTAGTGCTGTCATTTGCCACTTTCAGTAAAGTTTTGTGTTCTCTTTGATAAGGTGGCAGATAAAGTGGCAGATAGAGGGCTTTAATAAGTTGCAGCTAGGATTTTGGGTCAGTGCAAATCAGTGTTGACCGCACAGAGGTCATGAAGAGTGGCTATGTTATCTAAAGTTTACAGTAGCAAAAATAATGTAGGAAAAAGCCCACTGAAAACATCAACTTCTGTGTACAGAGAACTGATTTAACTGAAATAGATGACAAAGAATATATGTTATTATCAATCCCTAACTTCAGTTTCTACTCTATTCCCACAGTTATATTCCCCTCATAATGATGGGATGGGGGCTCAATAACTCTCTCTTTCCTCTGGGTCTCAAAGTGTATATACCAAATCTAAGTGCTTGACCCTTCTGTATCTCTAGTTGAAGATACTTGAACAGACATTTTCATGAAGTTTTTTGATACTCAAAACTCTTATACAGGCTTTATGTAAATATATAGCTAAACGCTATCACCATTTGACCCATTTCTTGGTGCCCTACTCTATTCAGGGGGCAAAACTCCTTCTGAGAGGCACAAATGGAATCAAGGAACTCTTAATCTCAAAATTCAACATGTAGTCCACTGGCACAGCGTGGGTCATATATTTTAATAGGCAGTGTACATAGACATAAGTGCACTACTGCAAGCAGCTAATGGATTTATTCTTTTAATGGAGGAAGTCTGGGCTCTAATCTGAAGGCACTGAGTTCAAACCTTACTGATGATCCAACATAAATTGTTGTTTTATTAAGTAAAGACTTAAATATGATTGATATAATTTAAGCTATTTAATCTTCCATTGTAGAATGATTAAGATTCATCCATCTGTTCTATAATCAAAGATGTTAATAAAGTTATGAAGCTAATAGTATAACAAGTGTTTTTACTAATCCCAAATTGTTGGGATAGTTCTCATCTGGGAGCAGTGAGGAACTCAGCAGGAGGAACAGTCCATCTCTATTAGGAGTGATTAGTATAACTTTAAGCTATAATTACTTGGATACATTCACACAGGAGACTGCTACCCAGCCATTAAGCATCCTTAAGAGGATGATCTTTTGTACCAAAAGGTCCAGCAGTTTTTCTGACAATTGAGAAGTTTATCTCCACCAAGTGCCTAAAGGGTGACTTATGCATAGGCAGTGTCTTAGATGGACTTCAACTCCTTTTTTTTAAGTGGCTAACGTTTAAAGGGATACCTAGCAATTAAATGAAATGACAGTTTAACAAAGATGAAGGCACCTTGTGCTCAGAAGAGCATCAGCATACTCTTTCAAAATGGAAAGGCAACCTACTGTCACCAAGACTGGTAGTCTCGGAGGATCAAGAACTTCTCTTTCTGTTTGGCATTGCCACTTTTTCAAATGACCTAGAAAGAAAGCAGTGGAAAACACATGAAATCTCAAAGGAATGTCTTCTACCCTGGAGTTTGAAAACCACAGTGCACATGAAGAACCATTCTTATGTAACTGCCAGGAACAAGTCCCTGCAGCATAGGTTTAGCAGATCTTGGGTATATTGATTAAAACAGCAAAACAGTGACACTTCATCCTTTGTAATGGCACTGAATTCTCTTTGTCCAGTGTTGGTGTACTGTCTTTCTCAAACATGCTTACAAACAGTTTGTCTAAGCATTCTTGGAAAGAGCACTGAGGTCTAAAAGTCAGGAAAGCCATATTTTCTCTGCTTTGAAGATAAGCAAGTAGGGAATCCAAAAAGTAAAACTGGTAAGAACTGCATTTGTGAAATAAAGCAGGCTGTGAGTCTGCAGAAAGTTAATTCCACAGTGCACAGATGGAAGAATTTTGACAGTCTCTTCTGGATAAAGAGTTTAGGGGTCGGTTTCAATTTTCTGAAGACAGCCCCTGAAGAGAAGGTGTCACTGCAGTGTAGCCATGCTTTGTTAAATGAAGAAATGCTGGACAGGGCTTTGAACCCACTTCTCTGATATCACGAATAATCATGTCATTGTAACTGATGAATACACACGTTAAAATCATGCATATTCCCCACGCTCTGCTTCCCTTTGATAGAAAGTTATTTAAAATTCAGCTTTTTGATGGGTTGCATGGATCTTCTTCTAATTTCCCATTTAAATTTCAGATTAGCCTGAAACGATCTTTTCTTATCTAGCATCAACCTTTAAATAGAATGGCTCTTCTTTCTCTCTCTTTTCATTTCCTTGCTACATGCAAAGCCAATATCATATATCCTTCTCAGCTTTATTGTTACTGTGCTAAATAAGCCTTGTACACCCAGAGCATGTCTATGTGCTGAAATACCATAAGGTGCAGAGACCTAGAGGTAGCTGAAACTGTTTACAACTGTGCCAAATCTATTGCACTCGTGACTCAGTGTTGTGTGTGCTGGCTGATTAAAGGATAGCTTTCACTTCCATTGATGCCTCTGATAAAATTCCCGATTATAGGTAGAACTAAAAGCAAGATTAAAAAGAATTCTATTAGATTTCAAGCTTTTTATTTCTTCTAAGTTCTGCCTGTACAAGTTTTAGCTTTTCTCAGGACTATACGCTACTTTTTCTGGATTAGTTACTGGAACTTCTATCTACCACCAGTTATTTAAGTTTTCTCCTGCTTCTCTGACTTTATTTTATTCTTGCAAACCTTCACAAAAAGCAGCCAGCAAAATTCCAGCCAGCTCTGCTTCATTTTCTGTAATGACATTTACCTGTGTTTCCATGTCAGGAGCTATTCTGTGAGTAACCTGGGACTTTAAAAGGAGCTAAATAATTCCTTGAATGCAAAACCAGGAACTATAACAAAGTCCTTACATTTTGGAGAATGTACTTTTTGGACATGCTTACTCACTGGGAGAACAGAATGATTCCACCAGCTTATTATATCAGACAGCACTGACCCCTGAGTGAAGCCCATCACTGTATACATTCACAGGGAGAAATCTTTCAGTCTTCTTCAAGCACACAACAAAGTTTTTTAATCCTTAAGGGTCATGCATAAAAGGACAAGTTGTAAGGTTTTTATCCTGTGGCCATGGGAGAAATAAGAGTTTCTGCCTATTTTGTGTAACAATATTTCCAGCTCAGGGAATGGTTTCCCCCGTCTCCGTTATCTGGGGAGACTTTTTATACAGCACTTTAGTGATTGCATGGAATTTTTGGTTTTAATTTCAGAAAATATACCTTTCTAGTCATCATGGCAGAGAATAGTCAGAAGATGACGATTACATACTCATCTGAAAAAATAAAATGGAAGGAGTAGAAAAAAAATTTAAATCAAATTTGATTGCTCAAGGTAGAACTGTGGAAATAAGGAATAAAGATGACAATAAAGATAAGAACTGACCAATATAAATATCAAATACAGAATCACCTAGAAACTTCTCCAATATCTTTCCAAGCTTGCTGACCTCTGACAGCTTAAAGAAACTGTTCACATCCTCAGAGTCCTTGTTCCATTTCAATTTTTTATTCATTTTGCCTGAGAAAGGATTGAACAGAAACTGACTTAGGACCATAGTTAGTTTTGATATCTTATTTACTCAATAGTGAGTTACTTTCAAAGATAAAATATCTATTTCAGCTCTCCTCTGAAGAGTAGGCTTTCATTTTTTTCCTACTTACCTCCCTCTCTTGTTGCAAGCTCCATCCATTACTGCTACAACGAAGGTTTATCTCATGAGTAAAGAATGAACAGTCATGTCTTTACCTAGGAAGAGAAATAAATGGGAAATTTTTTTTTGTCCTTTTCCGCTAACTGTGGAGTCAGCAGTACCTTGCTTCACTCTGTCACAAATTAAATACATTTAGAATTCTATAGTTATATTTTTTACATTTTAAGTCACTTATTCTACTAGCAATTTTCTATATTTGAAAAAAACATCTCTAAGTTGCAAAGTTCCTGGTATAACTGTTAAAATGAATGGAAATTAATTAGGCCTCTCTATCTGTAAACAGGTGAAACCAGGTAATTGTAATTCAAGCAACATGTCAGCCTCTTTCTCCTGCTCCACAATAAGTAGCCACTGGGTCTCTTGCAGTATTGTGCAAGAGCTGAGACCTGCATACACATGAAAGAAACAAACATGCATGGATTGAAATGGACACAGTACGAAGAGTAACACGACATACATTTTAGATTAAATAAAGATACCTCTGTGGTGCCGCATTATCTCTACTGCTTTGTTTGACTGCTATAGAGAGAGAAACACTGTTTAAGAGGAAAAAGGCACTAATTCCAGAAAGCTACCAAGCCTTCCTTGTTCTTCTTGGCAAGCCAGTGACAAAGTGCTGTGTCTATGTCAAGAATAGATCATAAATTTAGTCATATCATAAATAGTTAGATTTTGTTGTTTTAGCAAAACTAAAATTTGTATCAGGATACTGTAAACATGTTAGGTACAGTCAAATTCAATCACTGTATGTCCTATTAGAAATAACTTGTTATAGGAATGTATCCCACGTACTATATCCCTGGAGCCAAAATTGTCTTAATATTTATCTATTTACCTGAATATAAAAAAATGAAATTTCAAGCGTTCCCTGGATCTCTGTGCACTGAGTTATGGTCTGGATGAGAGCCTTAATCCTGAAGAAGACAAGTAGTCTGGTCACTACTCTGCTTAGTCAGAGTGAGATTGTAGCCTTTTGTTCTATCCCTCCTCTAGAAAATAAAAATAAATGGAGTGGTTTATTTTGCAAAGGTCTTGATTCCTTAGTGCTTTCAGCATAATCCCCAGTGGTAAGTGCTGCAGAGCTCCCTGCCCTGACATTCCCTAAGTTGTTAGATCTTTTAGCTCTACAGGTTTGGGCTGAGCTAGAGCGGTTAATCGTCATAGTCCCTTTCAGGCAAGTGATTCGGTGTGTGGCTCAGTTTGTGATTCAGCCAAGGTGACAACTTAAAATAGGCTGTAAGAAGCCAATTGGTCAGCCTTGGTACCTATATGTTAAGAAACCTCTGAGAGTTTTGGCATCCTAAATACCAAAGCATGCTCTAAACAGTGATCAAGAATATTCAGGTTCGTCAGGTAGTTAGTAGTAGATATTGGTAGTATGAAACCTATTTTCATTTCATCAGGCAGAAACAGAAAGACTTCCTGTTGCAGTGCATTGCATTAAGAGAAATAAAAATAATTTGTTTATAATCACAGCTTCATGAATATATGTCAGAGCCCTTCTGAACAGAAAAACTGCTAATCATCTCACATTATAAAAATAAAATATTGAACCAAATCACTGACCACTTGGCAGCGTTCTCACTTTGTTTCCAAAAAGAGATTAACTGGATTCAAGGTGGGCTCACAGACAGACTGTTCTAAATTGGACCAGAAATCATCAGCCACCTACAGACTGAATTTGACCCCATTATATTAAACAAAGAGCCCTGAGAAATAATTGAGCTGGGAGCTGCACAGCAGCCTAAACCCCTGCTGGCTGACAGTGTCCAGCAGAGAACAAATGAACCCGCTACTAATGCTAGTCAACAGCTTCTTCAGAGGATTGAACTTATCAACCTCTAAAGAAAAAACAATATTCTGCCTTGTTCTTATGCAGCCAACATAATGTAGAAGACTAGCCAAATTCTCAGCTAGTGCAGATTGTTAAAGATCTTCTGAAATCAAAAGATCAGTGACAATTTAGATCGAGATCTTACCAACTTCTTGCAAATGTGAACAGGTGAAAAGAGCAACAAACAAGTTCCAATATTATTCAACATGTAGGATTCTGCTTATAGATGTAGACTTTAGAGATGGCACAATTCTTTGGCAGTCCCTAAAAGCACAGACGCATGATTATCTTACATTATCATGCGCACAAGTTGATTGAGCAGGGGTGCTCCTTCCCAGGCAAATATGTTGTCTCTAATATGTCAATAGCTCATCAGAAAACACTGTCACATAGGCTTTAAATTCAGTCCTTCTTCAGTGACGGCAGCTGCCTGAGGTATGGAGGCAGGATCAATTTTGTTTTACTTTTGCGTTGTTAACATAGCGGAACATCATGTACCTCCTGCTCTAGAATAAATTGTGTAGATCCGTTGCTATTTGTTTTGCAGGCATAAAGAGGAGTGCTGTGAATCTACCAACATAAAAGTGTTGATGACTTCTAGCAGTAGTCACTGCTGTCATCTATGGCTGGTGATATTCATGCTGAAAGCTAACGGAATAAAAACAAGCTTCCAACCTAAATTAGTTGGGATAAAAAGCCTAGCTGCTATGTAGTGAAAAGAGAATTAAAGAAACCATTCCCCACTTAAATCTTTGACATACAGTGATTTCATTCTGAAGGCAGTGTCTTCCAAATACCTTTCCATTCTTTTGCAAAAGTCAAAAACAGAGGTAATTAAACCAGAATATTAAGGTGCTGCTCCATGCAAGGCCTGATCATGCCACTCCTGTGGCACTCAGATATCTGCCACCTCTGGGAGCAGGACAGAATACAGAGCCTATGCAGCAGTGCTTTCTGCTGAGCTGTTGACACAAGAAAGAGCAAAGCTGTCCTTTCAGTCAAATGTGTGATGCTCTGTACACTGAAGGTGAGAAGGTATTCCTTTTCAACCTGGCAGAATTTCAGACTTCAGTCTTTCCACCATAGGGACTTGAAATATAGGTTTGCCTTGACAGGATTTACATTTGGGATGTGGGTGGGCAGCACAGAAATCTTAGGTTGTCTGAATAAAGGACTTCTATGTGCTGGAAGAATCAGATCCTCTTCCATTTTGCTAGAAACCCTTTTTGTATTTAGAATGTAACGGTGAAAATTTTTACCTAAACAAATTGATTAGTTCAGCCCTTTTCTTATTCTTTCAAATGCCCTTTTGAGTATAGGAACTTGCAGTTTAGTTCTGAGTTGCAGCACAGTCTGATGCAGAGACAGTACATCATCTACAATGTACATGTACAGTACACCGATAATTCTGGTACCACATAGCAGGTCAGTCTGATTAGGACTCTTTTGCCATACATTGTGTTTTGTCTTTTTTCTGCAACTGATCAGGGAATCTCAGAATTAATTAAATCTCTTGATGCACTTGGACAGCTTGTGGAATAAGTGGTAAGATATTAGAGACACTGAACTTGTTCATTTGATTTCATCTCTGTAACCTGAGCTCCAATTTAATGCTGTATCTTCTACCCTCTTGAAGATTAATTACTGCACCAGTTAGCAAGTCATCTCACCTTCTTTCATATGTGAAGAGTGTAAGTCATTAGAAATGTAAGTCAGGTATTATTCTAGCTTTGTATATGACCAGTGAAAATTCAGTTAAAGATTTAATAGTTAAATATATGTAGCACTACAATACTTTTCTTAAAACCATCTATGGAGGCAAGTCAAGCATGGTCATGTTACAGTTGGAAGAATATGACTGACATTTAAATTCTGCTTTCAATTGCCTCAGTATAGACACAGATACCCCACTCCTAATATTAATGGAGTTTTCTGCATTTACAGTTGTGTTTGGGAAACAGATGCTAATTCTTTGGATTTTTTTTTGATATGTTATAGCAATATAGAAATGAGAGCCTTATTGTTGGCAGAGGCATTGCAGAACTTATTCTGTAATTATAGCATGCAAGTCCTTCCTACTGGTTTTGCAGTGGTCTGATGACACAGTGAAGGAAGCATGAGTAGCTCAGAGAAACTGCACAATTATATCACGGCATTCTGACTGCAAATACTGCTGCTCTGGATCTTGCATATGTTTAAGTAAGAAAAGGTACACAGAGAACTTAATCAGACTCTGTGTTATGATAACTCTGTAACAAAGAGGCTCTGGTGCAAGGCTACTAGTTGGCAGCAGATGTGTGCTTAGGCTAGAAATAGAATGCTGGCAGAGAAAGCAAGTACAACAGCTTGAAAACATAACAAGGCAGAGACACTGGAAAGCAAAGCACTGTAGACACACTCTTCAACCTAAGAATGATATGTTCAGTTTGTGCACACGAGAGTAACTTTTTTGAAAAGTTAGTCACCAGAATAATATTAATTTACCAGATGTTGAGCCAAGCATATTTTCCTGTGAAAATCAAATCTTTTAAATCTCATACATTTTCAGAAGTCCATAAGAGGTGCAAATGTACCCTTAAATACACTCAGGTTTAAGACAATCTTGATTAATATATTTAAGTCCAGCAAACCCAAACACTAGCCGCACAGAGAAAGGTTCATGTGATGTTATGGACTAGCCCAGGCAAACCTAAATCTGCATCATAACTTCCTCATAGTCATTTCTTTGCTCCTACAGAGTAGAGCTGGCTTTGTAGACAACAACTACTTGCAATCTTGACACTTACCGCAACTATATTCTATTAAAAAATACTTCCTTTTATGTAACATAAAGCCAAACCTGCCCAAAGGAAACACTTGCCCATCCCTATGATTACTATAGTTCTTAGCATGACTATTAATATTATAACTCCTTCTGGTGGTGCCCACAAACCTTGTTCTCCTGCATAATGGCATCAACGTTCCTATTTGTAGTACCTAAAATATGGTACTTATGCAGTCTTTTCATAATACTGGCATCAGTGATTCTTTCCTTGAATCCATTGTCCCAGGAAGGCCAAAGGTGGCTTCTGGATTTGTCCACTTTGGGTTAATGTTTTTTTACAATACTAGTTTCAGAATCCAGTCTCTGTATTGTTTCGTTTCTCCATACAGCTCTTAAAGGACTACTTACAGCACCATCAAGAAGAAGTAGCAGTTGCCTCCAGGAATACTCTGAAGACTAGTATTTGCTTTCTCAAGTTTCTCTTAGGTTCCTTCAGATACACATCCTAGAAAGGCATCCAAGCACAAGCATTGCTGCCTGCTTTAGTAGGACACCAGGTTGCCTGTTACAGTCAACATGCAAAAAGTCTTGCATTAATTCAGATGACCATCCCTTATCTTGACATCTGAAAATAGCACCTTCTGGCAGCTTCCTCTTTGGTATTTTCTTTCCTTTAAGGATGATATATAGTAGCAATTTTGTTTTACCTGCCAGGACCACCAGCAAAGTGGCAATCCTGTTTTTTCACTGACAGCATTTTTGATAAGTGATTTGGGGCTTTTTAATTGCATGGTAATATTATGTCTGAAAAACCAATGCATGTCTGAAGAAAAAAAGGATATTTGATTTGTGCTGCCTCTGTGAGTTAATAAACATTTGTGAGTTTTACATATTGCTGAAATGCTACTATTTTTTGATATAGTTAAAACAGTCTTTATCCTAGTCCTGTTTTACATCTAACATGCCAACCAATGCTGGTTTTGACAATCAGCTCAGCAGGACCTGTGGCTGTGAAGGAATTTTCAGGTGATGAGTACCTGAAAGAAGTCCCTTCTAAGCATAACAGGAATCTTTAGTTAGAAATTTATTAATCAGAACAGCCCACTCCGAATTCCACTATCAACCAAATCATATCTTTTCTTTCTGTTAAACTTACGGAATGAGATTGTTATGAATCTACTAAGTTTTTTTATACCTATATGTCACATATATATACCTATATTTCCAAAGCGTCTTCAAAAGGCTGAAGTCAGGAATCTACTAATTGAAGTATTCAATAGCAATGGTAATCTAGACGTTTTAGAGAATAGAGAGGAAATTATGTGATCTTCGGCATTACATGTAATGTTACAGAAGTATCTTACTATAGGAAACCAGGAGTAAGCAAGCAGTAGAAAGCATTTTTTTTTCTGTCCTCAGCTTTGAAGCAGACAGAGGTTCAGAGCAGCTGCTCTGGCTGGTTATGGTTGTCATCTTTAACAGGAGGAGCAGGAGAGCTGTAGCTCTCAGAACTTTCCCTCCCTGGGGTAAATGGTAGAGGCTAATTAGGCAGCATATCTAGTTAACAGCTATACTAGAGTAGCTGAGGAAGAGTCTTGTCATTCCTTACCATCTTAATAATGCATCTTCTTATTTTATCTTTTCTAACATCACTCCATTATTGTAAATCTATGCTTTGAAATGAAACAATTCCTTTATCATAAATCTCTTCTAGTGACAAAATTGACCAAATATTTTATCTTCCTAGTGCAGACATCCTTAAAACTGGAGTGCAAGGCTTCTCCCACAATTCTCATGCATTCATTTCAAAACTGGGGTGCAAGGCTTCTCACACAATCCTCATGTATTCATTTCAAAGAACTCACAAAGGTGAGCAGGATAACAGTGCTTTTCCCTTGAATTCTATAGCCCAGTTTAAGTGCTGGAAACACAGGGATTTGTGTGGAAGACAGTGACCGGCATGGGTTATGAAAACTTTGTAGTGTAAACGAAGTAGCAGGGAAAGCGTCCCACACCTGAGCATCACTGGATTTTGTAGCTTTTAATCCTGTGCCATATGATGGTCCTTCAGCTGCCCTACTTTTTAGAGGTACATATTTTGTACTATTATACAAAATGTAACACTAAACAAATGCAGTAGACTAGTGAAATTGTATTGTGCTGTGTTGAGCTTTGTGAACAAACAGCCATGCTGGGAGCACCTGAAGCAGGTTATGAGCCCATGGTGCATAGCAGTAGATAAGTTAATTGCAAATAGCTGCCCTTCCTGTGCAACTGTGGTTTCCAGGAATGTGTGTCTAGTAATGTGTGATGGGAGAGCAGCTACAGCCGCCTGTGGAACAGAAGCAGAGATGACTCGGGGCAGATCCCACAGACATGCCCTTACAGTGCTAAAACACCTCCTAGTTGCTCTGAGATCTGCACAAGTACACAACAGGTTACCACTGGTGACAACCCACTGCACATTCATTTCTCCTGTCTTCTGATTATACTCTTTCCCGCTGCAAGTGCAAGGTAGCTCTAGGTATCTTTCCCCTTAGTGAAAGAAGAGGAGTAAAGACCTTCCTCAATGGAAGAGCGCCAACAAAAACACAGGCAGCTGACAGCCTTACTTACCCCATGTCACTAGTTAATCCATTTATCCTGTTGCTGAAGTAGAAGCAGTTTTAGCTTTTAAGATATGCTGAAAAAGTTACCACAAAGTGTTACAGACAACTTTTTCCTTGAAGATAGGTCTAAAAGGAGCTTTCGATTTTAAATCCCTAAAGGATAGAAAATTATCTTTCTGAATTTAAATGTAATGGTAAGTGCTGGTCTGCAGAGACTGCTAAGTTAAAGCTTTTGATGGAAAAAGCTTTCATTTCCCATCATCCCATGTAGTCATGCCATATTTTGTCATTCTGGTCTGCACTGTCCTCTTGAGATGGGATAGAGAAAATGATTTAATTCTTCCCTTAAAGAGCCCTCCCTCCCTGAACTACATCCTTGCCCCTCCCCAACCTAACAGCTCCTTTTCTTTTTGGTTTGGTGAAAGGTTAACTAATGATAGATTTTCCTCCCCGCGCTAAAAGGATTGATACGCTTTCATCCAAGGGTCTTATCTGGTCTTTCTCATAATGATATAAGCATTAGTAGACGGAAATATCAGTTACAGGGGCTGAAATATAAACCTATATTTAATCACCATACTCAGTTGTCCGTATTTCTTTGTCCATGGCCTCTTCGTTCAGACCTTTATTTCCCAGGGATTTTTCATAGATCAACTCTTTTAGAGTGTTCTACCAGAATCCGTTCTTATAATGTCATTCAGGTCACTTGCATCTGTGACCAAAAAGGCACTACTTATAGTCTTATTTCTTTGGACTACCTCAACATTTTGCTTTAGAAAGACAGACCGTATGATTTCCCAGCTATCCTTCTGCCAGTCCTCTTAGACTGTGACTCCAGGAAACCATGTGATTAACCTGGCCCAGACTATGGCTGATATTCATTCTCTTACAGGCTTTAGAGCACAAAATAAAGAGCTTTGTGCAGAATATTGAGTATTTAGATAAGCTAACTCACGCTTTATGTTTACATTTTTGCTGGTGTGATACTAAGAAAAAATCCCAGCACAAATGTTATGAGTGTGTCATCCTCACCCGCCAAAATCCTTATGGGAGGACTGTGAAAATACACTATTTGATAGTGCTGTTTTGGTGCATTTCCCTCAAACTCTTTAAATTTATCAAAGTAATAAAGGCATTATAATTTATTTCATCGTGGCAAAAATAAAGATAAATATATACAATAGAGCAATTGAAGGGAAGTTAGTGGGAACGTATTTGCTAGCAAAAATAATATTGATAAATACATTTTGTCTTCCTGTCTTTTCATCCCAGTACAGAATTGTAAAAACCTGAATTTTGCAAAGAATGAAAATTCTGGCTCCCCACTGGTACTTTAAATGAGCGCTCAGATTCACCTTCCTACTAGCGAAGTACCTTCTAATTTCTTTGTTTAAATTTATCATGTTGTGTCACTTACAAGCTGATAAAATCAGAAGGTACTATCGTTAGGAACGAGCACGCTTGCCTTTTCGGGAAATTCGTATCTTGATACGGATCCAAACTTTGCACGCAAGGCACACAGTTAGTGGATGTGAGCAGGATGAAGCTGTGCCATGATGATAAACGTCAAATTAGATTTTCCTGGAAAATTGTAGTAGCTGACTCCAGCTCATTTGGAGAGGTGAAGTTCTCCAGTACAGACAAAAGCCAACACGAGTCATCCAACCCTACTAAATCTGAGTAAAGCCAATGTCTTTGCTGGGGTCCCAGCCCTGGAAATGAGGTCATTGGAAAAGCAGATTTTACTAACAGTGTTACACCCCTGCCAGTATCCATGTCTGACATAAAGGTAAGATTCTAGCCAAACCTTCTAGTATGATAAAAACAGAGGCTAGCGAAGAAATACAGAGGGGACACTGCAAAAGCTAAGAATAGCTGATGACATCAGGTGGGTGAGAACCGCTTCCCAGCCCCAAAAGACACATGAGGTAGTATTCTGAAATGCTGGAATCCAGCTACAGAATGCACCCTCTAAATTACTGGTCCGTTCAGTCCTGAGGTCCTTTGTCAGGCAATAAGCCCATTTACCCTGAATGTTTCAGACTCCAATTGATCTGCACACAGGAAAGTTCTTGCCAGTTGCAGTGAACATTTTGCCATGTAGTCTGCAGTAACACTCGTAAGAGTATTAGTCTTTCAAGCAGTAAGGGCTTGAGGACTCCACCTTACAATAGCAATACTGTATACATATGCTATATATGTTGAGGTGGTTGTGGTTGAAAATCATTTCTATTTTAATAAGAGAATGACTACACAATTTGGCACAATGGGAGTTTTGCCTGAAGTTGGAGTGACGAAGGGTGTGCAGAGTGTCTAGTATGCTTAGCCACAGTGGCAAATCTCAGAGGAATTAAACCACTCAGCACAGTTAACAGGTACAGTTGTGAAAGCTCTTGGGTGCGTTTTTCCTACAAGCAAATATCAACATTTCTCTCCCCCCCTCCACTTAAGCAATGCAGTGCATGGTTGTTTTTATTATGGTTCTGTCACTTCACCCAGTCCAGTTTTATTTCAATAATAAAAATATAGAAATATAATTAGCATCTTTGTTTTAAGGCACTGAGTTTTTAAATTACCATGTGACAACTATTATGGCAGTGAAATCGTTAAAATCATGTAAATGCTTAAACCATGTAGGCCTGGGAGATTATAGTTTCATTAGAGAAAAGGCTATAAAGTTAGACCTAGGTAATTACCTTTCCCATTAATGCTAGAAAATTCTTTGCTCCACTGAGAAGTGATTGTGGTGCATCATGCCTTCTGTGCTTTTACATTCAAACTGCAGGAGCCTTTATTTCATCAGCACAAACTGCAAGGAAACAGCGGCAGCCTTCCAGGTGTACTTTGCAAATTGGGGTTTAAATGTGGAACACATCAAATTAAAATTCAATATTAATTATTTTGTCTTGCTAGGAGCCTGAGTAGTTTAAAGCAGCAAGGGTAATTGTCTAACTCATTGTATGTGTCTACAGCGAACTTAATCATTATGTCAGCTTCCTAATAAAAGGTTATTATAGAAACAAAGATCCCAATTTTACATATGGTAGGCAAGGGAGAATTCGAAGAGCTAGTCTCCAAGGTAGACTTGAGGTTCTTGACAAATGATGCCCATGCTGTGATCAGATACTTAACAAGAAATCTCGTTATTAACTAGGCCTGTACAGATAATTAGCACTTGAGCTTCAAATTTTAAATCTGGCTTGAGATGTATAATTTATCAAAAGCCCTAGCTTGCTGTCAAAGTCCTATAATAAGGCAGTATTATTGATGAATTGAGATTAAGAGCAGATTGAAGAGAAAATTAGGCCACTGGTTAGTCTGAAAGGTCTGATTTCAATATTTACAGTACTAATTTGGTATTATTTTGGTAAATGGATGTAGTCCCCAAGTGCTGCACTGTATAAAAGAATAAACTGAACATCATTATTCTAACAAAAAAAGTATTGTTTACTGCATGCCAAATTTTGCAGCACCAGCAGTCTGGTTAATAAGCTTCTTTACGGGATAAGTGTACTTGTTTTTATTGCATTTATTTATTATAACACATAGAGAACGCTAGGATTTTAGGCACAGTTAGAAAATGTAGCTTCTTTACATTAAAAATTATATTACTTTAGACTAATTACTATGGAGTATGCCAATTCCTAATTTAGCTCAGTTTCGTTTATATCTCTGAATTGTCTTTCAAGCATTCTTTACACTGGAATGCAGATAAGTACCATTTTATATATTCAAGCTACATAAAAAGAGCAATCTTTTTTTAATGATTGCCAGTAGCACTTCATTGCAAGTGGTTCCAAGAAAAAAAATGAAAGAGTTACTGTATGCACTCTATCTACAGTGTACTGCAGCTGCAAGGGTGTTAGATACACATTCCTGACCCTTAGTACGCTAAATCTTTTTGATAGACACAATAAAACGTCATTTAGGGCAATATCTGATTTCTAGAATTATATTAGGTAAAATGCAAGGTTGAGATAAATTCTATTTGTATTTTTTCAGAGTTTAATTCTCAGCCCAGGCATACAAATCATCTCAAAAAGGCAGTGAATGGCACTATGTTTTACCATGTATCATGTCAAGTACATAACAAATGCAACTGTGTATCATTGTATATATCTTATATATCACATCAATATCCTCCAGCAAAATAATAATGTCAGTTGCTGCCTGTTTCCAGGAAACTTTGCCTTGAAAATCCCTTGTAACATGTTATTGGCAGCAGCTCCTTTCCTCTCAGTTTCCAGCTGTCCAATGGGGTATGCCAAGTCACAGCAGGACCTGAGGAGTGTTTGTATTCAACTGTGGCACTGAGCTTTATGGAGATTTTCCTTGTATATTGTGCACTTGCAGACAAGCGGGATTTCCAGGACCCAGCAGGGGCTCCCCAGTGTTTATGCTGAGGTGGTTAGCTAGTTGGCAAATTGCTTTGGGCCAGAAACGTGTGACAGAGTAAAATGTATTGCATTAGCTTTTCTATCAATAACATCTTAACGCTGACTTATAACACAATTGCTTTCATGCTGATCCTGTCTCCTAATTTTAATTTTAGGATTGATTGAATTTTACAGTCCAGTGTCTTTGGAGATACTGGAAATTTCTTGTAAATAATATGCTATTTCTTGTAAATAATATGCTATTAAAAATATAAGCAACAAAATATAAGCAACATCAGCTGCTCTAATAAGCCATTGACTAATACATATTTGCACTAATTTGGAAGGCATATAATCTTTTAAATATATACATTGTAATAATTTTAAGAAGACTTTTTTTTTAATATATATATAATTTATTCTTGTGCACATAGTGGAGTGGAATTTTGCAGGACCATTTGAGTCTTGCAGGATTTTTAATAGATCTGTAAGAGATCCAAAAAAGGAGGTCCTGCAATTCTCAGCAGACAGAAATGCTAATTTATACTTTTGTGGTGACTTTCATTCAGTGACTTCCAAGTGTTATTCACATACTGTGGACAGATGCTGATCTTGTTTAAATTCTGAATTTACTTCTGCTGTGCAGTAGTACAATTTGAAATCAGGAGATGCTTCTAGTTGAATTAAGACTTAGCTCAGTGTAAGGTAAATTTGAGGAGCTTTAGGGTCATCTAAGATAAAAGTGATCAATAGGCTACAGTTTTTAACTTCTTTTATTTAGAAAAAAAACATAGGGTTTATCAAAGTCTTTAAATAACATTTTCAAGTGTACTGAACGCTAACAAATATTTACCTAATTCAGAATTTTGACAGAAAATGAATATTAGAAATATATATTAAATAGAACTGTGGGACACACAGAAAGGCTCTGTCAATTTAGGACACTTTGGAATTCATTAGATAAACAGTGCTTTCTAATAAGCTTAGCTATCCAATAGCCTGATTTTGAACTGCTTTCACATGAGGCATTCCCACAGCTTGTAAGGGGAACCAAACACACAAAAGATCTGCAGAACGCACTTTTCTACATTTGAATAGCAAATATATTAATAATAAAACACTTACCATGGACTGAGGTAGGAAATAAAGCGGCCAGTGATCACTATGCAAAAGAAAAGAATAGAAATACTTATTAAATAATGCTGGGCATCTTACACAGCTTATTAAAAAGGAATGTGCGTGGTGCTCAGGTGGTTTGTACAGTCATTTCCACATTCCACTTTTAACTGATTTGGTAGTGCTGGTGCAAATGACCACATATGGGCTGAACAAATTGTGTCACAGAACAGAATCAGGCTTGATGATTCATATTCATACAATTACTACTAGTGACTATTCAATGTGGCACAGGATAAAACAGGGTTTTACCAGGATAAATTATTTCAGCCATTCAAGATCCATTTCAATGCAGTCAGCTCTAGATATTATTGTAAATTGTACACTGTCAACAAGCAGATTTATAAAATTCCAGGAGGTGCTTGCCTGTGCTTAGACAGGGTTAGGAGAACGGCGAAGCCGTGCCTCTGCTCAGAATGTTCCCCCAGCAGTTGAAAACATATCAACTTTGCTTTTCTAGTTTGGAAGTGACATACAAGAGCAGGAGCTGTAATACTATGTTACAGGAATTATAGACGTACACTTTAAAAAAAAAAAATTAAGAGAAACTTAATCACAGAATCGTTTAGGTTGGAAGGGACCTCTGGCGATCATCTAGTCCAACCTCCCTGCTCAAGCATGTTTCCAATGTTTTCGATGGTTTATTTTGGCGTGGCTTACATTTAAGGGTATGCGTTCACTTTGATAAGGACGGTTATTTTTTCAGCTTGTGAGAGTATAATCAGGAATTGTGCGTGCTGGGAGACCGCTTACACTGAAGTTTTGGACCACCTCCTCCTCCGGATCTCTTGAACCCGACGGCAAAAACGCGGCTGGCTGCGGCCAGCCCCAGCCCCAGCCCCTGCCGCCCGCCCCACGGGCAGCGGCGAGCTCCGCGGCGGGCGTCGGTCGGCCCCCGGGCCCCCTTTGCCCTTTCGCCGCGCCGGGGCCGGCCGCTGCCCGCAGCCGCGGAGAGCACCGGGCCCCCGCCGGGCCGCGGCTCCCCGCCGCCGCCGCCCTTGCGGCGAGCCGCCGACAGGGGTCTCCAGCGCACCGCGCAACTGCCCGGCGCGGCGCGGGGCTTGGGCGCGGGGCTTGGGCGCGGGGCTTGGGCGCGGGGCTTGGGCGCGGGGCTTGGGCGCGGGGCAGCCGCGCACCGCCGGCCCCGCGGCGCGGGGAGGGTCCGGCAGCCCCCGCCGCAAAACCAGCTTTTAACTTCGTGCGGGCCGCGCCTGGCGGCTGGTGAAGGGGAGCTGCGATTTCGTTTGTATCAGCCGCTAATTTTCTCCTCTTTTAGAGAACAGTGTTGTTTTGAGAGTGGGGTTTTGTTCTTTCTTTTCTTCTTTTTTTTTTTTTTTCCTTTTTCTGAGAAAGGAAATAGAACAGCCACTTGGGGAGGAGGGATATCTTCGGTCTGAGACAGGATGGAGACCCAAACTTCAATGAAATAACAGATTCCTGATACAGAATGTGATAAAATATTGCATGGCTTTCACTTAGTATGTCAAAGCCTTTCTGTTTCAGGCTGGATTAACAAGATATTTCCAATAGACCTAATACTCACTGGTGCTTTGCTATCCGGGCAATGGAAGAAAGCAGAAAAACTCACTTTGTTATACGTAATATTAAATCATAGTGTCATTCTGTTACATGAACTAAGCACTTGCAATTAACGAGTTAATTTTTAAAGCATATGGGTACTTTGATTTCTTTCTCTCTCTCTCTCTCTCTTTTTTTTTTTTTTAATTTAGATGATTCAAAAAGACAACTGTCCTGAAAGCTTAGGGCATTTTGCAACTGGAATATAGCTCTA
This sequence comes from Struthio camelus, assembly GCF_040807025.1. Classification (NCBI taxonomy): domain Eukaryota; kingdom Metazoa; phylum Chordata; class Aves; order Struthioniformes; family Struthionidae; genus Struthio; species Struthio camelus. Next base: position 21,277,658 of record NC_090947.1, on the reverse strand, counting down.
TAGTCTGTGACAATGTACAGTGGTTGATGAGTTAGTTCTAGAGGCTTCTGAATTTTAATGATGTTGGAGATGATATTGTGTGTCCTTCAGCTTGTTAGAGTGACACTAGCACTCCATAAATCATAATACCTGTGTATTGTAAAATCAATACAAAAGTGCTATCTCAGCGCTAAACCTTAATAAGTTTTTCAGTGCTCTAACAGCTTAAACTTTGCTGTAATGCCATTGGACCTGTAGGTTAGGATCAGAGCATGCTTAATTTGTTTTGTAATAGAGACTTTTCTTTAATGAAGGACCGATTAGTAAAGCTTTGGTTGCCACTCTGGTGATCAGTTGGCAGAACAGCCTCTGCAATTAAAGTCGTGTATCTCTGTCCTGAAGCAAAAAAGCAGGCTTAAACAGTCAATAAATGTTAATCCAGTCAGAACCTGTGTTGTCCTTTGAAGGCTGCCCATAAGGGGTTTTTCAAATCACATTTTTTCATCTTGTTTTAAATATGGAGGTCCCCATAGAGCTGGTACGTAGTGTACAAGGCCTCCCACTGCTCTGTAATAAGATCTGGCATACTAACAACATTCTGTACAGATCTGTCCTCTTCAGATTTGTTTGTCCCTCCCTTTCTCTGCATATCTGTCTGTGTATTTGCCGGTTATGGAAAGAAAAGCAGTCATCATGTTTTAAGCTTCATACATAAGAAAGTAAAAAGATTGTACTTTAAAGCTTTACAGAAAGCATGTTACTACAGATGCATAGGATTTTTATCATCTATAAATACCTCCCCAAAACTTTTGCCATTATTATTTGTTTCTTTGTGGGGTGATTCCCAGGGGAGGAAGTTTACATTTCTACATGAACTGCAAAGCAGCTATGGGAAGTATGGAGCTGCCAAACAACTGTCCTTGAAGCAAGCAAAAAGAAAATTTGAACCTTATCTAGATTGTTGTTGTTCTCTCTAGGATAAGCTTCTCATGAAACATTGCCAGATATTCATCTAATTCTGTTTTTCATTCTTGTCTACTTTTTTTCCTATGAATAGGATAAAAAAAAAAAAGCAAGTTGATAACTAAAAGCAGAGTGAGGGTTAGCAGAAAGTTAGCTGATAGAGTTAGGAGGAAGACATGGGTGAAAGAAAGAGGCGATTCCTAATCCTTAAATGCTTTTTATTTGATGAAATGCAGCCTTTCCTATGAACTTCATTTCCATCTGTTTTCCAGACTATTTTCTATCTACCCCTTTAGCTGCATGCATAGCTGTACATAAAGTGCATTTAATTTAGCTTAATCATAACTGTCATCCCCTTTATGTTGCTTGGTATAATTTAGCTTTTGTTCATCATCGGGAGACTGAGGGCTTCAGATAAAAAGATGAAGAGCCTTGTATGAATCGTTGGATTGGAAATGAAAATACCTGGCTAGAGATAGGTAGGGAAAAGATGGATATCAGTCTCTTTTTACAAAGGGCTGAATTCATCAATTGCACAACACTGACTTCCCTGGAGTTACCCTGTTCCATGCCAGCTGTGACCTGGGAGGGTCCAGAGGGCACGAACTGCCGAAGGGAGCTTGTAATGACCCTCTGGGCAATGCAGCTGTTACGGCACAATCACGCAAAATTTCAGCAAAGGCAGACAAGAGTGCTAATACCTATGATGTAGCATTTTCTGCTATTTCCTGTTGGCTGTCAGAGTAGCACAAATTACTAAGCTGGCTTTATTTTAACACATGCCAAGAAAGCAATGGATAAGTAAAACACTATAGGTATAATTATTAACTGCATTTATACCGCTTATAGATAGGAAAGCATATATTTTCTCTATACTTGCTGGTTTGAAATGTTTAAGTTCTAGTGAAGAATATTATTAGGTTTTAAATACCAATTATACATTTTTAAAACTTCCACTCACTCTTCCACGTTATTTCAAGCCCTCTGCTGTTCTGAGACCACTCACAGACAGTGGTAAAAGAGATGGTGAAAGGCTGTAACTATCCAGTGTTAGTCCAGTTGGTTCAGGTTCAGTCTGAGGCACATATTTAATAATGGTTTGAAGCTGAGATACAAGAAATAACGTGTTTTATCCTATCCCTTTTTATGTCTCCTTTCCTTTATACCAGATCCCATCTTCAATTTTGATCATTTAATTCACACTAATTTATGGTACACTTACTTGCTCTGACTTACCTCATATGTCACTTCTGATTTCAGCCCAACATATGTATTTCCTCCTGCAGCCTGCATTATGTAGGTAAAATCCATCTTGATTTTTGCCCTCCTCTTTTGCCTTGCTGTGATTGCAACAAAGTCACTAGCAGCAGTCTTTAAGTTCCTGTTCAGTAGGGTTGCGTACAACCTTGTAGAAATCACAGAGCATGTTCTTGCAGAAATACAGAAATCAAAACCACAGTCTTTGATTCCTTGAAAACTTGAGCAGGGCCTGGGAAGGGGCAAAAGAGTCAGACAATGTCCTTCAGATAAAATAGCACAAATGAAAGGATTCCAAGTGAAAAAAAGATATCTTCAAAGATTTGGAAGAGCTTGTTCAGCGCATGAAGCTATAGAGGCCATACAGCCATAGAAAATGACAGCACAGCATTATGGATCTCAAATAGTGCCAGCAACTCACAAAAATCATTCATATATTATATTCCTGAATTATAGTACATTAATTCTTGCATTTTTAAATCTTTGTCAAGTTTTTACGTTTGTTTCACTTTCTAACTCCTGCCACAAAGATTAGTAAAGAGTCAGGCTATGTATACCTGACTGCATGTAGTTTAGTCAGCACATCCAAAGATTTATAAATACAGGACTTTATCCCATAGACCACTGAATACAACTGAAAGCAAATCAAAGGGAGCAAACACCTTTTCAAACAAAAAGGTACCTGAAGCATTTGCCATCACGGAAGACTTGTCAAAGCATAAACAAATACATACAGCCCTCAAAGCGGGAGAAAGCCACTGTCACATGTGCCCCAATAAGAAAGTGAGCATGAGGAGGGGTGGAAACTAGCCATGGCCAGGGCTCTGAACCTTTCCGTAAAATCCCTCTGGGTGTTTGCTATTGTATATGCCCACCTAGTTCTGCAGCATATTTAAGCATGAGCTAAACTCGTAAGAAATTGAAGTTAGAATAAGCAGAACTGACATTAGTTTCTTAATGTATATCAGTAAAACCACACAACTAGCTGTGTGGAGTCAATGGGAAAGCAGCAGGACTAGGGAGTGATACATACCCTCTCAGTTCAACAAATTAAGTTTATATGTTTTAAAAGATGTCTAATTACTGGACCAGCATTTTCTCCTGGAGGACAGGATTTGTTTGCCCTTGCCAACATTGTCAACATTTTACGTAAAGGAGAGTTGTCCAGATAAGCAGGGACGGAGGTGGAGAGTAAGGTTTGGAAGGGAAAGGAAGGGAGACAATAGGCACGAGATTTTGTTTGCTTTCCACTAGGTGTTAGCCCTTGATGAACATCTGTGTGACAGCTTGTATGTGACAATTATTGCGAATATAAAAACAGCCAAAAAATTTAACAGGTCCTCAAGGTCACAAATAGAATTAACTTTTTGCCTAAGTAGGCATACGCACATCTCCTACGCTTCCTTCGCAATCTTTTGGACTTGTACACTGTTAGGTGCGTATCACATCAGCTATTCAGAGAGGGTGCAGCCTCACCAGCTGAAAAGGGTAAGAAGAAATTTGGAAGAACCCTACAGTGAGCCACCACAGTCTGGGCAGCCTCTATAATTGAGAGAGACTTGGAGAGTCTCCCAGAAACGCAGGAGCCTTTGCCTGTTGTTTCAGTGGATTCCCAGGGTCAGCCTTGGGTGGCTGCAGGAGGTGAAACTTTAAGTAGGCTATAGCCTTATAAAATATCAGCAGACACGTAGTTGAAAGCCTAATGATCAGTTTACCTTAGCTTAATTGGGTTTATACGTTCAAGGATATCCTGGCAGGGAAAGAGGCTAGCTACTGTTTTAAAAATTAAAGCTGGAACAAAAGTCTGTTGATCTGACGGCCTGAAACTATCTCTATATTGAAAGTCAGCTTTCTTAGCTGACTCCCCGTACCCAAAGAGATAGGCTGAGCACAGAGTTCTCACTTGTTCACTAGCCATCAGCTTTCTTTTTTAGGTGATGACAAAGCAGTGTGCTCAAGAAGCTGGTGAACTGGCTCAGTGCTGCTTACTCACTCCCTTTCCTTCCCTCTCAAACCTCATCCACCCCTTGCAAATTGAGTATATGATGAATAGATTTTTGAATTGGTTTATAATTGGTTATTCTACTATATAATATTAATTTTCATCTTCAACTGTTCATTGATTGAAGAATACTGGATGTGGATTGTTAGTTTTCTTCATGACACTTACACTGAAGAATTATTTGGAGAATATTTTAGTGTTTATTGATGGCATTTTTCCCTTTCCTATATATTTTTAGAGTATTTTCCTTATTTGCTGCCTTGGAAGAAGCAATGCTAGACTTCTGTAGCTTAGATTTTAGACCTGTCTCTCCATATTTTTAAATAATCAACTGTTATAAAAATGTAAAAAAAAAAATCAAAATGTGCAACAAGTGATTTAAAACACATTAAAATGAGGAAGACTCCCTGAAGAAAAATAACTGAGTCAACTATATCCATCTTACCAGTCTCTCTGATTTCCTTTTAAATACTTCTACTTCTGTCTCCATACTGTAGCATTTGCAGGTACATAGTAGTTGTTGTCCCGACTCTCTGGGCATATATGCTGACCACAGCAAAGCTGAAACTGAAAAATTTGCAATAAAATTATTGGTGGTATTCAATTCACTTTAGAATTTGTGGATAGAGATGGGATATGTACACACTTCTGAATCAATGCACTGCATTCATCCATAATATGGAAGTTTAATAAATAATGTTTACCATCAATCACTGTAAGAGAGCCCTCAGTTCGATCTGTGGTACAAGCCTAGGAAAGGCTGACATTGATACTGCTATGTACAAAGTGCAGAAAGATACTGATGGCTTCTTCACCTGAACATTTAGTGGTCTGCTCACTCCTGCAGCTCTGGGAGACGCTGATTCTCCTTTTTGGCACAATTGTTCCAAGGTCTTCAGGAACTATTTGCCTGAACGGTCTTCGGTATTTTACTGAATGTTGTGGGGCCAATATTGTTCCCTTTCCTGTCAAAGTCAGTGTTACATCCATTTTTTGTGAAGCTGCTTGATGTCTTCCATGGAGTCAAGATCACGTCATGCAAAGGAAGGTGAACATGCAAATGCAACCACCCTGCTTTCAAACTATGATTGAGAAGGTTTAAATTAAAACAAAAAAAGCGTCACAAGGCTGAATATGCTGCTCATCTCAAACTTTCATATTTTAACAATTAATGTGTTGCAAGAAACTGCCAAAGAGTGTAAATATACTCATTTAGAAATTGATTCATTTTATTATTGTCTTCCAAGAAGTAGCAAAACTAATTTTAATGAAAATTTGTGTTTAGGAAACAATCAACAAGCCACACATACAACCACATGCACAGCTCGACTTGCTGCTGGGGTGAACCATGGTATGCCAAGTTTCAGCCTGAAGCTAATTTTTTACAGCCAAGTTATAAAGCCATGAAAAGGGGGTTTTATTGTGGAAATGCTGACAGAACCATAGTGGCTGCCTCTCTAATTAGTCTAAAGAATGGAAAGTTATATTTTGCAATATGTGGTAAGCACTATTGTCCTGATGTTGCTGGTCTATGCCAGAACTACAGGCTTAATTTGGTGTTACATGTTCTATTACAAGTTTGAAAAGGCGACTTTGACTCTTTTACTGTCATGAAATGTTAGTACTTTCAGGCAGCAATTGTGATTTGTACTTTCAATTATATAAATATTAAAAGGTGCAGTTTGGATTTGTTTTTGGTGACAGTAGCAGATCCCTGCTGTGTTCAGTCTACTTTGAAGATGATGTGGAGTCCACATGGTGTTTCTTGCATGTTTTCCAGAGACTACTTTTATATTCTTTCAATAAAAGTTACTTTTATTCCTGTTTAAGTGTTTTGTGGCAATGTTTACAGAGAAACATCCTGCCAGCAGACTAAAGTAAATAAAAGACAGGACACCAGTAACATAAAACACATCATTTTACTACTGTTCTCCCACCACCTGCACTCCTCCATCGCTGCCAGAACTCTGCACTTATAATTACACCTACCTGGTGTGGCTTCCATTGGTTTCTGCTTTTGTGGAGCACGACCAAAGCAGTGGAGGCTATTTACCCTGTTGTCCTGCCGTTTTGTACTGCAAGGTTACTGTAGTATCACTGTGGTCAAGCAACTTTTGTACTTTACCGTCTCTTCAGCATTCATTAATTATTTTTAAGCTAAGACTCTGTTACTATGCATATTATCATTGAGTTAATGATCTCATCAGAAGCCTGCATCCCACTGTACTCTCTACTGTACAACACTTAGCAAAAGAACAGACCTTTCTCCAAAGGTAGGACAAACATAAGGGATATGGATAGCCGCAATTATAAGATTATACAGTTTTGTGGCATACCACACATGTCTTAAAAACATCTATAATTATATGAAAATAGGTAGACTCACTGATTTAAATGAGACACCTACGTGATTAAGCACTGCGCTGTGCTTTCATTTTGCTAATTTGTTTGGCTTTTTTTTTTTTTTTGTTCTCCTAATACAGTATCTGTGGCACCTTGAAAAATGTTACTCACTTACGGTTGCTATATAATTGCTGTTGCTGCTATTGTTAGTCTGCTAGGGCTAGGCAGACTTGTGCATGAGAGGAGGATTATATTAAGGTTCTAAACACCCTTGTATATTTGTTTCAAATATACTGTTATTCCTTAAAGTGCTTATAAATCCTTATTAATTATTATCATGTCAGAATAAATTCTGATGCTTACACCTGAAATTAAGCCATTGCAATCCCTCTGTCCTTTCACAAGGAAGTGGTATGTTCATAACTGTGCCTTCTATTGCAGTCAACATCATGCTAGTTGGCATTAGAAGAATGAATCAAGTGACAATAAGAAATTAATCACTTCTCTTTCTTTCAGTCCCTGCCCTGTTTTTTACTCCCATCCATTTGGAAGGAACGTGCTTGTCTGTTACTTGCCAGTATCTGCAAAGGCTTCAACACTGAATATAGTATGTCTGATAACATTACACTAAGCAAAATAGCAAATTATTCTCTAAATGCTAATCCTTAAGGCAGAGTTTTATGTTTGTTCAGCAGTGCAAGGTCTCCCTTTCCTTCTTTCTTTTTTTGTATTTTATATTCCACTTGTTATGCAGGAGGCAACATCTCAGGAATGATCTGATGGGCCGGTGCACTGAGATTTGATTCAGCCGCATCTGACCCCATAAGCAGTCCTCAGAATTAGCTCACAGTCTCTGTATTCATTTAGATCTACAACCTACAGTAGCTCCATTAGTCTGTTGAGCAGATAACTGGCTCTGGCTGAAATTACCATTTTGATTCTTCAAATATCTCAGTAAAGCAGAAAACTATCTGTCCGCTTGTCCTTCTGGCTGCAATATAGCAGAGTGACACCAGCTGCTAGGCAGTACAATATTAAACTTAGCCGTGCTCCTAAATACAGTGTCAAGACCAGAAAAAAATGACTTTGAAGATCCTAATTCTTATTTACAAAAGCGACCCCACTATGGGGGGCCCCCACTGCCACTATGGGCCTTGTGCATCCCGGAGAGGTGGTCTCAGGGTAAATAAGAGTCTTGCCAATATGTTACTGAGTGATCAGTAATGCGCATCCAGTATCAGCTCCAATGTCTGAATGAGATGCATTTTAAAATCTACCAAGAATCACATACTGCAACATTCATTCCAAATACTTTTCACTTAGATAAGCACATACAGATGTCTGGCCACTATTGAATTATGACGGTATTCTTTAGAGCTTGGAGGAGGCAGGAATGGAATCTGAAAGAATTTCTTCAAAGGCTGAGGTAATCGTAGCAAAGGGGAATAATTCTTTTCTGTGTTAATCTGAACTTCAGATACAAAGTAGGTAGTCTCGATAACCTCTTCTAGGGCGGTTGTACTTATGATGTCTCACACAGAGGAAAAAGAAAACCTCTTGTCTTTGAAAACTAAGTGTTGCATCGCCCGTTGATGTTAAGTAACTAAAATCTACCAGCCTAGTGTAAGTAAAAGAGAATCCAGTGAAATAAACTGGATTATTTCACATCTGTTTACACCATGCTGAAATTTGGCTTTGCATTTCCAGAGTAGATATAGCAAAATACCCAAGAGAGTAGCTTTCAAAGATAATAAGTCTAAAGATTTTCTTTCCATCAAGAGATAGAAAATGTAATTATGTCATACTACATGCAAAAGGACTGAACCAAGCAACACCCATTTCCCTGACAGATTTGCTCACAAAAATAAGTAACATTTCTGCCTTAAATTATCCTTCCGGAAATCTAAGATGAAAGGTGTAAAAACAATTAATTAAGGTCTACTGTAGAAAAAAATAAACTGCAAACATTTTAAAAGTGAATTGAAAAGACAGGTAAAAATAAAGATAAAATGTACAGACATGAAAAAAATTTTGGGTTGTATTGTCCATGAAGCTTACAATTTGATCTTGTTTATTAAACATGTTCATTATTAAAACTAAAATATATTGTTATTTTTCATTAGAATCGGCAAGTGCATTTATTGCTTTGTAAAATACTATTAAGTTGTACTCTATAAATCTGATCTATGTATAGATTTTAAGGGTGTTCACCCACACATAGGCATGCATAATAATTCTGAACTCTACCAATTTTTTTTCTTCACAACATACTGAAGAAAAATCTCAAACTTCAGCAGATCTCATTTTGTTAATATAGGGATAAGCTGCAACTTAATATATCTAAACAGCTCTGGTCTGCAAATCCCATAAGAGCAGACCCCCATGTGAGATTTTTAGCAATTCCTTGTTTCAGTCATGTGGAAATGTGCAATAAGCAGCTTTCCCATGCTATTTACTCTTCCAGATGAAACTAGTAGGAATAATAATTAGCATTTTTACTATAGTATATTGTCCAAATAGATGAAAAGCATGATTAAAGAAGCGCTAACGAACTGTCTGAAACATTTTAACCTATCAAGAAACAGTTGATCAAACTTTATATTAACATTGAAAAACAATCTAGATCTGTTTCTTTCACTTTCAACAAAGGTTCAGCTCGGCTTTTAGGTGATCCTAACTCATCACAGATAAACCTGTGAGGAAGACGTGGTAGGTATATATTTAAGCTTTTCCAGTGTTTGCCTGTTATGCGTAAACATTTACAGGGTAAAGCTGCTAAGAGGAAATTCTGCATGGAAGAAAAATGATCAGTGAAAGCCAAGTCCCTGTAAGTAGTGCTGCATTTTAATTGTTTCAGATACAAGTACCACCAATGGTACTGATTCCAGAGGTGACACCCAGCTGGAATTTACAATAGGCGAAGTCATACAACATTCATAATAGCTGCTATAAAAGGGCTTTGTGCCGATGAACGCATCGTACCAAGAGGGACAATAGAGAGGAAACGTTGGCTTTTGTGTACCTTATAGTTGTCACTCTTGTTGCTGCCTATGACTATCTGGACATGAACAGGAGCTGTAACAGGCCTAACTGCTTTCTTGTTGCACTGTGTGAGCAGAAATGCCAGCAGTTCTGCAAGATATAGTCTGGGTGTCTCTCCTACGTCTTTGCGGCGTTCTGATCAAGAGGCTTTCTGTTGCTTGCTGCTCCCACACTGCAGCGACACAATATTTCTGTGCCCTCTAGCAGTGGGGTCAAAGTCTGTATCACAGCTAGACTTGCAAACTTGTCGCTGAAAGCAGTTCTAAATGAGAGGTACATGTTTTGGATGGGAAATTGAAAGAGGTAAATATGGTGCGTGGAGAGAGCTGTAGACCCAACTTAGATGAAGGTGGCTGCATATCTCCACCAGAAACGTAGTTTCTTGTGCACAGAACAAAATACAGGCTTCTCACACACACAGAGTGTAGGTAAGGGGAGACCGGAAGGTCTGCCTGCCCTGCTTGCACACAGGCAGCAAGAAGGCCTGGAGAACTGGCCATTACCAGCAGCCTCCAAGGATATGCCTCAAGCTCTGTTTTCCTGTGGACCAGTGCCCTGGAGAGAGCAGTCTGCACCGTTCTGAGGCAGCACTGTGGGCAGCTGCTCAGCTTGCTCTCCCCAGCTTCCCTCTGGCTGTGCTGTCACTGGCCCACAAGCACTGCATGATCTGAGGACCTTCTGCTTTAGCTCTGAGCCCACCCTTCTCTCTCTGCCCAGCTCAGGAGACACCAGGGGAGAAGGCTGGGATGTTGCTAGCCTTTGGCCCTCTGTAGCTTCACCTCCGAGGCCTGCAAAAAAGCAAACAGGCAGTCCGAACTCAGCACAGAAATAAGCTGCTTTTTGAAATGCTCTAAACTCTTTGTTCTTGGAGATATATTTTCTTTTTTCACTGATATCAATCATACATAGCAAGAGATTTTTGTGGGCCCCAAATTAAAGCAAAGCAGGGCTGTTACATGCTTTTTTTCTCCTTGAAAAATTGTTTTATACCTGAAACTTCTTAGGAAGAAAGAGAGTCGTAAAATTTTTATGTGTATATTAGAATGTTAAAAGCACTGTAGTAACAAGCCCTGTGTTTTAAAAAAAATATAAATACTGAATCCCATATTAGGAGTGATCTAATAGAGCCTCAAAGGCACTCTCTACCAATTAAGGACCACTAGACTCTAACCCCAAATAAAATCCAGGGAGCTAGGAATACTAGAGCAATTAACAGCAATAGCATTGCATATACAATGAGTTCAAGTGATCATAGATGAAAAATTCACTCATATGCAAAATGGATTTGGAGGCTGCACATAGTCTTGTGGGGGCCAACAGCACAGTGAAGTTGACTCAACTGAGTTAGACTGGACTGAATGCTGTCCTCATTACTGAGTGAAGCATACAAGATGCAGACACTCCATCCCTGTGCCATCTTCCTGCTATCTTTGTGAGGCCCTGCTTGTCCTTGACCTGCTCCGCTGTCCTCTAGAGACCTAGTGTCTCTGAAAGACTACCTATTCACACCTGGGCAATGTGCGGAGTACAAAGGCTGCTGTATCTCATGAGGCCGCAGCCCCTTCTTTAGCTCTCCGTTTCTCCATTCTGCATAGGCCTTTGTATCAGATCAGCTTATGCAATACTACAGCTTGTTTCCTGCAGTGTGCCAAGCTTGTTCGGTAATCCCTGTGTGGCGGGGATAGGAGAACATGGCCCTCTACCTCCCTGTGGCAGCCCTACTGCATTAAGGACAATTTGCTCACTGGGGGTTACACTGAGAGAGCAGTCTGCAGGTGTAGGTTTAACCAAGGTCACAGAGAAGTATTAAGAATGAGTGGAAGCACAATCTTCCCTCCAACATTTATCCTTACATTTTGTCATCCCTTGCAATGGATGCAATAACAGCACTGAGTTTATTAAGCAGATATTTAGCTTCAGATCTCAGAGCAGGAGTAGAAAACAGGGGTTGGAAGCATGGCAATGAAACACTGATGTAGACATTTGTAGGGGATTATCCCTAAATTCTCATGCTTACTATGTGAATCCACCTGACATTATTTCCTCGGCCGTTAGTGCTCTGATCCAAGAGTCTCTGCCTGTGAACTACATTTTGCTTATCAAATTAAGTAAGTCGGGGAGCTGTTACCCAGGAATAAAAAGAGGATAAATATTATTGTTTTGTCATCCATGAAGAAGGATAAACAGCCTGCCAGAAATAACTTAATCAATTTAAAAAAAGGAAAGAATTGGGACTAGATGCCACATACACTTCTCATTGGCATGGTATCGTCTGGAAGCAAGATTTTTGGTCTCACTGGTGTTATTCTGGATTTGTACTTGTGTAACCAAGATCAAAATTTGATCCAAAGTTTAATGAGCCTTCAGAGTGAGCCCTGTAGAGGAAATAATAAGAATACCCTAAAAGATAAAGCATATCTAAGAAACTTCTCTACCTGCAAGACTGCTGTGAACAGATGAACTATTTTGTCTTATCATTAAATCTTCTAGAGTAAAACATTCTGACAAAACTGTAAATATCAACGATACAGCCCCCAGGCCACTCTCCTTAATCACCTTAAAATCCAGCCTCCTCCCACAGAAAGTCTCCAGAGAAGTAAGGAAATGTGCTAAACAAGAGACACTGTGTGGAAGTGCCTTCAATGACTCATATTGGCCCTGGTAACGGAGCACAGAGCAGAGCTCCCTGAGAAGACCTTAGCCGCTATGTCCAAATAAGATAATACAACCCTATATGAATTACTGGCTTGGGGCTTGAAGTAGCATGACCGTGCTTATACAGAGCTGTGTGGGTATGAACGTATGGGTAGAACACAGCCAGCTCAGGTTGACTCTGCCCTACCTGCCTGAAAAAGTAAGTTCAAGATACAATATGGGGGGGTGAGTGTTTTAGGTGTTTTTTTTTCCCTAGGGATCTACATTTTTTTTTGACTTTCAGTGTGAAAGTTACTCCTAGATCCCTTAGGTAACTTACAAGTTTTATTCGCTGGGCAATTTTCACCAGCGATGCACATTAGACATGTAGCTGCACTGTAGCTGGAAATTTAGTTCATTTTTTTGTAATTGGACTGTATATTGTCTAATGTATATACTGACATCTATGACCTGGCTCTCCCAGCTTACTCTTTTCTTATCATTTATCCCTCTACAAAGGCATTGCTAAGTGGATATAATAGCACACCATTCTAGTTTGATGGACCTTTATCTCCACTTTGTATTCATTCTCCATCTCTGTAAATGAACACAAACCACAAAGATTTAAAGAGTCAGGATTACATGGAATAAGTATTTAGCGCTACGCATGCCACTTTGACTGATATTGTAATTGTTCTAACCCTGTGCTAATCAACAAAGAACAACAGACAAAAAGTATTCCAATAACTGAAAAATTTGTTCCCTAAAAATCAGTAAAAAAAGAGGTAAATAGTTAGTACTGTGCTTTCTTTCTTTCTCCTTTGTTAAAATTTGGTGGTAGGTTCCAAATGTCCAAAACATTTACCAGAAATGAGAAGCTGTAATCCACATACTTTTTTTTTTAGGGCTCTTTAACAAGTCTTCAAAGAAGTCCCAGAGATGTTAGTGAACCCATTATATGTAATGAATCTTGGCATAAAAGAACAGCAGAGTGTAAGCTAACACATGAGACAGCATGTACAATAACTTATCTCAAATGCAACCCAAATTCCCCTTGTTTATCATGTCTGTAAAGCATCACTATTCAAAATTCCCTCCAGAAGCGCTGGATTGTGTGTAATATTACTCGTGGCATAACAAGGTCTTGTTCTGTCATTGCAATTGCATTTTTCCTCAGATGATGAAGTGCAGATATACAGAGATAGGAAGGCTCTCCAAAGACATAAAAATATCAACAAGTTTAACAAGGTCTGGGATAACTGAGTGTCACACAAAAGCTCTTTGAAGTATTTAATTGTTAGGGAGTTAATGTGCAAATGTTCTTAGCTAGTGCAACTCAGCATAGCCCTGCTGACCTTACTGCTGAGAAGGTGTTGATTAAGAATAACTTAAGATAAGAATATAGCAGAGAATGTACAAAACCTGCCATCTACTCTGAAATCTATTTACACCATAAGCAATGTCAATTTGTACTAATATTCAGCTACCTGTACTATCTCCAAGAAAGAATCCACACCCTTGTATCTGGGACACTGCTAAATCAAACTACAAAAATGGCCCATTTTAGCACGGCCCTCTCTGCTTCAGCTATGCAGAAATCATCCCAGTGAGGCTTTGAGGGAGGATCAAAATCTCTAGACATCAGAATACAGCCCTAGAAATTATAGGAATGCAGCAGCAGAGAGACTGCTGATTGAGGAACTTCTGCCTTCAAGCCCTTAGGCACATATTTTTAGGCAGTCAATGCTGACAGGTTGCTGCCAGAAGTTTGTCTATGGTTTGTAAAATGTATTTACATACAAATACATAGAAACCTCATTGCATATGTGTTGCATTTGCACATTAAATATTTCCGCAATCCAGGTTTCTCTGTTGCGTTAAACACTGTGATTGGAAAACTGTCAGCCAGATTATTGTCCACAGGCTGAGGTACAAGTTTATGGAGGTACAGTCAAAATCACACGCTGTTTCCCGACGTGATCTTGAGCTGGTGCTCATCCAGCTCAAGGACAAGAGTTACAATGAGATGAAACTAATGTTATTTGAGAAATATACGGCTTTGCTGCCCTGAGATGGTCAGTTAGGCACATTACCTTTCTGATGACTGAAGAGTTGAGAGACACTGGATGTGAAACTTGTTACCAGTATAGGTGGCTCCTCTGGAAGTCACATTACAAGGAAAATGGAAAGATTTCTTTGTCAGGCTGCTTCAGAGATAAAATGGTAACTGATCGAAAGTTTGTTGAGGTTTGAAATGCTGGAAACAGTTCCTGGAGAGTAAGAGAACAGTACATGGAGAGAAAAAAGTTGCTTAAAGGCGTATGGCCTCTTTTGCAGGTTTCTGCAACATATCACATCATAAAGTATGTGAATTTGTGTATTTTTTTTACAGAAAAATCAGCTGGCCTTTCTGTACATTTGTATTTCCAGCTCCTAGTATTTGACCTCTGTTTACAAACACACACATATATATAAACATATACATGTACTTGTACCTGAAAATTTTATTCACAGAATAACTTAATTTACCTCAGCATGACTCTCTGTGCAAAAGTCATGATGAGAAATGGCTCCTGTCCTTAATTGCATGTGGTGTGAAGGCACCTATTTTCAGAAGAAAATCTGTTATAATTTAAATACATCAGATTCGAGCATTAGCTGACAGCCTTTCAATAATTTTATGTATTTTTATATATTATATATATATTTTTGCAAATAATTCTCTTCCATGGCCATTGCAAACCATTCAAAATAATCCCATAGAACAACCGTATAAAGCAGAGGAAGCATATAAAAACACAGAAAATTCAAAATATTTCCACAAGACCCATGTCACTTGGATATTTTTTACCTCTTATAGTTGAAAGATTCTGCTATAATTCATGTATAAGCTGTGCTGGTCTTCTGTGGCAGGTTTTGCATATAACAGCAAGTTTCTGGATCTTGTTAGCTCAGGGCAAAAAGTCATGCTTTGGAGCAGTTGCCCCAGCAGGAGAATAAAAGATGATAGCTGGTAATTACATCAGTTTTGCACTGTTGAGCAGATGTTCTTGCAGATAGATTTTGGCTAGCATTGACAGAACATCACTAGTGAATCTCACAGTAGTGTTGCAAGACTGCTGCTACAAGTGGATGGAGCTGCACACTCGTAATAAGAAGATTGTGAGTAGAAGAAACAAATGAAAAAGTAGCTAAATACTTCAAAAGCTGGTATACTTTAAAACAAGAGTTAAATTTAATCCTGAGTAACCTGCAGATTTATTTAGAATTTAGCTTAACAAAGGGATTAAGTACTATGTGGTCCCAGTTTTCAGTTTCTGAAGAGGAAAAAATGGCCTTTGTAGGGCCAAAATTAGAAAAATGGGAGGAGATTCAGGGCTGGAGGGGACAGCAAAGTAATACAAAGCTGTGAATATTTCTAATCTGCGTATGATTGACAGCAGATTGAAGAAAATAGGACAGCAACAAGAAATACAACATAAACTTTGTAAAAACTGAAGCCAGCTCAACTTCTGCTATTGAGAACTTGGTTGACTTGATGGTGATGGATGCAATATAGTGAGAAAGAAGTGGTACTTATGTCTTTATAGAGGATTCCAAATATTTAAAAATATTAACTAATCATTCATGAACTTGCTCCAGTGATGGAGGAACATTATTTACTTCACAATATGAGTAGAAAATGACTTGCTCGAGCCCACACAGCAGCTCAGTGGCTGAAGACCTCATACTCTCAAACCTGTGCTCAGCCTTCAGATAGGTTTCTGGATAGGATCTTTTAAAGATGTTAAGCTGTAAAAGGCAGAAT
Source organism: Struthio camelus (assembly GCF_040807025.1). Lineage (NCBI taxonomy): Eukaryota > Metazoa > Chordata > Aves > Struthioniformes > Struthionidae > Struthio > Struthio camelus. Next base: position 21,261,630 of record NC_090947.1, on the reverse strand, counting down.
GGTGAAAATATGTTAGGGTCTGGCAAATTTTACCAAAACAAGCTCCTTCTGAAGACTGACCACATTTCTAAGTCATCCTATTCAATGTATAACGTTCTACAAGTTATTGTCTGTCAAACTGTGAAAACATGATTTCACAACTGGAGCTAGGCTTCTGATCTGACCACATTCTGGGCTGTCAGCATGTCTGTTAATGGAAGGATTTATTGACAAGAAGTGTTCTAAAAACAAGGCATTTACAATTAGATTAGAATTCATTCCCCTTCATTTTACCTATGTGCAGGAATGCTGACTTTAAAAATCCTCACTTTGTTGTGCTGGCTGAACGGTTCTAAAAAAAGCTACAAATCTATCCCTATTGGCAGGCATCAGTTTGCAGAATCAGACCTCAGTGCTCCACTTGCCCATTTCCAGAACTGGGAAACAAACACTACACAAAGTGTCAGATGAAGTTTCCTGTGCAATGCCAAAGATGCTTGGAGTAATAAAAGAAACTATATGTTGTTACCGTATACTTTGCTTTTAGATTGTGGTTCCAAGGGGAAAATTTGGCTGAATAGCCAAATTATAAAAAAATATAGAGATTTCTTAAGACATTTAGGGCTAGCGCATGCCTCGACTCCAACTAACAGTATTTTTTATTATGCACACTCCAGGACTGAGTGCCATATTTCCTGCCATATTTCAAAACAAAGCTAGTGGTGTTCCTGTTATGCAAAAGAGCTGAGTAAAAAGACTGGAGTGAGGTTGCTAGGAAGAGAGAGAGCATACAGATTGGGATGGACAAACTGGCACTTGTCTGCATTTTTAAAAATTTGAATTTTAAAAAGCAGATTAAAAACAAACACCTCTCTCATCTACCTCTAATTTAGCCCAAATATGGCCTGAACTAGAAAACAAAATGGCCGAGGAATGCACTAACAAGGGTATTGCCAGTCAGCAGCTTTGGAGTGACATGTAGCTCATGAGAGTTGCAAGTGTGGCCCCAGGGACCACGTATTTGACAGCAGGACTACGCTAAGGCTGCTAGTCAATATAGGTTTCTAGAAGGAGAAAGAAAGTAGCTTATTACAGTCCCAAAGCTGATACCGCTCAGTCAGAGGGCCATTGACACCTGCTACCTGTGACTTGCATTTGGAGTGCCTTTCTCTTTGTCTCTCAGAGGGATGTAGGTATCTTCTATGGTACTCAGCCATCTAAAGACTTCAGTGTGCATCTCCTGGCACCAGGAAGTTTGTGCAGTCTTGCTGTCAAATACGTTCACTAACGGATTTCTAAGTGCGGTCTTGGGAGAAAATGTTCTTCCCATTACTTCCCATAATATGTATTTGCCCCAACTGGAGGAACAGAGAAAGCACTTTCTCTCAGATTCATTCTTGTGCAATAAACATTCTGTTTTCTAACAGTTGGACTCCCCAGCCTAGGGCATAATTTAGTCATTCTTAACAGCAGAGAGCATAAGCTAACCTTCAGTGATGTAACACGTGAAGAGGAATGTAGCAATTAGCGTGGGGACTTCCTAACGCTGCTGTGATTTTCTCATGGTCTGTCCTATCCACCGACAATTCTATCTTCTTTTCAATCCTTTTCAGGTACCTTGAGAAAAGAGTTAGAATTGATATCGGTTTAGTTTTCATGGGAATCTATAGTGTGAAGAGGAAGAAACACAGTTAAGGGATAATACCTTGGGTGCCATACTGAAAAGTAGTACAAAGAAAAAAGAGGATAAGGAACTCAAAGGAAAATGGGATACAGGCAAGGATGAAGATACTCTACTTCTGAAAAGATAGAATTAGATTACTTTAGTCATGAAGGGATCCACAGAAACATCATAAGTATGTTCATGGCCCTTCTTTTTGAAGAAACAGTGCTTGATATACCATACCTTAGCCAATATTTCTAATAAATCAAATGACAGAAAAACAAATGTCACTTATTACATTTAGGCTTACTGTTCAAGTGATTAACTGAGAACCATTTGTACAATTAAATGCTGGAAAATAATTTGCTTTCACTGTGAACCTATAGCATAGATCTCATTACACAGAAGTGCTGCATATTAGTTGAAGCAAATTAACATTCAAAGACTTTCTAGAGCGGCTGCTAATCACAGGCTGTTAATTACTGTCATTACATTCAACTGCTGAGGAGACTAACCAAGGAATCATTCTCATGATCTTGGTATTTGAAAGTGATCTTCACCAATAAAAACACGTCAGACATACAGAAATTGCAATTTGCTGAATTTGCTGACGCAGTTGAAAATTCCGCTGACTATAAGTACCCGTCTAGTGATAGATGCATTCTTGACACAGTTTCAGTGTTTGGACTTAGGAAATAATGAGTATCAATGTCCTAGCAAGGGAATATGCAAAGATGAAGGAGCCCTTTGTATCCTTAATTAAGGAAAGGCGTAGCAGAGCTCGTTCACAGATAAGTGACTGTACATAATAATCACGTATTTATATGAGGGACTTATGCTATATTACTACAGCAGCAATTAGATTTTCATAAAGTAGTTTTAATAAAAAGCATACTTACATAATAAATAAACATCTAATTTCCATAACATATTAATTATACACTGCTTAATGGTCACCATGCTAAGCTAAACATAGAGGCAGAATTTTACAAATGCAAATATACAACTACATGCTTACAAGTGAACATGTTCTTTATTTGTAAATCAGGGACACACACACATGAATTTCAAGATTAATGAGTCTGCAAAAAGCAGGCTCATTTAGGATTTCGTTAGAGAATGATCCAGGCTTACTTTACTTGAGAGACTTGGTAGACTAACCTAGAAACATTCTCACCAAGAAACAGGAGCAAGTTCTTTTGAAAATATCAGCCCCCCACTCATAGATGTGTAAACTGAAGATGTGAGAAATCTTTCCTTTATTAGAAGTGACTGTGCCATAATATAAGGAAATAATTCTTAATGAGTTGCTTGTTCATGAAACAATTTGTTTCAGGTACTCAGTATTCCAGTTGATGGCATGTTGTAAAAGCCAGTAGGCTTTTCCAGACTGAAGGGGGCTTACTGCTATTCTGAGAACCTTGGAAAGATGATCACCTAGAGACAACTTATTGGGAGAGTTCTGTATGCTATGAATGCTTAAGAATTCAAAAATTCAATTACATTTCAAAGAAATGCAATTTCTTGTTGGGTATTATCACTAACTTCACTGGAGGGGGTATATTGGGAACAAAGGCTTAAAAAATGCGTGTCAAAGCACGATATGAATTCAGTTAGTCCTCCTCCAGAGTAAATGAATATTTTGCATTGCTTATGCCTTACTGACTGACAAATATAGCTCAAGATCCAAATCCTGCCCTTAGATGTGCACATGCAGCTTCTGTTGTGCCCCTAATTAAATAAACAGCATTTATTTTCTGTAATTGATTAGGCGTTTCTTTGAAGAGATTCTTTGAAATGAATTCTCTGTTTTCCTGGCTAAAAGGGAAGCCTACTACTTTACCCACAAAATGTGCTCCAGGACCTAATGGGAACCGAGCTAAAGAGTTGAGATGCTCAGCTGTTTTTCCTTTTTCTTTCTTTCCCACTTTTTTTTTTCTCTACAGAGTTTGAGCAAAAGTTAAGTAGCAACTTTTGACTGATCTCAGCAGAGAAGGGTCAGGTGATATTGGCATGATTTGACACTGCACCTGAGCTACTTTATTATCTAGCCTTTTTGCTCTCTAAGCAATATTTGTCCTGGCAAATTAATGAAAACTGGGGAGTCTACATAATGCAATTATATTTGACATATTTTATTTATGACATTTCTGTTAGGCATTGTAAGCCTTCCTGTGTGACACATGTAGCTAGAATCTATCTTAGCCTGATACAAGCTATTGCAACTTGGCTAAAGGCAGCAAGGTAATTTTGGGTCACATTAATTCAACTTGGCCTATAGAGGTGATGCTATCTACATTGTTTAAAAGAAGTTTGTTACCAAAGTAATAAGTTTTGGTTTTTTTAAAACCAAAAAATGGTAAAGAACAAGAGATAGATATGGATAGACACTTCTTTTCAAATGCCATAAAAGCTGAGGGTTAGCGGTGACTCTTTAGTTCCTACTGAGGTCAATAATTAGAGAGCATACATTAAGAAAGTGCATGGCAAGACCACCTATTACATTCATACAAAATGACACTATACTGAGAAAATGGCTAAACACAGGGTTTCTTAGGAAGTCTGAACTACCTATCTTTGGCAGGTTATACAATGATAACAATGCCAATCCATTGTAATTAATATAGAACAAGAATTTTGAATTGTCAAGTTTTTCCGGGCTTATACCACAGCCACAGCATTACTTTGTTAAAATAATTACAGAAAATGTTTTGCAAAATAAAGTTGTTTTTCTTTCTTAGACTTATTACGTCGGCACTTTTGAGGTCCACTATTAGAGAGGCCAAAAAAATACTTATAACACCTTCTGATGAAAAAGGGTGGTTTTAAGCAGCTCAGCCAACCCTAGCTACTAAATTTTGTTTACAGATTTGCCTTTGTACATCTCTGTTACGTTTCAACATAGATTACAAAGGTGCAGATAAGTGTCCACTCATTACATTGCAGACCCTACCCCCTTAGAATTTCACATGAAAATAAAAGCAGTGTAAGTAACCTCTACCATCCTCTTTTCCCCTTCTTGAGACCTTCCACAAACCTAATTCTGAAAGATACTGGAAAGAAAAAACTTCTACCTGCTGTGTTTCCTCCCTGTTTACCGCAGAACCAACTATGAGAATTCTCTAAAGGACCAGTGTTCAAGTTTCTCTCTCTCTAATCTCTCCTGCAGGAGTTTCTATAGCAATAATGATTTGGAACACACAATTTTGGTAGTTTGTTGTCGTTGCCTTGTGTATCAGAATGTATCAGAATTCAGTTATAAAAATCAGATAAGTTAGAGACAAAGTATTCATCTAATCCCACTCCCCTGCTCAGAGGCAATACCACAGGCTACCGTTGTGGCTTAACAGCTTCTGAACTGGTGACCTCTGAGAATCCAGAGGCTATTTAAAGGCCTACAAGAGGTAACAAAGAAAAGCAAGCCTTTTTATCAATAGGCTACATTCACTCCATGAGGGTCCATAACTCTGTCAGGTGATGAAGACTTCTAAAAATTGCAAAATGCTGAAAATGCTCTCTAGTGCTCTAGATCATCCCTGAGAAATGTTTCTCTCTCCTTTCTCATAAAATCTCCTGAGGAAGAGTTCTACATGGTCAAGCCTCCTGACTTGTTATGTATGCAGCTGCAATTCTGTTCCTTACGTTTAAACTTTCTTTGGACAAATGAAACACAAAATCTTTTTCTGCTACCTAACGAGATACTCATTCTGTACTTGTGCCTTTGATTTCTTCATCATAAGAGTAACTCCATCATTTACTGAGGGAGATAGTACTCAAAAATTCCATTAAATTTTCTCTGTTCTTAGGCTGTATTTCCTTTACGTTTTCATTATTTGCAGATGTAATATCAAGCTGCAATAGCTAAAACTTGCTGTGGGCTCAAGTAAGCACCTGTAATAATTCTGAAAAATCAAGCAGGTGCTCATCTTGTTTCACTTACAGCTCTATCACAGGCTGCCTGTGCTACAGAGAACTTCATCCTTACTAAAAACATGGCAGGGAGGAAAAACTCTTTCAAAATTACCATGACGACAGCACAGTCAGTCAGGCCAGAATGTGATATTTAGCCTGATATATGCCTGGTCATCATAGCATTTGATATTTAGAAGAAAGAAAACTTTTTTCCTTTTGATCCATCCTTTATTTGTATGGAAACTTTGTTGAGTTAACTTATTGTGTGTATTAAATGAATAAACTACCCGATAACATTTAAAACTCTGAAACTTTCTTCTTAAACACCAAATAACACATTATTCAAATGCCCAGTAGATTAATTGTAAATTAAAATAGAATGTTTCAAGATTTAGAAAGGCTTAAATTATGAAATATATTTGCATGTGTTAAATGGTTTCTTGATTGCACTGAAGTCTCCATTGGAGTAGTCTCCTCACAGAGTTCAAGCAATTAAACACTATTTCTCTCTGAATAACAGTAAGTCATATATCCTTTTAGTTAAATGTGATTTTTACTGTGATCTAATTATCCAGATTGTTCTCAGTAATAAATCTGTTCTCACATAATTGATTAAATAACTGTTTGCCAGTACATCTTCCTAAAATATGTTAATACTCTTTATAAACGTGAATGACCTTGCAGAACAGAAGCTAAGAGTAACATGTAACACTATGTCAAATGAACAGACATTCTTCATATTCTAAGCAAAATCAGGATTAGACAACATGTAGATCTTGCCCAAGAAAAGGCTTTAGCCTTTGCCCAAGAAATGCTTTAGCAAGGACTCTGGGAGAGAGAAGCCTGGAGATGGAGAAGGTCAGCTGCAAATACGCACAAAATGCTTTGGTCAGCTCAGGGCACTTTCTGAACACACAAGTCAATAACAATTAAAGTGGATTATGAAAAAGCAGGAACAGATAGTTAAGTCTTTATGTGATGTAAGCTGAGCTCAAGAGGCAGGGCCAGATTCTCTCTGTATGCTCATGGGTTTGAGATTAGTATAATTCTAATCAGGCATATTCTCCTGTTTCCTAGGGACCTTTGAATCTGTTGCTGATGCAAGATCACCACAATGACTGGGAGGGGGCCTTCTGGTGCTACGACTCCTCTGTTAGAACAGACGTAATGACTCCACTAACTCTCCTCTGGCAAGGACATTTTGCTGTAGTAACTCTTTTGACTTTTTAGGATACTTTGGGTCAGATTTCATTTTTCCTTGATTAGCCTTTTCTGAAAATTATCTTGCAAGAATCTAAAGGCCACAAGTGCTGTCTGACAGTACAAAGTGAGTCAGAAGAAATGTCGCCCTATGTCAGTATTTCCTTTCCAACCTCTCTAGCTTCTTAGGAAGGGAGTATAAGATGTATGATACATGCAGAATCATCTTTCACCGGATATATTAACCTAGGTTCCAGTACTCAGCTGTTTATGGAAACGTTGAACTGAAGGTTTTCTCTGGATCACTGCATTTAGTACTTAGCAATTTGGCCAAATATATGTGAATTTGTCTAATCATTTTTAAAACTCATTTCTTATTTTAGCCTCCAGGATATCCTGTGACAATGAGTTCCTCAGGACCTTTGCCGTCTGTACCTGAAAGGGCTCAGCCAGCCCAGAGAGTCTAACCCACTAACTTGAAGTAATCTTACCTGAAATAAACCATAAGAACAGAGAACAATAAAAGCCTTAGAGAACCTATCATTTGAAGGTAATGTATTTTAAAAAGGGAATTTGCATTAAAGAGGTAAAAATAACAAAACAGTTTGCACAGGGATTCCAGGGTGAGAATTATATGTACACTTTAGGAAGTAAGAGAAGTGAGTTTTCACATTTATGAATGAACACAACTGTGTAAAGCCAGTTATAAAAGCAAATAAAGTTAAAGGTTCCCTGCTGCAACACGGCAAAATTATTGAAGCGCTTTCAGCACAGAAATAATGAATGTGCTCACAGCTCTTGGCTGTAGGGAGAATTCTGGTTCTGGAGCTCTGCTCAAGCTGGAAATGCTTGAAGAATATCACTGGGAAAATGAATTATAATTAACGAGCTAGATTATTTTAAAGTGAAAAAGGCTGAGCAATAAAATGAAAATACTGAAAGAAAGTTTGAGGATGAAAGGGTAGGTGACAATCTGAAGAGATTTCTACTATAAGATGCTAAAAAGAATTTCACAATTAATCAAATCCTCAACTGGATATTTAGACTCAACAATATCTTTTTAAACATAGCTTCTGAAAATTGAAATAGCAAAAATAATCTATAAGTCAAACAGATGGGGGAGAGGGGTGGTTGGTACTTGTTATAGTCAATAACTACTCCTTTTTACCAGTGATCAGATTATTTAACTATGCACACGATGACATTAAGGAGCCATCAGAACTGGAGTTATACTGGAGATCATTAACAGTTGTGTCATTTTCCACTGGCACATACAATTGCAAACCTGAGAAAGCATCATGCCACAAAAGGAAAACTGTATCCAATATTTTTATGTGTGTGCTCTGAGTACTTAATCACTGAGGCAAAAACTTATAAAAGGACCAACATTATATACGGAGTTAGCAACGCATTATAGAATATGAACTTGAGTTTTATACACTGTAAGTCAGCACACAACTGCCAGCAAGTGGAACCAAGAGAATTCAGAAATCACATGGGAGCACATAGTCTCGAGTAAACTATTTTACTAAAGGGTATCTGGCTGCCCTCAGTGAGTGTTCCATACAAACAAGAATTTATAGAAGCTGGTAATCTACTACATTTGGTATCACAACAGTTTTAATTTTCTGAGATTTCATATTGGGCAAAGGAAACAAAAATATACCTACATATGGAAATGAAAGAAAGAGTTCATTGCCAAGAAAGGAGTGCAGGTTCCTGAATTATCCAAACTTCAGAGCTAAGTAACAATGACACTTGCCTGCAGCAGCAGCTTGGAATGGTGGGAGAGAAAAAGGCCAAAGCAGGGGACAAAGGCAAGTACAAGTTTAGAGGATATAGCAACAGTTTGTCAACATGTCTGTCAACTTTTCAAGATGCAATTCTTCATCTTCATAATGAGAAGCAACCTCAACACACAGTATTTTCTCTGTGGTAGGCTCAGTCTTTCTCCCCAAATACTTCAATGACCCTTAGTTTGTCATTGGAAAGCCACCAATCTGTCAGTCACAACCTCTGATGCCTCACCAGTAATTCCTTCTCTTGCCTTCCAAAGGCAATTGCTGAATTCACACCACTAGCAGCAAATCAATCTCTGCATTCTGTGAGATTCACCAACTGCTTTCAATGTCTCCCAGCTGAACTCCTCCTCCGTCCCACTCCTCGATTCACTGGTGACAGCATTCAGGAGCCCTTTGCCAATCCTGCTTTACTCTTAGGCTCTCAGATGGAGCTTAACAAAGATTTCAGTTACTACCCTGCTATCTTAACAAGATTCTTTCCCATTTATTATGACCCAAAAGATATAAATAAAGGAAAACATGAACAAATTGGAAGGCAGTACAGAGAATAAAATTTCAAACTAGTCTGCAGCAAATATTTGTATGGCAAATATCTCAAAGTTGTTTAGAAATCCTGTTTCCTTTTCAGAAATTTCCCTTACTGTCATAATAGCAATTTTACGTAATTATTTCAAGCAATTCCATATAGTTTTGCTGCCTGCAGAGCACACCAAGAACCCCACTGTCTGAATCTGAGTTGTCGTAGTCCTTGCTCACTTCCATAATTAGCGGACACCTCAAGCAGGGAAAGAGGAAACTGGCTCATCCCTTTCTGCTCATTTATTCCCTTCCTTTTAACTCACTTTTGCAAGCCGATGTGCTAGAAAAAGCAGCAATCCCCATTGACCTACAAAGCAGTGAGAATAACTTAATCCAATATTGACGTCAATCTGCTTTGCAAAGAAGGGTTGCATAATTGAATGAAGAGTCCAAATCACAGAGAATGGAGGAAACTTGCCCACAGCCACATCACAGAGAATGGAGGAAACTTGCCCACAGCCACACAGGTGATCGTGGCAGGGAAAAACACAAAACCCAAAACTCCAGACTTAGCCCGCAATCCTTCTGTAGGACATCAAAGCGCAATGCTGGGCTTGTTTTCTTTCAACTCTCCAATTCAAGTCCATTAATAAGGGGAGAGCAACAGGGAATTATAAGGGAGTTTTCTAGTTCCTTATTAGTTTTGGTGCATATGTAGAGTGAATAAGCCTCTCCATGTGATGCAAAATCTAGAAAGCATGTAACTAGTAAATTCAAGCCCGTATAAACAGTACAAATACTTTTTCTTGAAAGAGGCTACATTTCATCTAGCAAGTTTACTTTGGGCTTAGGTTTTCATATAACTTTTTTCTTTGCTCTCTTTTTGCCCCAGTAACTCTAATCAATGTGTGTGTGTGTGTGTGTGTGTGTGCATATTTCCTTCTTCTTCTTACTACAGTAGAACATGCCATAACTGCATGCCCTTCTAAAATTAGAAAATGTGTGTGATACCTCTTCTGCTTTAAACTATAGAGCCACAATATTGAGCAGGTAAATGTTTTCTGGTAGAAGCAGTATTTTTCTCTGTGGCTGTGTGCTGCTGAAATGTTTATCTTTGCTCGAGTTGCCTGGCTATTGCAAAGCTACTTGAAATGATTCATGGGTCTGACAGATGTCTGGTACAGCTGGATGTGTCCTTGATTATCCCAAAAGTCTGGACAACGCTGTCATTCACCATTGCCCAAATTATCTCTGTATTGACTGCAGAAGCCTCTGTGACAGTACTGTAATGGCTAATTACCCAGGATACCTTTGATACTTACTTTATAATGGTTTAGAAGAGTTTTAAAAAAAGAGAGAGAGAGAGAGAGAAAGAAAGAGAGAGAGAGAACTGGAGGAAAAATATATCAAAGAAAGTTACACCCTGCTCTTGTAAAACAATATATGCTTTATCCTACATCAGAATATGCTGTACAGGCTAATTAAATACAGGCTGTCCTTTTAAAAGGGACAGATTTTCAGTAAAACAGATAAGAGGAAAACGTAAAGAAACCTGACAATGATAAATCATGGACAATAGAAGGAGCTATTAGCCAGGAGAGAATAGTACGTACAACATACTTGAAAAAAAGGATGATGAGCAGCCATTTGCCTGCTTTATATGTTGCTGGGGGAAAAAAAAAATGTTCTGCTTAGCAAATAATAAAGAGAGAGGCATGGGTAGTGATGCTAAATATGTGTATGTCTATCTTGTAAAATTGTCTTTAAAAAGGTTTAAAAGCAGAGATTTCCTTTCCCCCATGCTATCAATTAGCATACTTTGAAAACGTGGTTTCTGCACAGTAGAAATATGTTAGGAAAAGGAGTGAAGGAAGATAGGAAATAAAATTCTCGTTCTGGATTTTAGTGAAGATGAGATGTTCCCAAGAGAGCAGACCAAACACCATAAGAAAAGCTTTCTGCAACAAAGAATACAGTAATTTGCCACATCCTGCCCAAGCTGGCTGGAATGACACTCCTGCCTTAATGACTAGACTAACAAAGCTATTCTCTGTTATTCAGGACTTCCTATACCTTAATTTCGCTGGTGCCAGAAAACAGCCTTTCCGTCCTACCAACCACTTGAAGCCACATTACTGACTGACTTTGAGTCAGGCCAACTCTGACATTGTAATTCTCCACAGTGTTAAAGAGAACATCGAAAAAAGTTTACAAGAGAAGTGCCATGGCACCCAGATCATCTAGAGAGGCAACACAAGGGGAGACGTTTGATGACTCCTCATCAAGAGGAAAACTTAGACAGGTGTATAAGGCTTGCTTAGCAGGCATACTAGCTCTTAATGACAGCTCAGACAAAAAAATTGTAGCAAATCTCTGATTTTTCTGGCTGCCTCTCTCTCCTTATCTGTTTATAACCCAGCCTAGGTTAAGGCTGGAAAAGCATGTCACCCTTTTCTGCCTGAGTTTCAAACGATTCAGAAATTATCCAAGATCCGCATGGCAAGCTGTTCCCATGAAGTCATTGACAAAATTCCTGCTCCCTTTGATAGAAGGATTTACTTTCCAGAACTCAACCTTCCCATGCAGGTCTATCTCCATTGTATACTGAACAGGAACATGGCATCTCAGCGTGCTTCTGCTATGGGGAATTTTTGATACTGTCCATATTCCAAATTAGAATTTGGTGACCTGATAATTTGGTAACATCAAAGTAGGAGAATAGAAAAGAAAATTCACACTTTTCATCAAGCATTTTTCTTGTGCATTATTTATCCTTGTTACCTCGATATAAATCATTTATTTGTAAGCAATTTAATGAATTATTGACCAGAACATTTGATATCTCTTCAAATAAAAATTATACGTAATTTGCTCTCTTGTAAATCAGAAATGAATGGTTGAACCCTAGCAGATAAGATACTCGGAGAATGCTGTCTTTCTTTTTTTGTCAAGTTCTTCAAAGAGCTTACAATTTTTTTCAAGTATAGCTATTATGTGAAGTCATTCACCTAAACGTTTCTATTCATGAAAAAATAACATTTGGAACTTTTGCTGTTTCAAATACAAGGCTTATTAGTTCATCTTATTTAGGTAAAAAATCACATCTTGTTATTTATGTTTCTTACTATGATAGCATAATTTTAAAAATTAGAGTTCTGCTACTATTACTTGAATTTCAAAAGTTTTCTTTTTATGACTCCATTAATGTTTTCTTACCTCTCATTAACACCAGAAGTGTGCCTATTTGTCAATCTGCTAGAATACCTGCAGCAAGAGAGAAGAAAAGAACTCAATATTTGTACCAGAGTGAGTAACTACAAGCAGTCATAGGACACTATGCTCTACCTGTTTTCACTTGCAGAGCTATAAACATGCAAAGATAACTTAAAAAAGTGAAATATAATAAAAAAGATAATATTAGAAGTGAAACGTCTTTTCCCCTCTCACCAGTTAGGCTTTTGGAAACGCAGATAAAAGTGTGTGGGGACAAAACAAAGGTCCAGTCACTGCAATGTGAACTAAATCCTGACTCCTGTGAAATCTTGTACAACTAAGTCAGTTGCAGTGCAGGACAAATGTCTAGGTAGCATAGTCTCACTGATTCAGTGCAGCAAGACTGATGCATGTCACGTAAGCACCCGTCTTGACAGCATATATTTGAAACTAAATTTAAGCATTAGAAAGGTTTGGTTTGAATAAAACAGTCTAATCCAGATCGTGACTTATGTTGATTTGTTTTTCCAAACTCGATACTCAAACACTGAGGTTTCCAAAAGATTATTTGATTGGTTCCTCCCTCCTGTCAGCAGTATGTGCTACATCCAAGTACATATCTGCGTTGATCCAAGAGCTGCCTTCTGCAATTTTACATGTGGCACCAGCACTCAGAGATGTTGCACTGACAGGTCATCGGGCTGGAGGTGTATCAGCTGTGGAGCAATCTCAGCCCTCAAAAAACCTGGAGATGCATATGACGTCTTTAGCATACTCGTTTCAACTATTGCTTTGGATGGGACCTAATTTCTGTATAGCATGAGGCTATATGCAGAAAAGCATAGGCCCACAGTGAAATAGTGGTGATGGGAAAGATATCTTTATTTCCTTTCCACTAATTCTAGTTTTAATTTTGCAGCATGTCAATACATTTAAGATATATAGAGGGGCTGAGTGTATAAATGAAAACTATAGTGAAATAGCTAACAAAAATTTAAATACTTTCTTCTGGTAAAAATACAGAATCTTTGTCATGCGTTCTTTCAAGCTGAGTGGTCAAGAACGGACTAGTTTTTGATAACTGCTGTCAGCTAACTGAACAGAATTGGATAATGCTAGGAACACTCAAGAACATTTAATATGAGTGATATTTGATGACTTAGGTTTTGCAGTGCCTTAGATTTTGGTTCCGAGCTTCTCAATGGCTTTGAACAATCAGATTACATGGTACAATAGCTGATTACTTAATCTGGGGTCATACATACCTTACACAACAGTCTATGGCATGAGCCTCCATCTCGTAAGCTGTGCTGCAGAACCAATCCTTGAACTCAACAGGTGGGAGCAAGACATTAGCTGACACAGTGTCCCAGTGCGGAAACAGGCTGAGGCTGCATTTGAAAACATGGAAGACTTTCTGGAAATCTTCTGACAAGCTTTAAATTAAAAAAAAAAAATCTCAGGTACTTTGCATTTTATGCAGCTCATCGAGATGCTCACGTATTTAAATGAGGAATAGTCATACTCTAAAATATTGATTTCCCCATACCACAGAGCTGCAGAATTAGGACACTGATGTGAAATCGCTCAGTTACCAGTGCAATCTGTTTGCACTCCCAGGAGGTAATGTGGGAAGTGTCTCAATGCCAGTTTGCCCCCTGCTCCCTCCTGGGGGTGCCGGGAGGCAGATCTCCGTTTCCTGTGCAGCATCTCCCACCGCAGCAACAGGAGAGGGCGACACAGAGCAGAGCGCTGCTCATCCTCGTCCTCCAAGCCCACTCTTGGTCACACTATAGCAATAGGGTGGTGGAGCAAAGATACCTCCATAGCAGTACTGCCCCTCACACTTCAGCGCTTTTTATTTTTGCTCTAAGTTACTATTTATGTTTAAGATGGATTTGCTTTTTAAATCCTGCACCTATTGCACTCTGAAAGAAATACTTCATAGACTCACCGGAAAAGTGTATCCGTCACTTTGCCTCAACAACAGTGAATCTTTGGGCCAAGATTTTCAAGAGACCACATATTTTAACTTCTTGTACCTGAAGCACTTCAGATGAGCTTTGGAGAGAAAGATCCACAGCCCAATCTCAAAATCCTTTATCCGGGACTGTCAAATTCTTCTCTCAGAAACTGAAGTTCCTTCTTCCTAGTTACTTTCAAAACGCAGGCCTCAAAAAAAAGCAAGCGGTGTGATACAGATTTCAGACACTGCAGAAGACCATTATTGTCACATTTTTTTGGCAGTTAATGACGATGATGCAAAATCTTTTCAGTAGTCACTGTCTTGAACAGAAACATTTTCAAAAATAACAATCACTCTCCCAAATAGCGCTCAAAGTTAACTCTCTCTCCCTCTTGCCTTTGTGTCAGATTGTGGATAACAGAGCTAATTGTTATACCACAGGCATTGAAAGTTAAGAATTGAGTACTGGGCAGGAGATGACAGAAGCATTCATTTTGTGCAAATATGTAATACTTGCTAGGATTTAAATATCAATTAATTACACAGTGTTTGCTGTTGATTGTTTTTAAAGCCTTTTTTTCAAGTATATTAAAGATACTTTTCAATCAAAGTGGTACTGGTTACTCAGACCATTTATGATTTTTTTCCTGTTTGCTTTTGAAAAAAAAAAAATCACCAGTTCAGAAAATTTGTGCAGATCCCCCTGCGTCTCGGTCTTGCAGTCACTAACAAGATCACTGCAAGTTTCTTAAGAGCTGTCAGACACATTTACAATTCCAATGATTAAAAGTTGCAAATATATTATAAACTTCACTGTATGATATTTTCCAATAATGCAAACAGCCTTTGCAGCAAGGGTGACATGAATTTCAACGGAGACTTTGATTACATCTAATCTGGTAAAGAAATGAAATCATAAGCATGCTTATTTCAACCAACAATGAAAGAAAGCAAAATAATACATCAAATCCCTGAGTAAGCAGTCACAAAAGACCTTTAAATAACTCAACTTTCTACCGTATTTTATTATCCTTTCCTAGTTTTATAGCATTATCTGCTACAGAAATGCAGGGAGATTTGTAAAACACTATAGCATTTAAGTCATTACATTTTATAGCTAATTTCTAATGTGGATTTGATTTTTTATGAGCACAAAAAGAATCTAATTTGCATTAGTGACAGTAACTAGAGAAATTTAACACCTGGCACTGGTTGTACCAGAAATTGAATATTAGCTACTTGGGTGCTAAAAAGCATATTCATACCTTCAAGGGAGATTTTTCATTTTTTTATGCTGTACTCTCATGTTTATCATTACAAAAGTGTTCTTACATCATGACATAGGAAAACTCTCAGGAATGCAAGAATACCATGCACTCGATAAAGGGAGTTTGTAGCAACAGCAGCAAAATGAATCATTTATGCACTAAAGAATGTACAAACCCAGAAATAAATCTCCAATGAGATATAAAATTAGAACAGCAGCAATGTACAGACAATTCATTTCCACTAGTGCTTTTTATTTATTTATTTTTCCATAGATACCACTGATTTCTTGAAGCAATACATTAAATCAAAATTAAACCTCTGTTAAGAAAAAAAACCCAAACCATAGCTGACATGAAAAAGAACCACATTTCTACATGGACAATCCACATATTTATAAAGTGTGGAAAATTAGGAGCTGCAAAATAGGCCAAGCTGCTGTAAAATGATATGGGAAGTGACATTTTACATAGCCAGCTACAATTAACACATTGATGGCATTTTGCTGGGCTCCTTGCAGTGATAATGCTGTTGTCAAATGTGTTTAGTGCACCAAATCTCCTGGAGCCTTCAGCTAGGCAGCAAGCTTTTGACAGATTGAAGGTTCGGAGATAGGCTATCATGACAGATGGAAACTGGCACCGATGTTCAGCTTTCGCCGATCACAGGGGACCTGCCCCCCTTATTCTTCAGGGCTCAGCTCTGCAACCTTCCCCCTTCTGATGAAAGCAGGGGATGGCATTGTTAAATAGTGCATCTGTGTGAGTTAGACTACTCTGATGAAAGCATAAGGCAGACGCTCTGTGAAGCAAAAGACAGCCTCTGCTCTAACTGCATTTTAGATAGACTTGAGAAAGACTCCAGGGAGCTAGGATAAAACTTTGGTAAATTTCAGACAAAAGGAAAAAGCCCACACTAACCACTAAATGTTAGCTCTTATAGATCTATATTCATGGGCTGAGGGAATCCATATATATGAGCTACCACGAGCTATTGTGTTAGAAACTCCATCGGAGCCTCTTTATTATTGCTTTGATCAGTTATTGAAATTAGTTGAAAAAAAATAAAACAGACGTTACAGAACTCCATCCAAAAAGCAGATTCAAACAGGAGATATATAGAAAACGTGAGAGCAAGTCTGTTTTGCTGTGAACATTAGCTTGCTTAGAGGCTAATTCAATTATTAGGAGAGGCTGTTCTTGCAACTGGTCTTGATTCTTGGATGCAGTGTTAAAACCAGGGTGGGAGCTTGTGTTATTGAGCTTTACACAGCTGGGCATAAACAGGCAGATAATACAGTTAATTAACCTTTCACCCCCCCCACACCTTTTGAAGAAAGGCATTCGTTTTTTGTTTTTTTTTAATCTGCCTCAGGATATTTCAAAGGCATTTGTCCCACTGTATTTGCTTCTTTCTATCCCTGACAAATTTCTGTTTGATTTCTTTAAACTGGGCTGTAGAGCTTTCTTTTTGCTGTCTTAATCTTCAATTCCACTCTCGCTGATGTAGTATTTGGAGCAGCATACTGCAGCCCATTTGAGGTATGATAATCAGCTGATTAGCTAGTGAAGTCGTTTTCCCTGAGGCTCTTTTGTGTGCAAAATCCTCACACTCAATTGACATGTGGACATCATAAAGCTGATGAAATGCAATTGTAATGAACAAGAGGGAGAGGCATCTGCAGCAGTCTAAATGAAAGACCCTTCCCTCTCGACATGCTAATTCAGAAAATCTGCTCTTAACTTGTACTCCCTCTGGATCCCAATGGATGTGAATCTCCATGAATGCATATTCAAAACAGTGTATTAGCCTCAGTAGCAAGTGAAATTTGAGCCTGGATGGACCAATTCTAATTTCAAGACAGATTATGCTGCATCAAACGTAGTAATGATTTGACAGTTCATTTGTGACGAGTCCTACAGTCAAGGTTTAATGTACGGACAGGCGCAGGTGTGCAGCAAGCACCAACAAATTCCAAAGGCTGCCGGTTACAAAGCCTCATGTATGAGGAAACATGAAACATGTTTAAGAAATTAATACCATCATCTTTAAAACATCTTGTAAGAAAGGTTCTCCAGCCACACCTTTGTTATTACCAGGTCAGATTCACACAGCCAAACCCCAGCTAGGAAGAGCCACAAAGGGCAGCCCAATATACCACAGCCAGTACAAATTAGTTCCAGGAGGGAACAAATTAGGGAACAAGATCAAAGGATGGCTTAGTTTCTTAACCGTATTCTAGGTTAAAAAAAAAAAACAAACTGGGCTTGGCTTTTGGAAATGTAGGCAAGCTATGGCTCAGTCCTTGGAGTGGGTACATGAGTGCAAACAGCTATGACTAGTAGGGACCTGTAGCATGGGCAGGAAAGTCCCAGGCTCTGCCTACCTGGTGGCAGCCTGTAGACAACCCACAAATTTTCAGTTCTTCTCCACTAGCTTCCAGTGTCAATTCTGGGCTCCTCTGCCTCAAAATGATCTGAAACGTTATTTGCTTTTACCAGGCTTATACGTTCCAAATTTTTTTTCATTCCTTTGTGTGTGTTCTTTAAGGCAGTGAAAAAAATTCTTATACATATGTTCCTGTTGCACATTTTTTTAAAGTAAAACTTATCTCTAGAGATCAGAAATTCTTGAAATAATATCAAATACAGTTCCATGAGTTAAAAATGCATGAACTATTTAAATATACAATAGAAGTAGTCACACGTGTACAGCCTTTGCTACGCAGAGGTTTAAGTACTAATTAGCTTACATGTTCTGTGAGCCAGAAAACCATCCAAGCTCCAGGAAGAGTCGGTGCTTGACAGGATCTTCATGTCATTCAGTGGAATTTGTGCTTCAGGGCAGGAAATCCCACCTAGAGAAGAAGGATACTTGGAAGGGTCAGGTCTGTGCTACACGTTTGTGCGTGCCACATTTCCCCCGTTATACCACCTCTGAATGGAGCGAGCAGGCAGGCATATTGGTATTCTCTGTGCTCTTTCTCTTCTACTGCTGGCTGTTTTTCTGGAGACTGGGAGGAAGAAGTCAGCATCTGCACTGTCTTACTCGTTCTTCCTTTATCCTCCTAAAGAGGAAAAACAGTGGGAGGTGCAGTGAGCTAGGTATCTTGAAATGGCATGGCTCCTGTTCAGGACGTACAGAGAAATCTTGTACTTTCATTTGCCAAAAGCCACCTAAAAATGAGTAGTTTCTTCCAGCTGGTTTCCAGTTGGCTTGGCTAGTTTTCTTAAGACCACCTGGCTGATATCAAAGCTCCAGCACGCTTGATTTCTAAATACTGCTTCCCCCAGGAGCAGGACTATCAGGTAGGCACTTTCTTTGCACTGCGAGGCAGCAAGCCTACTAGCAGTGGATTTGGGAGAAGCCAGTGCAGCTGCTAAGCACTCCGGATTTAGGGACTCTTGAGCCCTTTACATGAACGAACACGCTACAGGAAATGATCTGTCCTCAAGTGATGAGTCTACACCATTCTCCTCTCTTGGGGCTGAGGGGTAGGGGGAGGAGGCAGGAGAGGGTCAGAAATTTTACTAATTTGCTTTAATACCTACTTGTCTAAAAGCCCACAAATAATCCATAGGTGACACCTTGCGATACAGGTAGCTGCCCTGAGAAACACTACCAAGAGAGGTCATTACAGACTTTTTCTGCTTACAGGAAAGCAGAAAGTTTCCTGCTAACAGGAAAGTTATATAAGGTGTAAATGAAGTAGCAGATTAATTTGTGTAGCTTTAGTTTGTTATTTAGCCTCAGCTCTTTATTACTAAAATAGGAATATTATGAAGTCTTTATAGTATTCAAATACCAAGGACCAATAGCTATTGCAGGCAGTTTGTCAGCGATCATGAGCATCACAGATATTGGTCAGGCACACACACGCACATATAAAACCAGCATTCACAAACAATCTTCTCCCTCACCAATCCAGTATGTGCTTTTTAGGAATAGCCACTTCTCGGATATCATCCAGTCACTATCCACAATGCATTTTGAGGCTTACAGGAGGAAAAAACCCAGCCAAATTGCATTGTATTTCCTATTTAGTTCTCAATAAAATATTCCTGTCAGCAATAATGGTTTGACAGTTGCAATTCCTTCTCTCCTGGTTTCTGCTCTGAGTGCTTACTGAGGTTTAGAAAGTGGGGCTTTTATCGTATTTTTTCCAAGAGTCTGGAATAATTATATAGTATCATTGCTTATGAAAAGTATTGTCATTCCAAACATCGAAGGTTGATAAGACAGAAAATGTAGCTGATGCTGTATGCCATGAGTTTGGATCATACTTTCTACCTTCTTCAAACTTGATCATGTATCGTATAAGCCAATGTCATGTCTAATAAATTACCGCAATGAGAAGACCTCATCTTTGTTGCCTGTTGTTTCAGAAGCATCAGGTTACAATGATGTTTAACAGGGTTTGGTGGTTTTTTTTTTTTTTTTTTTTGCCTTTTCTCCATTGAGCACTTCAAACTAGTTCGGCAGTCCTTAAAAGGTTAACAAGTATTGTCTGCTACAGAATGCCAAACTGATTTAATTCAAAAAATGAGAAAACATCCTTAAAATGTAATCAGCTGTCACTTAGGAAATGACATACAACACAATAGGGTGTTTTACGTTTTCTTTCCCGAGTAGGAATTCTGGGAGGTCTAGAGAAAAAGTCAACTGTCCTTGCGCATGGTGCATTTCTCTCCAAAGTTGTTTTTGCCTGGAAGATGAAACATTGATCATTGAATGTCCAAGTTTCTACCCCTCTAGATAATGGCAGCCTCAAGCTGTGCTAGTGCGGGATGCTGCAGGCTCCCTTACTCACGGGACATAGTACCTTACTTTTTGTGTGTCTCTTTGGTGTGTCCCAGCACTTCTCCAGCATTGCAAGTCATCTGGATCCCCAACGGTGTCCCTGAGCCCGTCAGTGCCCAGGACCTCTGCAGCCCCAGCGACAGGGAGCACAGTTGAGGGAGTTAAGGGCAGCAAGGCTGCCACCTCGCCTGAGGATGGCCTGTCTGTCATAGCAAGTCTCCCCACTTCCCTCCTCCAAACCCAAGTGGTCTATATTCTCTGTTGAAGTACATACGAGGTTCAGAAAAACTCTCTAGTCCCACAGATACTACCTTGCCTCTCTCCTCTTTCCTCACCAGCACCTGCTGTAGAAAGGTTTGGCAAGCAGGTTTTACAGCCTTGGCAACCCTTGGGAATAGTCATAGAAATGACATCATCCTTACTAAGTTGAAATGCTAATTAATTTTACTTTGCTAATAGAATGAAGACCATAATTTAAAATAGTAATGATCTCAGTCCAAAAGTGATGTGTTTTAAAGAGCTTCAGACATGATCATTCTCTCTGATTCTTAAGTTCTTGCAACGAAAACGTGCTCTAAAATGGCTTCCAGATCTACTAATTATTACAATACTGTACTACTGTGCTCTCGTCACTATGCACAACACTTCTGAATCCCTAGAGTGTTTAATAATAGCATTATCTGACACGGAATGCTTTTCATCCACAAACATCACAGATAGGTAAGCAATGTTTATTTCCTTTCGAGAGTGGAATAAAAAAAGCATGTTAGGTGACCTGCCAAGGGCTACTGCAGAGTCCAGAAGACAATCCAGTCTTTCTGCCTTCCTGTCCCTATTTTCCTGCAGCTTTCATGCTCATGCTACATCATTCCCCAAAACAATCGCCAAGAATATTTTTGAAGCAATATGCAACAAATCATTTTTAGAATGCAAGTTACTTGCAAATGCTGTTGAGACGTGATACCCACGGTCCTACAACGCTGTTGTTTTAATCACCTTGTCCATGGCTTTTTTGTAGCTTTGAGTTCTGCAAGCCCCACCACGCTGTGCAGCAGTTGAACGTCTGTGACCAAGACCAACATTTAATCTAAAGGTGTGATTATCACCAGAATTTTTTAATCTTTTTTCCTGGTTGTTTATAGTGAGTATCACTGCTACTGACAGCAAAAGCAGCCCTTCTGGCTTGATCTCTGAAGGTGCAGAAGTAATATGATGTGGCTGGAATAAACAACCTTCTGTACATTCTGCTATCAAGAATGCTGTAAAGTTTAAATTGGGCTATCTGTAATTAACTAAGTTTTTAAGAGTTCGTAGGCAGGGCTCTACCATATTAACAGTTTCACAAGGAGGAAGCAGAATTTAAACAGAGGAAACAAACATGTTCTTTTTATTTAAAAAAGTGGAATTGCAGTAAACTTGATGACATTTTTTGAATGACAGCCTCCTTTGGACAATACCTAATTAATAAAGCATTTAAATTAGCAGAAGCCCAAATAAATTGTTCAAACATAATTTTCAGGAGACAATGTCACCTAAAAACATATTTACCCTGTTTATCACATTTGTAATTTATTTAAGTCTACCTTTTTAATTTTTTTAGGTCACCAAGATTAACCATTGTTTCCTTAATGATCTTTTATATAAAAACGTAGAGGAAGTAGCACACTGTGTAGACCTAGGTAGGACTTCTGGAACTTTGAGTTAGGCACAGAAAAGAAATTACTTGCCACTAGCGGAGAGGCTTTCTTACACGCCAGCTCTATGCAAAGAACTGCTATAAACAAGCATTTTTGCCCTGGATTTTTTCAGAAAAGTTCTGTTGTTGGCTATATTTCAAATGCTTTAAGCAGACACACGGAAAAAAATCATTGTAGATTTCAAATAACATTGTGTGAATGTTGGAATAAAACTTGACAGAAGAACAGCAGGTCTAATGCTTACCAATGTGTTTCTTATACTCTTTAAAGAATACAAAGACCAAAAGGAATTAAAAAGTATATTTTCCAGGAGTCTTGCCTTTTTGCTTACAATTTAGAAACAAAGCAGGAAAAAGAAAACAAAAAACCTCACTCATGTCGTAGTTCACATGGGATTTTTCCAGGAGGAACATCCTACGCCTCGCTAAACTACGAGCAAAACATCCCGAACCTCTGCTCTGCCGGGGCGCCAGGGCGCTCTGGGAGGCCCGTGAATGGTCTGGGAGCAAAAGTTCCCTCCCGACCTGGGAAACCCCAGAGCCTACGGGGCTGCTTCGTGTTTCTTATATTACCTTCCCTCCTTCGAGTCTTTTTGGGCCTCATGCTATTGCCAACAAATGTAGCAGTAACTTAAGGTAAGTATCAGACTGTAAACTCCCTGGGACAAGCATAAAGGCCTAGTTTAAAACAATAATTTTACTGCAATATGAAGGATCAGTTATTAATAGCTGCACTATTTAATAGGTGACTGTTCAATAGCATGCTGGCTGAGAATAATCATTTTCTAATTAATCAATTGATATTTTGTTCAGGATCAACAACAACAACTAAGCATCCCATCCTTCTTTGCAGACCTAACGGATACAACGTACAGTTGCTCTAGTAAAATACAGCAGGACTCACAGATAGGGTAGCATTCCTCTGTCAGAAGGTCGATATAAAGGCTCCTGTCTCTCATTTTCTATCACCTCTTTAATGTGTTTATTGATACAATACTTAAAATTTGTCATTAGCTCATACATATTCCTAAATCCTCTCTCTTTTGCAGTTTAAAGTACCATACCAACAATGGGAAACAAAATGCATTACTTTTCCAATCAGACAGCAATGCTCAGAAATTATTGCACAGTGTGGTTTAACATAAATCTGTTGATTGGGGACAGTACTTCAGATCATGTGGAATCTGCACATTTATATAGTGATTTTCACTTTTCTGAAAGGCTTTAAAATTCAAACGTATTTTCAATCACCTATTTCAATGATGAGCAAGAATCAAGAAAATAAACCATACAGTGAGATAAACAGCCACAGTATTAGGCTGTGCCCATTTACAAAACATCCCATTTCTCCCTCCCCTCCAATGCCTTTACCATGTCACCCACACTATCGGGCTTCTGCTCTTTTCTAGTGTTTTCAGAACCAAAGAGCCACATGCCATCTGGCCTTATTTAGCTGTATAATGCCTTGTAACCTATCCTCTGGAGACTTACATTTGGTACTTGTCTGAAATTTAGAGATAAATTGTACGCAGATGTAACTGGATATAGGTGAAAAAAGAGAAATGAAAAACTTCTGCATGTGAAAAGTTTTCAAAATAAATTACTTGCTCCCTCAGCCATATCTAGGAGTAACCTTATCTACAACTAACATGGCAAGCAAAAGGGGATCCAAATGGTCTTGTGTGTGCTTGACAAGCTGACAGGTATATAAGGGACACTGCCTCAAAACTGCAGCTAAGTGTCACCCTTGCGTATGACGTAATTATACAAGTGCATTCGCTGATATGGCCATCCCTTCGTTCAAGTAATTTCTTTGCTTGGCTTAGGCAAAACTTCATTTAGCTAAGATTTTAGAAGTGACTTAAAGCAGCCTTTAACACTCCCTTCCTGTACAGTCGAAGTCACCTAATAGCTACTAGCTGGCAAAGCGTGTGCCTTATCCTATCTGCTCCGGTGGCTTCGAGAAACAAGATCAAAAGTAATGCCCAGGTGCTAGGTAAATATTTTCTGGAGTTTGAGGAGAAAGAAGGTAATCCAAGAGGATCATTGCAAATGTCGTTATCGTATCAGGGCTCTTCATCTCTGAAAATTTTACCTTATCCCAATCACATTTTCTGTAACTCCACTGATAATCATTTTGCCCATTTTTCAAAAGGAGTTGGCTGGTTTTGCCATCAGCCAAAGGTGGAGAAGAGAATGCATTGCTGGCAGCCCAGGCAGCGAGGGATTAGTCACGCACCTTGGAGGAGCTTGTGCAGACACAACACCAGACCGTAGACACTCCACTGAAATATCTAAATGGCAGCAGTGAACTCTTTAAACTCCACTAATAATATGAACACGTTTAACTCCTCCAAGATACTCACCACCCTGGCTCAGAAGTGATTCTGCTTTCTGTCCACCAGTACGAATTGTGAAATCAAGGAGGAAAAGCCCCAAACAAACATTTAACACTCTAAGAAACCCCAAGCTTATTTCTGGACCTTAAAGATGGTTAAAGAGCAAACAGTCCTGCCTGAATGCTCCATAAATTAATCACTGACCCAGAATTTGCTGACTGTCTGAACATCTCCAAGGTTTTACTGACCAAGGAATGCTCTCTGCTCTCTTGCCTTTCACCTTATATGAACCTTGAAATGAAACACCTCTGGACTGCACCTCTAATAAAGCAGCTGTGCTCTCTGCTCATGCTGTTACTGCTTGTGAAGAGCTCCACAAAGACAACAATAACGGCAAGAGCTTTCTAAAGTTTTGGTTTTGTCCTAATGAATCAATAAATTGATGGGTTTTTATTCCTTGGCCCAAAATATCATTTTAAAGTCCAGAATTTTTACATACCCTGCAGTGATTACTTTCACTAACAGTAATATTTTCTCAAAGCACTTTGACTAATATGGTTTTCTTATTCCACAGGACTGCCTAGCATAAATTCCCTGATGTTGAAATAACCAAGTCCTTTCCCAGGTGGGGAACCCTACCACAGCCGCCTGCTTTGGGGAATTATTGTAGAAAAATCATTGAAATCATCAACCTGGTGCACAGCAGCAGTAAGAGAGGCAAACAAGATATCAGGTTGTATTAGCAGGGGGATAGAATACTAAACAAGAGGTGATGCACTTTCTGTATAAGAATGCTTATTAGCGATAACTCATATTGCACCTTTCTAGACCTCTTTTTGCAGGGCTGGGCACAGTGATACAGGAAGCATATTACTGCCTTGCAGAGGATATACCATAAGGCAACACAGATATTATCATGGCCTCTAAAATCTAAGGTGTAAGAAAAGGTTAAGAGAGTTGAATTATTCTCCCTGGAAAACAACAGCACAGATGTGACCCAAAAGAAAATTTCAAAATTATGGAAAGGGCCTGAAAATTTGTTCACAATACATTTATCCATAGTGGCAAAACATTCACAAAAAGAGAAGAGTAAATGTTAAAGAAGAATTCAAAGAACTGAAATATTTCATGCATAGATACTTAAAAAAAAAAAAAAAGTATCCACTCCCATTGAGGCCAACAAAGAATTTGTCATTGTTTTGAAGGAGGTGCAGCTATCCGGCAATAATTCCTGAGAAAGATAAATAAAAAACATTGCACAGGAGTTAAAGTGATGTTTTGCTCAGCTATTCATTTCTGAGGAGCAATGGAGGAGAAACATCCAGAAGAAAAGGTTAAATTACACTAGAAAGCCTGGGTGACATTTCTTCTTTCTGCCTGGGAGATCACATCCTTAAGGAAGTTCCTAGGTCTGAGTTTTCCTGGGCAGGCATGGAGAGCTGCATCTGGCCCGGATGAGAAGCTGAAAGCTGTAAGACAGGATTTTTCTCGTTTATATCCCTTACCATTTACAGGTGGGGAAGAGAAATTGCTGGAAGTTACCACTTTGACAAGAAACCAAGGCCATGGGTGCAGGAACTGCTGTCCTGCAAATCCAGTAACTGCTGAGGCTGATCCAGCTTGGGTGAAAAAGGTGCCTGTCACTGCACCTTCTCCTGCCGGCCCAGGAGCCAGTGTTGGGAGGGAAGATGCTTTTGTGGTCCCTAACTAAGGAGAAATACTGGTAACCATCAATCCTGCCTGAAACAAGGGGAGGAGAGGGTGCATTCAGTGTGCTCTGCGGGGAGGGAAACGCTTCCTAGAGCTCGAGCAGAAACGCTGGACAAGCCAGCTAAATTCCCTCCCAGAAACCGCTGCAGCGACAATGCAATGCCTCCCGACTCCCCCTAGCCCACCTCTTGCAATAAATGTCAGACTGCAGCCGTATTGGGCATAATTAGCCTATGATAATAAATTACACACATTTTCAAGAAAATATTAGAGGCCATCATTATTTGGAATAGTGCTGCATTCAGCCACACAACCCTACCTAATATGATGGATGGAGTAGTCACATCCACTGAATACATTTATCTGGAATAGTGTGATTATTTCAAAGATGAACACAGTCAGAAATAAGTGCATATGAATCATATGCTACTACACACTGGAGAGTATGAGAGTAGCAGGGGTTGTAGGTCAACTGACCAGCCCATAGCTTTTAGTTAGTAGATTATTTCAGACATATACCCTAGGATTTTAAAGCTCAGTCTCAAAATCCCTCCGAATTTAAAAATGATTCCATATTTTCTCTTGGAAAGAAAAAAAAAAAAGGCCTGAGATGCAGGAGGTCTTTTCCCCTACCTTCGAGATCTTTGCTGTTATTGATTCTGCTATCCACCCACAAATGAAAGCTTATTGCCCAAAATACCACATGAAGTAATGTTGTTAAAAATAATGTTGATAAAATAGCTAATTACTGTATGAAAAAGAAAGCAAACAGTGAAGGACTTCCTCCAAGGAGTCACTCATATTGAGCTGTCTACAAAAAAAACAGGAGTCACTACAGTAGAAGAGTCCCGTCAGCTTAACAACAAAACCACACGTTCATTTTTTCACATTTTAGTTTCTAACAAAATTTTTTGCCTTTTCCAGCTATTTTAGTGAAGTATTTTAGTCCGTACTCAGAATCACGGACAAGGTTTGCAATTCTGTTTTGCAGCAGTATCCAGACATTGACAAACATCATATCTTTTTTTCCACGTGTTCTACAAGTAGGTGGGATCACTTTAGACATCAAGCTTGCATACCTGCACATGAAGATCGGCTCCTGGTACAGTAACCGGAGTCTCCAGAGCTTTCTGAACAAAGTTAGTTGCTTCAAACAAGCTGTGTGGATATCTAGCGTCGTGTAAATTTGTCTTTCAAAAATGCAGGAGCATAAAAATGGAATTTCTACAGATTCCTCTAAATTCTGAGCATGTTTTGTTATACATTTAGGACAAAGCATAGGCTCTTTGCACAAAGGCAGCATATCCTGGCACACAAGAGGGAACAAATTCCAATGAATCTTCAGTCATATTCCATGTTTCCATCATTATCATCCCTGGAAGAGACAGTATTTCTTACTTTTCTCCCCTCACTCCTTCTCAGGCACAAACATTTTTTGCCCTAGAAGCAACGTCTAGGTTTTTGCTGATAGGGGGAATGTAATCAGATTGCAGTAAAGCTTACTTACAAACAGTAGTAACACATAAGATATCTCTAGCTATGAAAAACTAATAAATGGATCTCCTTTCCTGTCAGGCTAGGAAAAGGCAAAAAGAAAAAAAAATCAAAAGCAATTGTCAAAACCTCAAGTTATCAGTTATTGGACATATAGAAAATGAGTCATCACCAGATATATGTCTGCTTTTTCTAGATTTATTGCATTTCTTGGTAGATCATCATCTGACGTAGCACATCAGATATCCATCCTAACAGCCAAATGTCTTGCTCATCATAAATTGGAATTTTAAACTATTTTTCGGCTAGGATACTACCCAGCTAACAGCCATATCCTAAAGCCAACCTCGTTGTCACTGGAAACAATATTATAACTGCATAAGACCAAATGCATGCTGAGATTTCCTTTGTTCAATTATAATAAATAACCATTTAAACTAAATGATATCTCTTTTAAATGAAGATCAGTGTTTAATTTTTTGAGGTTTACCCAAAATATTCTATCTTCTAAACTAAGGAGCTGTATAAAGTTAGAAATCAATACTATCCCCAGAGTGTCCAGTATAAGCAGCCTGAATTTCAAAAAGTGGATGTATTGTATTAGACATTTGTAATATTCAACTAAATTCAGACAAGTTCAAGCATTTTTGAATAACCTGATTTTTGGGGGCCATATTTAGGAAGTACTGAAGCAGGTAAAGCTCCTTTAATAGTGCCTGCTGAAAGTGGCACACTAATAAAGCATAAAGCAGTCTGACACGTGGTAAATAACAGACAGAATAATCAGAGACAAGCCTTTTACAGCTCCGTCTATACTTCAAGAGCTATAATGCTTGTTGGAAACGATTTTATTTGTATCCAATTTTTCAGAATTTCCAGAATAGTCTTTTGGGGTCTTTTTCAATGGAAATTTACATGAAAAGCTAGATAAGCCTTCTCCACCCTCCTGCGCTGCACTGTCTACCCGAGGTCCTAATATACTGATTCTAGGTTAGAGTTCAACTCGAACAGTGCTGTAACACCATCTCCTCTGCTGTTAACATGGAGAAAAATTCCCTCACTGTTTTTCTGGTGAGAGCAGGATGTCTCTCCAGCGCTCCTCTCTTTCATCACCTGATGGACTGATAGCTCATCAGGCAGGGTGCGTTCCCATATGCACTGGTAACATTAGGAAAAGTTGGCGTCTGTTTTGTTCGTTCTTTAGGTTCTCACCTGCACGTGACTGTAAAAGAAGAGATTTCTGATGACGCCCCATCTTTACTCTCATTAGGAACGCATTTCCTGCTTATGGCTTATCCTTTTGCCAGATCATCACACCTTTTCCTAGTCAGGCATATTTCTTGATAATTCCAAGTAAGGTGAGGAGGAAATTAATTCCGGACTGGGGGGATATAAAAAAGCAGAACAAGGTAGAGGAAGAGAATAGAATGGGAAAGAGAAAGTAGGAACCTGTTTGTTTAGAGTTGATTGTTCCCTTTCTGGAACAAGAAAATTTACAATGGATATTTCAGGTATCTGTTTTTGTCCCAGCCTGAGTGAAAGCTAATATTGGAACTTATTAGTTTGGAGAATCTGAAATACAGCAATATTAGAAGTTTCTGCCGAAGGGCACTTACACGAAGTATTATGAAGCTTCAGGGGATCCGGAGCCAAAGTACTTCATATCCACCCTCCCAGGCTGTGAGACTCTCTGGAAACACGAATTCTTCTCCTTCTGGAGGACGTCTTTTCTTTCACTGCCTGCTGTCACTGCAAGGTTATACAAAACCACATCACTTTATTGAATCAGCACCTGAAAGCGAGGAACTTCCCTTCCTAATTTGAGTTACTTTACCTGCCATCAGCATGAATGCTGCTCCATAGGGTGAGGTGCAATGGAGGCAGCGGGCTTTCTTCACCCTCCCTCCTCAGCCAGCGGTAATGCTGCAAGCAGAGCACCACCAGTGCCAGCATGGTGGGATTCGGCCCTCTGATGTCAGTTAGCGAATAAGTAGACAGGACAGACAGACTATTGAGAAGACTGCTAGGTTTTCAGCATCTCAGTATCTGTAAATACTAAAAGAGAGAATTTTACAAAAATAACTTCAGTGTGAAACACAGTAGTTTCCGAGAGTGCTTTTCAGGTACGACCAGAAGGCATTCTCTGGCCCCAGTACGCCATATACCTAACCTGTATTGAGGCGTTTCCAAAAACACAAATTCACACCCAAATACCTGCCTATTATGATACTGAAATGATTTCATAAATAGAACTCAGCAATTAGCAAAAAGAGGTTGCTAGATTATTAACACTAGTCAACACTGTCTTTGTCAAGGCAGAATTAAGTCAGCATTATTTTAAAAGTGTTGAAAATCTTCCCTTACAAACTTCATAAAAATGAACTGAAACGTGCAATAGAGATGTAATGATCAGCTGCTTTGTTTTTCTGATAGGAGTTTGACTCAAATCCCAAACCCCTGAAGGTACAGACAAATGGGAGACTTGCTCAAATTAATTTGCTAAAAGAACAGGTAATCATGAAAATTATCCCAACATGTGATGACAGGGAAGCCTATGGTCATGCACACCCAGTCACCCACACATCCTGTCACTGAAAACAAAGGATGCATATCAGAATTGAATTGCTAGGAAACCATTGCAAAAGAACTATTCGTATACACACAGGTAAATTAATTAGTAAATAAGCAGCAGCTTATATGATGCTGCTGCATCCTCACTAAACTTATAACAAAGCCACCAGGGGCATCAGGTCAAAGACAATTTTTTCCGTTGTCGTTCTGCAAGTACATTGCAATTATTCAATGTAATACACCAAATAAAGGGTCAGGCTGTTTCTGCAAAAGGCAATGTCAAAACTTCCAGTTGACTTCCGTAGGAACAGAAATGGGCTGTAGGCAGGCAGATTTTCCTCCATGTTCTAAAAGACTAGCAATTTAGCACAATGACTTTAAAAAAATCTTTGTAATCTCTCTTTAAAGCTGCTACTGCTTCATGAAATTTCTCATCCAAAATATTTGTCTGCTCTTGGCCATTGGCTAGATAAAGGGATTGCTGAATATACACTAAGATTTTTGAAAGACTGCTTTGTGGGGAGCTTTTCCTGTCTAGGAAACATTCAATATGTTTTTAAAATTTCTACCAAGCCTTTCTTCATATAATGAATGGCAGGAGGTTTTCTGTTTACACTGATGAGCATTATATTATTTTCAGGAAAAGTTGAGATTTGAATTACTACAGTGGAGATCTACAGTTTCAAAAAATAACTATGATAGAGACTTTCATCACACATTTTAATATAGAGAGTGTAAACGTGAACAATGGAGGCACTTTAAACGGAACAACTTTAAAATTTCATGCTGCTGTTGTTGACAGAAATCATAATATCATCCTTATTTTTAGGTGGAAAATACCCTATGAACGTCTTGACATCTGCAAAGAATTAAATTGGGCCACTGATTCGTAATCAATTGACTACACAAAACCAGAGAAAACCATAGGTACAAACTAATGTGCCACAATGAGAATGGGAAACTTGCTGCAGCAAGAAGCTGCTGCATATTAATCCCTGTTTATCTGATTCATGTTGATTACAACTGATATAAAACATTCAGGAAAAAAATAGATACTGTTAAAGACGACATTCAGTAGTAACATGAATCACAGCTATTAGATGTTTGATCCAGCTCCCAAAGGCAGAATTCCCTTTGATTCAAGATCAACTATCAAGAAGAAGGAATGCTATTTCCTAGTGACTGGCTTGTTTGGAGACTGTTATCAAGTTATCTGAAGTTTTTTAAATCCACATGAGTTTATATGACACTTTTCTTCAGCTCTGTGTAGACAATCTACAGAATTTGACCTTTTTTATTAAAGGCAGAGCACAAACTCTAACTCAGCCACTGCTAAAACTACCAGGGTTGCAATAGCTTCTAACTTAGTTCAATAAATCATTCACTCAAAATTTAGTTTAGATTTCTTTGAAACACAGTCTAAGGTTTCAGGATGGTCAGATAGATGAACCATTTGGGTAAACCACTGCATTTTTCAGAATTTTGTAAAAGCTTGAGGCAAGTCTCATTTCTAGTTCTAGCATCAGGAAGAATGGAAAGGTAATGAGCTATGAAGAGCAGAGTTTTCAGCTGTTTTGTATCTTCCCATCAACTGAAAGTGATTTTAAAAGCACATCAGTAGAGAATTATATATAAAAAGTGTTTGGAAGTAATTAGCACATTTGTGCCAAGGCACATTTAACAATTTCTGCAACTCAACCAGTTCTGTCCCATGTATATTTTATAGTTATATATGTAATGTTAAGAGAGAGATTCATTCTTTACTTGTACATTATTTCTGTGGCCAAAATAATAAGTCCCATCACTGCCTAAGAATATGAGAACTGCTGTGCAGGGTCAGACCACAGGTCTATCTAGACCAATTTTTCTCTCAAGTAATGATCGCTGGAGGATGCTTCAGAAAAAGCAAAAGAAATGACGCACATAAAGAGACCTTTGGTGTGGTACTCCCACCTGGACTCCAGCAAGCAACTGAGCAGGGATTTCACAAGCTAGAAGATGAATATAGTCTAGTGTTTATAACTACTGGTGAGCTATCTTCGACAAACTTCTCTAACCCTTTTTAATTTTCAGTCTGCCTAACCACGCAATTCTGAGTCCCAAGCAAAGCATCCCTTTATGTGGCTTCTGCTTCCTTAAACTTCTTTATCCTAGACATCTTCAAATGATCACTGGATCAAATGCAGCTAAAAATAGTAGTATTTTTGCTAATAAAGCATTATAGTACCTACTATGGTAGTTTAAGCAGCATGGTGTTAGGTTTTCTAAAGCATAAGCCTGAGGAATTAATATATGCTTTTTTATTACCTTTGCCTCTTCTGCTTAAAAATACATTTACGATAACACACGGATTATAAAATAGATTTTTCTTACAATTTTAATCTATTCTATTTCTTGCTAATCCAAGTTTGTACTATGCTCAAAAGGTTAGCATGTTTTCGATTGCACACATAATGGCACTTCTTTTATTAGACAGGCCTAATGCTCAGCTGATTTCTCATTTGATCACAGGAACAGCAAATTTCAATTGCCATGGCCACTTATATAGTAAAAGTTATTGCATATCCTTTCCACAAAGGAGATGCAAGAGAAATATAATCACGATCAAGGGGAATTCATGGTTCGATATGACTAGAATCACCAAATGTTATTGCATTATTCACCCACTATGTAAAAGGCATATCCTAATATCATCACCCTTAAAGAAAAGGGAGAATATACACATACACTTAATTTCTCACACTGGAAAAGTCAAATCTACTTCAGAGTTTTAAAGCAGCTTGTAAATCTCATTAGTACAGCATCAAAAGACATTGCATTTGTCCGCATTTGCAATAAAAATCATAGAAGAAAACTAAAATAGGTCTCAGATGTATATATATTTTTGCCTAAAGAACGCGTGTTATGAGAGCGTTTGTGTGGTCAGAGACGAGGATATACCCCCCAACCTCCACGGTGCCTAAACTTAATTCCACTGAATTCAAGGCAAAAACTTCCGTCTAGTCTAAGCCCACCGAGATTTCACACAGCTGTGCAGCCTCCCCTCTCCCGCCGCAGCTGCAGCCCTCGCTCACCCCCTCCGTTCAGACTGGCGCTGCCTCTTCTCCACCGCTGGTGCAGGATCAGTCCTGACCAAAACCCCACAGCTCCTAATCCACATGCAATGCATTAGAAAACACTGGAAATGACTTGCTAACAAGGGCTTGTGGAAATAAATTTTCAAAGACCCACGGGAAAAATTTGAGGTAGTGGCAAGTGAACATACATCAACATCAGTAAAACTGAGGAATAAATATAATAAACTACAAGCAGCATCCCCCAGAAAACCGGTCCCATTCTCAAAGTTTGCATTTTTCTGTGACAAATGCACAAACAAAGCGCTACTTTATGCTGCTAACGCTGTTGTTCGCAGAGCGTCTCTTCTGCTTCTCCTTCACAGCACTTCCAGCTCAGCCTTTTTGTCTTTGGAGCGAGTCTGCTATGTAAATGTCCTTCCGCAGCCTCTCCAGAATAAAAAGGAGCTCTGAGGAATTGAAATTCTATTTATATTTATCATAACTTGATAAGAGTAGCGTGTGTTCATTTAAATACCCTACCATTATTTCTTCTTAACAACAGGCAGCTCTGAAGTGCAGTTATAAGTCTGTTTACACCACACAGATATCAAATTGACTTGCTAATGGTAACTTTTATTCGGTATCCATGGGTTACTGTGTCATGTGATTTGACATCAAGTACAGACAGTGCTGATTAGTAGCATCCAGTTCTGTCCATCTCTGTGCATCACTGAACCATCTGGTCATTTATTCACTAATAAGCCCCTAATGGCCCAAATATTCACCGGCCTGTCATTGTGACATGGCATAAAATGCCTACATCTTTCAACTTGCTTTGACATGTTGCTTGTTTCACATCAAAACCCGTCATTTACAGGAAAAGAGCTCAGAGGGGTAAAAACTTGACCTAATCTGCAGTGTTAACACAAAGACAGAGGCTTTGTTATCTGGTAGCCTGACTGAAAGCATGTAAATGGGCATGAATTCATTTTGTACATTTTTCCATTCTCATTTTACAACATTCTTTAAGTTTGGTATCATCCCTAATATGGCTTTTCCTGGGGGTTTTGCTACGAAATTTCTTTTCTTTATCTGTTAATATGTTAAGAAGTGCTTTAAAGGGAACTAGGTTCTCGGAGACATTTATCGGTTTTCTATGCAGAAAACGTGCATCAACAAAAATGTAACGGAGAGCCACAGAACTTTTCTAAACCATTCTTTTAAAAATTAGTATGACAGATATTTTTACTCTCTGCATTTGTCTCTTTCTTTCTTTCTTTGCCTAGACATCAGCAGGCAGTATATTTTCAGCCCTAAAGGATGAGAGATGCATTAACTATTTGCGGTTTTTTGTGTTATATTTTGCAACATCTTTCTAGATGGAAAATCTTACAGTACATCATCACACGGCAAAGTCAAACACATTATTACTTCAGAGTCATGAATGCTTAGGAACTGAGAAATCTCTCTCTCCAGTCCTAGCACGCTAAATTGCTGGAGAAGAAAGAGGTCACAATCAATGCTTTTTTTTTTTTTTTTTTAAATCTTACTGGATATAGCCACAGTTAAAATAGTTTTAAAAAAGCAAACACCCATTAAACTAATTGCTGTTGAAATCTTGGTTAATACATCATTAAAATGTGATTAAAGCATGATGTAATTGATTGTAACTAGAACACTTAGGGTGGTTTTATGGCTCTGCAGTCATTGGTGTGATGGGACACATAATTCACCCAGTATGTTAGCTCCAGTCGGCGCGCGCCTCTGTTGGAGCACCGGCTTCGCGCAGCAGCAATGCTCCACGCAACAAAAACTTCCATTGTGTCGCTCTCTGGCTGTAACACTAGTTGTAAGGTGATAACTAAAAAAAAAAAATTGAAATAAAATTATTTTTAATATGATGGAGCATTTTTTTAAAACAACAATGGTGTTTAAAGTAACCTTTTGTTTTCTCTTTTGTGGGCTGGCGTTATATATAATGTTGCCAGTGGTAGTTCCTGTTAATGACATGAGCATCATCCAGAATAAATCCTCTGCCTGTGTCTGCTGGTAAGTTTTTATCAGAGAATTCAGGTCAGCTAATGAATCAATTTGAATGTTGGCATCTTCATGCTGAGATTCAATCAAGTTTAAAGTTCATTTAAAATTAGTTAGGTTACAACATTTGCAATCAAACCCATAAAATGGTCTTAGGATACATACACAAGACTTAGTATATGCATTCAAATGTTTCTACTTTTTGATTATGCGCTTTACCACTCCTTGCTATATTATATTATTCTCAGAGGAATCGATAAACACATTCACTCCTGTCTTATGAGCTTGAGAACATCTTTTGCGCTTACTCGGAACCCTCAAATCTAGGGATGGCTGGAAAACAAGGATCGCAATTTGTGCAAAACGTTGAGGTTTTGAAACTAATCCCTATTCAACATTAAAACAAAACCCAGAGCAGAGCCACGTCAAGCAATATTTGAACTGGTATCTTTCTAACCCCTCAAAAGGGCATCTTATTCATAAGATAAGTTCATTCCTCTGACTTAAAAAAAAAAAAAAAACCCACCTTACACATGCAAAATCTTTTTGACAACATTTAATCAAAGTCGAGAATTCCTATGAAAAAAATCTGTTTTGATGACCTGTCATTTTTGGATGGGAAAAGCAGTTTTATCAACAACACAAACACTGATCATTTCAGGATTTATTACTATTTACAGAAGTAGGACTTAAAGGTGCCAAAATACTAAATGTAGGTTCTCAGCCCCTTACAGGATTCCTGCTTAGGTTTTAATATTTTTAAACACACTGAGCATTTCTCAGTATGATATTTAAAGTAACGTTACATACAAGTACTAGGTATGAGTAGTGGAAGGAGAACGAGTCTTTTGCATCATATTCATTTTTTCAGATTTTGAAAATTAAATAACTAAATTTGTGTTATTTCAAAAGTCTTACTGTAGCAATTTCAGTCATACTGACACTTCTGAAAAATATTTTAATAATTTTCAAATCTGTTTTGAGATACTAATACTTTCTGAAATTTAGTTCTCAAATATTTTATTTTTATTTGAAATGCATGAAGTTATTTGAAATTTGGTTGGCATAAAAGTTATTAGTTGAAAAAAGTAGTTCAGCTAATAAAAATCAGATTTTTAGTTAAACAAAATGGGCTGAAGTGAGCCATGTTGACAATATTCAAAAAAAAATTTTTGGTGTTAAGTGAAAATGAATCATAGCCCGTTTCATAACCCTAAACTTTCACATGAAAAATGTTCTGTTTGTCTAACTGGCGTTCTCTGACAAAAATCCCACTTCTACTCAGCATCTAATAAAACTGGGCTCACCACCAACTCTCATGGAATAATGCTGATGGAATGAGAAGTGCAGAGAAGTGTTTATTTCTGAGATTTAGGGGAAAGTTTCCTCCGAGGAGTTAGCTGCTATATTTGGAGCACTGTTTTCAGTGTGGTGGGGTGCAGGAAAGCTTAAATAGATCTCGACCAGCAAGCTGCAAGACAACCATAAATGTATTGTCAGCTGCAGTATATTACAGGATTTGCCTAACTCTTTAAACATAATGATGTTGTCAGTAGTGGGTACACAGATACAAATGGAAAAAATTATATTTTTAAAAGTAAGGTGGCATGATTCATTTCAACCAGAGTAAATATGTCAGATAGTTACAGAGCAGTAGCTATTCTGTAGTAATATCTGTTATCATCAGCTGGCCCCTTTTTCAACACAGAACACAATTGTCAAAATTTCATCCTACTTTTTACTGTACAAAGGCAAGATCATATTTCTGACATGCTCAGTTAATGACAGAAAAACAACAGTACTCATATCATTAACGCTCAGGTACTTCAAATATTGGGCCATCTCTCCAATCGGATCCCCTTGAATCAGAAATATCAAAACACTAGCACCATTTTAGTAAAAACAAAACAAAACAAAAACACTGAAACAATTATTTCATCACTGCTACAATTTGAAAGCAATTCTTTCTCAGGAAAACACCTCTTTGATGGATGATCTTTTATACTTACCAGAGAGAAGTGGTTGCAACCTCGAAGTGGCCATTTAAGAAGCTGGCTAATAAGTATTAAAAGGAGATCTTATTATTATCTTCTCATGTACAAGATAACAAGATCGCATTTATATAGCACTCTGTGACCAAACTCCATACCATGTTACCATTCAAAATGGTAACAGATGTAATTCATATATTTCAAACAGGTGAAAAAAATAAGGTATGAACAGCTGACAAGGGGGATAAAAAAAGTTACACACCAAATCAGTGGCTTAGCCTCAGTCTCCCCACTACGTCTTTGCTCTTGACAGGGTATCTTTAGCAGTCATCCACAGACTTCTTTGTAGAGCTTTTTAATTCCCCACTCTTCAGAATAAAGAAATACCAATATCTTACAAACTATCTCTCTGCAGAAAGTAGAGTTATTTCTATTTTAATACATTTTTAATTCAATGCAGTAGCAAGATAATGGTTCCTGGCCATTGATGAAGAAATCTGCCACCAAACACACACACATTGAAATAGTAGCTTATTGCTACTGTTCACTTAGAAGGAATTTAATGTGATAAATCTTGATACTTAAAACTAAAAACGCAAAATGTATTCAACCACATCCACATTTTCACATGTAGAAATAAGCGTTTGTGAAAGTGATACTTGAACAACCAACTGAAACATTAATACTACACTGCACCCTTTCAGGTTAGATAACGTTATAATGGTATTTTAACACTCCGTGTGATTACATCCCAGTTCTACAAAGCCATTTATGCAGTTGCTTAACTTTTCATAGGTGAATATTTCTGTTGATTTTACAATGTATCCAAGCCTTTGAGATATTAGGTCCTAAGCACAAGGCTAATTATATGCAAAGAGCATTCGTAACTCTTCTAATGATAACAACAGTCCCAAAGTTGAAGCTAAATATGTCTATTGCTATGGCTAATTGTTGACTTTCTACTAAATATTTAACTTGGAAATACAATGGTAGAAATTGAATTTTAGACCTGCATATTTGCTATTCAGACCCAAACTGATACATTTTACACAGAAATAAACACTGTTTATTAATGCAGCAGAAATACTGCTGACATTAATCACACTGTAATTAAGAATATCAAAATGGCATATGCCCTTGTATTAACAGACACACTATTAAACGATACTGCATGCACCCAAACAGTAGAAAAAGTTTGTGGAATTCAGATCCATTATTACTTCCAAACAATTAAAGAAAAATCTCCAATTCAGTAAATCTCAAGTAGGATCAGATATATGTTATAAGCTAATGACCAGGCTACATATGGTGATTTGAGATGCGGACCTAGATTTTTAATGAGTCCATCCACTGAAACGAGTCACAACGACTTGCTGCTACAACTTTGGGAACACAGCTATTTGCACCTGTAACTGATTACATATTCACAGCAGCAGACAAGGTACTGAGCCTTCTGATCCTAAAGTCAAACTTTTTATTCCAGTGATATCAAACCCTCAAAGGCGATGTGGCGGAGCTGAAAAACAAATCGCCCGCTCCCACGTGCACCCGTCTTTGCACACAAGTACAAAGCTATCAGCCTCCTAGCAGTTCCAGACCCACTAATCACTCACAAACGATCTGATCCCACGTTTGCTCCCTGAAGTAATTAACTAACAAAGGTGATTATCCTGGGGTCACCAGCAGGCTACCAAGAAGTGATTGTTATCACAGAACAGAAAGACTGGAAATGAGAAAGCTGTGGTTGTCTGATCCAGTGTATAGTTATGATCCACTCTTTCACAATAAGAAAATAGCAGCATCAAGAAAATGCAGCACGTCCAAGCCACACCTCAAATGGCATGGAGGCTCTAAAGTCTATGGCAAAAATATATTAAATGCTGCTTCATCTTCTTATCCTAAGTAGTTATTTATTATTTTCTGTAAGAATCCATTGTTCTCCATAAATTCTTTTTAAGTTATCTCACAAAGTGATATAACAGAACTCCATGAAGGTCTTTAGAAGACAGAGGCTCTGCCACGTTACGTTTTCTGCAAAGATATTAGTTAAATACCATAATTAAATGATTTGTGAGAGAAAAAAAAGATTGTAACAGCACACACTGTCATCACTGAGGATAACAAAAACTTAAAGCTTAAGTCAGTTGCAACACTCACCATACAAAAAATAGGTAAACAAATTTAAGACAGACCCATATATATATGGTAATGACAAACTTTGTTGGTTCACCAATAGAAGACTTTAGGCACGTTTTCTTGGTATGCCTGTATTTGATGCACGCTATAGAATTTTTGTCATAACTTTACAAGTATCTGATGACGTGATTTCATCTGCAAACAGAATGATTTCTAAGGACTTTTTGCCACAAAAAACACGGGGGCTCTCCTCTAAGCAGTAACCAGCTACTCTTGCTGATGTTTTCAGAAAAAAACGGCAGGGGATGTAGTTTTTGGCAATCTGCCTTGCAATCTACCCTGAGAGATTCTTGGATGATGAATAGTTAAATTAATCCAAAACCAATGGAATGTAAGGGTGTACAGTAATTCTGAAAACAGAGCCCAGACACAAACTCTGAGACATTCAAAAATACAGACCACCTCCAGAAATAAAGGACTTGCAGTGTATATCCATCCCAGGATGAATGAAACCTATAGCACAAGCACTGGTCTTGCTCTAGAATGTGGTATAGCAGAGGGCGTTCATCAGCAAGAAGTATGCATTTCCTAAGGGGCCCGTCCTGAAGACCTCTCTCAGGCAAATCTCTTGCTAATCTGGATCTAAGGAACAAGTTCAGATTTCTGCCCTACAATGTCCTCCCTCCAGCTGCTTCCTTCCTACCCTGCGTGCTGAGTGATGCCTTTTGAGCTGTGACAACACCAGTTTTGCCACTGGATTTAAAGTTCTGCTTTGCAATTTAAAGGCAATACCACAGCGAGGCAGGACCACTCCTTCTTCTGTACTTTGTACGTACATTTAATCTATTTCTGCTAAGAGAAGTTAGGAAGAATATTTGTCTCATTGTTACATGCCTCGGCAGGAATCACTTTGCAGGCAAGTACAGACGTGGAAAGAACATGGGCACCCTATTAAAAAAAGCTATTTCTGCTACCCTGGATCTTGGGAAATAAAGCCTACTTTTTAAAAACTTGTTTCTTAATTTTGCATATAATTCAAGTAAGTAGCTAAATTTTGGGTGCAGTTAAACTGAAATAACACTCAGAATTCCCGTATTTTATCAACCTTATGCCACAGCTTTCTTGTCCATTTATGCCTCCCAGCTCCAAATTTATGGACTGTATCAATATTACATTGGAGCGACAAGATCTAGTATAATCTTTCTTTGTGCATCAGGTTTTAGGTTGGATTCTTCTGTTACGTAACATGTCCCAATTTCAATTCTTAGAAACAAACATTAGAGCACAAATCACCAAATCCCTCCCTCCCTTGTCATGCTGCACTGTTCACGTATTTTAGGAGAAAGAAGAGCTGGCCTTTAGCTGGCTTAATTCCAGAACTAATTATCTGAGATTAGCAAACTGCACAAACCTTGCTGATTTCAAGGAAATTCACTGAGCAGACTGAAGAACAAATGCAAAGACATGAGGTTTTTCACATTAACAACAGTAGTTACTGTAAAATATTCCTGCCTCCTCTAAAATCACTGAAGAAAATATAGACCAAAGCATAAACTAGCAAGGAGCCACTTTATCATTTAGGGCACTCTGTAAACAAATCTTACATTTTTTGATCCTTCATTTACCTGTTTTCTCATCAATTTCCTTGTTTTTCCCCCACACAGCCTCTTCCAATAAAGACTACATCCTGTTGTTACTCCACGCCAGATCTCAGTTTTGAGCATTATTTCTTTTTCTTTAAATCTGTTGTGCCATGCTGTGCGCAAACAAAGCAAGCATAGCCATCAACCCTAACAAGTTTATAATCTAGACAAAGACAAAACAGGACAAACGGCATAAGAATAATCCTTTCCTTTATCAATCCCTTTTTGGCTTGGGTTGTAATCTCTTAGATAGACACTACCTCTTTTCACTGTACAGACGTTAGCTAGTAAAATGGGAACTTCATTGTGGAGATAAATGCTACAATACAGTAATAATAATGGTGGTATTAATATAACCTGTTGAAGTTTCTCATGTCATTTTAAAAAGCGCTTCACAGCTGCTGAGTCTGTAACTGCTACGCACAATGCTTGAACACAGCTTCCAACAGTGTCAAGGGAAACTTCAGCAAACGCAGCAGCCTGTATCTGCGCAGGTAGGACTGGACCCAGCTATATCAGACCTTAAACCACATCAGACACAGTTCACTGGGCTTTTCTGGTTGTCCACAGTTCAAGCATTTTCACTAAAGCCTTCGTATGGGAACCTTGCGTGGGAGCTATAGTTTTGAGCAGCAGGCCATCAGCTGATTTTTAACAAACTTTAGGCCGCAGCAACTAAACCTATTTCCTTTTTCCGGACATTCATTGGCTTTTTGCAGAAGAACACTGGTATCCAAAAACTGGAGCCAGGTTCATTCCCAAGTTCATGTAGCATATGAAGAACTTCATGAGCCCTGAACCTCCTAAATACCATGAAGATACTTTCCTGCAAGTCAGGATCTCCCTCTACAGAAATGCAAGGTTTCATTCATCTAGATGTTTCTCACGTTTTTAGAGTGAAATGAGAGGAAATGGGTTGTTAGTAGCTCCCTCTTAATTTTTTGCAAATAAAAGAGGCTATTAGGCTACTCAGCTAAACACAGCAAACTGACTAGGATGCCAGGAATGAAGAATTTAGATTCTGAAGGAATAACTTGCTACAAAGAGAATAATCCGTTTTTGATTTCAGCATCTTCTTTATTCTTTTAATTCCTACCTACGGTAAGAACAAATAACGCTGGCAGATTTCCAGAAAACGTTGCAGAAACAAAGACAGTATTATACAGAGGGCTGTAACTCTTCATAAAAAAGAAAGTAAGATGCTGAAACAGATAATTCGAATTTATGCATATGCTTGTCTATAGACTAGCTCCCTATAGAGGAAGAATAACTTTTATATTATTAATTCCTATAACTCACATTTCCGATTAAGTTCATACTGGCATCATTCTGTTCTGTAGTCAAAGAAACAAAAGTAACTACTTTGGTTAAAGCCAAAAGCATTATCTTAATTTATTATTAAATCCACAGCATACATAAGTAGTGCTCACTGCTGTAAACTATAGTGCCTTCTTTGTTGAAATGTCTTGCAAAAAATAGCAACAAAAATAAGTTGAAACAGTGGGAATGAGCACAGAGCTGGCCACGTTATAAAACGAACAAGGCAGGGCCGCTGCAGAACTCCATTAAGTATGTTATGGGGGGTGTGCGTTTGTTTTATAATTAGCTAAGCTTGCACATTTTCTTAATTGCCATCAGGAGTCCTTGAAGAAGTGATCATATATACCCAGTTTCATTTCACTATACTGTAATTTAATCTCAGTGAATAATAAATTTTTGTAGCATTTAGAATGGAAACCATATGCTTATTTACTCTTTTCCACCAAGCTGTCAAACAAGTAGCTGTTCAAAGCCTTTATATCTTCCACAGACTCGCATGGGGTTCCACGCAGTGTTAAATCATTCTAGAAATCTGGGTCACAAAGATAAACTTCAAAATGAATAGGCGAGAAGTGTCCTGATAGTAGATACTAGAATCTAGATGCAAGAGAACAAGTCACTCTGAGGAACTAATAGCATCGTTGCAATTCATATATAGACAGATATAGATATATTATTTCTTCCGCAAATAAGCGTTTTCTCTGGTGTTGTTCAGAACAGAATTTTAACACCTCTAAGTATAATGAGGGTGCGTAAGATTCCTGCCATACAGCAATCATTTAAGTTTATCATAAAGAGTGCCATAGTAAGAAGAGGCAAAGACAATAAACTGAGCAGACCGAGAGCCATCGTTCCCAGTCCCACTTGAAGCCTGAATACTTATTGGCCAGAATAATGTCATTTAAGACTATCAGTTGTTTCTTAACTGCTTTCCTTACAGAACAGAAATACAGGTGGTGGAGTCAAGGGGCAATGAGGAAAGTAAAGATCACCAAAGATCCCAGGAAAACAT
Organism: Struthio camelus; assembly: GCF_040807025.1. Classification (NCBI taxonomy): domain Eukaryota; kingdom Metazoa; phylum Chordata; class Aves; order Struthioniformes; family Struthionidae; genus Struthio; species Struthio camelus. Next base: position 21,218,305 of record NC_090947.1, on the reverse strand, counting down.
TAAATTCTGTGCCCAGTTTGGTAACCCAGCAAATCTTTTCAGAGACAAAGCTCTAGCTTAAGTAATGTACACATTTCCTGAACCCCATTAAAGCTCGTGTTTGCTCATGGTTGCAAGATACGAGAAACTTCTTGCTTATCCTCCGAGTGAAAGAACAGCCCTCTGTCCTAAGCTTGCACTTTTTTTTTTTTTTTTTAAATATATTCAGGTATTCCTGGGCAATTTATTGCTAACACTTAATAAGCTAAATCCTTTTAGATATTTATCTATGGCTCTCTACCGGCCTCTTCCTCAATCTAAAGGTTTAGCCCCAACTTCTTAATAAATGCCCATGAAAAAGAAAGCCCACTCCAGAGGCACTTCAGCAGTGACTTGTGCAGCCTGCTACTGCCCTTTGTACTTCACTTATAACTGATACCAGTCTTACGATGTACATCTGCAGGGGTGTAAGACAATCCAGGAACTAATATCTGTGAACTAACACCCCTACAAAGAACTATCCAGGCAATCAAGCATCTTGATTTAACTCCACGCAGAAGGTCAGATTAGATAATCTCTCGGGATCCCTACTGTATTTCTAGTTCTGTGCCTATGCCATGACACCTGCAAAAAAGGCAGTAGCTGGGTAAGGCTAGCTTATAATGAATTTCTGGAGGGGAAAAAAATGTTTTGTTTGCTATTAAAATTAATTAGCAAAACTGAAAACTATTTATTCTTTGCTCTCTCCCCCTTCTCATTCCTTGTGCTATTCTTTATATTCCTTTTTTCCTGAGGTCTTAAACTCTTTACACCTGGGATCACAGCCAAACCCATAGCAAGCAGTTTTGCTGTGCCGGTGAGGAGCGTGAGAAGATCCGACTCGCACTTGCGGTGGTTGGGGCCCACCTGCCCGGCGCAGCAAGCCTCAGGCACCGCTCCGTGCGGTTTTTTTCCCCCCCTGTTGGAGGTCCCGTTTGAGCATCCCGGACTGCACTACGACCCAGGCATGAGAAACTGCTTCGCAGGCGGACAGCTCCTGCTCGTATCAGCTGAAGTTTTGAGCTCGCTGCAGTAACTCAGCGGGGGAGCCAGGGCAGCCAAGCGGTGAGGCTCACCCTCCTCCTGCCGAAAGCGCCCCTTCGCCAAGGGTGCCGTCGGCAGCCTGGTCCAGGCGCGCGCCGCCCGTGCCGAGAGCCGTGGGGCCGCGGGCGGGAGCCCCGCGCCTGCAGGCCGGCAAGGAGGCTGCAGGGCCCCTGGGTGGTCGTCACCGTCGGCACAGCGTGCCCCCGGCGCGCGGGAAACCTGCGCCCTCCTTCCTCTCCGTCCCTCGGCCCAGGCGGAGGAGCCCGGCTCCCCTGGGCCCTGCTGGTAGCCTGCTCCCCAGATTTACTGCAGTAGCATTAAAGTTAACTCAACTCTAAATCTGTTAAGATGGAGAAATCTTACACAAATACAGCACTGCTGGGAAATAAAAAATAAGAAGAAATTCGACTGTAACCAATCCCGGCTTCCTCTACACAAGGCAACCAAAGGAGAAAAAAAAAATCCTATAAGAGCTCTCTGTAGACTATTCAGACACCTTATTCAAGCTTTATAAGAGGATCTGAAACCATAATGATGGTCACGTGTAAATATCAAACAGCTCAGTTGTATCAGGAACCACTTACCCACAGGAATCTTTTTTTGCAAAGAATGCCATCACACACCTACAGAGTTAAAAATAAGATTCTAACATGTAACAAAAATTGTAATTTTCTTTAACATTAAAATCAGAAAGAACCCATGCCAGCAGCTATAAACAGAGATAATCCTAACACGGTTGCAAGCTCACATTCTGCTTTTGAACAAAACATTAAGTGAAGTACATCTCTGGGTCCTAATTTTCCAAAATTTTGGTACAGAGACTATCTCTGACAAATAAAAATTTAAGCATTGAGTGGATGCATCCCAGACCCTGGAGCTCTATAATCACGATATTTTTAAATTTCTTTAAAAATTCAGTGCAGTTGTCAGAGATCTGCTCGTTTTAGTTATGCATAGGTGGGTTTGCAGTGGCATCTAATGTGCAATTAGCCTATTCCCAGGTGAATGTTCCTTGCAGATATCTCACTGGAGAGATCTCTTTCACATCTTTGCCTATATAGAGGTAGTAAGAAACCACTTGTCATAGCATACGCATTTCAAACTGATTTCTAACACCGTGGCGCAGCGACATCTTCCCACCTTCTAGTGCTAGTGGTGCTAAAACACACACAGCAGAGAGCTATTGAGAAAGGTCCCCACGCAGGGGCACGCACTGCACCATGGCGTTTCTCCTGGGAAAGGGGTTTATCAGTGACAGCACATAAGCAAGCAGTTGATTAATCACGGCACCTAAAGGAAACAAAGGGAGCTCAGCACCTCAAAGATGAGGCTATTAGTGAAGCCAAAGTGCCATAGCTGCTCCACTCGCGACCAGCTGCTGAACACACTGGGGTCCAGTCCTCCACCAACACAGGTCTCCGCTGCGCTGACTTGGGGGCTAACGCTAGTCTTCGATCCGGTTCAGGGAGCCCTCACCGAGCCCGTTTAACCCAGTAGAGCATTTCCCTTCACCGTAACACAAGGAGAGCATCACGTACAAAAAAGTAAGTGTTTTTATCCCTGGCTGTCTCCTACCACCCGGAGGTAGCTACCATTGCAGCTAACGGCTGCACTCTTTTCACACGGTCATCGAGCCACCTAACTCCCGGAGTAACGCGTAAAGCCGTTAGAGCACTTTGCTGGGGTTATTTCTGTTTTAACGGTTGGTGTAGAATTAATGTGCTCTGACAGAAACACTCTCACTCAGTGCAGCACCTGCAGCAACATTCGCTTGTACAAGACCCAGCGCCAGGAGCCTGGCAAATTAAACAAAGTCCATGGCGCTGCCTCAGCTTCCCTTCAACAGCACGTCACCGACTGCCATTGCGAATGGGAACGCTTCAAAAACGAGCCAACCGAGAAACCTGAAAACCTTCACCCGGCCAGCTTTGCCATGTATATGCTGCTTTTTCCCTCACCGCCGCGGGTCTGCCCTTCCGCTCACCTGCTTGGCCCTCGCGCCTCTGCTCTTTGTCACGGATTGCAGGACGTTCTCAGAGCTTTACAACCCGTGAAAATCAGCACCAGTTTCGTGATTCTGGCACAACATGTCTTCTCTTTGAAGTCTGGTTACAGGTTTTACAGTTCTATTTTTAAAATGTATTAAAGATGTTTAAGAGTGGCAGGGGCTGCCAATAAAAGCCATGTTGTCCAGAATCAGGATGCTGGTCCCAATTTAAACTGGCTGTTAAACAATAGTGTATCCAAATAAAAGCGGTCTGATTTACAAAATACCTCAGACTGATTGAACGTTTATTATCCAATCAATTCTTCTTTTTTCAGGTCTTCAGAGGTCATTTGCTTTTCTTTTTCTTCTTTTTGTGTCTTTTTAAATCTGCAAGCCTTTCTATATCTACTGTATGGAAAATGGATTCACTTACCATGTTTAAAAATCAACTGTTGTTAACAGGAAATACTAAAGCATAATAAAGGAAAGATGCTAATAAAAATTTACATTTCTCTTGGCGGTATGCATGATTTAAACAACAGCTTACAATGCCGCTCTGAGCTCTTGTCTTCTGAAATACGCTCAGGATATACTGCAACCAGCTTCTGGTTTTTATTATTGAACATTTCTATCTTCCCAATATAAATTAGCCTAAGATTTAAAACTATATACCCATAGCACAGCAAATTTCTTATTCCAGAGAAAAGAAGGAGCATAAATGGGACAGTGCGTTAGCGAGAGGACCACCTCACCGCACGACTAATTCGTTTCCTGGACAGACGTGGGATGCACGCTGTGGGCTGTCTCCAGGTCCAAGAGCCAGGCAAGGAGGAAGCCTGCGGAAGCCAGAGCCTTCATCTGCTGCCGACCTGCTGTTCCTGCTCTGATCCCACACGAATTGTTTCACATCCCCATCTGTCTCGTCTATTTAGACTGCAAACTCCCCAGAACAGAACTGTTCGTTTACTGTGTGTTTTATGCACGGTAACTCTGCACCTCAGGAACTCATAGTGTTAGCATTGCTAATTAATAAAAACCAAAGGCAATGAAGGGAGTAAGAAAATCTAGCTAAATTTTAAATAAAAGGGGATGGAGTTTGATGACCCAGAGGGAGCCAGCCTTTGTATAGAACTTTTGCCAAGATTTTTATTACCAAATTTTGTATTTCAGCAGCATGTGCTCGTATCTTGTGGTTATGTCCTAATAACATGTGACTGAAACAAGCTTCCTGACCTATCAAGTCCACTTCTTCCCGCTGCTAGCATCACATAATTCCACCATAAAATAAAGCTTTACATTAACATCTAAAAACTTACAAGATTTTCTAACGTCTTTGGCAAGAAGAGGTAATAAAAATCTAGCGGAAGTTTTAGATTTAAGTAACTCACTTGATCCTTCTCTCTCTTTTATACCTTTCCTACAAATGAGAAAATTTCTCTTATTTCCTGTCCACAGAGTGGAGAACTGGGGCAAAGGACAAGTAAAGTCACCTGCCCAAGGTGAGAGCTGGCTTGCACTTACTTGTATGTCCTCTGCAGTGGGCCACCTCACCTGTCAGATAAATTGCACTGTAAGAGTGAAGTAGTTAGGCCTTCAACATTCATAGTTAGCAAAGAGTCTTAAAATTCTGATTAAACATTTTGTTTCCTAGTAGTTTGAAATTGGATGTGTCGTTTTGTAAGTGACAGATAGCTACTAGACAGTAAGTGAGCAATTTTTTTAGTTTAGGACAGCAAATACATGAAGATATTGGCACCAAGTTTCAGATAATTCTTTCTGCTGAACTCTCGCCAGAAATGATATATTCATATCCTGCTTCTGGAAATACAAAGTCTGTAGGTGAGTTTGGCTGGCCTTAGTAAAAAACAACGTACTGAAAAAATAATACTGAAGAAAACATTAAACAGATCAAAGAAATATACTTTCCTGGAAGCACATATAATTTTGTATCAGTACATAAGCCTAAAAAAAGGGAATCTGGGCAAGGAAATAATGGCAAACCCTAACCTTCTCCTCCCCTTCCCCTAAAGTTCAATTGTGATACAACAAGACGTAGCATATATATTCACATATTAGTAGAGCTGAATGAATGTGTGGAGGAACTCAATCCATATCTTACAGGATAGGTAACCAAATGTTATGTATTCATATTCAATTTGCATTTATTTCTTATTCAGTAGTAGGAATGTCTTCGAAAACATTGGGTTTTAACATTCACACAGCATATTTTAACTCAGAGAAACAGTTCTAGTCATTGCGCTTACCAACCCAAACAACCAAAACTTATGTCTCCTGTACATTGAAGAAATCAATACAACATGAAGGAATGAAAACAATAAGTTATTTGGACAGGTCAGAGTAGAATTGCATTGGGAGCATGAAGGACTTCAGCAAAGAAACACTGTCAGTTCAAGTTGAAATCCAAACCTCAGCCACGATTTAGGTACCCTCTTAAGTCAGTCTATTTAACATTACCCATTCGCGCAGGCCATAGCACAGCAGGGATGGAGGCGACCAGCCCCGCTCACACTCACTGCCCTGGCTCCTAGGCTGGGCCATGCATCACTCTCACCCCAGGCTACCGGAACCAGCTTTTCCATGCAGCTGGAACAAGGTGAAATTATACCTCCGTCTTTATGGAAAATACTTCCACCTACAGTAGGGCTTTTGTTCATACTTGCTTCAAAATAGAGCCAAGATCATAAGGCAGCCTACCACAAAGTCACTAGTCCAAGTGTCATGCAGCGGGTGAAAGTTGGAGGCAGAGGAGGAAAGAAGCCAGGAAAAGTAGGAGGAAAAGAGCTGGAGAGTTAAACAGCTATTTCTGAGCAAGCTTTCAGGTGTGCCTTCTAAATCTCTGGATCAGAAAGGATAGTGCATCACTGCATATTATAAACAAACGAACCAAAAATTCCCAGCAGCCAGAAACAAGGCTGTAAGACATCATTAATTTAGGCCCAGCAAAGAGTAGCTGTAAAGGAAGGATTCTTGAGTTTTAGAAGTTACCCCAGATGCCAGTATTATCACATTTTTCTAGTCATCTGGCAGGAAATTTCTCTAGACAGCATTGCATAGCAAATTGCCAAGATTTCTGAGAATCCCAAACCGGATGAGGAGCTGGAAGCAAATCTGGAGGTATAGTTTGTAGCATTACGTTATAAACTGTTCAAGCTGAGCCTTTACTACCTTTAGTAGTAAAGGACAGCAGACTACCTTTACTGATCTTCAGCTCCAAAACTTGATCATCTTGGGTAGTCTGTCCCTATCTGATGTCATCCTTTTTTTCACTCTGATTTTCAGCTCCTGACTACCAACTATGTACAAAACAAACTCATGCCAGCTAGGAACTATGCTATGTCAAACCTGTGGCATTTTGTGCGAGGAAAGCTTATACTTAGTGTTAAAATCTTCATCTTAGCACATGGTACTGATTCCAGGTGATAATTTCAAAACCAGTAGCAGTGTTTGGAAATTACTCCATCCTTGACTGTTCGCCCACTGGCGATCTGACCACGTGCAGGGTTCAGACTTTCTTGCCCACCTACCTTTTTGCTTCTCAAGGCAGTGATCATGATTTGGCTGTACTTCTTTCCTGGCAATTAGAATCCAAGTTGCTTATAAACCTGATTTGGTTAATCTTGGTTTGGTAAACTTTGATTCCCAAGGAAATGCAGACTAGATCCAATTAATATACCGGACCTATATGGACTAATCTTATGGAAAGAAGGGCCAACTCCCTCAAAATATCTGGGAAAAAAATAGACCAATTACAGGATCATTTTGATATTGAGAAAACAGTTCTTCAGATTTTTAATCGCCTCTAAGATGAAGTAGATGGTGCAGGACGGGCAAAGCTGTTGAATGTTGAAGGTCCTGGTTGGAAAACAAGCCTAAAAGTTAGGCTCTGGGTGCTAAATGACAAATCTGAGCAAGAATTGCCCTGAGGTTTCGAGGAGGGAGACCAGAATTGGAGGGGCTGCCTGGGGAGCTAAGCTTCTGCATTCAAAAATAATTTCATATCATCACTTCATTAAATGCTATGTTCTAGTATGAAAAGGGTGGAGAACAAAGCAGAAGAAAAGTTAAAGAGCTTTACTGAATAAGGAACAGGTTTTCTTTTAATGTTACTCAACAGTAGATACAGACCCTGCTATAACGAATGATCTCTTACGTTTGTAATTCCTTCTGGAGCCTCACAATTTATGTGCCAGTCAGCTACTCAGCTACTATATAGTGCTAAATCTTTTGATATTTCCTTAAATCTTTTGATATTTCCTTATAAAATTAGCCCCATTTTATGCAGTATGACTTCACATTAGAGTATCAGACTCAAATCCCTCAATTACTTCTAAAGAAAAACAAACTCAGTATTTGGACTAAAATTCTGCTATTTCCCTTATTACCGTTAATTTTCTGTTCAATACTAAACATGTTAGTCTCAACATCTTGTTTTGATCTACAAGCCATGGAAGTAAAAAAGCATATCACTCTCATCATTCGTATGTTCTGTAGGAGGCTGCAATAATTGTTCCTGTTGCCAAATTCTTCCTTATGCCCCAGAGCAAAAATAACAAACGTACAAATACCTTATTCACACATTGAAAAAATATATCTTTAAGACAGTGACAAAAAGTAGTCTTAGAACAGTTGCGTGTTTGCTTTTGAGAATCTGCTGCTGTAAACTGGCTTCTGGAGCTCAATATCCTCATGCAATCTTCCCGGCCTGTATAGGCAATCATAGCACTTCATTGTCCAGTGCTATCATTACAATATTGTTATCATCTGAGCTTGAGTCTGACACTTTCTCTAAGACCTTTCAAATAACCCCTTTACTAGGCTTCAGTACCAAACCGTTCAGGGCAAATCTCTGCTTTGTGCTTGTCAGCCTTAATAGACTGGATGTCACTTTTGCCTGTAAAAAGTGCCCGCTCTTCAGCTGTCAGTCAGTCCTTGTGGTGTCAGCTGAGAGCGTGGCTGGAGCCGCTGGATTAGAGGGTAGTTACCATAGCTGTCAGATTACTGACAACCTGACACCCACATCCCCAACTTCCTTTTGCTGTATTTGGTTTCCATCTAGCTCCTTGGACCTTTCTTAAGGTGGATCCATCTGTTGAAGTTAAATAATAAATGTTGTAGTCATCTGGGAAAGTTTTATTCTGGTCTCCGATTCCTTTTTCGGTCTGCTTTGCCTTTTCTAGACACATGCAATCAAATGTGTTTTGCAGAATTTTTTTTTTTTAATTTATGAGGGGAGAAAATAAACTTTCTCACAGCTCTAAGTTAATGATGTTATTTCTTTACTTTGAATTATACAGCTCTGTGTTTGGAGATGTTGATATCTACCTTTAATCTAGCGCACTGGGGGCTTTATGCATATCTCTCCACTTATTTAAATGTGCTCACCACACTCATCTTTCAATGCTTCTTCCGTGCTACTCTCAAAGGGTTACAGAGTATGCAATTTTGTGAATAGTTTACAATTACTGAAAGTAGCATGCATTATACTAACGTTTTATAGAACTGTGCTTGTATTTCACATTCCACAGTTGGTACGTGTGTTTTTCCTATTATTTTTAGTACATAAACCAAAATTAAGCAGAAAAAAACAACTTAAATATATATTTAGGACCAGAAACAAACTCACTCATTTTTGCTGTGTCTTCACTATGAGAGGCATACCTTAAACTGAACTGCTTAACTTGAGTTAGTTACCTTGCTGTTACATCTCCCTGGAGGCAGGTACTGTAGTTTCATTCTGACCATAGCTGATCGAGGTAAACCATCTATGTTCTACCTGTAGTTGATCTCAGCCAGCTAGACAGAGCCAAGAACTGGTTTTGCCTTCTCTGCTTGCATTACAAAATAAAGATAGCTATTTTAATAAATGTCATTTTAAGCTTTCAGTGAAGCAAGGTGATGAGCACCTTACTAAGAGTAAGGTCATCACTCCCCTGTCATGGGAGAGTGCAAACATAAAGTTGGCATAAATTTGTATCCATACTTCCCTTGCAAATATTTAAAATTTAAATTTTTGTTCGGAAAGAAAACATAACTCCATCTTCAACAATAACAAATAAATTCAGTTATTTACTTCAAAATAATTGGAACCTGTCATGTAACTGGCTGCAATATTTTTACTCCTTTTTGTGGAATTCTTATGGAAACACTACCAACGGGGGGAAAACGTTGCACTCCCTCATTCACACTAAATACCGTACCATAACCTACAATTCGCATCATTCGCAGACAATATCTGCACTAATAAATGCTGTTCTCTCCAGTTAGTACTAAGTGCAGATGCTCCATGAAAATCCAGCTCGTGGTGGGTTAATTGCTCGATGCCTTACGCGTAGCAGTCACGGACTGGTCGGCTAGCTCATTTAGCAGTGTTTTCAGTAGTCAGCCATCCACGTGTTCAAGACCATGCTACTGCTCTGTATGGTTTCTCTGCTCATTGCTGCTGATAGACCCATTCTCTAGGTTTTTACAGAGTTTCTGTAAACTTAGATGTACTGCCCCGTACAATTTACACGATATGATATATCTTCAGTAAATGCTGAATAAGCTAATGCCAATCAGCTTTTTCAGGAAAGAACATTAAAAAAAAATTGGAACACAGCAAGAAGCCTCTGGTTCAAATGAAACCTGCCTGACCCCGCCTCAGTTTTCTTTGCACTACTTCTATAAGGTTATAAACACAAATAGCTTTTTTTTGCAAGATGCAAATTTAAATTGTAAGATGGCTTATGTCTAACAAGCTTTATAGAGATACTATTAGGTCTTCCATAAACTAGCCTGCCTCAAATTTAAAACTAAATTTGATTTTTTCTTTAGAGCCTACATTATGATGCATGAACTTTGCTACCTTTTCCTATTCCTTTTCCACATTTCCGTTCTTACCACACTCCATGCTTGTGCAGCTATCGCCTCGCAAGGCAGACAGGTGTGATTATGGATACTCCGCACCTCATCTAACCTTGCTAGCTTCCTATCAGCAGGCAGAAATGCTTTTCTGCCCGAGTGCAGAAGCTGAGTCATTCAGAGACCTAGTGCCTCCAGGAGAGCATCAGCGCAACAGTCACGGTGCAAAGCCACCTGCAGTAGCTGCTGCAGGGAGGCAGACAGTGCAAACATACCCTGTGACATTCGTCTTTTGGATGAGTGTGGCTCTGTATAGAGACGCCACAGCAGCTACCTAGCTACAAGTAATCACAGTTCGGAGGCCTGACAGCACTCTGTTTGCTAGAAGGGGAATTAGCAGAAGCCAATAGCATCAGAAGTTCACTATTTTACTCAGCTGTTTTCATTACAAAAAAAAGACCAATTTCCAGGCTGTTGTCATTATGTTATGCCAAAGAGAGTTAAGCAAAAAAAAAATGGGGGGGTTCTGTTTGTCATACGTTTTTCTGATTTGTGTGAACTGTCAGCCTCAAAAAAATCTTAGAAATATTTTAATTTCCAAAGCCTAGAGTTATTTCAGATGCCTTTATGCTTCTTTCCAAGTTCCAAGCGCTTTCCTCAGCAGTCCCGTTGGGAGTCTGCCGTATTGCAAACTGAGCCAGCGCACAGTAGGGGCCACAGGATTTGGCCCCTTTGACCTTATAAGAAAAGAGACAGCACAGGCACCTCTCAGCCACGTTTCTGCAACCCGGCAGTCCCTCACGAAATTCACTCGGGGACAAGAAAGCAAACACCTCCAAATTAGTGACAAGGTTTCCAGAATGGGCATAGGTTTTCTTTTTTCTTTCAATGATATCTACCATCGTGAGCCAACTTTATTTAAATATATTTTCATATTTATTTTAAATTTAGAAGCTCACTCAAAACATTGCATTGGAATATATTTTTTAAGTGAAATGAGGGTTATAAAAATGCATTATTAATCCAATTCAACTGAACAACTGTCAGAAATGTCATACCTAACTCCATTTGCAGAAATTAATGCAGAATATTACCCAGCAGACAGTAAGGCACTATTCACAGCAGTGGGTAAATCCCTGTTAGAACAGATGGGCTGAAATGTTGGGATATCAAACTGACTAATTTGGGTACCTCCCAAGTAACCTCCATAACCATGGGTGTGCTGTTAGTTTTCTATCTCACTGCCAGGTACAGTTACAGAGCAAAATTCAAGAGCGCTTTTCCGTCAGCCGCGCACAGCACCTGGCCGTCGTTCTCAGGATTAATTGATTCTGGGGAAGAGCTCTGCAGATGACAGCCACACCTCACCCCCCTTCAAGGGGCAGGCAGGAGGTATTGTGTGCAGATAGGATAAGTGTTCTTCAAGTCCGACTTAAGATGCTCCATTCACCTGCTCAATAAGTTCTGGGGAATTTTGGGCCTCTCTCCAGCACAAGCGGGCTGTGCGTGCTCATCCCACTGCTGGTGTAAAGCGCGTTGTTGGCCCTTACCGACAAACCGATGTCGTCACTCACCTACAGATCAGCAGGGCGAGCTTCTCCCATCGAGCCACCCACGTGCCCTTCCCAGGAGCAGCAGCCACTGCAGGTAACCGCGTCGCACAGAGGGGAAACAGTTACCCCCGAAACGCTCTGCAGAGGCGCCAGTGTCAGGCTGTGCGGCAGCTGGAAAGGGAAATACTCATGCCTCACTTCCAGAAGTCCTCCTGCCCAGTACCCTTTCCTGACCAATGCTTTGCCACAGCGGCCCGAAACACGTCAGGGAGAGATCCGCAACATCCCAGCGCTTGGGTCTCCTGTTGCTGCATGCACGTCTGCAAAATTACACCTCAGTTTCCCAGTGATCCTAAAATAAGCCTAACTTGCAATAGTTCTGTTTAGCCTATGTAGGAGTGAGCACTTCGGAAGAGCTAGGCATGCGTTTGGCCACTGCAAGATCAGGGCTTATACTGTAGAGCTCAAAAAAATATATATATATATGCATAAACTTTTCTTAAGAAGCATCTAATGAACCAGTAATTTTAAGCTGTGCTATCTTCTGGTTTATAACTTTTCGTTGCAATACCCAGTATATATTTCTCTTTCAGAACACTACCATCAAGAATAACATATTAACAGATTGCTTCTTAACTTTCTTTTTCTCGTTTTTAATAAAGGTTTGTGAATTGCAGAAGTACAAAAAGTCCTTTAAACCTTTTAATTTGTTTTGTTTACTTCTATAGCTTAAAAAATAGCCAATTGTTTTTAATTGGTTTAAAAAAAAATTGCTTCAGGCAGAAACCTAGAAAACCAATCTTCTGTCTGGAGCAAATTTTTACAGCTGCCTTTTAAACCTCTGAAAATAGGGTTTATAATGGAAGTGCTGACACAACCTTATCTACAATATATCAGTGTGAACTGTGCCGCTATAATAAGCAGTTATTATGTATGTGTAAAAATAATGAGAGCCAGTGTCTGAGGAGAGTTAATGTAAAATGCTAAGCAATTGTGGTTGGTTACACAGTATAGGTTAATATTCTTTCATATAGCTACACTTTTTCCCCTTTTGTCCTCCAGAACTCCTAATGAAAATTTTGATACCTGACGGTAATGATAAGCAGCCATTCACACGTCCTTTGTGTCAAGGCTAGAGCATTAATGCTTTCCTTCATATAACATTTTGCATAGCCTAAAGCATCTATTAAAATCCTTTGTAAAATTCATGAAACAAAAGTGGTGGGTTGAGTCTAGTGGGAGAGCAAGTAAGCTGCTTATTAGCAAAAAGTCAAAAACACAGGGCCAATTACAGATCTGAACAAGAAGGGCTACAGAACAGCATGGGGAGTAATTCTTTCTTCAGCCCAATGGGCTCAAGTGAGAGGCAACTTAGATAAAAATATAGCAAATATTCTAAGCAGTAATTAAACTAAAATGTTTGGAGTCAGAAACAGCTCTATAACAACTGAAGGATATGCTCAAGTAAAACAACTGTCTGCTCTCACATAGATGCTAAATTGGAAGGATTTAAGACTGTTCCCTAAAGGAACGACTAAGGGGTAGTCAAGAGCTCAGGAGATATGTAAAAAATCTGTTTGGTATTTCAAATGCTATAAATTAGATAAAAAATGAGCTTTTCTACTGAACAAGCAACATAAAACTGAATAAACCACAATAAGATTGCCCTTTTTCTGTTATAAACTTGACATTAAGCCTGTCATGTTCAATGACAGCCTAACAGACCTCATTCTTTACCCTTTGGAATTTGAAAGATTGGCAGATGTCATGATTTCCTTAACATAAAAGACCTTGCAGATAATGTTCACCACACATACTTCTAGTTTCATAACTTCGCTCCTCTACCTTCAGAATCATCGGGTAAAATTGCAAATAGGACTTGAGATTTTCTCCGGTCAATAATTGTTTCTGACCTGGAGAAAAATCTTTTATTGACAAAGAAAAAACGTGATATGGGCAGCAATTTTTATGGTTTGCTTTACTAGTCCAAACATGCCCCTACATTCATAATAACGAGCTGCTTTGCACAAAACAGCTCATTATTATGAACAGAGGGGTATAATATTGTTAAGTTCTTTGGAAAGCTGAGTCAAAGCAGAGCTAGTTGAGGGTTGCTCTCGACTGGAAGCAGTTCTCCCTTTAAAATATCCCTCCTTCCCTTTAAATCTTTTGAAAAAACACACATGCTTATTTTTTAAAAATTGGAATGTGGTAAGAATCACAACTCGCGTTTCCTAACACTTGGTTGGTAAACTTTATGTCTCGTTATTCATTTACTTTTCAATGTAAGAATTGTTCCAAGATGTTCTGCAAGTCAAGGCTATTATGCAACTTCTCAGGGGGTCATGTTTAATTCCTGCGAATCTGAGAGAAAATTTAACACCTATTTAAACAAGGAAATCCCGCCCTGCACTTTTGCAGCCCAGCGTTACCAAAATGCAACGGAGCTGCTGCTCAGTATGGCGGGAGGGAGGCAGGACATGGAGGTGCTGCAGAGGCTCCACACGCAGCCACGTTCTGCTTTTGCTTTCCCAAGGAAGCGCCTGGGGCCAACCGAGGCAGGGCATGGCGCGGTCACCGGCACTGCATACTTGCCCGTGGGAGCACTGCAGCGCAGCAGGACAGACGTCACAGAGCAGCTTCCAGGAAGGCCCCAGTGCTGCAAGCTGGCCCAGGAGGCACCCTGGCTGCTGGGGTGGCTCAGGGGTTGCTGCTCCAGCCGCACCTCCACCCCGACGTTTTGTCCCGTTCTGTCCAAAATTGGTTGCTTCTGGCCGTGGTCTCACGATACTTCCCTGTGGATCAAACACATTTGTTAGGAAAGAGAAAATTCTCCTTCTGAGTAAAGACTGCATAAAACGCACCAGAGATTTTGAACCTCTTCACTCGGGATAGGTCCACCCCTATGGACTGAGGTTGTGTGGCCACCTCAGCAGTTTGTGTGCACGCAGGGCTGTTCAACCCACATCTTAATGCAGGCACCATTGCCTAGCTTGCATGTAAAGGCTCTTCGCTACACAAACTGAGTGCACAAACACGAGAAAGCTGAAAATCTGGCCGCTAAGCCCCTGGAATTCACAAATCTGTGCATGTGAAATATTGGCAACCTCGTCAGATCTCCTACGTTTGGATATATAAATACTTCATTCCAAAGCGTCCCAGCATTGACATGCTTCAGGGAAAGCTTTTAGCAAGGCCGTCACCTTCAGTGTCTGGAATCGGTAGCAAAACCCTGCGCGTCCTTAAGTTCAGATGTGCATGAATACGTTCTGTGGCCGAACATGCAGATTCCATGGAGATCTCATTGCTAATTCGTGTTCGGAGGAAAAATGACAACTTTTCACAGCCCAATTTCTAAGATCTTTTTTATTGTTATGCAAGAAAGACAGTGTTCAGTAAACAGACAACAGTTCTTTAAACTCAGCCTTATGTATACTTTGATCATACACATCTCAAAGAGATTGCTCATCTTTAGCATGCAAAATCTGTCTTTTAAGCAAATATTGAAGCTTCTTAAGTTAGTTCTGACATAAAAACTTCCAAAACATGCTAATATAGTATAATCAATACTGTAGCACCTCTTCCCCAGTCAATAACTACAATAGAATGAAATAATTATTTATTACTATTCCTAATTCTAATACACTTTGCTAGGGGGAGATTAATGGCTCTCAAATCTTCACTTGTGTAGATTTTTACAACCAACTGTATCCTAAACGGTCATATATGATTAAGTTAGTTTTAGCTACAACCTCTTGAAACATATATTTATAGGACAGTCTAATTAAAAAAAGATTGTTGAAGAAGCATATAGCATGGGTGACATAATTGCATTAGAATAAGGAAGTCAATCAAGCCAACTGGCCTTTCACTCCAGTTAGCCATTTACATACATTAAAGTCACCACGTTGATAGAAGTAGCATAAATATGACTTAAATCTACTAGACATTATATTCAAAGGAAGAAAAAAACCAAATCTCTCTGCAATTATTCCAAATATAGCATCAAGAGAGTCTTGTGGTTTGTGTTTGTAGAAAGATTTCTTAAAATGAGATTTTAAAAAAAAATACATATCAGATAGATAAAAAAAAAATTTCAAAGCTGTATCTCCCTGTAGTTTCACTAACATGTTAACCTACTTACAGCAATTAGTGCTTCATTAGTAAGGCTAACTAACTGTTGCTATGCCCTGTAATGATTTGCCAGGTTTTCTATATACAAGTGCATAATCAATGTTTTCCAATTACTGCTATAGTGCAACCACTATTTCAAATAAACTAGATAATAATACAAACCCATTACTGAATCTGAAGTAGCAGAGGCATTTAATTGCAAGGCAGTTCTTTTCAGCTTTTAAAATTTTTCACACTAATGAAGTGTCATACAAAAAAGTTGTATTGATTTTTCCACCACATGGCTTCAACCACAAATATGTAATTATCCCTTTTATATCTAGCAAGGGGATTAAAATAATCTATAGTATATAGCCTTTACTTATCCCTGATGGGTCTAGTAGTACTTTTACCCTTTTCAAAATATGCAGCTTTTTGATGAATGAACTTTCGGTAAAATGTTGCTTTATCTGCTTCATATCTCTACTTTTTTGAAGTCAGCTAGCGTGCAGGGATTGAAATTTTAAGTCCCTGATTCGAACACGAGCAGAAGGGTTGAGCGCCTGATACTGCCTTGCTGAAACACAGACAGGTTGCTGTCGCGGCATCAGGGCCGCAGTACCTCATTCCTGTTGTCTTACTCACTTGCACAAGTCCTAATGAATGTGCTTAAGGGACTAGGGAAGAAGAGATTTGGTTCAAAACTTTCAGATGTTATTTTCAAATCCTTTACAGAGGACTGCACTCCAGGGGCAGTGTTACAGAGAAAACTAAATATTTGTCCTTTCACTTGGGAAGAGACAAGCCAGTTTCTGAGTTTTGCTGGACTTCACAGGCCCTCTGTAAACAGTTTCCCTCCTGCAGGGTGGCCTTCACAGCCAAGTGTTCAACAAGACCATTATCTAGAGTATATTCATTTCCTTATTTTCTCAGCACAGATTGGATGCCATTATTTAAAAGTGTTATTTTAGAAAAAGTTACAAATGCCAGATGCAAAATGTTTCTAAGGAATTACCATTCCACTGTAGGAGACTAAGACACGTGATAAATATTGGCTTCTTTTCATGGATGTTCTACATTGACAAAATTCCTAAAATGCTTTCATTTCTAGTTTTATTTTAATATTGTTGCTATTACAGCAAGCGTACAAAATGCTTTGACACAGATAGAAGCTAAAAACGCCACACTGAAAAGCAACGGAAGAAACCCAAACTGCAACACCAACTTTAATGTGTAAATGCTTTTATAGCAGTAGGTCCAAAACCGCATCTCCCAGTAGTTTCACTACCATGTTAACCTACCTGCAGCTGTTAGTTTTTCCAAATGTGGAACTCTCCAAAACTTATGATATCCTTTATTTTGAGGAACATGTATCTTAAGGAAAAGGTTATATGCAAATTAGATGCTATTCTTGGCAATATGCACACGAAAAATAAGTGGATATTTGAGAAACTTATGATTATAGGTTAAAAATCTTGGAAAAAATATAAAGCTGTATTACAGCCATTAAAAAATAAATATTTTTTATAGAAGAATCTTTTTTCCTAGATTTTTATTTATAACAAAGGATTTACTGGTCAAGTGCTGGCCATCAGCTAACCAATGGCAGAAAATAAACCATATCTGTGGTTGTTATTAAATTTTAATTTAATAAATATATTTAATAGACCACTTAAATATCTCTAAAGAAAAGTTGACACTTGCAAAAACACTTTAAATATTAGCAAATATTTAATGTCCAATTATCAAATGGAGTAAAGCACAAAAATAAAGCTTGAGCAGTGAAATATCATAATGTTCATTTCTTTCTCAAATAAATGCATATTATTCCTGGCTCTATTCATATGAGTTGTAATGATACTTCAGTAGGACAATGGACTGGAAAATTCTATGAAAAAATTCAATATTTTAACTATAATAGAATTTTCAATTAAACAGAAAACTGCATCCAGTCCAAAGAATTCAGAATAAAGCTGTTCTATGTGATTTTTAATACTGCATACTTCTCAGTACTGTATTCTCTACTTTTTCAACTAGATCTGTTAAATACTTGTTTTTATATATTTTTTTTAAGATTTCAAAGTATTAAAAACTGATTTTTGGGTCATAAGTCTACAATAAAATAATTCAGCGTTATATCTTAGTTCATTTTGCCGTTCTTCAGCATGTAGTAATAAAATAATGCAAATAATATTTTTTTTTCTTTTTAATGTATCTTGTGTCACTTGCAAAGGACCATGATTAAGGTTGCAAACAAAAACAAAAAATTGTTCCCCCAAAAGAGCATAAGGAGAAAAAAATACATGTGCCTTGTGGAAGTGTGTTTTCACGATAATAAAAGGCCATTACCTTGACCGTTGACATGAAGCCATCAGAGTCATATTTATTGATGAAACTTTCAGCTCCCAATCTGCTGCACTGAATGAGCATCATACAGCTGTCAGCAAAGGCAGAGCACAGAAACGGTGATAGCTTGTGACATTTTCCTTTCATAATTTATGAAAACAAAATACCTTATTGTTTGTAGAACATGAGAATAAAAATTTTAGAATAGTGCCCTTAAAGAAAAATATTCTAAAAGGTTTGTATCTTAAGAGTACATTTCTATTACCAGGACAATTTGCTGATTAAATTGAGAACATCTCTGCAGAATTATTTAATAATCCTTAAGTAAGGCACTCTAGGCACAAAGAAATGCAGAATATACCTTTTAGGCTGCCAACTCCCTAATAAGCCTAAAGTGAAAATGACCTAAGATGACTATTTTCAAAGTAATCATGCTACAAGAATGCTTTGGGTTTCTTTTCAGACAGATAACTTTATAACCTTTTTATGAGTGTTATTAAGAAAGTACTATAATTAGCATAACTTCAGAGGAATTAAGAGATAATCACATGTGAATTTCACTATTACAATCTCAAAGTGAGCACTTTTCAATATTAGCAAATGCTGTTTTCAGATGTTAAAAACAAACAGATGGGAAAATATTCCACGGCATCTTGTCTGGCTTTCCCCTCTTCGTTTCACGCTAAGACTGAAACATTCCTGGGGACCAGTACTTTGGCTTATGGTCTAAGTCAAACGTCTGAGGATGCTGACCCGAACCATACAGCAGCTCCTTCAGCCAGGAACTTCGTAGCGTGGGCAGCCGGGGGGCTCGCGGGGGGCTCTTGCCCGTGCCCCACGTGCGGCGCTCAGCGCAGCAGGAGGTCTGCAACCACAGACAAGGAGGAGACTGAACACTCGTGACAGAATGCAATTTCTCCAGGACGTCGCTGAGCCACTTCTCAAATTCACACACCAGTTGATGTCTTAACATTACCGCATCCAAGAATGTCCCAGTTTGAAATAATGGATATTGTTTATACTTGTGCATTTTTCTGATTAGCTGAGACTACCTACCCTTGAGAATCGAAGGGAGGCCTGTATGCAGCTATCACTGCTTGGCAAAACCTTGGCAGAAGTCTTGGGGGAAATAGCTGAATACTGTCATAGTGTTTATTCTCCAAATCATTGTACCTGGCGTTAAAGCTGTCCACTAGACTATGAAAGATATATTAAAAAGATACTTGTAAAAGATGCAGCATTTTTACTTTCAGTCATGACTCTTGCATGAGATTCATAGCCACAGCAAGAAGCAGCGGCAACTGCGGACAGGAGAGGGCAGTTATCACAATTACGCACCCATGACAGCTGGGAAATTTCTCAGCTCCATAGGAAGACCCGCGCAGAGCATGCACACGACTGCCCCCTCGGACTCTGCAACACCAACACCTACAGGGGCAAAGCCCAGTCTGAGGATGGAAAACAAAACCACAGAGCACTAAAAGGCAGGCATACAGTATGAACAGGCTTAGTTCAACGAAGACTTGAGCATTTACATCACACGGGAATTTGGCCTGGAGCCTTATGGCCATCCTTAGATGGTTCAGCATCATACACGGCTCAAAGGGAAGAGTATCAAAGTCATTACAAGGGTGATTAATGTTCTAGTGGGTCAAAAATGACTCAGTGTTTGTAACGCATTACGGACAGAACGTAGAAAAGCTTTATCAACTGATACACTGTGGAATCCTGGATAAAACCTATTTTCTCTGTCTGCTTATAATCATCTTTGAATTTGCTCCTTTTCACTTAATAGAGGCTTAAAAATTAGATTTCCTCTTTTTAGTTTCCTGTAATGATCTCTGAAGTAGCTAAGTTTTAAGGTAAATTGCTGCATAAATAATAGAACAGCTGAGTGCAGACGACCTTCAATATCAACAAAAGCCACGCAGGAAGTTTGAAAAGTGCTGTAAATTAAATGCTTACAACCTACCCTTGCTTGAATAAAGTCATTTTCAAAAACAGAATAATTTTGATAAGGACTTTGAAGATGTTGCAAGTCATTACTGCAGAGTTGTATTGAACACAACCTGTGCTATTAAGGAATGTTTGATAGAATTTCTGAGGAATATTTATTTACACCTAGCTTACTCAAAAGTATCAAAAATGATACTCAAAAGTACCAAAAATCTAAGCAACTGCAGAAACTATCATGCTTTCAAATAAGTGTCAAGAGAAGGTTTCAGCAAATATTGCGTGCTGCCTGAATGTTATATTGTAAGGCATACCTGCAGACACGACAGTGTCTAGAAGGGCAAATTAGAAGGGCATTTTGGAGCACAGAAACTAGTCTCTCTGTGGATGTTTCTATTTCATACTACTCTCAATAGTTCATAGATAAGTTAAGGTCTCTTTTAGCCTAGAGTAAAAATGGACTAATAGGGACTGTGGTAGTTTCTCAATTTTTTAACTTTGATCCCAGTTTATACCATACCAACTTTACCATCTACAAGCCCTATATTAGATAAAAAACACAAGTTTAAGCCTTACGTAACCGAAAGGTCAAATGCTGAACATTTCCTTTCTTTTAACCTCTTCTTTGGTAAAACTCCTAATTAGGCTGAATCCTGAGAAGCAATGAACATCTGTCACTCAGTGATCTATCAAGCATATGTGCTAAGCACCGCTCTGGATATGACTCACTGGGAGCTTTGCCAGAACAACTCTGAAAAGGTGTTAGCACCTAGAAATTACAGTGGTATTTCTAAGTAACCCTGTAATCCATACCTGTTGCATTTGGGGGTATGCATGGTTTGGATAAATAATAATTTATGCCAGACTTTTTCCTCTTGTGACTTTAGTTTTGATATCACATCATGATTCAAAGCCTAGTGCACCATAAATTTTCTCCAAATGTGTAGTAATTCCTTGGCGCAGTCTAAAGTTATGATTCATTTATACTGGAGTGACAGCATAATACCTAGGTGTCAAAATCCATTAAAACTGTTCAATGTCTTCTGTTTATTTTTAGAATCAATTGAGACTTAACTGATGGTGAAAAATATACAGTCAAGTGTGTTTACTTCACCTTTACAAAGAATCCGTTATAGTCCCAATTAATTTGTTATTCCTGTCACAACAGGTACTGTATACTTCAAGACTGTCATTACCATTTCTCCCTTTTTCTTTTGCCTTTTTTTATATGAAGGCTTCTGTTTGTTTTTAACCCATTAGTAGGTAATAGTTTACCATTTCATGAAATAAGATCTTTTTACATTATTTTCCATTTTAATTAAATGTGATGAATAAATGCATTTCATAACTGACTGAAATCAATTGTGCTCAAATTTCTCTCTTCCTGTCACAACTGGGTATTTTAGCATTGAATTTAATGACTATGCACAGGAAGATACATCTTGTGCATTGGTATGATTGGCCAGATGGAAGACTTTTAAATTAAAAATATACTACATGAGAGATATAAGCACCAAAGTTTCTTAGTACAAACCCAGAGCTGTCTTTTCCGTGTTAATTGTTAACAGTACATTTGTGTGTAGAAAATTCAGAACGGGTTTTGGAAGAAAAAAGGTTCTAAATCTCTAAAAATATCATCTGAAAAGAAGACTTATCTAATCAGCAGAAAATAAGGCAATTTTTCTGCAAATAGCTGTAAACATAAATGCTAAGCATGAGTGTCTGTACCTGAGAAAGGGCAAGAGAAACACTGACGTGCGAGTTTCTTACTCATTACTCATCCTAATACCTACGCAATAATACAATATTGGAGGAGAGAGTTCACAGAGTAAAACAGGTATGTAATGAGTTGAAGGAAGAACCAGGTATATAAACATATGTATATATATATATATATATGTACACACACACAGAGCTGCAAGGAAAGGAGGGAGGAAGAGAAGGGAAGGATGATGTTGCCATTTCTAATATCAGGGATTAATTCTGCCATGACATACTTGGTGGCAGGGACCAGATAGTTAAGGATGTGACTATATGCTGCTTCATCATCAAGGTTTTACTGAAGAGGGCATGCAGCCCTTGGAGCAGGTGTAGCCCACCAGGTAATGAGCGGTTCCTGAGGTTATGCAGCAAATGACGCCGCCTGCAGCAGCCACCCACGCGCCACAGCAGGATAGGCCAAAAGTAAGCCAAAATCAGGGAAACAGCTGCTTATCTAGTAAGAACTGGATAAGATAAAGCTCTGGAGTACATATTGTAGTTAATCATTTTACAACATTCAGAGAATGATCTAATTTCTGTTTTTCACTCCAGGACAAACAAGATGTAGGAGTGTAATTGGATACAATACTTGATATTACTTAAATGCATCACTGGTGACCCCGCCACTGCCAAAGCAGCATGGATTGTCATTCATTTTTGAGGTAGGTGAGCTCATTTGAAGCGAAATGAGGCATCACTTTTTTTTTTAATCTATTATAAGGATTTTATTACAATTCGGATGATTATACTCTGTAGTCATAACTATGTAAAATTAAGCATAAATAGCTTAACTGACTCATAGGAATTAGAAATGAAATAGGTCTATTAGAGTAAGTCTGTCCTGGTGCCATTACATTATGCCATCTACAGTATATTTCCCAGAGTCTTGACTCATTCTGTTTTAAAAGTCTTGAGAAATGGAGCTTTCACTATTTCTGTTGTACAATTGTTTCCTAATCTAATAGACCTTTCACTTAGGTAAATTTTTGCGATATTTACTTTCTTTCCAGCTGGTTCTCATTGATTCACCCCAAAGACTATCTGTTTCCTGCCTCCCTAACATTTATACCCCTTCAGTTTTTCTTAAAAGTTGCAAACAAACCTTCTGCCCTGTCCCACTGACCCTGTCCCCCATGTTTGCCTACGGTTTAGCTTTTGGGTAGGGAACAGGCCTTCCCCTAAGCCAACAAGCACCGTATGAGATCGTGTTATGCAGAGTTCCTGCTTCAGCCCTTGCATCTTTTTGCCCAGACAAGTCCTGGCACACAAGAGAGGCAGCAACGCCTGCGTTAGCTCAGCTTCAGAAGCAGTTTTTTTTGCTGTTATTGTTTTTTTGGTTTTGCTTTTCAGGGGACCGGATTCTCTTTCACCATATGGCTTCACCTCCAGGCTGTGCGTGGAGCTGCTTACAGAAAAGGTGTGCATGTCTGCAAGGAGGTTACGGTAAGGTAAAGTCACTCAGGACTCAATAGCACACCTAGAAGAACCAGTCAGGAACTTCCAGTACGATACAGTCTGAGGGATCTTGGGCACTTCACCTTCACAGTTGGCCCATGCTCATGGATAAAACGATCCTTGTGCCTGCGGGCTGCAAGGACTAGGGCCTTTGAATATAATTTAGAGATTTCCAGCAGCAATATTGTATCTAAAACCTGCAGCTACTGCTGTTAAACACTGCATTCATTAAGCACAGTGGGAAGGAGCATGTCCAATGACTCTGCTTGATAGCGACTGAAAACGGGTACCACTTAGCACCCAAACTTCCACCTCTTCACCTTATTTAAAATTCCCTGACCAAAAAATTTTGTCCAGACTCTAAACTGCATCTCTTGGACCATTCACAGGTATGCATGTTTGCCTTGTACTAGTCCCTCCTACCTTAGTTAAAACTGGAAAAAAAAAATTGGATTTCAGTAAGGAAAGAAATGGATTCTCCTTTGCAAGATGATCCATACTAGAAGTTTTTGGTTTTTTTTTTGGTCAGTGAATGAAGCATTTGCAAGAGCTCATTTGTAAACGTTTCAGAATGCCTATGCTGAATGCAGGGCTGGGCAGGGCTGCACCACGAGGAACGAGCAACAGGAAACTACCAGGGGCTGTAGATGCTGCACCTTCCTCCTCGTTACTGTGTTTAGGCAAGGCCTTTCCCAGTCCAAACTTTTTTGACTCCCATACTTGCAGGTCACATCAGTTTATCATCAGAATTTATACAAGTGGAACACACACCTCTGAGCTTGGGTCAAGTTACCTAACAGTAGTTTAGCCTCTCACATTCTGCATTGCCTTCATATACGAAAACAGAACCAATATCCCAAAACTGAGTCAAACCCACAGCGTATCTAATTTCTCCTCAAAGTCAAAAGCAGTAGTTTGAAGCTACCAGTAGATATGAAAAAGGTTTTATTGCAAAGCTTTTACAAAACTTCATCAACATGCGACACAGCAAAACCAGCCAACCAAGCAACACAGGCAATAGTATGGTCCCCATCACATTGAACCACACCCTAGACATTTAAGCCAGAAACTCATAACTTTAAGCAGTCATGACCAGAAATAACTTATGGCCTACGTCTGGTTAAAGCCAGCTGGCCTTACTTGTCTAGTTTCAGCTTTCCAGTATCAGTTCTTGCCAGTCAGCTCTGCCTTCTAACCCTTACACTTTCATAAATCTGTATTTGTATAAAGCTGCTATTCGTGTGGTAACGGGTAGCAGTCTAGGGAAAAATCTCAACATCATATACTAAGGATGAGAAGAAAGGGAAATGAAAAACTGGAGGGGGTGGAATTGCATTAAATACTACAAAGCAATCAATGTACTACTGCCAGAAAAACATGAACATCATGCAAGTATTATTTTAGCAGTATAAGCATTGAATCTATTTTTAGAAAGAGTGCTGGGAGTAGCTGTAGAGCTACTCAAATTATTGGACTGAAATGGGAGACAAACATTTGGAGCCAAACTCTTTCCTTCTTCAGAATAGCTTTCAAATACGTAAAATACCAGAAGTGAAAAACAGGGTTCAAATAGACTCTTCATCATACAGCTGGATTTTCAGCTATAAAACATTAACTTGTAGACTAGAAATGCTGAGACAGAATGCATACTTTTCTCAACAGTGATATCTGTCTGAAGTCTTAGTTTCTGAAAACTAAGAGTTAGTACCCAGAGCGGGATTATCTGACTGCTTTAGCTTTTTCTTTCCAAGGTATGAACCTTTTGGAAAGCGCTCTCCAGCATTAAGGTCAGCTTCTGCAGTTCATTACATTCAGATATTCCCTTTTGCTGGAAGGGAGGGACTTAATTTTTTCAAGATACTACCAAAGTACCCACTCTTAAAGTCCATATCACTGATTTCAAGCAAAATACAGCATTTGGCAGCCAGACATGCAGTTTGAATAAAATAAACTCCTATAGATACAACCTGCTTTAATTTTATTGTTCTTTAAAATGATTTCCTGTCTTTGTAAATTTGCAAAGTGATTTTTTTTTAATCTAGTTTTTAGGTTGTGAGAGAAAAGATCCAATGCAAGTAGAATGACAGGAAAACACATTTGTAGTGGTTCTATTACTACATTTTTTGTAAGGATCAGAAAGATTTCTTTAGCTTTTAATAGACCTTATTTTCTTCATTAATTTCTTTTTCAAAAACTGGTTCCAAACTAACACATTGGCTCCTCTGGCTTTCACTATAAAAGCTCACAAACAAGCTACAAGGTTTTTTTGTGCGTGCAGTTACGGTCCATCATTATTAAATGTCTCTCGTTGGGCGGAAGAGGTGCTTCATCACAAACAGCCATTCATCAGCACTTGCCAAGCCAGCTCACATCTGACCTCTGCAGCAATAATGCCCCATCAAGTAGGCCAACTACCCAGTTTAGCAGCAGAGCAGGGAGCAGAAGCTGGCTTCAAGATTAAGTGCACTGCTGCAGGTTTCCATTCCCAGGAGCTACGGGAGCTGATGTTGTATTGATTGCAAAAGTTTACCAGTAAGTATCACAAACAACAATAGCCAGGTCAACGATCGGTGATGCCTGAATACGAATCCCCCAGGGCACCCGCGCGCTCTGGGCTAAGGCACTGCTATCATGATGTCTGAGTGCAGGTTGAATAAGGTTTACAAGGAAGGAAAGAGTGAGAGCCTGCAGTTTGCAATGACATTTAAGCAAGTTACATGTGGGAGCAGAATGAGAGACAATGATGCAATTATATATTCCCTAGTTTCCCGCTGCAGCAAAACCTTGTCATCTCTCAATGTCTGTATGTTCAGCAGGCCTTACATTCGTGGCGCTAAATAGCTCCGAGTACGCAGGAACAGAAGAATATTAAAAATATAGGTGCTAGTTAGTATAAACTATAGATAGAACAAAGCAACATTTTTTCCAGGCTTCTCTTCTCCTACCAACTCTGCAAGTTTGGCTTTAGGATCTGAAGTAGAATCTATTTATAAAATCTCCGTGTCTTTGTTTTCAAAAATTAGCAGGCATTCCTCTCTCCCCCATTAGTGTTAATGTGTATTAGACACAGTAACCTTCCTCTTGTACCATCACACATCAAAAAATACAGCTATTTAAACTAAATATGCCTTCTGTGAAAATGAAGGCTCTTGCAACACTTGAAATCTGCATAGAAAACCTGTGCAAGGTGTTTTTGTCTGTTCACTGCTTATTACGCTCACAAAATACTGATAAGCAAATTGATCTAATGTGGGTTATAAATGATAAGCAATTAGTACTACATAGATCTTAGCTACTGACCTGGTGAACGCACTTTTATTCATTTGAACGCAATTATGTATGTGTTACTGTATCTTCCTATGGCTGTCTCAAAGATGAGTTCAAACTCCTACGGTTCAAAAGCAGTCTATTGGGCCTTCTATAAAAACATGTATTCTCTAAAATATAATGACATAACTTCTTGTTTCATCGACATGACAACATTATAGGAATCTATAGAAATGCCAAAATCTGCTTAGAACGCTAATAGTTCAAAACCTGGATTTTAAATAACCCACTTAGAGTTTAACTTGCAGTTCTATATTTTGCCTAGATGTGATCTAAGTATTAAAAATAAATGATAGTGGGGACTAAGCAAAAGCGTTTAACTTAATATAGTTTAACTAATTTCCAATTCATCTTTTAATTTATGGAAAATCCAAGATAACATGGTATAAAGGTTAAATTATCATCTTTTGCCTGAAGATGAAGACAAAATAATTGTCCATTGTGTAACTACAGGAAGAAACAGATAAAGCCTGAGCCAAGTGACAAGCTTGTTATACACACAGAAAAAGGAGTATGTCCAAAAAGATTTTAGTAGCATGGAAACAAATGTCACTTATCAGATTACAGCTCAGATTAGTGCATATTACCCTTGATTATGCTTAATATTATTTTGCTGATGAATAATGAAGTGTCATTGAAAGTCTGTCTGATTACTATAAAAGTCAATGTATTTAATATAACTTTTTTCCCCACTTACCTTTAATTGGAATCCTCAAACATCAGTTAGAAGCTTTGTATTGGAGACCATATATTTTCCACTGTATTAGCTTGATACTGTATAAAAATAATTGAATGAAAGGTGTACAGTATTATGTTTTCTTCCACAAGTATTCTGAGGATTTTTATACATTTTCTTCTAGCTCTTACTTTTTATAATAATGTCTTGCTGAAATAAGAAACATTTTAAAAGACTGGCAGCTTTAAAAGACAAAGGTATGTACTGTAACATAAGATGTAGTATAAGAACATCCATGATAATTCAACACATTCTAGATAATGCAAGGATTTAGTTGCAAGCTTATCAATTACTTTATTTGACATTTAGGACTAGCTGAAGTTTTGGTGATCTGATTAAAGACTGTTTTCATCTGCTCTGTAGATGCTTTTTTACCAAAGTACTTGCAGTACTCTCAACTGAAAAGTGATTGTTACCTAAATGTGGCAACAAGAAAAAATAACGCAAAAATGTAAAAGCAACTGTCAGACTTTAAACAGCCAAAATGTAAATGCCACAACATACAGTCCATCTCATCTCTATCCTTGCAATTAATAGGAAACAGTTAGGAAGTATCGCTTCATAATTAGCAGAACATGTTTTCAATTCTATTGGTAAAACATTTAGTAAGCATATTATGACCCACAGGTTTATGTTGTTTAAGGTAGTACACAACACCTGCAGTTATTCATAACACAAATCCTGCAGCTATGAGTGATAACATATCAGCCTGGGAAAATCTTGCAGAAACATTTCTTGAAGTCCCATTGTGTATGGATTTTTGTTCAACGATATCCCTATCAAAACTGTACTGCAGCAACAGAACAAGACTGCAACTATAAATCTCTGCTCTGTCATGGACTTCCCCTGTATGTGAGATCATATAGGTTTTAAGATATGATTTTCTTTTGTTAGACATTATAATGCAGTCATAGTATTGCCGCTGACTGAAGGCAGTAGGAAGCTAGAGTGCGGAAGGGTTATTTTCTTGTTATTTCTTTCTGCTTATTGGTAACAACCACACAGCTCCTTCCTCTAAGCGTTCATTGTTACCTGACAAAAGTAATTAAAACAAACGAAAGGGGAGAAAGAATTTGTGTCCGGCTGCAGCAGCGAACTAGCTTTGACATGGCTTGTATGGGACCACACCAACGCAACGCTTGGTGCCACTGGACTAGGCAGAATGCGAAAGCTGTTTGAGGAAAAACCACAAAAGGAATTTTGCATTTTAGCCATTCATGAATAAAATAAAGTTTCTTTGTCATAGTTAATCACATTAAGTCTGCATTAATATTTTCTAATCATAGTGATCTCATCCTGCCAGAATGTACCGGCCCCTAATCCTTGCTGTAATGTTTTCTCATTAGCTGCTCAGCATTGGCCACACTGGTTGTAGCAACTAAGCATTGCCTCAGGCACCACTGGAATTAATTACTAGAAGAAACACTGCTGTTTTGAATTGTCATCTTGAATTTATCACTTGCCACTTAATGTAACTCATCTGACCTAATACCTCCTCTGTGTCACCAGGGGCTTTGGCACCAGTTCTGCCAGGGTAATAGCAGAGGCGTTGTGTATGCCTAATGTGCCTGTATAGCCGTGCACACATCTGCTGGAGGCCTGGATCAAATCCTACCCTGGAGGCAAAGCACGCTAACAATGCCCCAAGCAAATTGCAGATTACCCATACGTCATGTTACATCTGAACCCGAGACGGGCTCGGAGGTGGATCCGGCACACCTAATTGTTGCTGGTTGGAGATGATAATCTTTCATTGCATCTGATGTAGCAATCCTAACCGTTTGTTTTGCTCGTGTTGCATGTTTTTGTAGATAACGAAACTGACTATTCATGTAGGGATGAATAAATGCCTCTAGGGGACCTTGCAGAGTTAGGCCTGTGGCATTTTCTTATAAATTGTGAAGAAATTGCTCGTTAAATTATTCTCAACACAGAATACTTGTCAGTAATATAATCCACATACGAGCTACCTCTGGATCCCTTCTCCCACATATACTTTTCATTTGTTTGAGAAAAAAGATCTTTTTAGGATTTGTTTCTTTAAAGTCCGTATTAAATGTCTTTTTGCTTAATGCAAAAATGCTTACTGAGTATCAAAAACAAATTTTGCTATGTACATGCTCACGTCCAAGTCTATATTTTATCTCTGAAGAGCTTATAATTGCAATTGACTCATTTCACATTTTCCTGACACAAAAGGAATAACTGGAACACGCGCATTTCTATTGAAAGCTTAGTATTTGCAAGTTCTATTGAAGTGCTTAACTCCATAAGAGATATAGTTTTACTACTGTTGGAAACAGGGATGACTCAGTGTAATAAGCCAAAAATACCCTACAGATGAAAAGATAAATATAACAAACTTGCCTTTTAGTAGCCTTTTAACAATGACAATTCTGAACACGTTTCTTAGACAAAAAGATTTCCTTCTGCTACCGCCTTGTACACTCAGCACAGTAAACTTGAGATGTATAATGTGATATAAACATTAATAGTTTCACAATTGTGTTTTAGAAAGACTATTTATAGATAAAATACAAAATGCCTCCCAAAAGTGTACTTAGATGTAAGCCACCATAATCTTCTTGCTTCATGCAGCAGGAAATCTAATACACCAGCTCAATAAACCTGTAGGAAACAAAGGTTTTATGTAGCATTAAGAGTCACAATATTAAAATACCACATATTACATTCAACTACTCTTACAACACTCATTTTAAGAGCCAAGAAAATTAAGTGCCAGTTTGAGAGTGATAATATCATAACATACAAGAAGAGACTAAAGCAGTACGAAAATACATAGGACCATCATCACTGTTGCTTGGGTTAATTCCAAACACCCAGCAGTTTGGGTAATCCGCCCAAAATACTGCCCCAACAGCAGCATTCTCCAGAACTTACTGTGAAATATAAGTTCTGATCTGCTGATTCAATAATATTTCAAAATATGTGCTTCACCTTTTATTATTAAAAGGAATAAAGTAATCGTTATCATTAGTATGTCAGTCAAAATTCTGGTTTGAGCACAGATGTGTAAGTGAGAAAAAGATACACATGCCCATAAGAATACTTGAATATGGGGCATATGTCATTGACTTTTGGGGTGGAATTATGTAGACAGTTGATGAATACTCATGATTTACTGCATCTTTTTACAGAAAAAATAATGAACATTTTATAAAAGTTTTTAAAAATGTTTGTTACCTGTATTATTTATACTGTCTCACCTGCTAACTACTCTCCTACTCATTATCAGAGGTCAAGATTAACCTGTTTCAGCTCCCGAAGCCCAGGCTCTAGGAATACAGATAGGAACAAAAACTGGCAATCTGAAAGTTCTGGCTAGAAGTAAGAGATGTCATTAGTTAACACCGATTTCAACACCACCACCACCAACCCTACTAATGAATTAGTAAATGGAGGACAAGTACAGCAATCAAGATGTATAGCAAATGCACTTACTTCCACTTGTGTTTAGTGCTTGTGTATTTGGTTATCTAGTTATAACAATTTCTTCCATCCCTACAACTGGATGAAAAGCAATATTATCTTTAACTGCTCAGAGGAAGACTATAAAACCCTTGAGAGCAGGAAACAGACTTTTTAAAAATAAAATATCCACTTATAACTATCAATGAAATTTAGATAAACACAATGTAAACTACCCTGCCAGACACAATTCTTCAGCTGGTATTGAACATTGAATAATACAGGCTGCAAAAATATGAAGGTGCAATTCTGTGCCTGTGTGTGTATCGCACATCTGAAAACCAGTCTTAATTCTGCATTTGTGAAAGTTAAGTGTTTATTTCTTAATGTTCTTTTATTTTTAAAAATCTGTATTTTAAACTAGAAGACAGACTGGCTGGCATATAAAAATTTCTTGCAAGAATGAAATATATCCAAAAGCAAATTATGTGTATTTGTTATTGGGAGACCGAGTTTATGCAAGCAATTGTCATGCAAGCAGAGTTGCAAGTAATAATGTGGCCTTTAATGACGGAATGATGGACCTGCCAAACACTAGCTCCTGCCATACACTACTTGTATTTCCCTGCACAAAGATGCCCATCTGGGAGTTATTAACATATCCTCGTCAATTCAGAACCTACTTTAACATAATCCATATTTGCTGGAGAAAGTCCAACATCAGCTAGAGAACAGCAGTCACGTGCTTCAATGACACATTTCAAGCAGCACACATAAAGCATGCTTGGGCAGCTAAGCAATTCAGAAATGCAAATAACAAAAGCATCTTTCTGACTAGATAAAAAGGACAAATCCCTTCTGGCACAACATCTTATATACTTTTAATACTGAACGAAAACAACAGGGATAGGAAAAGGACAGAGAGCTACTTTTCTAGAAGGATTTTTTCATTTTATTCCAAGCATGCTGATCCACTCAATCTTACACTGAATCTGGTACGTTTGCTAGGCCCAGGTAATGCTCTGCTGCATGGGGTCCATGGGAGAGAATACAAATTCTCTTAAATCAGCACTATATGCTTCCTTGTATGACACTTTAAAAACTGGGCATTTTTAAAGGGACTTTAACTTAGCATAAGGAAGCTTTTCATTAGAATATTGCTAGATCCTACAGTATTATCTACTCCTGGAAGCTCATATTTTCACAGAATTACTTTTTTATTGTTCATTATAATTTTGAGTAGTTCTTTCTGGGTAACAGTGTTATGATTGTTAAATGCATACCTCATTGTGAATCACGTTCATGTCACACTAGATAGCTTTTATACTTCCTTAGCTTAACACGTAACCTGAAGTGGCTGAAATCAAATTTGAGTTCACATAGTATTACCATTATTACTTCAAGGGTCAGAAATTCAGAACGAGTTTTGCTAAACTGTCACGTTCAAGAAAGTCATGATAAACTTCAGCGTAGGCTACGTTAATACAGCTTTCAGGACATTTACTCGAATGAATCATTGAGGTCAATAGAAGATTTGAAAAAAAGCATTCAGAACAAATTCAAAGGCAAGAGAACTTGTCTCAAGTTACTTTCTACTTTGTTTTTAAACAACATTTATTAATGCTTCATTTATTAATACTTCCTTTTCTTTAGAGCCATAAAGAGACTTCTGTTTGAAGAGAAAGGAGAAAAAATGGAACATTTAGTTTAGCTGAATCAAATAATAGGGGATATGACACAGGAAGAGAAATTGGGTACTTTTTTGCTAAACAAGAAAGAACAGTTAAGAAAACTCCAGCACAAAGTAAGTACATGTGATAAGAGAGACACTTTCCATTTGTTGCATATCGTCTCATTGGCTCTTTGAAATTCATTGTCATAGCTATCAGAGACATGAAAGGATTTGAACATATTTCTATAATATGAATGTCCATCCCGGTATTTAACGGGATATTTTCCCACTTTTTATAACAAGGAAATAAGTATAAAACCCCTACATCATATCCCAACCACTAACCAACAGATCAAGAAGTTCTCTGCATTCATGCTATTCTTTAAATATATATATTATGGAGTTTCATATATAGTTCCTTGACACATCCACTAGTCCAAAAGGGCTGTATCCTCTCTTAAATGAAGGGCACAGCTCAGCAGTTCCCACGGTCCCACAGGGAAAACCTAACAGCAACACAACCCTCCACCAACTACCCCTTGCAGCTTTAACCCACATATTCTGCCATCTCCTCTGCAAAAGCTGGAATCCAGTTCACCGCAAGGAGCAGCGCCAACAGCAATGCTACCACCTGAACACTTTACATCCAAAGTATGCTGGAAGTACATAGCCATCCAAGAAGGAGTTTTGTGCCTGAAAAGCTACTTCATTCTGGCTTTTAGCTAGCATTATTTCGCTAGGTACAGCCAAGTGCATTACTGTCAGCATGGGAGCTTGGAGAATAATCTACAACCCACCTCCAAGGCCAAGTATTAGTCTAGAGGTTACAGGGAGGAAAACTGTCCTGAACTCTCCATTCTGTTAGAGGAAGGAGGAAATCTTCCTCCATACCAGCCTGAGAGAAGATCAGGCCCTATTTTCAACAATGTGCTATGCTAGCCTATAGATGTCACCTGTGAACCCAGATGATCATGGTGCTGGTTATGATTCAAGTTCACTGAGGTTCACAGCAAAACCCTCATGGACTTCACAGGGAGGAGAAGCAACCCCATGTTCTCCATTAGGCAAGCAAAGCAATTGCTTACAAGTAATTCAAGTGCTACCAGAGGGTTATTTGGATAGGCATACTTTTGTTACGATAAGTTAAACTTTTATATATAATAAAAGGGAGTATAATCCATGCACATCAAATAAAGAATGAAGCCTTTTCTTTAAAATTCTCCATTAACCTCAACACAAGCAGGCAGAAGTAGTTAGCTCCAAGCAGCCTGTCATGCCTCAGCTACCTGTGGACATCAACAAAGGTGCAATGAATCTTAGACCACTGAAAACAGAAATTGCTTTTTTTTAAAGCAGAAGATAATGGGAAAGGCTGTAAAATACTTGTTCCTTTTTTCAACGTAGGAATCAAAGCAAAGGGTGCTATTCTATACAATGAGTAAATCCCAGTGTGTACTATCAGTGGCAGTAATAAGGGAAGTAAAATGTTCATAGAAATCATTTGTGCAGATTAGTCATGAAATAAAAAGGAAAGATTATGGTAAAATAGAATTGAAGCCTTTAATCTATCTCATACAAGTTTTCTTGAACATTTAGTTTTAAGTGTGATGTAAATCCAAGCAAGATGTCAACTGATTCTGAATCCTTGGTCAGAAACATTTTCCTAATACTACACAACAGATAAAACTAGGTGTGGGAGTCTCTGCAACTGTTAAAAACACATCCTGAATCTTTGGCACAGCAGAAAAAACTAAAAATGGTTTTGAACACCCCCAAATCTGAAATGGAAGTTTTCTGAAATTATAATCTTTCTTTTAAAGTCCTTATAGGCATTTTCTGAAGTCTCACTACATTATCAGCAAAAAATCACTGAAATTTCAAAGCAGATTAAACACCATGAGAGTGCTAGCACTTATTTAGGGCTTGGCACAGCACTTTCATGTACAGCATGCCAGGATGTTGACAGGTAAAAGGTAAGCCCCTTTTTAACCCTCAACTCAATGGAAAATAATATTTACCAACTTCAGTTTCTGACTGAATAAAACCCCAGAAAGCCCTTTTTCCTACCTTTTCATCCAGGCTTACTTGATTTTGTGATTGTTGATGTTTAAACTAATATTGTTTATGACCTTTAAAGACCTGCAGGGAGATGCTGCTTTTCCCATCACATAGCCACTATGGATAGATTCCAACATATGTCTGCAAGCTACAAAAGGGTAGTGTAAACAATAGCTTCCCATTAAACTTCAGTTTAACATTAGGACTGCTGTCCAAAGATCATACTTAAAGATAGCTGAAGTGTTACTATATTCCTTTGTGTAGCTCAGTCATGACCCTAATTAATGTGTCTAGGTTAGACATGTATTTCTTTAAGTAATGGGTGGTTTTGTTTAGACAATTAGGCAGAGTTGACAAGGAAATTTTCCATCAAACTAGGTCATAAAAAGTACATTATTCAGCATTATTATGAGTAAAGCACTATTTATTACCTGAACTTTACAATACACCATTATCAATCATTACCTGTCATTAAAGTATGCTAACATGAGATCAAAGAGACAAAGCAAACTTAAACAAATAGAGGTGCAGAGACGGCTTTTCGGACTTATTTAAATTGAAACAAGTGTAACTGACTCCATTGACTAGTGATAACATCCTTAAAACAGAAAATGCAAAACTACTAATCACTGCAATCTTAGAGCATTACTTATTCTTCTTACACAGATCACATCTCTATGAGGAAAAAGTAGCTACATACACCCACAGATAGGAAAACATTATAGGGCTTTCTGGCCACAAGTTTGGATTCACTGCCATGTCAGTTCTCACCTGAAATATTACTTGCCAATTCATTGAAAATAATTAGTAGAAAGAATTTAAACAGGTAAGTTTTTCTTATTTTAAGGGATTCATTTCTAGAAAAATTCAGATTCAGCAAAACATTCCAGGCTCAAAAGCCAAGTTTCTTAGATATTTATTTTCATAGCCGTAACACCCAAGAGTTTGAGTCATGGAACAGGATCCCCTTATCCTAAGCACTACACACACTTTCAGAGACAAATCTAGGTCCTTTCACTTTTCCTCTATGCCACGTAACTGAGCAGCACACTGCAAATCAGCAGATGATCCCTGAAAGGGCATCCCCATCGCAACACTGAACAATGACCAACATTACAACGAAATGTTTC
This sequence comes from Struthio camelus, assembly GCF_040807025.1. NCBI lineage: Eukaryota > Metazoa > Chordata > Aves > Struthioniformes > Struthionidae > Struthio > Struthio camelus. The sequence continues at coordinate 21,182,862 of NC_090947.1, read as the reverse complement.
TAGTGTTTCCTTAATGGAACTTCCACAAGACGTAGACTGTTGGAAAAGATTTTGACCCAAAGTAAGCTCACACATCTAAAATCATTTATTTTGCTCTCCCTAGCTACACTGTTTAATGTACTTGATGCAGTCTGCAATTATATTCTCCACCGCCGGATTCAGTGGATCAAAAGGAAGTTCTGTAACAAATGTGTCCATAATGTCTTCTCGTTTCTTCCCTTGACCAAATCTTCACATTATGACAGAGCTGATCATTTGCTCCACTATAGATGCAGGTCAGTCTGTAGTCTGAAAATTTTTAACCATTGTTTCCTTGTATATTGTACAAATAGAAAGCATAATAAACAGTGGCAAGTTGATTTAGAAGGCAGAAGTCTTTAAGGTTTCAAAAATAGTTACCATTTTGATGTATATATTAGAAGCTAATACATCACTGAGGAGCGTTGCCTTGTCAGAGTTAAGGTTCACTAGAATATTAGAAGCAAACCAGATCATTTTGTTAGGTATCTTTTTCCTCCTCCTCTCTTTTTAATCTTGTTTTAACACTCGGTAAGTTCATTTACACATAACAATCAGCTTCAAACAAATATATCCTGAAAAAGGTTGGGTAAGAGGAAAAAACCGCACTCGGCATACTTGTGCCTTTTTGCCTGTCTACAGCCTCACCCCACCCCCTTTTTTTTTAAATGCAAGGGCAGGCCATTAAAGATTAGTTCAGAGCCAAATAGATTTAATTCTAATGCTCTTCAAGGCACTCATCTTCAGCTCTGAGCCATAAGAGCTGTTTATCACTGCTTTGAGAGCAACCTCTCAGATAAATATGAGCTTCAAAAGTTGCTGCATGTTGCTGTTTAGAAGTACAATGCTTCCTTCAAACATAGCTGAATACTGCCACTCCTACAAAGTATATGCTTCCAAGGGTATGAGTATGTGCTTCCTCAAGACACTGAAAGACAGAGCAGACAAGCATCTCTGAGAGAGGAAGCAACACTTCACTGCAGCTACTTCACTTTTTCTTAAGAGGTGCCATGTTAACATTTGTCGGTTACTCAGAATATTAAAAAATTGGACAGAAATTCTAGCTGTACTATGGTCTTTGTCTAATTGGTGCTTAAAGCGACACAGAACTCTGACAAATCCAGAAAGAACATTGCATAATGCTAACAGTTTATATATAAAAATGGTCAAAAATATGACTATGAACCCAGATGCACCTTATAGATTGAAAAGATAGGGGCTATTCTGCATTTGTTAATATATTATGTAGTATATTTTGAAATACATGGCCTATATGTTTACTTTCATCAGCTATTGAAATAAAGCTACCTGCAAAGCATAACACAATATCCATTTGACACAAAACAGTCAATAGCGCACAACGGTTGACAGAAATGAGATAGAACACTACGTAAAATTGAATCTGTAGAAAGAATTTACTTCAGCAGAATATAATTATTCTAGAAATATCTAAAATCTATTTTTCGTGAAGACTGGGATTAAAATTCCTTTTGTGAGGAATGTCTGGGGATATTTAATAACCTCAGTGATCAAGACCTGTGTATTATATCATCTGATAGACAGATTAGATGGTGCTAGCATGTAGCGTAGCCTACCTCATTCCAAAGATTTAAAGCTGTACTGTAAATATGCAATACTCAAAATACTGTGAAGTCATTCTGATTTATTAGAAATACTTGATAACTATCTTCATGTTTTCTCTAACACAGTGTAACTGGCAGCTTTTTGTCACATTCTTCTGTGCTGAACAAAGGTGATTTCTTCCCAAGGTCATAAGGCTGTCGTTGGTATTTTTCCCCTCAGTAAAATACTAACTTCTCCCTAAGAGCTGGTTTACTACTTTGCCAAAAACACTGAAAATATTTAAATGTCACAATATGGATATCCTCACTTCCCCAAATGTCCCCCTCCGGCAAAAAAAGAAAAAAAGCTGGCCGACCAAAAGTAAAATAAAACAGCATTCTGTAGGAACTGAGCTCCAAGAGGAAAAAAGCATTGAAGTACATTAGGCTTTCAAACCTGCCATTCACTTTACGCAGCAAGTGTTCTGATTATGATTTTGAGAAGCAGCAGATAGATTTTGGCTGCTTCTGAGCCTTCCTCTTGATTTGCCAGACGGGTGATGCTCTTGCTAAGTCTGTATTCAGTCAAAACTGTTATTACAGCTTCTTACATATGAACCTAAGAGTTTGTTAAACAGTTTCCTTCAGTCACAGAACAGATTTATTTCCAGGACAGTATCTCTCTTCCTGTAGAATTAGCAATATTTACTAATTATTGAAATGGGATAAGGTACCTGTGTACCTGGAATAACAAAATCTTAATAAACTGATTTTTGTTCTCCCCAGTAACCTCTTTGACAGAAGCATTGCATGCTTCCCCACATATTTTACACTTTCACAGAAGAGCTCAAAGTCTGAGTAGCACACATGTAGACAACAAGCATGCATTCACAACAAATAAGCTCATAAACAATTTTCTCTTTATCTTCTTCCCTTTCTTTATAAGCGTACACAGACCACAATGGGAACACAATATACCATGCTGCAGTGCACACATGCAGTGCCATCTAAGAAGAAGAAATACATCTTTACATTGCAGTGAAGTGGCTTCTTGACACACCAGGCCAAGCTGAACATGGCTGAGATGCAGTCAGTCCATTCCCTGAACCTGCCATTGAAGATTACTTCTGAGTGCTTCAAAATATTCATTTCTGAGCTTCCTCTCCACAGATTCCTGGCATTCCTTCTTTCTAGTCACCATCTCACTGCGATCACATCATCTTTACAGATGTGAGACCCAAGCAGAATTCACCAAGTGTCAGTGTGCCCTGAGGCATGTTCTTTCAGTCCCTCCTTGCAGGCCTCCCATGACAGAAGGTCCGCTCAAGATACGTTCCAAACTTCTTGGGACATTACATACGTTCACTGAATTATTTTGATAAAGGCTTTTCAAAACTTGCAGTTTGCATACTGTTTGTATCAACTTTTAGTTCATATTTTTTTCCACCTTTATTCTGTGCATATTTGGTCACCTGCTATTTGTGTGCTGTGTGTTCACTTTTAGAACCACAAGCATAACGAAAGTGTTAGGCAAACGCTATGAACTTCTCATAAATATGTTTGGGCAAATAATCCCACCAAAATTAAATTGGAAAATTTTTACAAACGGTGAATAATTCTAAAAACACTTGCAAATAAGAAACATACTACTTTCATGCTTTCAAATAATTTTCTAATCACTCAATGTCACTTTGTAGACAATTAAGATCACATCAAAGTGCAGAAGTGAATTAGAGAGATTGAGCAGTTTTTACTGACATGGTGTATTTACTAAGGCTTTCATCATACTAAATGGTATAGTTTTGTCAAATAGACATCTTGGACTGTTATTTTATGATTATTAGAGCATCATCTCTGCATGTAATTTTTATGATTAAGCTATTTGGCCAACAGCTTTGCATTCCTTTGCCATCATTTGATGATCTTTGTGATTGAACACAGATTCGGATCCTTTTGCAAAGGATCTTCTGTCATGCCCTACAATAGGAACCAGATCTTGTATCCCAGTAAAATGAAGTCAAAGACTACTGCTAATACAAATGGTATGATGCCAGAAATTCTGTTCCATTGTCAAGGCAAGTAAGGAAGAGCAAATGGGCAAAGGCAACATAGCCCAAATTTGTTGAAAAAAATTCTAGGGCTGTCCTGAAACCTTCCCAATATAAAGAACACAGGAGACAGGGCAAGCACTTCAAAAGTTGACAAAAAAAAATTATGAGAGAAAAATATTAATGCATTTTACTCTTTCCTGGTTAAATGATATTTGACTTTTTTTCCATACTATCAAGGTACTGCATTCACACACATTTAACATCTTATAAACATGCTAGGAGAACAAATCCTGTGAGCCTCAGGGCACCAAGCTGTGCGATGGAGCTAGCCCTGTTTTGCAGAAGAGGCAAAGATTCTCTCCCATTCTACCTTTAGAAATGATTTAACCAAAAAGAATAGTCATAAAATATAGAATATTCTGCTTTCATCCTCTCTCTGTCCGTTTTTTGGTAACTGTTATGTTGCTTTATGCAACCTGGTCTATTACTTTCCATATATCTACATGATTTTACCTTTTACAGCTCATTTTTAATTGCATATCATTGCTAACCTCCTTGTAAAGAGACAGGGCTCTGCCATTCCTATTAATTATCCAAATCACCAGTCACTGTTTGCATGTGTGTGGCCTTGCCTAAAGCTTTTAACCACAAGTTATGTCACTAAATCAAAGCAAGTTGGAGGAGTCTCTGCTGTTGTGACAAACTAATAAAGGTTGCATGACATTCCTTTCAAGCCATTTGAAAGTATTCTTTCTAGGATTACAGTACTCAAATACGAAGAGTAATTTTGTGGAGGGGTGGGAAATAGGGATTGCCGGAAGGTTATCCTGTGCTTAGAGTTAATACACTGCTAGCTCATTGAATTGCAGCCAACTTTTTTTTTCTTTTTTTTGAGGTTTCTGCTTTTCTCCTTTTCTTCTCCAAACAAATCCAAGACCTAAAGTTTTTCAGAGCAAAGTGAGAGAAGGAGAGGGGAAAAGCAAATCTCCCACTAGACTGACCAGGGAGAATAAGCTGATATGTGAGGGATACTTGCACCCATCTGTAACTCTCATCTTGCAGTTCCTATAATCAGCCACTGAAGAACCACCATCTACCCTGGTGGGCTCTACTCCAGCTGATGGTCATTCGCCTTCTGGTGCTGTAACATCAGATCCTCACTCCACCTCTGCACCCCTAAGCCTGTAATACAAAACAAATCATCTGTAGCATGACAGAGACACTCCTTCAGGAAAAGGCACTTTGTCCAACTGCTTCCCATCCGTGAGGTGTGCTGCAAGAGGTCCCTTTAGAAGCAGAACAGAATCCAGTGAGTTTATCAGCTTGGAATATGCAATAAGAGTTTCATTGACAGAAAACAGCCAAGGTGGGGACATGGAATTTGGAAATAAACTGCAGCAATCCCAAGAATAGACTTGAGACAGTGAAGGCAGACCTAGCAATTTTCACATTAGGGCTCTGTTGTAAGCCTGTGTACTCCACTCAAGTGTTTAGACACAGTCCATTTAGGCACGTCTCTCTGGGTCCACTTTGACAACTCTTTCTATCCTTGACCCTAAAAACCTTTCCCAGGTTAAAGCTCAGTCCTACAAAAATATTTTGGCTTCTATGAATCTTTTTCCCCAAAAAAGTTTTTATTACAAAGAATTTTTGAGTAGTTCTAAACAGAACAATGAGTGAAATTCAGTTAAAAAATAGAATAAATTTGTTTGAATGCCCCTCGCTTTTTTTTTTTTTTTTGAAATCTTGATTGGTAATTTTACATCCTGGTAATAAAACATAAAATACTTCCAATACCACTGCAGTAGTGAAAATACTTAGGTTTTATGATGCATCTTTGGAGACAGATATTTAGTACTCTGTGGAGAGGTTAATTTAGCATAAAATAGTATAATACCTTCCTTATTTCTGTTCATTCATTTAGAAATTATGGGACCAGGCCAAGAACAAGTCACACATCATGCACTGGTCACCATACACATTTCCCAATGAACTATAAAAGTGTTTAAACTTAAAGAGCTCCAACAGCTACATACAGAAAAATCTAACTCCTGTTAACATCAGTCAGCTCTGCATTGTATCTCTAAGAGAAAAAAAATTTGTAGAGCAAAAACTGGGATGCCCATCAGTTAGTGTGCTCTAGACCACCATCACCTGGAGCTCATTCAGATCACCATAACTTCATGGTCAAGTACCTAATCTCTGTTTCTCAATTTTGCTGGCACTGCAGAATGCTATAGATGCCCTCAGATCTTCCAAAATCAACCACAGAAATCTGAGGAAACAGGCCCTAAATCAATGAGAAGGATTTTTCAGAGCAGTTTGCCTTCTACTTCACGGTCCAAAGCATCAGCATAAAACACACCAGAAGCATCTCAAAGCAGGGAGATGTCCTCTAAACACCTCACCACTACCAGCCTGCAGCCAGGACAGAAGCCTGGGGCTCACCAGAGCCAGTGGGATTTGGGGCACAGTTGTGGCTCTGTCTCACAAACGCTCCTGCAGACATCGCAGAACGAGCCTCTGCTGCCTGGCGTGGGGGCAGCTGTTTCCGAGGGCAGAACTTCCTGGACTCGACAAAGGGGAAGACTCACTTTCTTATAGCTCTTTTTAAGTAGACCCAGAGGTTCAGGGAACATGATCTTCAGTCACTATGGACATCAATCTGCTTCACACTACCACATATTCCTCTCTCAAAGGGAGAGGAAACAGGGGAACTTCTCCGCTCTTTGGATAAAAAAAGTCCACAGTAGCTCTAAAGTTAATAGGAATTGCACGCCTCACCTCTAGTGGCAGGTCACCCGCAACACTGAAAAGGCCTAAATCCTCATCTATTTTGCAATGAAAGTACTGTGCAAGGCAAGTAGGATTTGGCCTCGGGGTAGACTGGTAAAAAGACAAAGAAAACCAGGTCACTACCACATTAATCCTTATTACAGATGTTACCGAGGCAAAAACTATTCCCTTAAATTTACATTTTCATGTTATCCTTTGCCCTTGGGTCAACTCAGTCTTGAATTTGCAGCAACTGGTGTGTTCACTGAGAAATAAAACATTATACAGCTGACCCTCTCTTCTGTTAGAGTAATGAGAAAATCATGTTGTGTTGTTGTTGTTTTTCTGTTAAATTCTGGCCCTCGCTATTCATTAACACTCAAGTGCAGAAAAGCCAATAAATTATTAGCAAAAGGAAATGTAAACAACTTTCTCTGAGCAAGGACTGCATACAGTAGGCTGGAACCTCCTTCAAGTTAATTGCAACACAGTTCACTAATGAAACTTTCCATCTATTAAATCTTAACAGGCATAACTATAAAAATGGCGCCAAGCTCTCTCCTGCCTAGCAATGTCCCAGACAGCATCTGTAGAGACTTTCACACTTATTGTCTTTGCAGGGATTTATAACTATCCCTAAATAGCAATGGCAACTTATAACTTAATTTCACCTCGGTTATGGAGTTTTTGAATTAATCTGTGTACTCCAAGAGCTGGCTGCAGCAGCCGCACTTGCTTCCTTCCCAATTCTTTGCAGAGTCTGACCAAAGCACACATCAGGCAATAGAATCGTCTTCCTTTGATTTTACTGGGCTCTGGATTAGGGCCAAGAGGGGCAAGGACATCTCCAGTGCTTCAGCCAAGATGTATGTTTGCTGTTGAGGGAAAAATTAAAATTCCACTCCCTCGCACCAGTTCAAAGAGCCAGCGTGGTGCTGCTCAAGGATAACATCTCTCCTGGCACACAGCACATTGCAGGCACTACGTTTACCTCACCGTGGCTCTGCAGACCATCTGATCTACTGCTGCTCTTATGATCAGGACCTTAATTTCCTCCTCTCCCAAGTGTTATTAGTTATTCAAACTCCCAGCTGACATCTATGTTTCTCATCTGCAGGATTTGCCCAAGGTCTTCTGCTGGCTCACATCAAGACTTTAAGCCTTATTTTTCTTGCCATTTCCTCCATGTTTTTAGCTGTTTTTTTCCATACTGTCTCTTTAACTAGAAAATAATCTTAAAGGTTATACTGAATATTTGAATTAATTCACTCCTGAATATTTTAGTGACCATACTTTTTAAAATACATTAAAGGCTAAAAAAAATTCTATGCATCTGTCCTGTTCAGACTTGCTGTTCAAAGAGGAAAAACTTCCTGCCACTTTTTTCCTCTGTTATGTGAGACTACTGAAATACAAGCAACAATTATACTACAAGTCAGTTAGGATGCTCTTTCAAGGAGAAAGTACAAGCATTTTTGGAGGCCTGGGCATAAGCATATAAATGGAATAACCATAGCTCTGTGTACCAGTCATCTTTATAAGCACTGTTTTCAGTAAACTAAAATGCCTACATTAAGATACCAAATGCATGTTCTCATTTATGATCTGAGCTCTGCAAGCTGAAACCAGGAAGAATAGTTTGCTCCAGTATGTGCAAGTTTGTCTCCTTGAAACTGAAGTGTTAATTGGCTGAACAAAAGAAAATATAGGTTCTTTGCCATTTTTCATGACTTTACTATTTCTCCTTGGCACTTGTGTGCACAGTACATGATTTCTGAATGACCCTATCAACTTTGTCTTTGAACATTAGTAATCAGGCATACAACTGCTCATATTTTACATATCCCATTCACAGGTCTATCTTTATAACAACTTTAAAATGTCATTAGCTTCCGTATGACTTTAAAAATGCATAGTGAAAACTGAAGCATTCCTCTCCCCCCTTAATTTGCCCTCCATATTCAAGTTACAAAGCTCCATTGTGTTACACTGAGGAAGGAAATTTTCAATGATATTGCATTAGCTGTAGTAATACTAAGTTAATTACACATAACCCACACATAAACAAGCTGTAAACAGAACCTCTAAATAAAAACTACAAGTATAGTTTTATTATCCTATGTGTTATAATCAGCAAGCACTGACAGAGTATGTGGTGCTACACAGTATACTAACGAGACCAGCTGAGAGAATATAGCCTGACACACAAAAAAAGTTCTGGAAGTTTAAAGCAAATATTTAATATTCCTCCAAAGCTTATGCAAACTTTATAGATCATCCTAACTGGCAATGGATGTTCTCAATGTGTTTTAACAGGCTCCAAAACTTAGAGCAATGCCATAGTACATAAAATAAAGTCCCTCCTCTCCTCCCACAAAAAAAGAAAAATCTACTTTTCTACTAAAGCTTTTGTAAAAGGTTTTATTTTAAGTAGTTACTAAAACATTTAGTTTCCCACTTAAAATATGAAGTTACAACTTCGTATTAGAGGGAGTCACAAATAACTTCAGTTTGCAGCAACTACTTATTTATATTGTATTAATAAAAATATTAGGTAGCAGCTAGCTTAGCTAAATTTTTCCTTTGTATGAAATAATCCTAGAGTAACTTCATGGCTGCTAGGTGCCATACAGCTATAAAGCTGAGTTGTTTTGGGAAAGGAAGTGATGCCAGAAAGGGGGGCTCTTATGTTGGCTGAGACTGCAGACTGGAAAAACAATCCTGTAGTGCTTTATTTTTAGATTTGTAACAGAGTCTAACATTAGATGTATTGACACAGTTTTTATATTTTTTACTGAGTCAGAGGGAGGGAGTTAGGGTACACAGATCTCATACTCCCGAGAACTTCCCCGAGAGCATTTTGCTAAGCGAATCTTGGCAACCCATCAGGATCTCTATTCAGGGGCAAACACTGGGATGAACTACTCAAAGTTCACTAATGAGTTCCGGATCTAGAAAATAAAGTTTATGAGAAATTACAGTGCTATCTCTACACAACAGACAAATCACCTCAAACTCCAAGAGCAGCTGTTAACTGACTTGCATATACAAGTAGAAGTCCTGAAGTGATTTTTGATGTTCCACCTCTCAGAATACTCCAGGCAAGCAGTACTTAAATATCCTATACTAGCACGATGCAGAACTACCCATGCCGTTACAACACTCCCTTGGCAGGACAGCATCGGTTGGGCATCGCATGGGTTCCTGTGGGCTACGTATGAGCCATGCGCTGCCGCAGCTCCCAGCAGTACACCCAAATCCCTGCGCTCAAAGGGTGTGCAGTCAGGTGACTACAAAGCAGAGACTTTTTTCCCTTTAAAGGTCAGCAGCTTCTTTATGTCCCTCCACCTGAAATTAACTGATGTTAAGTATCACAGCTCAGTGGAATGCTGTAGATACCTGGTTCCACAAAGAGCTACGTTGCCCTGACCAATGCTGGGAACAGCAGTTCCCAGGTTGTACCAGAGCGGTTGCCTTCTTCTGTGAGGCTTTCATAGGAGAAACTGGGATGTAGAAAAACCCCACTACTTTAAAATTTTAATAGACTATCCTCTGTTTTTCAACTATTTCCTTATCTTCATTTTTCTTTTTTAGACTAAGCTTTTCTGCATTGGAGCTGTCTTCATTTTGTGTTTTGTAATATAGCACTAAGTATATTGTTGGTAGTAAGCAATAAATAAGAATAAAAGCTTCTGGTTACTCTTTACCTATCCACAGGATACTCTCAAGACATTTCAGGTTGTATTTGGAATAGGGATAGTAAATGCGAGATGATGATTATTCAGCATAGATCTACTCATATTTCAAAATCAGTTAATGAGGTGGTAGAAGTTTGAGGTAATGATTATAAAACTAATTCAGATGCAAGATGAACATCTCAATATCTACGGCTATGCTCTTCCTCCCACACAAATGCAAACACACCATTACAACCCCTCCAGAAACCTACAGGTACCTAAGGTGCATTAAACTAACAGGTTCACTTCACTTGTCTCTGGCATTTTTCTCTTTAGCACTTGCGCCTACTTTTGTACACTGTTTTATTTCTGTGTTCCTTTAAACTCCCTATTGTAATTCCATCGACTAGAATAACACATGATGGTTAAAGCAGAGAGAATCAATGCCAACACCAAGGCCACAAGCTGTTCAGAGCTTGTGCTGCTGCAGCTTTTAATTAACCAGGGAAAATTTCTGGTGTCAAAACAGCTGCCAACAACTAAAGCAGGAGGTGGAGGCAGAGGAGAAGGAATGGACCATGCCTATCATAGGCCTGTTAATATTCATCCTTCAACTTCCCATTTCCTCTTTCAAAGCACCACTCTGCAATATCACCTCCGCCTCCCTGTCACATGGTGTCCTTTCACAGTGCTGGCACACACGCTAGCCTATAGATAGGGATGATGGGCCTTTGACTATCAGGAAAGTACAGCAAACTGGGAGCTGACTAAGGTCAGCTGATCCAGGACCCTCTAACCAGCGGGTCACAAGATGAGCTTGTATGCTACCTAACCGAGGTCCATCTCCTCCCAGGATGCCTCTGTATTTTCTAAAGAGCAGGACAGTTCTCTGGAGCAAGGAAAATACGTACTAGAAGGCAAGCCGTTGACTGACCTGGTTAAGATGTTGAGCTTTGATCAAGAATTGTTATTTAAAAAGTTGTATAAAGAATAAGTGACTAATCCTGAACTATCGCAAGTACGTACTTTCTTCACCCTTTGTGCAAACTTTCTACTGCAGTCCCATCTTCTGTTTATTACATTCTCTTGTAGAGACGTAGATGGTGGCTCGTTAAGATTCCTGTAGGTATTCAGAATACCTGTCACAATGAGGACAAACGTAATCTAAACACATACTGTAAGAACAACTGATAATAGAAAACACCACCGTGACTGTGCAGACAGAGCCAGCAGCTGGATATTTGTTATGTTTAGGTTTACATGCCAACAAAGACCAAAGAGAAGCAATTTCACCGTCCAAAACTTAAAGAAATACTTGAAATTGCAACTTGTTATCTCTGTTAGCAAAGTCTATACAATTATATCTACACTTTTCCTCTGCATTTCATGACAGCCTCCCAGAATCTATGAATACCGCTGGGTATGATTTGAGAAAGTATGTGCATATGCTTAAGGAAAATGAAAAATCGGATAAGACTGTGGTGTTCAACCTTTACTATACTGCATGATGGATGTAGAGCCGCTCTGAAAGAATTTATGAATACTGTATGTTGACCTGGTTATTGAAATGTTTATTGTATGACTACTGAGTTAAATCAACAAGACTACTGGGGAAAAAGAATCACTCAAAACAAGCCACCCCACAGTAAACTATGAGAGCTAGTTATGAAGAAATGCCTGAACTATTTCCTGAGATTCTGCCTCCAGTTACAAGTCTTTCTTGCCACATCAAGCTATGCCTGGGAAGCAGAATAAGAGACATTTTCTTTATGGATAGGAAGACAACTGGGAGCTGTTCCCACCTCAGGCATCTCCTGGACATTTTAAGTTTGGTTCTGCTTGGTCTGAGCCTAGAGACTAGCAAACTTTTACAGGCAAGGTAGACAAGTACATGTGCATTTGTCTTCAAATGTTCAATTGCTGTGATTAAAATTAAAAAACACTTAGGTGTTGCCAGAATATTAGATCACATCCCAAATTAGGGTGGTAGGAGTCTGAATCTGGACACATGTCCAACCCGGCTTACTAAGCTGTTCTCACTCAGGTACTTGCAGGTACTGGATTTTTCCCTCTGTGGATGAAAAGTCTTGGAGCTCTGCATTTGTGTTATCTTCTAGTTAAACCTCCTCCTTGCTCCCAGAGCACACCAGGACTGTGGCTGGCTTTGGTTCCCTCTGAGATACCGGGGGGGAATCTTCAGAGCGTTTTAAAATAGGCTAGCCAAAAAAGCAAAAATAAAAAGAAACCATATTATAAGAAATGGCCCATTCCAGATATTGTGGATCCAGTTGTGGGGTAGGCTAACACACAGTCTCTTGTGATCCCTTAAATCCTTTCAAATTATGAATCCATAATTTTTTTGTATTTTTTTAAGCTAAGAAAACTAAGTATCAGCCTTGCACTGGCCTCTCTCAAAAACATGAAGAACTCATCTCACTACACTAAGTGGCATCACCAAACACACCTTTAGAGGGGTATCAGTAGACTTTCTGTAGCTCTTGGATCTCCCTTTAGGAGATTTTTCCCCAGTTCCTTCCTGACTGATTCACCAGTTTGACCCCACATTCTATCTGAAAAATTTTTCTCATCCCTTTTTTAGGTCGAAGACAGCATTCTCAAAAATCTCATAGAAGTAGATTTTCTTCTTCTCACTTTCCCTAGATAGGAGACTAATCAATGGAAAAGTATCCTTTTCCCTTCCCACCATCCCAAAAGAGATGTTTTTCTGGGAAAGCAGACTGTTTTCCTCTTCACCACCCAACAGTAGAGAAGGACCATCTCCATCCACATGAAAGCCATGTAATGGTGAGGGCAAACACTCCTAGTGACAACAAAGAGGGCTCCCTTCACGCAACCCAGACATGGCAGTTTGTGAGTTAACATGAATTACTTCATGGTTTTATTACGATCATTGGAGCAATAGCTCTCTATCATAAATCACGGCCACAGGTGGCACATCTGTTTTTTCTTCTCACCCAAGACAGAAGATGAGATGGACATTCAGCTTGGTCTGTCAATCTGTTACTAATCCCGGTAAATTAGAGTTGATACACATGAGTCAGGTTGTGAGGAACCATTCTTACATAAGCGGTGCTAACTTTGCAGATAAACTGGGGTCTTTAAGGTCCCTTACTGTCAGTCTGGCACTTTTCTCATGCACTATATTCTCTGAAATGCTTCAACTTGAGCTTTTCAAATTCTCCTTGCACTATTTTAAAAGGAATTCCAAATTTTGATTTCATAGGAAATTAGCTTCACTGATGAAAAGATGAAGAGTTTCAGTGCTGTTATTTTAGAAAGTCTGCCTCCAGTGTAAATTGTTTTCCTTCAGAATAACTTGGCTTTGCCAGCCCATTTCTCAGCTCAGCCAACCTTGCCTTCTCTAATACTGCAGCATCCAGCTCAGTTCCCACATGTAATATTTTTATGGCTCCTCATCTATTTATAATTGCTTCTTGAGAACTAGGAAATTGTGTTTGTGCCCTACTTCTTCCCCAACCACACACTCCAGTCAGCACTACCCTCTGACTGAAGTAATACCTACCACGCTTAAACAACCCGCATAAGGCAGAGGAGGGGCAGGCATGCTGCTAGAGGAACACCAAACAGGTACTTTTCCACACGGCAAGTCTCTGCTGTTAGCCCATTCTCTTAGCACAAACATTTTTAAAATAGACTAGTCAACTTTTTAAATATTATCCTCTTTTCTGATCCCAGCAAGCTGTTGGGTTTTATGATAATCTTTGTGTAAGCTCTTAGTTTTAAGAAAGCAGCTGTATTTTAGAACCATAGAGTTGTATCACTACAACTTTTAATTGGATTAGGCATATAATCTTAAAAGAGTAGGGAACTGACACAAAGAGAAGGAGGAAGTGGAGTAAGTAGGGACGCCTGTAATCAGAGAAGTTCACCACCAAGCTACCTCATTGCAAATCCACTAACAATGAAACCGCTCTCATTTACTTCAATTGATTTTTTCATCTTTCCCAGGGATTTTACTTACTCCAAGATTCTTGTTCACTTTAGTTAGTGAATTCTGTGGCAAGTTAAGTATACCTGGCTCAGTTATTTCCAAGCTTTTGATTTGATTACCCTGGTCAAAATTAAAGCTCAAAAAGGCCTATTAGTTCTGTGGCCTTTAAAAAAACCACATAATCTGTGCCCCACACCGTGCAGTTTAAACATGCTTCATTTCTCTAATGCAGCTGGCAAGAATATTTGGAAATTGGTATGCACTATTAGGGAGAGGTAATCCTGAGTTCTTATTGCCAGTTGGTACCTGATGAAAAGGCCTCATAGATACACCACTGCCAAGTTTTTGCCATGACCTAGATGTTTTTCCTCTCCATTCAGAAAGACCTAGGAGCCTGCCTTCTCCACTGCATAACTGTCAGTCACGATGGTAAATCTCCATGCAGTCGAGATGCATTTTACTGAGGGAGCTAAAGATTCTAATAACATATCATTAAAAGAAAGCAAGATAACTATATAGCTCTGATTCATAGAATTAAAATACAGCACTTATTTCCTGTGTGAATAGAAAGGTAACTTTTGGATTTGAGATTTTGTCATGAAGCATTTAAATGCTATATGAAAAACCAAACATGCACGCTAACCGTTAAAAAATTATAATAGGTTTTAGATTAAAAATTAACAGCTGAAATTACTGGTCATTTCACTTCACAGGAATACTAGCTGTTTTAATAAAAAATGTTCAGCATCACTATTGCAGTTAAATGAAAGCTTGGAGGGAAACTTCTGTAATACGTGGCACAGGAAATGGAACTTAAAATATGTATCTGAAATTATAGCTGCTTGATTAGAAAAAACATAGGATATGAGAGACTATTGTTGGAAAGGTTATGTTGTAAATTTTGTATTCAGAAAAATTATTTTAAAGGCATATTGAATTCTTCTACTTCAGATCATACTTTTTTCAAATGTTTGCCCTTTGTGTGATGATTTCTAGAAAGCTTTGCTTTGTGATGTCATTAGACTAATTTGTGCATATCTGCACATATAACAAGCAAATTTCCTTTCAGAGGAAACCTCCATATTCAGCTAAACCAGATATTCAGCTATTCGTATGGGTCATATCGGCCCAGGCCAGTCTCACATCACTGCTAATCACTGAGCACTCCTTGCTTTCACCTCCTGGCTGGAGCAGAAAGGGCTACATAACACATCATTGTGGTTAGTCACTTTTCTAATATTTTCTAGGGTAAGATACCAAAGAACCACTGATATTCAGTGGCCTGTGAGGAACTGAATGAGGTGGAATCACCTTTTTTATAACCTCACAATACATTTCTACATGTTATCCTGCTCCAAAAATACATTTAATCCAATTTTACTGTACCAGGCTCAGAGCTGAAAGAATAAATCTGCATTAGCTGAGTTTGCCTTTTTACTGGCTGAATTGAACTGAGGGACCTTTGGATGAGGTCTTGGTCACAACTAGCCACAAGAAGCTGCCTTCGCTGTTTCTCATCCCTTTGAGCAACAAGGTTTGTTGCCCTCTGCACAGGGCTGCACCCTAAAACCACCCTGGGGGCGAAGCTGGTGCCAAACGCAGTGGTTTATACACTGAACAAGGCGTTTCGTCCCGAGCGTATAGTGTGGGGGACACCGTGAGGCAGAGCTTAGAGGAGCTGGCAGTGAAGGTGAACCTGGGAGCCAGCCTAGCGAGGGGCTGCCCACCTCCGCGCCATACCACCGCAGCCCAGGGAGGCTCCGGCCACAGTGCCCTTCACATGGCCGTTTGCAAGGTGTTGTTTGCAAGGCCTGTGCGAGTCTGGTACTTGTTCCCTCACACTCACTCCAAAGCAGCCTCAACCTCCTGCTTTCCCAGACGTTCTGCAAAAGCTGTACGTTTAATAGGGCTTGCAAAAGGACTAAGGGTATGCTTTGCAAATAAAGAAGGGATGAAAGGAACTTTCCTGGGGTTGTGCTGGCTCAGTTCCTGTTTGATTGACTGCTCATGCTGTTGCATTGGTGGTTATTAGAGCTGGTAAAAAACACAATTTCTGTCCCACAGGAATTTCCTATCCCTCAACATTTGTTTCCATTCTGAAACAGCATTAACAATTTCAAAATAAAAAACGGTTTCATGAAATCAGTAGTCCTAAAAATAAAGAAATGTCATTCTGTGTGTGTGTGCATGCATGCATTTTCAATCCCAAGGAATAATCTTTTTCCCTCCCCTAAACTAACACAGGAGTTGAAAAAGGTTGTATTTCTAGATTTATCATGTCACTGTTCCAACCAATTGATCCAACCTCTTGGAAAGACAACAGCATGCAATGAAGAGCTGCCACCATGATGCTTTCCCTCCTGCTCCTTGGGCTCTCTGGCCTGCTCAAGCCCTAAACATATAGGAAACATGAAGTATTTCAAGATTTCTCCAGAAACTTCATTAAGCACTGAGCTAGCAACAGCTGGCTCCTGCAGCCTCCTCTCCTTCTAAGAAATGCACTGAAATAAGGAGAGCATGTGATTAAGAGTTGTGCACCTCTGTGTCCTCAGTTCTCAAATGACCTTTTGGGGCTGTAGACAACATCCCAGGTAACGCAAAGCAGTCTTTATAGTCTAATCCCATTTTTCACTTAATTCCAGAGTAAACTTAGAGACAAAATCTCTTTACCTAGCTTGACTCTAGTTTGAGAGAGTAAGCAAAGAGTAAGTGAGAACCAGCAGCTGGCAGACAGACAGACACTGCTAACTACCATGGTTAGCAATCCTCAGCTACAGGCTGTCCAACACAGCAATCACTGCTCACACGGACACAGATCTGTCTTTTCTTCCCCTTTTACAGTTAAAAAAAACTAATGGAGAGTTGAAAACAGACAAGCAGCATTCTGCTAGTCTCCAAAGCCCCAAAATGAAGGAAATGGACTGCCTTGCCATCCTTTCACACCTTTCAAGGTTGCAACAAGACCCTCATTGCCATTTTGCACCATTCATCCCTAGGTCACGGATACTCCCATCCTCAACTGAACCATGTGACTAAGGTTAATATTACTGCATCATAACATACTATGCAGAATATGACCATGTGAGTATGTTTTGATTTAAAATTGTCTTTATGAAGTGTTATGCTTTAGGGAAACAGCACTAACAAGAAATGTCAGATTTTGCTCTAGTTGAAGAACAAAATCTAACAAGGGTGGTTGTCAGCTATTATGCTTTTGTGCTGAAAAATTGTACAATCCTTTTAAGTTACATATAATGATTTTATAGTCTTTTAACAAGAGGAACACCACTGGGTAGTATTTTAACAGGGGAAGCAGGATTGGTGGGGTTTTCCCTCCCCCCCCCCTTTAAACAAGCTGAATTCCATGACTTCCTCCTTGATTTAAACCATGGACTGTATTACAAACAGAAAAGATTATAAACATCTAAAGCAGCCACAGTTCTGATAAAACACTCTTAAGTAATAATCCTACAGTACTCAGACAAGTCAGGGGTCAATATGACCTTATTTGCCTGTGCTTTTCATTAGCAGCACTCCTTCTGCAGTACCATACTTCTAGTACCTCTGAATACACAGAGGATTCATGCTTCAGTTCTGCATGTATTAAGAATGCAGCCATAGCAACTACTAGCATTAATGAACTATTTGCTTATGCAGTAATAATTAACTTCCATTACATTACTTTGTGTGATTACTTTCTTAATTGCCTGAATTATGCATCCATTTAATATTTAATAACCATTCTCAGAAATCAGACACTGGTAAAAAAACAAATTGCTCACAGTTTCCTTGCAATAATTAAGCTCACAAGAATAAATGAAACCTTTTAAAAATGAATGCCTTGTGATTATATCCTTGCATATAGAACAAGATCCTAAATTAGCTATTTATTAAGTCTAAATTTAAGACCAAATAGTACATTTTTCACTTACGCCTTGGGAAATCAACCTATACAGTACCTGACATCACCAGCATAATTAAGTGCCATCTATTTACTTTGAGAGTCACGATTTCTGCATTAGTATTTAGAACATTCAGAAATGTGCGTGTGACGGGGGAATCTTAAAATGCTTCCTTGGAAAAATAGCTTCTTTACCTGAGATAGCTGCTTAGTTGTGCTTAAAGTACTGGAAAGATCTGTGAAGCATAAATAGTCTTCTGATGGGGAGGGTTGGGAAGGATTTTTTTTTTGGTCTTGTTTTAATTTACATACAATGAAAGTACACTTATACAGTCTGAGGTCAGGCTTACCAAACAATGAAATTCATTGTTGTATATGAAAATAATGTTTACAATCAAAAACAAGCAGTCTGATCTACTTGTTTTTTTATGTTGTCATCTGTCTCTCTGAGCCCTTGTGCCCTGCTAGCACCCAAGCAAAGCCACACGCTGATTTGCAAAGTGATAATGCCATTATGTTATTGCACATCAGCTGTTTCCCAGTGGTTTGCAATGAAGTCACAGGCTTAAACAAAACATGCGACTGTTACTGTAGGTTGCTTTGGCAAATAGTCTGTTGAGCTGGACAAGACATAACTGTTGTGAGGTTTTTTGCTTTTTTTTTTCCTGAGTTGCATCTGCAAAATTGCTCTGCCATTCCACATTGATTATGGCAGCCATGTACAGATGTGTTTATCTGAGCCATAACATTGCTCGGCTGAAGCTACAGGGACACTGGGACATTACTTACTCTGTTATCCTGTGCATGCATAGTGCAAATGAAATTATATGTAAAGAATATATATTCCAGGCATCCTGTTCCCAAATAAACCCAACAAATAAAGGAAATAATCAAAGGGCTTATCTACTGAGACAGGTGAAAAAGCAGAGACATTGCTCTCTCCCTTGCCCATGCAGGTGAATCATTTCCCTGAGACACACAGGAGCTGCGGGGAGCCGGCAAGGGGAGGCACAGGCATGTTTCGGGTGTCAGGAGCCCACAACAGCAGCTAGGCTGAGTTTCTAAACTGAGCTAAATTGATGCCAATCTCACTGGCTGTTGTTACAGTGGGCAGCATCATTAGGATTTGCTTTTTAAATGATCTCTCAGCCTGTAAGTCTGAGAGCTGCTAGCAAGGCAAGGTTAGAAAGAAAATGATGGCAGCATGTTGATGCTTCACAGACCTCATGATAGTTTCCGTCTGTCATTATTTACGTCTGACTAGATGCGTCATGTCAGCTACCTAGAAGGCACTTTAATATGAAGCTCTTGTTTTCCTCTGCTTTTGCACATCCAGACTGGGTGCTATTATTTTTTTTGCATCACTACACTTAGGTGAAGCTTGCTTCAATCTCTCCATAATGACACACAAAGAAATAAAAATTGTTTAGCTCATGTTGTTATACATACTTCTATTCTAACAGACCTCTTCAACATTGTCCACAAAATGCTGAATTTAAATCAATAAACAGACATCTATCAAAAGGTCAACTTAATTTTATTCTTTCAGCTTCTTTACCAGTATTTTAAGTAAAACCATTTTTTCTTCAGTTTTTGGGTAAACACTGTATTAACAGGCTGAAGCACCAGCCTGCACTTTCAGTGTTTGATGGCATTTAGTAGTTCAGTTAATGTGTTATTAACATTGCTTTATAATGTGATGAGTTCTGTCAGAGTCAATGTAAATAAGGTTACAGCTATCAAGTAAGTGTCAGTTTTGCCATTACGCTACCGCCTGGCAAATCAGACGCCACGGATTCATTGGCACCGGCTGGGAATGAAGACCAGGACTGACCCACCAGTGACACCACCAGCCCTGAATCCTCCCTGCTAACTTCACACATCCAGACCAGCTCAAGAGATACAGGAGGGCCTGATCCTGCGAGTCCTGCTGCCGACACAGCTCCCGTTCACTACGTGCCGTTTCCCAGTGCGGGCTGCCCTCCTCAACTGGTTTGGCAGGCCACAACCTGCCTTTTAAAACCTGTCCCTTCCGCTGGGCCTCACGGAGCAAGCCAGCCACAGCACTGCACGCTGCAAAGCTGTTCAGCCGCTGTGTGGCCCGGCTGTGCCGAATAATCGTGAGAACTTGTTAGTACAACTTCTTCTCCCCAAGCCCCGTTTTGTCTTCTCATTTTGTCATACACGAAATTAAACTGCAAGCTTTTTGCAAGCTTTCATTTATCCGTAACATGAGGGGTCTAGCACAGCTCTGGGTGCAATAAAACAATCAACAGCTCAATACTGCCAAAAATTATTCAATACCATTTGATCAGCTATGTTTTCCTCAGTTATGCTTGAATTCCATAAGATAAAAAATATGGGGTAAATTCAAAATACCTTTAACCATTTAACTGGTATACTTCTGTTGGGTACATTCCTTCTATTTTCTTAAAAGCACTAGCATGTGAGTTACTGGTTACCTAGCAGAGTAAAATATTTCAGTTTCATAGATGTTTTATATCATCTTCAAAACTTAGGAAGACAGGAAATCTTCTGCAAGTGTTATTTGTACAAATTAAATTTTAAACATCACCAAGGTTTCTTACTAACCCTATCAGAAGGGTGAAGTTAGATTTCTGTTTTTTGATGGGTAAATTGATGTTACCAAAAAGCATTTTCCCTTAAATTTTAAAAGGATATTTACCTTCAGATGGACTGCAGGAGATAATGCTTTCCTGAAGTTATAGATACAGCTGGCTGAGTTACTCATTGAGCTAAATTCAACAGATGTTATTTGCATTTTTGGTTCCTGAAAAGCCCACAGATGGATCATAATTATTACAAAGGTGCTGCATATTTGACATTTTTCTGGAAGAAATTTATTTAAAGGATGTTTAGACTCAGAATAACTTATAAATGGCTCACTCTGCATGTCTATTTGTTATTTGCCTAATTCAATTGGTCTCCTAAATCACAGGAATTATTTTTCCATTACCTGCTTGGATGATGCAAGTGCTACAAGGAATACTGTTGTGTCTTCATAGCTGGCAACCTAACAGTTAATTCCTCCAGACATGTTAAATAGGTTTTTCTTTTTCCTGGAATAGCCTACAGTGCTCAGATTGAACTTTGTGAGTAGCCTAACATCCCTTTGCTTTCCGCTAGCACTGTAAATGTTCACCTACTTAAATGTAGGGAGGATGAGTTTGGGGTGTTTTTTTTTTTTTTTTGACAAGGCAAAAGGCTTTCGTAGGAATTAAATCCATCTCCCAACTCTCACACTTAAAACATGAAAAGGGTTGCTGTAAATGATCTCAAAGATAAACTATGTTTATTATCAGAAAAAAATATTGTGCAAAAAGCTCTTTACACATAGTTTATGGTGACCACACTTAAAACATTAGGGTGTATTTCAAGTGAAAAGTTTTTATCTCCTATTTTGATGTCATTAGTAAATACTAATGCAGCAATACAGTTTTCCCATATTTGAGAAGTGCATTTTCCCAGTGTTTTTGTGCAGTATTATAATTTGTATAGGGCATGAGACAAATGACGGCAACAGCTCTGGACAGTCTATAAAATAACGGCACAAGGCTGTAGACTGGATTACTATTAAAATGCTTTTTTGAGGAATATTGCCATAAAAATAGTTTGAACTGTGCTGCCAGGTTCAAGATTTCAAGTTGGGCAGGCACTGTGTAAGACTGGTAGTTAACAGCGGCTGTTCCCTGCAAAACCCACCGGTCCAGAAGACAACTCTGGGCTGTGCAGGATGGGGCCTTTTGTGAAGCACAAAACAGAGGGCATCTGGTAGGCAGCTCCTCTGTACTCCCCTTCACCAGGAACTAATGCTTGGCTGAAGTGAGAGCTAACTGACAACACCCTCTAGAATATTATTACACACTGAAATGACAAAAAAATATTTGCCCTTTTAAACACCGAGAGTCTTCTAAATCAAGTATTTTCCTTTGTTTAAGCCTGTGGATTTTGAAATTCAAATGTGAAACTTCCTCAACTTTTTAGCAGCTCTGAATAGAAGGCTGAGCATATCCCTCAAGTTCTTTGGCTTCTGCTATGCTGGAAATTTATAGATTGCACACCACCATGAACATTCAATATTTGGAAATTCAGTTGTAGCCTCCATCTAGTTGAAAAATGCATATGAAAATTTTTCTTCAGATTTGACAAAAATACTGTCCTTGCTACTGCAGAAGCTAAAACATATCTAAGTGTGATAAATAGTGAGCAGTAGGTGGCAGTCAAACCACTGAACTATTTCCAGTTCTCTAACACTGAATCATTGTTAAGAGTAATGTGAAAATAGCATCTTTTTTGGTTTTAAAGGTATCATTTTCAAAACGATCTTCTCGGAGGCCTCAGGCTGTAGAACCAGTAATGGATAGTAATAAGTTTCAGAAGAGAAGAGAGAAGCACTTAAGTTCAGTTGCCTGATTTTGAGTTCTGAGCTTTTTTAAACTTATGGGAAGGTGGTTCTAAAGTAAAAAGGTAACGTGACTTTCCAGGAGTGGCCTGATGCTGGCTATCATGGGTAGCATGATATACAGCAGAATACACAGGTACAATTTGTCCACAGGCAATACATGAGACTGCCCTCCTAGGTGCTAGATCAGCAGATGTGCCCACACATACACTGATAGGTTAAAGACAAAATCCTCGTTTTACAGGCACATAGTAAAGAAACACTGAATTCGTGTTTCATACCCCTTTCCACAGCACTCTCACTGAGAAAAACATCATCTCAACCTTTAGCTCTTCTTTTTCCTCCTATTGAAGTGGCAAGTGTCATTAAATAAGTGTCTAACACCCAGAAAAAGTTACCCAGCAACACAGATACGTCACAGCAGGACTATTAATCAGAGACCATTTCTCCATGCATACACAGGTCTTACAGTACATTTCCTAATGGGTCAGCATAAGCAAGTTCTCAGGCGTCTCCTACACCAACATGCAGCAATATTCAAGTGACAGGTGAGAGCAGAATTTGGTTTATCCTTCATGAAATACTGGCAGTTTCATAAATCCATTTTCTAAGAAAGATTCTATCACCTTAGTCATCAGCCTATGCATGGAGAAAGTAAGCCCAAATGAAACTAAAAGCAGCAAGAGGTATTTTGTAATCCCTAGAAGCAAAGAACCCTGGGTCTTCAGTTTTTTCAATTACAGAAGCTATGCCACTAATATACCTCAGGATTTGGAAGCAGAACAGGAAGGTCTGTTTGCACAATAATTTTTTTATTGTTAGTTGTTCCCTACTTAAGGGATTGTAGAACAGAAAGGTAAGGTAAGGAAGAGATTTGGTGAACTAATGTTTCACTTTTAGATGGCTCATTCAGGCTCTTGCAAACATGGCATACCTGTCATAAGTTTAATTTTATTGCTGCAGGAACATAGAATAATTCTGCAAAGGCATTAAGAATTCCTTGTTTCTTAGCTTTCTTAAGACAATAACTGAAGTAAAAACATTATGACCTTTGTGTTTCTGAAGAAAGCATGGGCCTCGCGAGCACACGAGAACAGCCCGGACAAAACCCCTCCATGTCTTAGTAACTGTGCATTTTTTCTCAGGATCATCTAAAGAACATAATGAAACTTAACTTTTTAGTGATTAAAACTGAAAGCATACACAGTTCAAAACATGATTACACAACAAAGCAAACATACAGAACTGAATGTCAGATCTATACACTGCCATCAGTAACATATCAAAAATTAAATATGATTTGGAGGTGTCTTTCTACTAGACTTGTACACAAACTGAGTAACAAGCTTACAATTTCAGAGCTTTAACCGGTTAAACAACTGAGGACATCCTTCACATTTTAGAAATACTTCATCAAGAGGTCAAGAGTACATCCATCCTGTTCTTGCTCAGCAGGCAGAACAAAACAATGAAAAATTAAAGTGCTATTGCACAAGCTGTGCAATGAAATAGTGATAACAATGCCGACACTGAGTAAACTACTTTTTCCTCATGAGAAAGTTTAAGTGTTATTGTTGTGCAACTACTTCTACAAGCCACTTACGATAGTGATATTTCCATGAAATGAATGAATGAAAAATTCGGAATGAAAAATCTGAAACCTGAATAAGATTGAATTTGTAACAAATTTTAAGTCACAAAATTTTTTTTGGACAGATGTAACGTAGTACCACACAACGCTCAGAGAGCACTGTGCATTTCAGAGCTCAGCCTGTTCAAGGTGGTTGCAACTATCCAGCCTTGTAAAAAGGCAGCAAGAGAAGTCTCAGATGGGAATGAGGACTAACTTCTGATTGAGTGAAAACCAATACTTAGACTGATATTTGGTCTTGCTCTGAAGTTTGTATCTTATGGCAAACCTACCATATTTCCTGACAGATTACTCCAAAAACCTAGTCATCCTTGATGAACGTCTGCATTTTTCTAAAGGAAAATGGGAAGGTAGGAAAAGAAAAGGGAAGAAAAGGTCTAGTAATTCGTCTTTATTACATTCAGTAGCAAAGAAGTTTTCAGAGTTGCTCAGCATCACAATGACTATTCCTTCATGAGCTCAGCTTAGACATGAGGGCCTGAAAAACTTGTCATTCAATGATCATACTTATAAAGACCTATATAAACACCTAAAAAGCTATTGGATCCACAGAAAGTAATGCAGAACAACACAGAAGTGCTAACTTAGCTCCAAAGCAGTATCAGTGCAATAGACTAGCCCTGCGGTTGCAGGCCCCCAGCTTCTGAAACTGGTCCCAGGTTTAGCCTGCTTAGAGACCCCTGTGCAATGCTCTTCACCCTTAGTTACCTCCTACAGCTACCAGCAGCTTACAATGGTTCAACACCTATCCAATGCCCTTCCTGGGAAGGGATAGATGAGGCAGAGTCCTTTTACAGCTGCAGACCCTTTTTGTTACTTATCATACCTCTCTAACCCACTATTTCTTATCCTCCACTGTGAAGAAAAAAGTAAAATCAAAATATGAAGCATCCAAAAAACTTTACTTTGCAAACTGTGCTAAGTATTTAAGATGCATCTGTGTAAAAACTAAAGGTTTCAATTTTTTCAGCTATGCAATATGCAAAGTGAGGCTAGTGATCTGTTATCAAGAACCTTGCAGAAATATTAGATGAAAGAAGTCACAAAGAATTTCCTACAGTAGCAAGTACAATGAATTAAATGAGGAATCTGATGAGCACACTGTGCAAGAGGAGGGTTATGACTCCCAGAAACCTCCCAGCCCAGCTGGCAAGCAACAGAAACCAGTTTATTGCTTTACAACTTGTTATAAGCGATCAGACTTCTGCAATACTTCTAGCAGCTCTCTGAAAGCACCAAATCCTTCTGAAAAACAAGATGAGCTGTAACCACACCAGCATGGCTCACCAGGCGTGAGGACTTACGCCCACGTGATCACACGAATGAATTATCCCAGTCACGTTACCCAGGGCAAGCATTCACACAAAACACAATGCCAGCATAAACTCCTTGTTGTTATTCTACAAAAGGCAGCACTAATAAAACATATCTAAAAATAGAAAAACAAATTCCTGCAGATAGAAAGGTTCTGCCCCTCAATATTGTTATACAAAACATAGCAACAGGTGATGGAATAGGAGACAGTCACAGAACAGCTTCCCAGCATGGCCAGCTGCTGCTGCAACAGCACTTGTACTTGCACAGAGCAGTTCCAGTTAATGCCAGATTCAAGTTTCCCAGTTCTCCAAGATGAAAAAAATATTTTTTAGATCCAGCCCTCCTTCATAAATCTACAATAAGTAGTATCAGTATTTGGCATGAATAGTATTTGTATTGACTTCTTACTAATACTTTATGGTTTTCAGTTGTCATTGTGGAGGGTGGCAAAACTAAAACATGGACCAATTGGTCATGTAAGACACTGCTGGAACAAGAGTATTTTAGTGAGGCTTTTATAGGCACGCTAACATGAAACTGATGTTGGAGCAGGCTTTTTAGAGCTAGGTTCATCAGCTATGATCCATTGCTTGAACACAATTGCTGCAATTACAGCATTGCCTTTCTACTAACAATTTATTTTAAAATAAATGCACATTCATGATACATTTTAAGATATTGCTGAACGATATATATTAGCCAATACTCTAAATGAATATTTAAATAGGTGCTAATACTTATGGCTGCATAATGTAGGCCTGTGCACATAATAACATTGAGCTGAAAATACTTATTTGGTCTATTTTCCCTGCAACACATACTTGAGTATTGCTTATCTTTTGGGGGTTTTTTTCCTCTCGCATTTTTAAAATAAATAGGAAGAAGATGTACTTGTGCAAAAGAAAAATCCCCTACAAGAATAAATTATTTCAGATTGGCCTTTTGCTTTGCTTGTTCTTCATTCCCCACTGTTTGCTCTGCTTCTCACCTCAGTTTCCCTTGCAGAAAGATATTAGGCTGATCAAGGAAAAGAGGTACAAAAGTGCAGAAAAATGGGTTCACTGAAATCCAAAGAAAAGCTAAGACCTTCTGGTCTTTGAGAGGGTTCATTTTGTGGTGGTTCTCTGCGTGTACTGCAAAGGCATGGATAGCATCAACCAACCTGAGGGCAACCTAGTAAGGAATTGTTCTTGCCACATGGCCTACAAAGTTGTTGGGAGTTTTCAGGCATTCCTGAAAGTCATTTTCTCATTCTTCACAGGCCAAAAAAGTGATTTAGTTGATTAGATAGGAAACATTTTTGTCAGAATTACCAATTGTAATTCATAGTGCAACATAGATCTTTCACATTTGTCACTGCCTCACTAGAGCTTGTGGTACGCACCTGCCAGCAGCAAGCTAGTTTGTCAGCAGGGCAACCAACTAACAATTCAGATCAAGAGGGACGTTACATGGGTGATGAGCATTGCCCAGAGAGGACATAAGCTACCAGTTGGAACAGATTACCTATTTTGTTATCAATCAGCTTCAACTAAGTACATGCTATGGGTATACTACTGCATAGACACAGACATTTATTAAGTTTAGGCAAGGCATTCCTTTGGCAGTTTAAGTCTTCTCATCACTAAAGCAACAGGGGGAAACTTGTTTATCAGGTCAAGTAGGAAAGCCCACTCACAATACTTGTCATAGCTTTTTCTACACAACTATCTGTCCTCTACAGGCAACAGGCAGAAGTTGCAACAAACAAAATTCCAGGTGGACATACAGAAAAAATTCTTCTTGAGAGCAAAGCACAGGAAATGGTACCCCTAGAGACTGTAGAATCAAGCCCTTCCTTGTATTTCTATCAAAATCAGACTTGGGACCTCTTTTAAATCAGCTTATGTTCAAGATCTCAGCTTATGTTCAAGATCTCTTCACTCCATTAGCTGACATTTAGTCAGTTATATTCTACTGGAAATGTCAACTTACACTCTTAGAACAGATGGAACCAATGACAGCAGTAGATAGTGGTTTATTAAACTTTTTGCAAAAAACTGGACCATTTCTGCCCCTTGCCTCAGCTCTTCTCTCTGTGCATGTCTAACATCCATTCCCCACACCTGGGATGACCAGTTCAGTTTTGTTCTTTCATAATTTTGATACCAAATTCACACGTCTAACAAGTATCACGACACAAAGCTTTCAGATAAGAAGTCAGCAGGATTTTGAGAGGGTTGTGCATGATATCCCTCATTTCTCACTAACCCCTGTGCTGTAACTTTACCAGTTAGGGCATCCGTGGGTGGAGATGTCTTCATGGCAATACTCAAGGTAAAGGAAAGGGTCACTGCTTCATCTATGGACTAGAGGACTCCCTCATGTGGCATATGACCCATCATCAGTTTCTCTAGGATCATCTCATTTTTGTGTGCTTTATACACTTAGCTGTTGTGTATATGCCCTTTACTCCCTTGAGAATTTCCTGGAGTTTTCCCAATGTCCTATTTGCTATACACACTACACGGTTTTCCTCATTCACATCTGTTAGATCTTTCTTCAGTCCCAAGCAGCAACTGTTTAAGAAAATCACACGCTACTTGGAAGACAGTGTACCTGATCCATTACAATTATTACATTTTATTCCATTTATTCATTTGTGAGCAACACTTCATTTCTCTAACTGAATAGGTATATTGAGAAATGCATGCTTCTATGCAGTACAATTAGTAAATGCAAAGAGAGGTGATGTTAGAAAAAATTTAAACATCGAAAGCCAAATGTATTTATTCTTCCAGAGCATGCATTAGGAAAGAAGAGGCTCCAAAACAAAATCTTTGATTCTCACCTGTGAATAACTTAATGCATAACTTCAAAAACTACTTGATACCTATGAATAGTACTCAAATTCACAAGGTACACATTTCCTGCTACTGATATATGCTTAAATCATATTCCAGCATCAGTTACATTTGAATTTGCAGTATAAGCAGTTTTGGACACATTAACATGATCTGCACATGTAAGACCTGAAAACTGGTTTGCTATATTGTCTAAGACAGCTTTTTTGGTAATAAACTTTGCACTCACTAATGGACACAAAGAGATTAAAGTCTAGTGATATTCTGATGTATGAATTACCTGGATGCATATACTCCATAGATTTCTGACAGGGCTCAGATAGGCAGTTTGTGGGCCCTGATCTACTCAAATACTGATCTGTTTCCACCAGTGAGCAGAAGTGGACACTCGAGGGAAAAAGCACAGGGCCAATATGCATGGTATTTTTAACTTAAAATTCTTTCAAGTGTCTCGCATTTCAAGAGATTTCCTGAGCTTGTTGTGGTTTGTGCATCTAGCAATCCCAGTCAGGCATTTTGTCCAAGTTCTTGCCCTGTCTCCCCAAGAACCTCTGCAAACCTCCCAAAGCATCCTTTGGCATAGTGTGCTACTCACTTTGTGGAAAAGATGCCCTCTACAGTTTTCTGTAAGCTTCATTTGGCAGCTTTTAACTCTTGTGTTGAAAGAGACTGAAAATCCATCCCTCTCCACCCATGCTTGTTCTTGTAGACCTTTATCATACCATCTTACATCATCTTTTTCCAAAGAAGAGAATCTCAGCCTACTCTACCCTTCCTACTGAAGCCATGGCATACCTTGGATCACCCCCATTTCCCTCTTCTGCATCTTCCCAGTTCTGGTGTACCTTTGTTGAGATGAACAAGCCAGAACCACACAGTTTCCAAGGTGTAGGTGAGCAACATCATTATGCCACCATATAAATCTGTTCTGTTTTGTTTTGGGATCCTTTCCTCATAATTCATAAAATTTGACTTGCTTTTTAGCCTGCTGTTGAGCACGAGCTGATGTTTTCATGGAACTATCCATCATAACCCAAGGTCTCACTCCTGAGTGGCAACAGCCAGCTCAGAGCCAATCATTTTACGTGTGAAGCTAGGACTGTTTTTCCCCACATGCATCACTTCACATTTATCTACACTGAATTTCATCTGTTTTATTGCTCAGTCACATCGTCTTTTCATATCCTTGTGTAATTCTTCAGTCTGCCCTCAGCCTCACTACCTTGAATAATTTTGTTTCAGCAGCAAACTTAGTTACCTCACCACTCCTCACCTTTTCCAGTTCATCTGTAAATGTTTATAAACAGCATAGAACCTGTGGGGCACCACTGGTGAACGCTTTCCACTGCATGAATCGATTTTTCTATCTTTTGACCAACTATTTCTCCAAAAAGGACCTCCCCTCTTATCCTATAGTTTCTTTTTCCTTAATGGCCTTAGATGAGGAAGATTTTTAAAAGTCTATTTGAATTTCAGGAGGAAACAATTACACTTATCCTTGTTCTTTTTGACCCCAAGGAACACTAAACATTTTCTTCCATGAATAATCTGCATAAAAAAATTTTAAATAGTTTAAACAAATGTAAAATAGCTTACTTCTGAGACATTAGAGACAATGTAAACATGTAAAAACCCTGGTTTTCCCTTCAGCTCTGGGACTGAAAATTACTCAAATCTGACCAGGTAACATTTCCTAAACTACAACAAGCAGGCCAACAGTCAGTGAAAATAACCCAGTCCAGTTTCCAGTTAATTTATTTCTGACCAGTTTTGGTGCCTCACAGGGCTCAAAGCTCTGTTGCGTTCAGCTCTCTCATGTAACTAGTCACCTACAGTGAAATCAGCAGAAATGAAACCTCCTGGTAAAACTGAAAGCTGCTCAACAGATGCAAAAGCTACTCATTTGTCTGAGCAACACTTTTTCTCACTAGATGGTGGAGTGAGGGGATGGCACACAGACAGTAGTTGCATAAGCCCTTTTACCATAAGAAACAGGCTTCATAAACCTTTGCTAATGATGAATAAGCTAAATATCTTAGTAACACTAGGTGTTATTTAGCTATTTCTAATATACACTGGACTCATCCAAAAACACTCTATGAAGGTTCAATTATTTTTAGTCATATCCTGAATGGGCTGTAAAATAATAACAATTGTAGTTTACATGGGATAAACATTAAGGGCTTTTATGAGTTATGCTTTGGAGCTTAAATAGATTGGCAAGTCTTCTCCCTTGTGCAATGAGTCAAGCTCACATTGGCATAGCAAAGTGGGGTTTACCTAACTGGATGAGAAAGTGACCCACTATTAAAGCCACCTGTTTGTAATTATATCTAAGTACAGTGACTGGGCTGATTTTTCCACTTTATTTTTTTTTAGAAATTTTCCTTGAAGTAGGAATGCTTTGCTTGCTTGAGGGAAGCTTATTATTTTGACCCAGCCACAGCATTGATAAATACAGCCGTAAATTTATCTTCAGAGTGAATATTGGCAGGGAGAAGCAGTACACAACCACTTAGCATCAGCAGTTATACACATAAAGGGCTGGCTTCAATAACCTCCTCTGATCCAGCTCTTTTGGAGCAGCTTTATCATTCACTAACTTCAACAGTTGTATACAAGGAGTAAAGTTAGTCATGGGATGCTCCTACTTGCTGCTGCTTCTGCACACAAATCCCTGCATGGTGGCTGCAGGACACCACCTAACCTGGCTGTGCGATCCACCACTACACAACCATTTTCTGATGAGCATCCCTGGGAATTACACAAGCAACACAAAGCTCAAAAATCAACCATGGTTTTTAAATAGTTTGATCTTGAGAGAGATGTGAAATAGCAGTTTTGCAAGGTGAAAACCAATATTTGAATCATCCAAACATCAGAATCAGAGAATAAAGAATTCATCTCATACAGAGTAGTTTACCCAGTTTCCACACACAAGTGAAATAACTTGAAGTTGTAAAAATAAATTAAGTGCAATTTATGATCCGACAATTGCGCTCAGTGGTCATAGTAGAAGAAATGTTTGGCTCCAGCTCTTTATACATAAGCAGTTCAGTTTAGACACTGCTGCTGCCTGAAGACGACTGCATTCCTCACTTATCAGGAGAAAACACCTCAGTGCTTAAAAACTGAGGTATAAAGTATCAAAGCTAGCTGCTTAAACTTGTGCTTCTAGTACCCTCTGTAGGCTTCTAAAATCAACTTGGTCTGACTTTTGAGTCTGTACACTACTATTCAAAAGCATGGCTGCAGATTTGAAAGCCAGATTTTAAGCAGTCAGACTTGACACTTGCAGCCTTATTTGCTAAAGGAGGAAAATAAAGGAAGTGAAATACCTTGAAGACAATGCTGCAGAAGGTATTAAAGCTGCTTGCTTGTAAATCTCACAGTATGATACTGTTCACGCAGTGAGGGAATACAGTTCTTGCCTTCAAACAAGCACTTAAAACTACAACACTTGTGAAGGTTACTGGAAAGATGAACTTACTGACCTGGTAATTTCTGGGACCTTTTTTCAAAGAGCAGATTGTGTCACAGGTAATAACTAAGTCCATTCTCTCATGTATGACTGATGTCAGTGGACAAAATTATTCCAATTACATATGGACAATTTTTTGGATTAGACCACTGCAATTTTTTGGTATTCTGTAGGCACAGAAAAAAAACTCAAGTTTGAAAGGAAAAGCAAATATTTACCAAAATTGTGTATTTTGAAATTATATTTTGCATGAGAGAAAAACATATTATTGTAGAACAAACATATATAAAGCAGTTATATTTATGATTTTTTACTTACAATTTAAATTATATCTAGTATGTACACTAATGGATCAATATGTACAGATAAGTTTTTTCCCTGTTGACTTTTTAAAATAGGGAAATAAACATTAAAAATCCAATGTACTAGCATGGTTTAATCAAAAATGTCATAGGTCTTACAAATAGAAGGCCACTTTAAGTTTAAATTCTAAAACAGAAGAAATTCACATTTCCAGAGAAAAAATAATCACAGGAAAATGTTGTATTTGCTGTAGCATCATTAACACTACAGAGTATTAAGGACTAGCAAAAGTTCAGCTTACTGTACCTAAGAATTGTAGGTGCCTAAGACTAAAAATGTCTAAGTGTTTCAAAAATGGGTAAAGTCAGCTGAAATGTCATTTTAAGCATTATATTTCATTCACTTTTTCCCCCCATATTAATTTTTTTTCATGACAGGTAAGGAAGAGAAGAGTTTTTTTGTCCTGGTCTTGCCCTTTCAAAGTTACCTATTTCAGTGTTTCCAGGGGAAGGAAGCACAAACACAACAGCCTGGCCTGGCATATCTCTTTTGCATGCCTAACAACCTGTACATACCTGCCTCCTAGAACACATACCGTTAGCAATTACCAATGCAGCTTCAGTTTATTATGCAAAGAAAAGAAACTCATGGTGAGAAGGAACTATAGTCCTTCACTGGAATCAACATCGGTGGAAACAACCAAAGACTTCTCATAGCAGAGTAACAGAACAATTAACAAATAAATCCTTACGGGGCAAATACATTCCAGTTAATACAGCTATATAATATGCTCACAAGAATGAAATTAACACTCATTTACTGTAACAGTCTGATTCCTCCCTTGTTTAATAGAGAGCTGTAGGTAGGAATTGTGCTCAGCGCACCAATAAAGCTGGTGAGCTGTACCCCAAGGGCGGTCTTGACTTTCACTCTCCAAGACCATTACTACCTTCAAACAGTAGAGGTCCATTGAAAGCTCAAAAGTTAGAGTCAAACAACAAGAGCATCTGGGGAACAAAGGACAGTTTTCCTAGACATTGAGCCAGGGAGCTCATTGCTGCAAAAGCCAGGCGAGCAGCTCAGCTTAATTGCATCTGCCATAAAACAAAAAGCTGGTTTTGCCAGTTTGGTGTTCATGCAGTAAGGCCCCTATCTCCCCCACTTCCATGCAAGCACATGCTAACCTAAAGAAATTCTTCTACAGTCTTGAAAGAGGGGTGAGTGGAGAAGCAGAAAAAGAAGATTAAATAGATCAAGTTTTTAATACAAATAGAGAGGAACTCCAAGGCTAGAGAAACATGTGTCAAGTCAGACCAACTTAGTTTAGTAACAGGGCTGGTGCAGTAACACAGTAACAGAAGTTAGCTAGTTTCTACCAAAACAGTATAAATCTTTGCTTCTCATGAGAAGCTTTTTTTTGGTCAGTATTTATCCATAGCAAAAGACAGAGCTGTGCAAGTGCACCTGACTTACAACAGTGCATGCTAGTCAAGTGCAATAGCCAACACTCCACAAGTTAAGAGTAACTTGAAAATTTTGATGAGTCAGTGATCAATAAGACAGGGACTAAAACCAGCAACAACAGATGAAACAAAAGCTTTTCTTCCATACTATGTTATTCAGACAAATCTTCCAGAGCTGTTGTATGCCATGTACATTGCAAAGAAGCTGTACAGACTACCAAAGAGCAGGAATTACAATGGTTAGAAACACATTTATGAGTCAAAAAGGCATCTTCACTCAACTATAGCCATAGGATGACACAGCAGGTACAAGCCTAGCACTAAACACGGATTGCTCCTTTACGAAAGAAATTGCAGACAAATGCTTTTTTGTGCTAGGATTCAACTCTAATTTTTGTATGTGCTGGAGCTATTAGAAGAGGATCAACATAATATTCACCACCAGAATAACATGAGTTTCAGATTATTTCATAAACCCTTCTTTTAGATGGGTTACAACTTCACTCAAGAATTTGAATGTTTCTAAATTTAATTAGTATTCATAACTTGGAAGCTTCTCTGCATCCTGAGGCCAGGTCTGGTTGTCACTAATGTATACACACCCATACTCTTATTTCTTGGAAGAGGAAAGGTGTTTTGGCTTTCACTTTCCAGTACTGAAATTAAGACAACAGCCAACACAATAATAACTGGAAATGCCACAAAAATCCACAGCTAGCCTAAAAGGGAAGCTGCAAGAGTTATACACCAGGAAGAAATCTTAAATTTTTACATTTTCAGTTATCTGTATACTATATTACCATGATCCAGAAGCTCAGACTACGCTGATGCCAATCATGATTTGTTCTAAGAGTGCCAAATCCAGATTTTTAGCTAGGCTATGTTTAGAAAGGTTACATAGTTAATGATAGTGGTACTTCTCCCTTTTTAGTTCCTGTTCCTTAGAGGAACTGGAGACTGTTAGGGCTGTCTGAATGCTAAGGGACATTCATAGGGGAGCATTTAATCCTCAATGTGCAAAAAGGCCATCACTCTGCAAATTAGAGCTAAAGGAAGAGATCATAGGTTACAGTTTG
This sequence comes from Struthio camelus, assembly GCF_040807025.1. Lineage (NCBI taxonomy): Eukaryota > Metazoa > Chordata > Aves > Struthioniformes > Struthionidae > Struthio > Struthio camelus. The sequence goes on along the minus strand of NC_090947.1, from coordinate 21,148,348 downwards.
GCTGCAGAATCATGAAAGGCTATATCCTTTGAATCTTAGGCATCGCTTGTATTAAATATGTTTGTCTATTAAAAGATTAAAAAGAAAAAAGAAAGAATACACATATAGAAATGTTAAAGTAGAGACGGACTTGGCTGTAAACATTGCTTTTATACATGCTCCATTATGAACCACAAGAGGGGGAAAAAGGGAAAAAGACTTTTGCCAAATATGTATCTGCAATCTTTTTCCTTGCAGTATTTTATGAAAAGTCTCTTTTTACCCCCTCCTGCTTTTTGATAAGTAATTGAAACATGTTTAAACTAGTGAGTTTTAGTCCCCTTTAGAGATTTTTTGAGATAGTATTTTCTCAAACATCTAGAACTGATTTGCAACTGAAAGTGTCCAGATCCAACACTTCAGCAGATACATGAGCTATTTCTCCATATAGAACGAGTTTGTATGGAAATATATGTTGTGACAATTGCACATTTTATGAACATTCCCAGCTAAAAGGAAATACATAAATGCTTAACATTAGAAAAAGTTAAAAAGTCCACATTGAATTAGTTGATTTTGTGCTGTAACAGCCAATAGCTTTAGTTCAGTTACATATACGCTTAATGGATATATTCTAAAAGAAAAGACATTCTGAATGGATTCATGCAAAAAATATGAATTCTATTGGATACTAAATGCAGTGGGGAAACTGGTTAGCCCACAACTTTGAGCTGTGAAATCAGATCAAATTAATGTTTCTCTCCTTTTTTAATGATTATCATAAATTTTTAGTTTAAAACCGTGAAGACTTGGATTTTTTGGAATATTAAGGCATGAGGTATGTCTTCCAGAGCAAAAGTTGTTTACAGCTTTTGTTGAAGCAGCCTAACAATATGAATGAGGAAGAAATTTCAATCACTTTTAGATGATTCAGGAAAGCCCTACACTCTTAAGTGCTCCCTCAAAAAATGTTTCCACAGCACAATAATGTCATAAAACAGGTTCTCTTCAGGGGATCCTCAGTTCAGAGGTATTTAGTCCAGATGAGCTTTTCACTCTGAGCAGAAGTTTGAAGGTCCCTTCTGCTGAAGAGCTCAAATTCAGATGTCACAAAAAGTACAAAGTAAAAAATGTAAATATGGCAGAGGTGTCCATGACAGACATGGTGAATGTTTGTAAGGCAGGAAAAATTCTATAAAGATCAGTGGGTCTGGTCTTCGTAGTCTCAGGGTTAAAACTATTTTCAGATTGCAATAGTCAGACAGAAAAGGATATTGAAACTGCTGTCTCACTTTTCCTCTCAACTCCTACATTTCTTTCCTTCTCCATCTCCTAAATTACTCGGGAAACAGAACTGAGGTTCTAAAATTATTTGCAGTTTGTTGTTTCAGATCATTCAACTTTTTTATTCAGGCTCTGTTCAAAGGCCTCTTATTTGCAGAAGCATCTATCTCCACTTTTATTCTGGCCTCTACCCTGGCAAAACAGCTCCTTCCATCCCAGCCTCTGAAGGCTTAGCTCATTTCTCCTACCAAGTTTCTTTCTCCTGTCTCAAGTCCCTCTCCCTCAACCACCTCCAGCAATTCTCAGGGATAACACTCAAAATCCTTTCCTTCTGCCTCTGCAGCCTCACATGCACTTTTCTCTAAAGCTGATAGAAGAGGCTACATGTGACAATAACATTGGTTTGCAGTGCTCCAACCATCCTCATCTGTCCACAACCTTAATTGCTTGAAAATCGTCACCGTATCCACTGTGCTGCACTAGGTGCGAGCCCTGCCGCCTCACTGGGCCACCTTGGGGAAATCCTCATGCTGACCCACCCAACACCTGAACACTGGCTTATGCTAGCAGCTAAAGCTGCTTTATTAGGAAACTCAAACACCCATATAAAGTTTGCAGCAATACATTGCACCATCATAAATGCATTATCCTTTTGTTACATCATTTTATATAACTGGAGCTACATTTTTAAGTCATTCTTTATTCCTGTGTACACCACCAGGAACTGCAAAACTGGATTATACTATATGTGAGGCTCAAAGGGCAATATTTCACTATGCCTAAGTGACCACCGAAACTAACGGCTTTAAGCAAAGCAAACTTCAAGGGAGGAGAGACACAAGCTGCAAAGAGATGGGCACCATGACACAGTTTAGGAAAGCCTGCATGATCCATACTGAAAAAGATTTCTATCCTCAGTAAGTGCTATAGGCAACTGTCCTGAGCAAGTCCTGCTCATCCTCCAGCTATGAGGAGATGCTGAGGTAGCCAATTTCCACCTTTTGTATTTTTCCTAATTAATTTTTTTCCAGGCTGAGAAGATGTATCAGTTACATTTACAACTACGGACCTCCAGTCCTCTGCAGTTGTTGGGATATAAGACCTGCTCCAGCCACTTATGTCACATCTGGGAAGCTCTTATTAAAGGCAAATTTAGTAGTAGTGTAGTTACTACAGGTAGACAAAAAAATAAAAACCCATAATTCACCACTTGACAGCGAGCTATCTAGTGATCAGGGAACAAAAATCGAGAGCAAAGATCCCGTTGAAGACCCACTTGTAGAATTTCCAAAGCTCCTGATAAAGGAAAAAAATCCACAGTCCAATAGTATGGATGAGACCTCCCATGTTTTCCTCTGTACAATTAACTCTCTACACTTATTGGTGTGCAATTTTGGCTGAAACTTTTTTTTGTCATTCTCCCTGTAGGGCCATGGCACAATAACTCCAGTGATTAGAGGAATTTTTAAAATTCTTCATGGCTTTTAGACAAATGTTTTCCAGTTAAGGTAATAGGAATATCACCACAAAACCTAGCATGCTGCTTTGGAAATCCTGAGATCAACACAACGATTGCAGGAATAAGCAAGAAGGTATTTGGTACCATCCACCTTGTAACCTACCTCCTTTCAGCTAATATGGAGGTAGCAGAGGAAGGAGACAGGTTCCACAGTGGCTTTATCAGGAACCTCAGGAAATACTGACTCTTTGTTAAAAGGTACTTCCCACTTGCAGTAGAAACCAGGCTTTGTTTCTGAAGAATATTTTTCAAAAGTTATTTATTTCAAGGATGTTCTTTCACCCTTGCATTTCTGGATGAACAATTTTAAGTGTACTTAAAACATGCAAAGACACATAAACCTTGTTGTTGAAATACAGAGACAGCTTATTATGTTGCAATTAACTACTTACTTTACATCTTCCAGTTAGGTTGCTCCTGAAGTGCTACTCAGCACAGTTCCACAAAGACTCTAAACAGTCAAATTCTTCTAGTGCTACTACCAGTGTACATTCTTATTAGACTTTTGTTTGGTTGCGGTGGAATGGTTTAACACCGTTTTTCCCCTCAGTTGATTGGGCTGGGCAATATTTTCTATACACACTTATACTATTTTATCTCTACACATTTAATGAGACATTTGGAGAATGAAATACAAAAGACTTGGATGCATAGATGGTTACAGAAGCCTTTCAGTGCCAAAGTCTTGAATTGGCTTAGCTACCCTGCTGGTTCTTATTATGCAGCGTTTCCAGTATTGTGAATATTTTGCAGATGAAGTACATGAGGGTTGCTCTATTCAGGGTGACATGTAGTTATTCACTCAAGGCCTCATTTACTCCTGTGACTTTAAACCAAAGCAGCAACAGCATTCAGATGTATGAAAGAATAAAAAGAATAGCCATAAATACCTAGTTTTGGCAAATTCATAAATAAATCTGGACCAGAAGGTATAATGTGGCCCTGGTGCACTCCTGTGCACGCATACTGTGCGGCTTTTGTGAGACAGGAGGAAGAGGGCTATAAAAGGGAGACAGAGACAGCCCAAGGAAACAGCACACAGCCAAACAAGGAAATCACAGAATGAAGCAATTGCTGGGAGCAGATGTAAAGATGAAGAATGTTAAGAAAAACTCATACATGAAAGTGTGTGACGAGGACAGATTACCACAAACCCAGAAAAACAAAACAGTGGCAATGAAGTATTTCAGACACACACTCATGGAGATATAAAAGCAACAGTATTCTCCCTCTAGAGACAATATTCACTTAACTAACTTCTAGATGTGAAAAGTTACAAGTAAGATTAGGGTATAGCAGCTGGGCATTTTCTGTCTTTCCTCCCTTTCACTTACAAAACTCAGTTTAGAAAATCTGGTCTGCCTGGCTCACAGTGCATCTACCCATGACAGGAAAGTTTCAGTCATACTAATACAAAAGCATTTCTGTGCCAGTGAGTTAAACTAGAACAGTATAAATACACTCGTATCTCTGCAACAAAACTGTCCTAGTGCAGACAAGACTTAGTAGCTAAATCTGAGCAAGGATTCACATTTTCTGTGAGTCAAATTAAAAGTGAATCCATTTCAGAACATGAATGCGTACTTGTGGAAATAATTACAGTGTTTGTTGAGATCTGCTAGGTACTGTCCCTCAATTTCTCCGCTACAGGTCCAGCAGCTTCTCCAAGTGCATTTTCTCTGCAAGGGGTAGGAACCATCATGCAAGACATGGCACCTTAATATTTCACTACTGTTCTGTTAATGTTGTTGAAATTGTCAACATTTGGGATGTATTAGGTCAGCACATTTAGGCTGTCAGGCCAATTAACACTCTCAGGCTGCACAGTCCCTCCCCACACATCCAGCTCCAGTCAGAGGAAACCCAACAGCACAACTTGCATTAGCAGCACAGGAGCACAAGGAAACACTAGGCACACAGGTTTGCAGGACACAGTTGTCATTAACTGCACTTCTAATTCTTCAGCCTACAAATAAACTGGTACTAACTTACATATATATTTTTGAAATATTTTTTCCCTTTTGTCAGAGGCAATTCTAAAATGACACATTCAATATCAGAACCATGAAAACCAGCTGGATCAAGATAGTGAACCTGTCATTTTAACACTTTCACACTGCCCTTGCATTTGTTGAACCCAGTGCTTCTTGCAGCATATGAGCCTAGGATAGACAAGCATTTTCATTATGAAAATTTTCAGCCTTTCTTTTAAAATTTAAGTGTAGCACGTTGATTAATAAGGGAATGACACTTATTTTGAAATAAAACACTTAAGACTCCTATTTACTGGGTATCAGCAGTGCATCAGAAGGTAGAATTTGTCCCTTAGGCCTTCTTTAGGCCACTCTAACATGTATTTGTATACCATGCGTACATAGAAAGAGAAAGATAATAGTGGCAATAAAAAGCTGCAGCAGCTAACGGTAAACTGAAGAGGTCTGCTCTGCAGGAAGGCTTAAGAGGTTTCCCCATTTTGAAGTACTGCACAGACTACTCACTAGATACAGACTCTGAGTTCCAGGGCATGCACAATAGGAAGTACTCAATAACAATTCCACATTTTAACTGCAATGTTTTCTCATCTCCGCAATTTCTATTTTCACTCAAATTGAGAAAGAGAAGATATTCTGGAAGAAGTGAAGTCTAAAAAGAAGAATAAAAGAACAGCCAGAACACTATTTTAGTGGCTGTTCTGATCACACTGTAAGTAACCCTAATTTTTCCAGCCCAGAGTAAAAGACCTTGCAGCTGATTTACACCCTATTTTTTATCCTTGGTCTTTACTATAGTGTTCCGATTTCATCTCACTTACAGGATACATAGGTAAGGACTGTAACATCCCAGGCTTTTGCAGAACAGCTATACTTACGTGGTCATTTTAGTTTCTCATGTAAAACCTAAGCTTCATGTCATCTGCTATCTCACAGAAGCTATCTGATCTCTCTGCTTTATTTCCATTCTCATCACAGAGCCTACAGCAGTTATGAGTTTTGTGTATTCTCTCTCAGCATTGTTTTTTTTCCCAGGCTGATGGTTATAAAACCCTCACAGAATTTCCAGTTTGGACTAATAAAAGATCTGAAGGTGATCATACTTAACGCTTCTCTACTACACTACTTTAAGAGCTGACTGTATACTGCTTTCCCTCATCCATGCACCTTTGTCATAACCCATTTGACTCGATACGTCTTCAAGAAACTAGTGTTAGCAATGTCTTCAGATCACTAGATTTTGGTTGCTGCACAGTTGGTACTGTTTCTATGCATTCTCTCAGTAGACTCCAGAGGTGAACAGTACCAGTACAAGTACAACAGTTGTCAGTGCAGCCTACTCAAAATATACCCATTTGTATTACCCTAAGGTTCTTTAACCCTCAGTGAATACCTGCAACATCTGTGGTTGGATAGATTAACTCACACCGTTGCAGGACACCAAAGTAAGAAGGTGGGCTCCTCAAGCCTTGCACATAAGTCCTTTTTTAAATTCAGACTTAAGCAACCTGGTGTTCAACTCCCACAACCCTTTTAACAGCTCCCTTGGCACAAACATGCAACTTCACTAGCCTTTCTGTACTTCCTCATTGTATGGAAACATATAGCTTCATCAGATTAGGTACAAGTAGCAATTCCACACAGCAGTATAAAAATTTCCAGCTGCTCCCCACTACACAAGGTGAAAAAGTACACTTCACAGTACAGAGCCACATGAAGAGCCCTGATATTTTAGTAAATAAGTATGCACACTAGAATGCACATCTGACATATGCTGAGATGCTCGGAACACTCGTATCCATTTTGTTTCTTTCATTTTCTTTGATTCTTTCTGCAGGTCTCCTCCAAAATCCTTTGTATGTTTAAATGCATGCTACTACTCCATCAGCTTTAGTCATTATCTCTCAACACCTCTGCTTCTATTACTTTTTATTGTGATTCAAGCAATATAGTCATAGCAGCTACACTTGTAAATCCTTCGAGCTGTCATTTCAAACAGCTAGAACCTGCTGATTGCTCCTCCTCCTCGCTCAGCACCTTGCTCCAATAAGTTTGCTTGAAGTGCCATTAATTTGTAGAACAAATTCTCCTTTTAAACTTACAAAAGTTTTCATGCTTTTCAGCCTCACAGAATTTTAATAAGCAGATTTAAAAAAATAGTGAAATTAGCATATCCTAGCTCCCCCTCCAAGCATTTGTATCACTTTCCTACCATCATTTAGCTATCAAAACTGGTAGGAAATATACTCTATATATTAGCATTTTAGCTCATATTTGCATTTGCCTTTGAAGTGGCTCTCCAAATGACCCACACTTAAAGCACTTTGGTTCTCACTGCAATGTGATACATCAGGAGCCAAGTCAGAACTTCTGGTGCTAAAGCAATTGTAATAGTTAATAATCATTGCTCACTTCAAGCTAAACTGCAGCATGAACGAACCGCCCTCTCCCCCCCCCCCCCCCTTTCTCCTCTGCTGTGCTGGAAGGGGATTTGGTACCTGTCCTGAGCTCAAGACCTTCCTGCTGTCATGCCAGGAAGCAGCAAGCCCCCCTCTCCCCCCCCAAATCACTCCCACACACTCTCAGAAGTGCAAATATTTATTTTCTAGTGACCTTGATCAAAAACAGTACACTGACTTAAGCCTCCATCCAAACTTTAGTCACTCTCTAAGCTGACTTCAGAGTGCAGAATCTGTCTTGGCAAAATTTTGCCTCCTTTCCTGAAGTCATGGGGCTGGGCTGCACTACCCCACTACTTGGCCATTGCCCCAGGCTTGGCCTTGTTGCTGCAGGCTCCAGCTCTTCACTTATTCCCAACTGCCAGGCAAAAGGTCACATAGCCTTGTGCCAATTAACTTCTTTAAATTACAGAGTGTGGCAATACATGTGTGTTATCCTTGCCTCAGTTTCCCCCATTTCCATATACTGCTTTGAGAGCATAAAGAGTTAAGCTCTCAGTCTGGAGAGCGGAGAAGCCCAGACATATTGATGCATCTTCTTCTAACAGAGGTCAACATTCTTTCAAAACTGAACACTTAAGAGCTGCATCCTTCACCAAATATTAAGACTGAACCTTTTTCTTCTATCCTGCTCCTCCTGAAACTCACAGACCTCAAAGAACCTATGTAAAGAAAATGCCCTTTAAGGAGATGGCACCAAAAGTAAAACAACTCTGGAAGCATCTGAGCAGATAAGACAAGGTGAGACAGACAAATAGCAATAAATCCTTCCAGTTTAAGCAAGGATTCATGGAAAAAAAAGGATTTCCTTTCTACCAGACTGCACATTTCCTAAGGAAACAAACATGAAGACTGTAGTTCTCTAATGTAACAATGAAGAAATACTGATTCAGTTTTGCCAAAATTGTTTGCCTAGCTGTAACGATGCTTGCTGTGCAAGCTACACAATCTTCCTGTCCTTATTTCAGTAAAACAGGATTAGGCTGCTCCAATGAGGTCCAGAATTGAGAAGGCCCAAATTTATTTTTTCTTCCTTCTTTAAGGAGCAGCAGAGGTAGACAGGTAGCCCAAGGGATGGTTCTCTAGGGCAACTGAAGGCAACTAAGACAAAACCATAAAGGCAGCACTGTGGGAAAGGCAACCCTCCAAAGCTATGGATTTAGGATGCTCTTGCTGCACTAAGAAAGCATTGATATTTTCTGGCTTCAGGGTAGAATACTTTGAGACCAAAATCCTTTTCAAAGTCATTACTGCCTGCACAGGTCCAGCTCTGATCAAGGTGAGACCAGAATTTCAACTTATGGCTGAGTGCTCATATGCAAGATTTTTAGCTAAATGTTATGAACATAAAAGCATCTTGGAGAACTATAAAACAACATTTGTAGGGCTTACAACAGTTCTTAACCACAAAGGCCTCCTAAGGGCAACTGGCTATCCATTTCTACTTCTGGGGCAGGGGAGCACTCTTTCTGTAGCTCTAACAGTAGTGGCTAAGACAGCTGTTAGAGACAGATTAGTGAATATAATGGACCACTGGTCCAATCCATGATCATTAATGTGTTCCTATATTGATAGGAGTTTATGACAATTTCATCACCCCACTGCAACTCTCAGAATATTGTGACTAGAAATTCTGGATGATCTGCCAGAAATTTGCTGTCTATAAAAATCAGAGATGAAAAATACAGACCATTGCCAATACAGGAGTTATCTTTTCATAACATCCTCTGCAATGGCAGCTGGATCCTAAGCAAATCCTGAAAGAATCTTTTAAGGCACTTTTCTCATTATTTGCATATACTGGAGTCCTTCCAGCACTCCAGGCTAATTTCTTGTGTCATCCTCCTCAGTCTCACAACTCCCCGCTAACATCGAGTGTTTTGTGATTTCTGTATAGCCTTTGCCACTTCCTAGGCATTTCTCTTCTGCTAGCACTATTTCATGTTTTCAAATTTCTTTAAGAAATGATATTCATTCCTAATAAAATTCCTTGTACTTTATCTTCAGGTTTGCAGAAAAAAATTGAAGATTTTTTGCTAGCATTCAGGGACAATTTAAATTGCAAAAGGAAATACCATTGTTTCAATAAAATCATAACTTCTCTCCCAGGAGAGTTTCACTATACAGGCATATGATCTGATTAGCTATGATAGGATGCACAAGTCCAAAAAGTTGGCATTAATTCGCTACAGATTGACATCCTTCACTGGAAGATATAACATGAATATAGAGCACAAATTACAATATATGTAAGTGTTAACTGCCTAGTGGAAGAAAGTTATTGATAAAATTCATGATAGTGAGGGTACCATGAAAGTTTCTTCCTATTATATAGCAACATTAAGTCAGTTGAACATAAAAGGTTTAATAATTTTAATGTTTACATTAAAATTTGATATTGTCCACAAACAATATATCTAACTAAATTGCTTGCCGTTTTCAACGAGGAGCTCCTCTTTTCAAGGCTACATGAAAAGTTTGAAAGTGATTCATATTAGGACTTCTCATTTTACTGAAGATTTTGGCAAGTATGAGAAACGTCCTTGAATGTGCCACTGGAAGAACCTAAGTGTAGTGTCCGTGGAGCTGGTCTGTCATGAAGATGTTACAATGAATATTATGAAGATAAAGACAATTTTTGTTGGAAAAGGAAACATTTTCTCATAGGAGACACTTGAGAAAAAAGAAACCAGAATGCTTCTAATACAAACAGGCTTGTATAGTTTAGAAATTTGAATAGGGCCACTTCTTCAAAATTGCAGCACTTGTTTCAACTTTGAGACTCAGTGGTAGAGCCTTTTGGGGTCAAATGATTAACCAATATTTGAAAAAACAAGCTTTGCAAGATTGCTTCCATTTAAAGGAGTAGCAGAGGGGTGGGTCTCATTAACACCCTGCTTACTCTCAGATATCAGTCTTGTTCCTTTGAGAACAGTGGAGAAGCAACAGCACATGTGAATTTGACAGTTTCTAAACAGGAACATCTAATGTATTTGATGCACAGGAAGTCATTCTCCTTGCTGTATCCCAGTTTCCGCTCCAGCAAATTTCTGCCCATGGCTTTTCTCTGATCAGGTCTGCCCAAGTGGCCAGCTCTTAGCATCCCATTTCCAATTGTCTTGCTATATCAAAATATTTTTATTTGAACCTGAAGAGTCTAATATGGCTTAGATTTTAACTACATGACTGCTTTTGGATCAAAGACCTTCCTGATGTCAGACATTTGCACTCGAGCATAATACTAAATGCCAAGTGCGGTGACAGGTTTTTTGCTGAACATGAATATATTTCCTGGTATATTTTTAATTTTTAGGCTGAATTAAATAGGTCCTTCATTTAACAAGTTTAATCCCTCCCCCCAAGATAATGAGTAATAATTAACTGCAGCATCAGTTATAACGTTTAAGTATTTGCAGAGTTTAAAAGGTGTTCTGCTCTCACTAGAAGTTCTCATATTATGCAGATATTTAAAAAAAATTCTAGGCAGATCACCTCTTTAGTGTATGCAGTAGAAAGCTTGACCCTATCATCAACTAAATCCTATTTACAGAGCATTTTAACTGATATTCTTTCAGATCCCTAAGAGTCTACCCCATGTCTTTAAAAAAACCTTACAAACTCTGATTTATTGTCACAATTTATTTTTAAGAGCTTTATTGCCTAACAGTAGATCAGCTTAACTTGCTTTAGGCATTAACAACAGTACATTAGTAGGCCAATTATAACACTAAAAGTTTAATTTGTAAACTAGTACAAATCATTATTGTTTCACAAAATGAGGTTTCCATCCTATTACTAACATATATTAGCAATGTCAATTTTAGTCTAATTGTAGGTTTGATTTAAGATGCTTAAGTCAATTTTATTGATAGGCCATGTCATCTACAATATATTACAGGTGGCCTGAAAGCTTACAGACAAAGCTAAAAACACAGCAGCAGAATAATTTTTTGCTGTTCCTTCCACTTTATTTTTAAGAATCAGGCATAAATGATGCTGAGGGCAACCCCAAGAAAAAAATTACTGTACTGAGTAATACTATTTATCATTTATTTTAATAATCTACAAAAGCTTTCTCCTCCTAGTGGAAGAGACCATAAACAGTTGCTATTATATTCAGTCTCAATAAAACCTGTAGAATTTGGTGGTACTTTATTAAACCAGCTTAATTCAACTGCAGGTTTTGCTTTTTTATATTAACAGCAAACAATTATGATAGTCTTAAAACAGTATACTGCAGACTTTTCTTCACCGTATTAACAGTCTGGGTTGTGGTTAGAGACCCATCGAAACCCTGGTCCTATCAAACAGTGGTAAAATCCTGGTTTTATAATCATAATTTTACTCCTAGAGTTTAAAGGAGCACCTAGCTCCACTTTGCTAAAGACCTTGAAAATGTATGAAATTTGATTAGCTTAATCTCTGATTACACTTGCAAAGCATGCAATCAGGCTTTTTGTTCTGCAGTTGCAAAGCAGTATGATGAGATCCTGAGAAACTACAGAGAAACACTAGAGAATACAAATACCATCCAACATGTTCCTGGGAGAGCACTCAGTTTCATTGGTGGCAAAAGACAGGTCAGGCAATATACAAGTTGCTTAGTGTCTTAGTCTTTGATATTATAAAGAGTCATTATAGATGACAGGCTTACAAGTCAGCATGAAGAAAAAGTGGCATAATGCCTGCCATTAACAACATGTTGTAGATGCTTTAAATATCTCTTAATACAAGCCACCATACTTTTCACTGGCTCCTGGTTCTTTTAGCTTGTGTTCTTTCCAAAAAGGAGAAAAGCAATGAGCAAGAAGGGCCAAATGACAGAGGCAAGCACACACAAACTGTAATCACAGCTTCTTTAACAGAAGCAGTGTCATCAAGAGGAGCTAGTGACTGAACCTGGGAGAAGGGAACCGATTTTGCCTGGCTTCAAGTGCTACTCCTATGCTATAGTCAAGTATTATTACATTTGCATTCCCCCAGCTCAGCTTCCCCTGAGCATGCCGGGGATAAGGTTGGAGCAAACCTCACATCCCTTATCTTGAGCACCTTGCTAACAGTACCTGCAGGACATTTAACTTGAGCCATGATTGGGGGGTTTCGCAAAGTCTTTGCAGTACATTGAAAGTGTTGACAGCATCATGATAGTATATTTAAATACCTAGAGAAGTCAGATTTTTAATTCTAAGGATTACAGCTGACAGGTCCTACATAGCAAGTGGAAGTCAACACCACCCAAAAAGCAATCAGCACACCACAGCCTGGAGACAGACAGCAGGGGTCATGCATTAACTCAATAGCTTGAAATGAATCAAGAAGGGCATTGGCTTGAACACCTCCTCCTTTCATGTGGGGGTTACCATTCCTCTCTGGGGTTTTGGGAAGCTAAATGTCATGAAAATCTGTAATGTATGCCTCTTTCTGCAAGCTCTAGTGAGTCCAATTCCTTTGTTTTTCCCCTTTATTTTCAAAAAATGCCAATAAGTTTAGGTTTTAATTAGGAGTTAAGGAAAGAAACGTGTTGTGACTGGAGTGGAGACCTCTTTAAAGCAAGTGGTTTATTAGTCTAAACAACACACTCAGCAGTAGGAAACCCAATTTTTTGTTTTATAGCTGCCAAAATTGCTAGTGTGCATAGAAGCTTCTTACCCAAGATATCACAAGTAGTAGACAGTAATGCAAAAGAAGTTTGCATTTTTTGTTTTGCTTATTAAGCAGCCTTATTGTTTTAAGCAGTAGTCAATTAATCATTGAAAACCTTGTCCTGACTGTAATTAATAACTATAGATGCGAAAAGCCAAGATAGATCTCAAGAAAAGCAAGCCCATCTCCAAGAACAGATTTTTATTCTCTACTGCTACTGAAGCTCAGACTACTCCAAAGAACCTGTGGCTGAACTATTCAAAGCAGAAGGAGGGGGAAGGAAAATACAGTCCTTGTTACTGCACACTTTCAAAATCTCACAGGCAGGAATAGAAAACAATTACTGATCAGACAAGAAGGATTAGGCAGTAATACTCTAAGTAATAATGGATACCTAGAATATAAATGCAAGTCTTCCTTTCATCCTTCATACAGAAGCTTAAAACAAACTGTTGTAGCCATGGAAAGGTCTGCAAAACTGAATGCCAGGTGTGGCGTGGAAGAGCACAAATCTCATAACAGCTTTTCACAAACAGGTAATCCACAGCTACACTGTGGCTGGGGGAGGCAGAAGGAGCAAGGAGGAAATACTTGAAACATTTCCTCAGACAACACAAGCTGTCCTAGCTATTCTTAAAGTGCAGCATTAAAGATAGCAGGGCTAATCTGATAGATCCCTGACACAAGGAGGGGAACATTGCCCCTCCTCTCCTCTTCTGCTCTGGCTCCCACTCCCTCCCCTCTGCGCACCTCCCCAGATTCGCTGGGTCCACCCCACTGCTGCTGGCTTTGCAGCCAGACTGGCTAACATGAGGGTGAGCACCACTAGAGCTGCTGCACGGTAACAGCACCTGCCCAAGCACAGGGCCATGAGGAAGCAGAAGCAGCAGGCTGGACCCACCACTCCAGCAGCAGGAAGACACAGGTTGGGTTAATTTGCTTAGTCTCAAAATTGCCACCTAAGTCACTGGAACAGGGCTTGTTTGCACCACATAGGCTGCTCCTAAATCCATAATCCAGTAAGTCTTCATTGAGTGACATTTCAAAAGTCTGGTCTATATCTAGCTCTCCTTGTTTAATCACAAGCTTATTGTTCAACAGTAACAAGTGCCTTTTTCAATGTAGTTTGAGAGTTTGCTCTGCTAAAGAAAATGCAAAAAGGTGCAAACTCCTTTAGTACTGTTTGTACCAGTAGAAGTCCCAGTGTAAATTAATTGCTTTTGAAATATACCACCAGCCAATGTTGCTAAGCCAGCAAAAGTTTCTAATACAGACCTTACAAGTGGAATTTTATACAATAAAAGGTGACAAGCTTAAATGTGGAACTATTCTTCAAAATCAGAGGGCACTACCTACAGTTAAATCCAAGACGAACTTGGTCTTTGAGGACTTGGTCAATACAAGTCGAATGCTTGATTTTTATTCAGTATTTCCCACTGACTTAAAATAGGCACTCTACATATGAAGTGATGCAGGAATATTTATGCTTTTCATTTTATATATGCAAACATACATCATGATTTACTATGTTCATTCCTAGTCTGTGTATGTACTAAGCATATATAAAGACCAGGAACGTGTGCATTATTCCTTGCTAATTTTGTCCTAAGAGCTATAGATCTAACTCTGAACCCAATTTCCATTCTTTTCCATGTAACATATTTCATACCTTAAACTACAAATATGCAACACAATGTCATTTGGATGTCAAAGCAGCAATCAGCTGAAGATGACTATCATTCAGAAGCCATTTAAAGGCAGACTGAAAAGAACAATTTTTTAACCTTTAAAAATGCTACAGTAGACTAGGAATGCAGGAATTGCTTCTCTTGCTGCCTGGAATGCTGCATTTTTATTCATACTTAGGATTATTGCCTTTACAAAGTACTAAATCCAGCAAGCACATAGCATAAATTATGACAGTGATTTCTATGTAAAAAGTTATGCAGCTGAACTCAGGAAGGGCAAAACAAAACACATGAAGAAAGATAGCAAACTTCTTGCAGGCCAGAGTCAATAGAGAGTCATCAACCCATCTTGAAGAGCAAGGTCCACTAGCCAAGCACAGTTTATATCCCAGACTAACTCTGGGAGTGGCTAGCTTTCTGCTGACTCCATCGTCCACAACTCCAGAGGTAAGCGATGGACTGCAGCATGTCTGTGCAGAGGCAGAAGGCAACAGGGCCTGGGAAGGTGCTGAGCCCCAGGAGGGCAGTGGGGAGAGCCTCAGCCTTCTGAACAGTTACTCAAGCCACTAACACGGCAAGAGCCTTGCTCCATGAGAAGGTATACACAGTCAGAGACCCTAAAAGGACAGATGCATCTATTTTTGATTCTCAAGACAAATGTTAACATATTTATTTTCAGAAATGCTTTAAGGATGCTGGACATATTGCGTATGAAGATCCCAGTAAGCCTCACAGACACTTTGTTTTAGGTAAGTAAATCTCTGATGTAGAGGCAAGGATGTTGAGGTAGGAGGTAGTTAATTCAGTGAGTCCTTCAACAGCAGTACTAGAAAAGGAGGACCCATGCCTTTTAATCTCAGTGCTTTCTCCTTGCCTAAACCCTTTAGCTTGAAACTAAGGCAAGGTTTTTATCCACTATTGTCCATTTCCATAGGTTACCCTACATTTGCTGTTGCATCTTGATTGGCACATCCTCTTTCCCTGGAAAAGCTTCATATAAACCTATTCCTTTAGGCATTGCTTCTCAGACTTTCAAATTCACTTATGAGTGAGCACATTTACTAACTCCTCTACAGAGCCCACAGGGAGAGAAAGACTCAAAAACGTTTGGAAATTACACTTCAACTATTCTTAAGATTTTGAGGTCTCCATTCAAATTATTCAGAGACTTAAAAAGTACATTTACTTTATTAAAGCATTTTCTAGACTAATTCTAGAGTCTTAGGAATAATGCTAGGCCTGAGAAAAATAAAGAATAGGTTTAGCATCCCTTAGCAAGTCATGCAGAAATTTTATCAATGGCTTCTGAATTTTTAATGAACACCACCACATAACAGTATAAGCATAGAGCAGAATCGTCCAAAGTCGGAGAACATACGTCCAAATCAATTAACAGCCATGTTAAAATAAGTGATAAGCAAAAAAATACAAGTGGCTTTTCAAATGAACAAATGATTTTAAAATAATATGAGCAGATTCACATATAACAGTTGATACTAAGCACCTTAATGTCACTCCCACAGTCACTTTCAGTCTGGTAAACCACTAAGTATTTCCAGCATCAGACACTCACCAGCCACTAAAGGCAGATCCTGGTACAACTGGTAGGTGGCATATAATGAAAGAAGCTGCTCTAGAGCAAGTGAACTGACCCTTAAAAGGCTTCTAATGTTCATTTCTTGAATAGATTTGTTTTGGTTAGAATATTGTTGATGCCTACTTTTTGCATCACTGTGGCATTCAAATGTGCAGTTTTTGCTTGTTAGCCAAAAGGTTTTCCAAGGTACTGACAACTTTTAAGTGTAGACATTTTGTACATGCACAACTGCACGCTATGCACCACTCCAGCTCTCTTCCCCATTCCCCTCCCACTGCCAAGAGCAGCAAACCTTGTTTCTCCAATATGCTTGTCTTGGTTTGACAGAACTACTTCAGACTCTATTTACACAGACTCTAATTGCTCCCATACAAAACCAGTCACATCATGTGCTTATGTTGCTTTCAAATTAGAGGTATAATGCTGGAGGATAAGAGACTGAAATCAGAGTGCAGATATTTTTGAAAATACAAATTCATGGAAAAATTCAAGTTTGTATTATGATGGCAGTTAGGAATTATGCTTATAAAAAGCTTTGCCATTTATACTTTTATTTATACTTTACTTATACTAAAAGCTTTGCACAGATGTAATCACCTATTACATCATGTGCTTTTCAGTGGTACTTTGGCTATATTTACTACTGACATCTATGATGACAAGCTGTACCTTTGAGAAGAGCCAGAAAAACATAATATTTCACTAAGCCCCTCCACATCATAAAGAAAGCACTCAGAGTGCATTAGGCACTCGGCAGCAGGGAAAGTTATCTGACCCGACAGAACAGTCACTGTCCAGCTCAGAGAATCATGAGCAGAAGAGAAAACCCTGGGAGCCCAAGCCCATGGCCACCAGCCACCTCCTGACAGCAGCAACACCCCCTGCAACTAAGTGCTGTGTGAATAACTGGGCACAGACTCTGGGAGAGGTCTGCATTAAACCCATTAGTACTGCAAGATAGTTGCAATACAGCACAGAAACAAGTATGGTGTACGCTGCCATAAGTAAGCACAGGTTCAAGAAAAAGAGGTTGCTGCAAAAGCACTCCTGACCTCAGCAGTGAAGGGCTGTCTAGCAGAGAACACTACCAAGAATTTGGACCTCACAGCCAGATTGATAGTTGCAATGTATAACAACCAAGCTGGTTCAGTTCCAGCGCTAAACAGTTACTTTACTTCTGGGAAAATTAAGCAACTGCAGACAAAACACCCAAGAGCATTTATACATAGGAATTTCTGATATGAATTCATAGATTTTGGATCTAAACTGAAGCAGTAGGTCTCTAGGGGGAAACAGTTCACAATATTCTGAGTAATAATACAGGTAAATAAACTATTTGGGAAGGATGGGCTTGTGTTGACTGTGACAGTGAGTTAACTAGCAGGGACCAATTCCTGTCTTTCAGGAAGTATTTTCAGCAGGATAAAGGGAAATTTCCACATTTGAAAAAGTAGAAAGTCTCTTCACAGTCGTTTTCCAGTCCTAGATTGCAGCACCTGAAACTGATAGCAGCTACCACATGCTACTATAGGGATATTCAGGTTGGCAGACAACTTTGTTTTATTTTGCCAGTGCTTGCAGGAGTAGCCCTTGATTTTCATTTTCTTCCTACTAACCATAAATGTGAACAGGAAAGTAACTTTGAAACATCTGGAAGATCACCTTTTTCCAACTTACAGGTGCACCTGCGCAAACTCTTTTCCAGTCATGAAGTTCAGCCCCAGCACCTTAAGCAAACAGGCAGACAAAAGAGCAAGCACCTCCCCACCCTAGTGCAAACAACTAGACACATCCAAGTTACTCCAACAGTAACATTTCAAGCATTTGACTGTGCTAATTGTCTGGTGTTTTTCCTAAAGGTTTGGTAGGGGGAAAAAATGAGCATTTTAGCTTTTTTATTGTTGCTTTAATTCTAAACGAAAGTTTTCAACTTGATTGAAGGGTCCAAAAGCTGATCCAAGTATCTGAAAGACTCAAGACACCAAGGTAAAGAAATTGAAATATATTAGTTTTTAATCTCTTGATTTGGGGAGAACTTCGTTTTGATATTTCAGTTCCAGGTTGGCAATATGTAGAGATTCTATTCAGTTTTCTCTCTCAGCTCTGCAAAAGAATTAATTTGGGGGAGCTCGCATATGTATTTTTCTTTGAAAGAACTCTAACTGGACAAATCAGAGCATTCAATAAATCCATGCTGATATCAAGGTTACACTGGAAAAAGACTTTTACAAAACTGAAATTTTGACATTTTCAATGAAATATTTACTTGCTGGAATTATTTGGAATAATTCTTTAAAATCTCATTCAATATTTAAAAAGATAAATAATAGTCCTGTTCCTCCCCAAAAAAAGAAATTAATTTCTAGATTTGCTGAAGAGGTTGAATAACATTATTAATAGCCTAATCTGAGAGTCCATATTTCAAAATTCCCAAAGAATCCATTGTTTACCTTGATGTCATAAAAGCATTTTAATAGTAAATATATGTAGCCAATCTAACATGATTGAAAATACGTCTTTGTACAGTAATACACAGGACTAAGTGTAGATTGGACAGCAACACCAAATACTGCAATACGTCTTTGCCCACTGTGACATTAGATCACTGAAGGAGTTTGAAAAATAAGCATACTGCTTTGCAAATGCTTTGCAGCACAAAAGCTCACAACATTTTATATTTAGCAAATCATATTTGACTTATTCAACTTTTAGCAGCCCAAAAAAGACATGCTTGTCTACAGTAATGCCTTGAAGGCTTATGAGGCTTAAAATGACACTTAATGTCATTTTAATAGCAAAATCTCAAAATTACACTTTAAGATTCTTAGCACAAAGAAATCAAAGACTGCTACTGAATTCAATGATCTCTGGATCAGAGCATATGCAATGAGCAGTGAAACCATGCTTCACATACTGTGAAGTCTAATCACAGGTACTTTCATTGCTTCCACTGACTTAAAACAAAAATACTGCTTAATTTTGTCAAGGCAGCACAAAACATTCAACTTTTTTTTGAAGTCATCACTAGATCATATCTGGATCCACAAATGTGAACTTTCCAAATGACACACAGCAGCTCCTACCTACAGATAACACATGCTGAGGTGTAAAACTTTCCCTCCTCATGACATGCTATAGCACAGTAACCTCAGTCTGATCCTTCAGACCAAGTATTCACCATATTAGCGTGAGTGAGGCTCCTGCTCATCCACAGCTTTTAGCTGTGAAAATATTTGAGCCATATAGCCAGCAGCTACTTTTAATCAGTAAAAAGTAACAGCTAAATTAAAGTTGAATTGAAACACCATCAATTAGCAAAACTTCTAGAACAGCATTGAAAGTCATCTAAACCTCTATTAGAAATATTATGAGTTACTGCAATATTGGAGAGAAATGCTATTCATCAGGCCCTGTTATTCTAATCTTAACACATTAGAAGAACTGAGATACCATGAGATTCAGGATCTGTCATGCAGAACTGAAAACAGAATTTTGCCCTAAGTAGTCTATGTTATATGTAGTATTATATTGCTTGAATACAAACTGTATTGATAGCAGGCAAGAATAATTTTACCTAATCTAAATATGTAGGATTCCAGAAAAAGAAGGGCAGACAGGAGGCCAAAAACATGAATAATTCATACTGTATCAAACTCCTACATCACTTTAGAGCTGCTTTAGAGCAGGTTTTGCATGGAAAAAGAAATTAGGATGAAAGATATTGAACAATTTTCTCCATAACTGGTTCTTACTCAACTTAAATGTAAAATTTTATTCAGCTTATATCATAGGGAGACATCCTTATTAAAGTAGCACATTTACATGGGTCCCTTTGAAAGGATTGAATGCAAACAAGTCTGAAATAATTGAAGGAAAGACATTTTCTGACTGTTCTTGAAAGAGCTTAGTGAAGAAGAGGATAGCCAGAAAGAATTACTTTATTATATTGATTTTCCAGGGGGGGAACAAAGTAAGGTAGGTCAAATAAACCAATTCTTTTGTAAAAATCAATAGAAGCATGCAGAGCATCAGTGAATTTACATGTCAAAAAGTGTTTGTAGCCATACTGCAAAACAACCAGCAGCCCATTATTACTCTAATAAGGCAGCTAATATAACAGACTAGCTTGGTTCGTTACTGCACACTGCTATTTTAAAATTGTTTCAAGTGCAACATATATACTTTTTCCTAATCTAATCAAGCCATTAATGTGAAATATGAGAGATTATATAGTACATAACTCAAAGTAGGTTGAACAGCAGCATAACTGGCCTGCAGTTGCTTAGACTGTATCTGAAAATGAAAAATAGTTCTATGCATAACATTGCAAAGACATAAGCAGACAATTTTCTTAATCATTATTTACCCAAGTCATACATTCTTAATTTCCAAGATTCTTGCTCTGTCACTGAAGTTTATTATCAGATGTGTTTAGATTTAGGTGCTGGTTGATTTCTACTATACATTCTGTGCATTTCACTAGATGTTCAGTCATGAAGTAAAAATGAACATCTAATAGTGCTTCAATACTCAGTAAAACCTAAAACTCTAATGACATAAGTGAATAAAAATAGTTTCACTCTACCTGAAAATAAGTCTCCTTTTATCTGATTAATACCCCCTTGCGCAGATACTGATAATCCCAGATGCTTGAAATGGAAAGGGTTTTGGAGCATTAACCTCAGTTCAATGTTGGTCTTTAATATCATTAAGATGAATCACATTTGTATTAGCTACAGGACTGAATCCTGGTTTCTAGAGATTTCAGGACTGAAGCAGAGGACATTATTTCTCTATTACCTCATACTCACACTACCATCAGGCTGCAAGGCTCAGAGATCCTAGTTTCCAACTTCAGCAATAGAGATAAGAACCTACAAGCACAATCATAACATTTTGGATCCAATATTAAGTTTCCACTGCCTTTGGCAGGGGTAAGATTAATGGTAAAGAAATACAGTTTGTTGAGTGATCTCTTGATGATAAACCTTTTCAAAAAAACAGAACTGGGAACTGAGACCATTCCAGGTCAAAAGCCTTCTATTGCATTTCCAAATTGAGCCAGAGGACTTGTTTCTTCTGACTCCCCCTGCCCTAGTAACAAGTCCAAGACTCAACCCCATTTCTTGTTACATAAACTTAGAAAATTATTCATTAGAGCAATGTAAGAAAACCAAACAGCACCCTCAACAAATCTATCCAATATTCGAACTACATCATACTCTATTAAATTCATATCAGACAATCAAGGAATAGGTCAAGATAATTATTGATGAAGGTCATAAAAAGTATGCACTACTCCTCTGACTTCCTCAAAAAAAATCTGCCTTCCTACCATTAAATGAACTGAGTACTGCCAGAAGAGTCAAAACCTTTAGAGAGAAGAGAGGAAGAGAAAAAAGCTGAAAATGGTTCAAAAACCAACACTGAGATTCTTCCTCCTCCCCACACCTCTCAACAAAAGGATTCAAGAGTAGCATTAAACAGTTTTATTGCAATTTAGGAACCTTACATTTTCTTCAGAGTCTCCAACATTTCTTAATCTTCTCCATAAATAAATAATTCTGCATTTCTCAAAAATAAACACAGAAGAGTTGTAATAACATAAGAATGAAATGCCTAGATACAAAGTTGCACTCAGTCTTGCATAATGTCCATTACTTCCAATAAAAATTCATCCAGTCTCTCCACATGTTCTATAAATATTGCTTTTTATTGTTTCCCCATCTCTGCTCTAATGAGTGCCAATCAGTGGAGAAGAATATTTTTGCTCAAGATATCCATCATACAACTCTCTCCAGGTTCAATGAAAAAATAAACAAACAAATCTCTTCCCATTAATTGGGCAATTCACATAACAGGTTCAGAAATCCCTGCTAAAATCAAACTTCAGACCTCCTCAATGAGGAGAGCCAAGCCACAGCTTTTCATTTCTAAAATTTGGGTTTACTGTGGGAAAAATTCAGACTTTTGCAAACATCATAATTCAGTGGGTTTTTTTACAGCAACAGTTAAAGCAGCTCTGGCTTTTGTCTCATTTTTGACTTCTATTCACTCGTTATGACTTCTAACCCACAAAGGAAAGAAGGAGCCAAGGACACCTTCTCACAGACAGCATGAAATCAGTGCTGCCAACTGCAGCCTCAGCTTCTGCTGCTGCCACCCTTGCCTGCTCCCAGCCTCCTGCCCACCAGTGGCAGCACAGCTGTCAGGGCTGCATCAGGAACAGCTGCCACCAGCCTGTAAGGCACCATACAGGACAAAACCATGCTGGAGGAGAGGAGGAGGAAGTGTGATCTGAGCAGAGTCACTCAGACCAAGTCCCAGTGCACAGAGGTTATCTTCTGCCACAGACCTCACAGAAACACATACCTACCCTGGAGCAGGAGAAGTCATCACAACTTCTCTCCCTTCCTTCCTGTTTTTCACTCCTCTACTTTTGCTTTATTCTTTGGTGTTTTGGTTTTCTGTGATTACTTTATAAACATACTTTTTCCTAGCTGTTTTTGTTCATTTCTTTCTTTTCTCATTTAGTTCATTTTCTTTTCCTACATAGTTCTCCACCTCCAGCATATTTCCCCCCTTGCTAGTGTTCCCATTTTCTTCAATTTTTTTCTGGTTTGAAAAGAAATAGCTTGTTTTTACTGATGAAATCAAATGCCTTTGCAGGTCTGTAGTTCTAGCTATGCTTTTGTTTTTTTTAAAAAATGTGAGCATAAACTTTTATAGTCACTGAATAATAAACATCAAAAGAGTTGCCTTGAGACACTTTATTTTTAATTATGCATTCATGGCTGTCAGATATCGTATATTTGACTTATTTTTGTCCATTTTACTGCAGAAGATCTAAGAAAATATAAGGTAGAAGAATTCAGAATGCAGCTCACCATATTCATTTATCCTAGTAACCAGACATGAGTTTTATGTCACCCAACGAGTCCTTCTCATCTTTTTCTTCAAAACTCTGTCCAGTAAGTATTTAAACAAAAAAGAAAGAAAATAAAGCATTAAAGATTCAAGACAACTGTATATGATACCAGAAAAAGAGGCACACAGATCTTATTCTCTACATAAGATGAATTGTCTTCTTTGAAATATTCTTTTACACAGTAAGTGACAAGATTTAGGCTTTATCTACTTAGAGCCTTGATTGTTACAACTAGCAGTCAGGTAGCAACATAGTTAAGCTAGCATAAACTTGAGGCAAAAGCAGAGGAAACAGCCATGGTCATCTGGACTTTGCCTCCAGCTTGAAGCCACTTCATCAACACAAACTGCAGCTTCCCTGTAGGATAGCAGCATAGTGACCACCATCAACCAGCTACTGAACTGGCAGGTAAGTGAACACAGACATGCTACAAAGGGAGGTTTTTATATCAGTCCTGGATAGATTAGAATCAAATACAAAGAAGCCAATGAACTAAGCAACAAAAGAGATGAAATTTGTTTAATAAGAACCACCATTTAGACAGGCAGCACTTGCTTCTTCAGAGAGAGTCTTATATCATACAGTCACTTCATAGATTTGTTTACTGAGCTGTAGCCAAGTCTTATCCTAACTTCCCTAACATATAAACAATGCATTGATAGCCAGTCATACCGCCACCATGGGAGTAGCACAGTCACAGTAAGGTTACACATAGAGCAAAGCAGAATTTCTGGCTGGATTCCATGAGTTTTCACTCTTTGGGCAAAGCTCAACTAGACTGTGCCAGGCCACCAGGAACACTCTGCTTGGTACCTGTCCAGCTTCAAAAGCTGCAGTACAAAGTGTTAACTATAAGGTGCCCAAGATAGAAAACAAAAACATTTACTAAGGGAAAAGAGATTCTTACTCTTCTTTCAGCAGTTCCAGAAGAGACACAGCCTTTCAAACTCCTACAAGGATAAAAGCACTACCATCACCACCACACTGAAAAGAAAAGCTTCTAGCAAAGCACCCCTCTCCTCATCACAACAGGGGAGCTGTACACAACAAACCCAAAGCTTTAAATAAGTTAGTACCTGGAAACTGGCACAGAAGCACAGATCCCTGCACTCAGAACAAAGGCAACACTGAACCAAACCAACCCACCTGAGCCTTCTCAAGCCTTTATATAGCTCCCAATCAGGGTAACAAACTCCACCTGCTCCAACAGCCCCACCAGGAGCTCAGCTGCTCTCCTGCACCCTGTTAGGGTGCTGGGCCTCCCTGCCCATGTCCCGCGGTGCTCACAACTCCTCCTCGGCTTCTGAGGGCTCTCGTTAGCATGGGATGTGTTAACACCTGGGCCTGTAGCCGTCTCTTCTAGACATGACAAACGTGCACAGAAGCTTCTCCTGAACCCATCAGCATTTGGTGGAGATAAGCTTTCTTATCATTCAGTATAAGAAAGCTCTGGTGTATGAAGGTATACGTTTGCTTCTAAAGTAATACTCAATGGAGTATGGCTAATTTGACTTTATTGCACTATAGCAGAGCTGTGTTAGCCCAAATCCAAGCCCCAAATCTGACTTGGCCCCAATCCAAGTTAAAGCTTAAAGAAGCAGCTCTGGGGAAAGGAATTGTCCATGTTGTGCAGCATCCTCTTTGAGAAGTCTTTTACTGAAGTGTTATTGCTTTAGAAATGCAACTATTGCTAATAATCATTTAAATCAAGGACTAAAACGGTTGGCTGCAGACCTAGGGAGTACCCTGAGTATACTGAAAATAAGCCTCTTAATTCCAACAGGAATGAAAATAGTGTAATAAATGCAAGTCCTGTTTGTTTGTGTATATCTGGACTGTCTTCTTACACTGTGATCTTAAAATGTTTTTCAATACACAAATATTTGGTATGTTTGTGGTAAAAGGTTTGTTTATATTGACAGACAGACCTGGCGATTTAAAATATAAAATTGGTGGCCTACCCAGTCAGGGATCAAATACAAATTCTAGACCTAATTAACAGTTTGATCCAAATGTATTTTATAGCTTTAAACTGGCACAGGCTGATGTAAAGGTAGGCATGTTTTCCTATAGCACGAAATTAAAAGGAAAATTTTCTGTATGTCCAGTGTCTCTATCCTTTTATGACTGAAAATAGAGATAATTTGACATCCCTATAGGAAAAAAACCCACAGAAGTAGCCTTCTGAACAGAAAGTAGTTTGCCCAAACCGCTAATGATTTAATTTGCTTTGACAATGCAAAAAGACAGGACAGACTACTATGTTGTCAGTGACAATCACCTGCTCGGCAGTTTCTGTTCTGTGACGTGATTTCCTTTGGCTAGCAGGAAGAGCTTGCTGCTCTCCTGGCGTCTCCTGATAAACGATGGGATTCTGTCTTTAGAAACATCTTTTAAAAGTTTATCTCGCTTCTGAGTTATCTCTGTTTTACAATCCTGAATTCAGAATGAGCGCCTCCTGGTTAGTAAACTGCCCCAGACTGGATATTGCAGCAGCAATCGGACATTTTGCTCTCCTGACGTATTTTCCTCTGACCACAACAGGAATAAAGCGTCCTTAACATCAGGACAGTTATAGCTTGTTTCCAGGAAAATTCTCTGACTGCAAAGTCCTTATCTTCAGGATTCCCTAAGCCAGCTGGTTCGTGTAAACAGATGGCGTTAGGAGACCCTTACTCAAAACTTTCTGTTATAAAAAGGTACTTCTGTGATGTAACAGGGTTTTTAATCCCTGCTGGAGGCAGAGACGTTTTTGAAGAAGACAGCTGCACTGAAAACGTGGAACTCGGTAGCCCTGCAGCATTCTTTTCTGCAATAAACACGAGGAGAGCCTTCAAAGCGTCTCGTTTCAGCTTGTCACGATTTTGAATTTGCACGCTGCTTTCCACACAGAGAAGTGATGCAAAAGAGTGAAGAAAGAATCAGGGCGTGTTTTGTCACTGATTGCTTTCGTGCCAGCACTGAAGACCACCGCTTTCGGGCTCCCCGCAGCCTCTCGCGCGTTACCGCAACGCAACCAGACGTTGCGGCGCTGGCTGAGGCAACCTTTCTCTGCCAAACTCTTTCTGAAGACTGAAAAATCTCCTATCATACAGATACGTCTCTCAGTTCACAGTCATTACTGGCTCTGGCTACACTGCAGCCATTCACTATAATAGCACGGTATTTCTCACGAAAAGAAATATTTTTCTTGTTGGAAAACTGTACTTTAGCACATCTATCAGAAATAAAGAAATGAAATGTGTAAATGAACACATTAGAGTGAACCCAAACAAATAAAAATGAAAACGCTGTTAACAGCTTTAAATATTTTTAATAAATATGTTGTCAGCTCTCTCATCTTCAAGTATCAATTACACAAAATCAAGGAAATGAATGGAAATACATAATAAATTGTGTGCTGCTTCAGTAGACATTTATTTTTTAAAGAATGTATAACATCACCTTAATTCTGACCTTAAATAAATATTATTACAGGAGAACTCTGAGATTATAAACATAACAATAATAACTACTTCCATAAAAAATTATTTATATGCATTAATGACATCTACTGACCATCATCAAGTGCAAGTCTGCAGACACATATTTTCTTAGCATAAGAGGAAAAATACTAGACTATCTGGTAGAAATAACAGAAGTCACAGCAATTTAAAATACTTTAAAATTCTACAGCTTGTTAATATATTAGACTATTAAAAATGTCCATACAAGTATCCATTAGCACGCTGATTTAAAGAATCCCCAGCAGGCTGGCCAGAGTCAAGACTGTAGCATTGTCATGAGCTATGTATGTCTTTGTACAAAGTGTATTTATTGGGGGGGGGGTGACAGCACAGCTTTAATGTCCAGAAGTATTTATTTCTTTGGTTTTAAAAAGCTTATTTTCTGGTGAGTGGTTATTGCCATTTTCCCAATGAATTAGATTTTCAGTTTTTGTTTGTTGTTTTTTTTTCCCTAGGAACTTCTACTACTAATAAAGTTAACCATGTTGTAAATCACAAAGGGAAATGTGCATACAGATCAGCCTAGCTGGGTTCTTTGCAGCCGGAGTCATGGCAAGATACGGTGGTACTGCTGTGCATGTCCTTTCACCCCTTCGTGGATTCATTTCAGCAGCTGTTACGGACTTGCTATGGACTTCCTTCCAGATGGCAGCACCAAAAGAAGAGTTTGAATATACTTACCTCTATTTGGTGCTCCTTTGCCCTCCCCTTGCTACAGTTCTCCTTACGGCTCACAAAGAACTTCAGAAAATTGCACCTAAATGAAATTACCTTGATAATACAGCATTCCTTTGGAGGCCACCTTTGAGAGCAAGGTACAAGACTGCAAATCTCCAAGCTGAGCAGGTGTGATAATGAATTCAAGAGCTGAGAATATGTCACTGTGAATTCAGTTGTTCTCAAAGCTTAATACGTGCATGTTGCAATTTGATGATGCTTTATGCAATCGCAGGGTTGTTACTGTCAGAAACAATCTGTTTACTTTGCATATTTTCACATTTTTGTGAGCTGCCTAGATTCCATCTTCTGCAATTGGAATGGAGATTTACCAATTTATTTTATTTTTCAAGATGAGTAGCCTAGCGAAGGATCTGCAAAGGTCCCAGCATTCAGAATTTGGGGAAATTCTGGGACATAATGATATTCATGAGGATGCAGATTCCACATTCATCTGACCTTGACAGCTGAAACCAGGCCAGAGGATCTCAGAGATCGAGCCCCGTGGGTCAGAAAAGCCCCAGGAACAGAGCAGGAGGGAAACGGCACATGCTTGGTTTGCTCTGAGAAAACAACCCCAGTCCGACACCAGGCCAGTGCCCTGAGATTGGATGGATAGGCTCTTAGTGATGAGTAACTGATATGCAAACATGTTTGTGGGGGATAATCAGTGTAACAAGCTGGGGGAAAGGAGCCTTTTAAAAGTTTGTGGTCTTTGCCTCAGAAGTATCGGACTCAACCATAAATGTTCCTTCACACCCAGTTACTGTCTACAGCGGCTTTTCTTTTCATCAGGTGTGAACCCCAACTCTCTCACCCCACCCTCGCTTGTCCGCTTGCTACACAGGAGTCTTAACACGTCCACGAAGCAGCGAGCTGCAGGCAGGCGCCCGCCACGGCGCGCCGGCGCGCCGCGCTCACAGAGCGGGCGGTCTTCTGTTTCGGTAGCCAACGCAGTCTGAAAGCTCAGGCCCAGACGCCGTGCCTGGCAGGTCAGGTTAGCAGCGGGCATGATGCAGCTGGGCAGGAGGCCTGGCAGCTTCTGCCCTGGGGGCACCCTCAGCGCCTTTGGCCGCCGATGGCTCTGGGGAGGCCGGCGGTGACCGCCGGTGACAGCGGCAGCGCCCTGTTCACTAGGCTCGCCCGGCGCGGGCCACGCGTAGGCAAGATGACTAAGCCTAATTTCGGGCTCGCCAGGCGGCAGGCCCTCTCTCCTCCGCACGCCCGATCCCACCCGCCATGAGGGCGGGTAAGTTCACCGCGAACAGAAGACGCTGCCCGGGGGAAGATGCCCCTTTCCAGAGGGGCAGGCCAGACGGCGAGGGACCGCGCCGCAGCCGGGTGCTGCGCCTAACTGCCTAGGGCAAAGCCCGGCAGCCGCGCTCCCCCTCCTCCCGCCGCGTCCCCTCTCCTGCTTGGCGCTTGCTGCTGCTCTGCCCACCTCTGGCACGAGGTAAACCGGGTGAAGCGTCCTGGCGGCAGCAGCGACGGCTTTAGCCAGTCCAGGAAAAAAGGGGTGGTAAAACACGTCTACTGCTTCCTTGTCCAGGCAGCCGGTGGAGAGGGCGCCGGCTCTCCTCGCCGAGCCAAACCTTCCTCCCCTGAGGAGGAGGCAGGGAGGGCGGCAGCCCCACAGAGCCCGGCCCGGCGCGGGCCGGCAGGCTCCTCGCGGGGACGAGGGTGGCCCCCGCTCCTCGGAGGAGCCACGCTGGGCTTCGGGAAGGCAGGCAGCGATTTGGCTCTTCGCCTCCAAGACCTGCGCTCGGCTACGCTCGTCTGCTGAGATACGGGACGCTCAGAGGCCGGACGATCGCGCGGCGGGGGCTTCCAGCGCTGTCTGACCGTACGGAAACACTTTCAAGCTGCTCTTCGGCGTTTCTCTGCCTTCCGCCTCGCACCTTCAAGGCCGCTCTTTGAAGAGGAGAAAGGAGGGTTAAAAGTCCAGCGTGCTGGAGGTCTCCAGCGGGGCTGACGAGCTAAGACGTGTTGGGCACAAACTGCCCGCAGCCGGCGGGCAGAGGCTCGGGGCGGAGGCGCGCTGCCCAGCTGCCGGCGCGGCACGGCTCCTGCGTTTCCCAGCCGGAGAGAGTTGGGCTCACCTGGCTTTTAAGCGGTTGAGAAGCCCAGCGGGGCAGCTGGACCCTGAGCAAAGCCTGGCTGCCGCCGCGGTGAAGTGTTGGCACCCGGCGTGCTCTGTCCTACGGCACGTCTCTGCAAGCCGTTACAAACGTCACCTTTTTAACATAGAAGTTCATGTCTAAGTTACAGTAATCTTAGGAAAACTATGGAGCCTTTCTGTATAAAAAGCTGAATAAAAAACTATGATAGTAAAAGCTCTGTGGTCCTCTGGGCCTTGAACACCGGGAGTGCCAGTGCACGGTCTGCTTTGTTTCAGTCAAAAATCATTTTCTCGAGGCTGTTAAAACTTTAATAGGGAGCTTTGTGAAGTACCATCCTCCCGTGGGATACTGCTTTATCAAGCTCCTGATGCAATTTGTTTTATATCACATGCCATCTTTACAGAAAATGCAGGCTTAATTATTTGTATCTAGATGGTGAACTTGATAGAACTTGAGAGCATTGGTTTCCTAAGGGCTGCCACCCACCACCTGGCGTTCGGGAATAATCAGGTGTTAGGTTCACAGGCTAGATTTAATTGTACTGAGAGATTCCAAAAAAAAGAAGTACTAATATAAATTTGGTCCTGAAAAAGGTGAGTTGCAGAAAATGAGTAAAGATAGTGGTTTACAATACAGTTTTGGAAACTTAACTCTAACTGTTGCTATTAATGTGACTGCTATTGCAGCTCTGAATAATTTCCAAACACTGAATGTGCTCCTTCACTGACATTAGTAAGTACCATATTTCTGAAGTTAACTGATGTCATATAATACATACAACACAGGAGTATATTATCTGAGTGTCTTGACCACCATAGGCACACTTTGCACAGTATTTGCTAAAAATGAAAACATCCTGTTAAATATTTTACCCCCCATAGGAAAGTTTCAGCACATCTGGAAACAACTCTTTTACAGTTGCTGAGGCCCAGAGACTTTCTGAAACGACATATTTTGTTTGCTTTCAGTCATAAGTTCATTTAATAAATGCCTTTGTTGCATTATGAAATCATAATGATTTCATAAACTTCAATATAAATTCAGTTAAACTTTGCAAGAAGCCAAGCTGTGGGGATGCATGGCGTGCTGCACTTCTGAAACAGAAGGCTTTAATATTAAAAGAAGCTAGGGAAGGACAAATATGAAAGATTTTATACTTTGTATGATTTTATGCTATACTTCATATTTATGCAAAATGCAAATTGTATATTTGAAAGTTATTTGCAAACTACACTGAAAAGAAAATAATTTTTGAAAATGAACGTATCCACGGTTTTCAAAGTATAAGCTTTGAGTTTTTAAGATACCTAGAAAATTTAGCAAAAAATTTAGGAGTACATTTAAAATTTGTCTACAGCTTTTGAGGTAATAAAAAACATTTTTCAGTCTTTTACAGTGATATATTAATTAAGCAAGCTTAATTGTTAGTGTTACAGAAAATAATTTCAAAACTTCAGAAAGCATAAGAGTTGTATTTAAAAGTAAGAAATTAGTGCTATATTTTTCCTGAACTAGAGCCTTTGTGTTCATGCTACATTTAACTAGGCTTGATCTGTGTAACTAGTACTTTTCTGGGGCAAAAATCTGAAGAGTCGTAGTGACAAGATTTAAATCACATTTTCTTAAATCCAAGAATTGTGTATTCCTGACAACAAAGTTAGAGGAACATCTAGAAAATCCCTGCTTTTAATAGCAGTTGAGACTACTCACCACTCCTCGGGAGGCACTCAGCAGCGTGCAGGATTGGGCCCACAGGTCTCGGATCAGTGAAAAAACTATGAAAGCAAAGCACTCCTGAAATACTAGGTTCTGCTTTCTCTATTTCTTTCCCCTTAGGCTGTCTAGATTTTTAATCTAAATTTCCAAACTTTATGTGATGTCTCTTGTGTTGTTTATTTCCAAGCTGTATTTTAGATTTTGGGGAGAAGTATAAGAGGATTTGAGAAATTTCATAAATTCTAATTATTCTCCATTTTCAGATGTTAAACTAAGCGCATTCCTCTGTTCAAAAGACAGTCTAATGAAAGTAAAATTAGTCCAGAAAATCAATTTGGGACTTACTTTTGTACCTTTCAAAATGTATTTCAAAATACATTTAAAATCAAGCTAACAACAATGAAAAAAAACCTTGGCCCCTAGAAAGCTTAAGAATTGTTCAGCACTGTTTGCTTAATTTAATTTTTTTTAATGTGCTTAGCATCTAAATAAACCTTATCAAACATTTCTTGCTCCGCTGACAATTTTCTGACCTCCTAGTAGAAGATCTGAGCCCTAACTTGGTTCATGGATGAGTAATCACAGCAGGTCCGCGGCAGAACCTGTCCTAGAACTACAAATATATCATCGGCAGCATTGTAAATCAAAGCCTCAAAGAGCATCATTTAGCCTGAAGCTAAAATTGCTTGTTTATCAGATGGTGCCTAGCTTAGCATGGAGCAGTTCCTTGTAAATCTCAGGGACCTTTTACAGCGTACACTTAAGCAAGCATATTGGCTCCTGGGAGACTTTCTGAGAGCTTTAATGACTGCAGACTGCTAAAAGATCCAGGCCTTGGTTTAGTTAAGTGGTTACTTGTATAGCTTGGCTCCATTTTGTAAACTCCCAAAGATAAGGTGTCTGCTTTATCTGGGGAAAGAGCAAGCATTAGTTTCTTAGGAAATCTTTATATCCTAAGTGTTAATGTTCTTGTGGCTTTTGGTATTTTGACCTTTGTCTGTTCACTTTTGATTTACCGTGGGAGCAGAAACTTTTTCCCCTAAGCCCTTCCTATGTTTTATAGCTACTTTGAAAAGCACAGTGAAATACTTGCAGCGTAGCTTCTAAAAGTAGATGCGAGGCTGTACTGTTTTTGATCCATAAATATATGCTGGGCAAATTCAGACCCTCCAATAATAAAGCAGCAAGAAGACCACCCATTTTATTATGAAATCTGAGATCACAACAGCAACATCGACTGCTAGACCACTTCTGGGTGCAACCCAGTTCATATCCCAGCCTCTTTTCTGGCATTTTGTTCCTTTGTGACAGAAAGGTTCACGGATTCTGGTCATGCCGTTGTGGCTGCAATGGGAAATCACTCACAAAATTCCTGTTGGTTTAAAAGTATAAGCACTTGCTATAGTCATGAATAACACATGGGCTGAATTTACCGCTCGGACACTGGTGGCCAGTCAGCTACTTTCTGCTAGATACTTGCATACCCTTGATGTAATTTGCTAATTGTAGTGCTCGTTATCTGGGTCTCACTTTTTGATTTGAATTAATTAGGGTTCACCTCGATATAGCCGCCTGCTGTGCTGTCACACAGAGCATCGAGTGGTACAACAAAAACAAGGAATTTTTTAATAGGTTTATTCAAGCAAAATGTGCTCCCACTTAAATGTGTGAAATGGCATCACTGCAATATCATAGATGAAAACAGGAGAACAGCATTTATTTCAGCTGCCGTGGTAATGATATAAATGAGAAAAAAATTTGGTCCATCGCTTTTATAGGCAGAAGACCTAATGCATTTTAAAATCTAACCTGATTCTACCAATTATTCATTATCTCTAAATCTTTCTTACCTTCCATATATTTTCCTTACTCCAAGTTAAGAGCAAAAAGGTCTGCTTTTTGCTATTAGGGGTCATATGTTAAAATTTCTTAACCCAAAAAATTTTGGCTTGTCTTTTAAGTACAAAGCTCTTTCGGCGCAAGTCCTTGGACTTGCCTATACGCCTGAGGATAAACACGCACTTCTTATCATAGAGCTAAAAATATACTCACCTGTTGCATATTTTTTAAGAAGAAGAAAACCTGTTCCTGCATAACAGGAATTTATTGTGTAACACACTACTCAGGAAAAGCTAAGTAACCCTAAAGGTGCACAAAAGCAGCTATCTTTCAAAGCTGCTGCTTTCCAACTACACCAAAAAATATACGAGATTCGTTTTCACTAGGCATTCAATGCTGGCAATGCCAGGCTTATTTGGTATGCAATTGTATTTGCTAGCTCTTTTACAGTTGAAATACAGTATTGAAAACCAAATCCTTTCTTCTTATACACAGTCCAAGCAAGTCGACCCTTGTACAAAAGGTGCCAGGACATCTGGAGTACCTCTGGACTTATTTTTTCAGCACTGCCTCAGTAATGGATAACATTTATTCTACTCCATTACAGTGTAGAGATCATGGAGCTGGCTTTATACTACTACCTGTTGCAGTGTAGATTTGGTTGCCAGGAGCTCAGAGCAAACCAGCTCACTCCAGCTGCTGAGCTTTTCCCCCCTAAAACTCTACTTTTATTCGCAGTTCAGTACCATTCACTTTTCTGCATGTGACCTGGATGTTCATTTTGGGATATCTTAATGTCCAAACACAGAGAGACTTCTTTAAATTTGATAAGTACTCTATTTTAAGTATAGTGTAAATATTGTTGGTAAGAGAAATTATGGCAGCTTCTGATTTTTATTGGAAAGCAAAGTAAAAATAAAACAGGAATTACAGAATGACAATTATGTCCAGATAGCTGGATGGATAGACATACTTTACAGTTCATATCAATTTCTCTTTTGAAAATAGTTCTTATTGAACCATTAGAGGGGGTTTAAGACTAGCCATATTTTCACAGCAGCCCTTCTGTGAGCTTATACAAAATCTACCATTGGCAGAAAATTAATTTAAGCTTTGTAGGAATTTTTTTTTTTACAAAAAACTGCTACTAATCTACTAAAACATAAACTCCTACTAATTAAGATATTTGGTATGGCTTGACACTTTATATATTCAGAGCACTGCATCTCTTGATGTCTTTAAACTCCACTCTGCCTCTGTGACAGTAGAGGCAGAGCGTCAATATCCTCATCTGGCAAATGGAGAAATCGAAATAGAGCCTCAGATTTGGTTGCTCAGGATGACAAAGGCTAGGGCTATGCTGGAGTTAAACATGTGGCTGCTGCTTGCCAGCAAGGTCAGTTATTGGTACCAGCATGTCATGGCTAGGAAAGCTGCAAAAACCATCCAGGACCTTGAGTAAAAAGTACTGCCTTAGCTAAGTATTTTAGTATAATTTCTTGAGTTACAAGTACACCTTTGGCTGCATATGGCCACACAGAATTAGTGGCAAAGTCAGGATTAAAAATTAGTATTTCCTTGTTCCAAAAGCAGTGTCATTTCTCCAACCTCACAAATAAGTGACAAGTAAAAACAGAAATAGTGTGTACTGGAGTGGACGTATCCATTTCAGTTCTCCCAGTCAGAACACACGTCATGTAAAAAAACAAGGAGAATATTTTCAAAGGAATAAGAGCCCTCCTGAAAAAAGACATGTCATAGCAAAAGCAGCCAAAATAATAATAGAATAATCTCACACAATGTCTACTAGCATAAAAACAAAAAGAAAACCTATGTTTATAA
Organism: Struthio camelus; assembly: GCF_040807025.1. Classification (NCBI taxonomy): domain Eukaryota; kingdom Metazoa; phylum Chordata; class Aves; order Struthioniformes; family Struthionidae; genus Struthio; species Struthio camelus. The sequence goes on along the minus strand of NC_090947.1, from coordinate 21,113,520 downwards.
GAGTATACTGCAGAATGTAGTAAGCAGAAAGGTGAACGAAAATATTCTCTGTGACATCAGATATATTGTGCTTTAAGTCTTGAAAACCAAGAACTGAAAGAAGAGGAGGCTTCATTTAGAAAAGATAATTCAGTGGATGATGCATAATATCCTCCTACTTCAAAGAGAATTTAAGGAAAAAAGTCCATATGAGGAAAGAGGAGCTGTTTGAGCCTTCTAGTCACTGATCCACAGCAGGATTTAGTGTTTGGTCAATGCCCTTTCATTTTTTCTTTTAATATTGTTGCCACCATGTCAGACTTTCAGATTTACCACCTCCCAATTCTGTCAGGTGGATTATATTTAGATTTCAGTTCTAGACTCTGTTCCTAAATCTTTATTGCATGCGATATAGAATATAAAATGTGCAAGCAAATTCATAAAAAGTGAGTTTTCCATCTGATATATTCGTCAGGGGAGAATCGTAACTATATCACAACGATTTAATCTCCTAATTTCCATAAGAAAAAGAGGCTAATCCTGGACCCACTGAAGCTGAGTGCAAAACCTCTGCCGACTCAATTTGCCCAGAACTATTTGTTGCTGTGTGCAGCTGGATTTTAAAGAGCGTCTACTACTTCAAAATGTGCCAAAATCAATATTTTTTAGCTATATGTAATTTATTGTGTTGGTGTTATTGGAACCTAAAGGCAAACAATTTTAAAACAGACAAAGAGTGCTAATTTTTAACACTGAGGATAACAAATCAAACCACTACATGAAGTAATGGATCCTCCAGCTCTAGAAATCTCCTAGGTAAAGTCTGAAAGCAGTTGGGGAAGGTTCTCACGTCAAACACAGCTATTCAACTCAGTGCTGCAATAGCAGGCTAAATTTATCAATACATTGATACTAAAATATGGGTGCTGAAAGTAAATGGTCCAGTGATCTCTTCCTGCCCTGGTGCTGAGGAATCACAGGAATAGCTTCATCTTTCGAGAAACCAGGGAAGTTACAATATTTCAGGCTTGCTCGGCTGCAGAAATATTTGTAAACAGAAAAAATGGCTGAATTAATAAATACTTATTGGGGAAGAATATTTCTGATACAGTCCTGGTGGTCAGAAGGTGGCTATGCAACTGCAGAACATTCCCAGCTCTAGACATTTGGTTTTTGTCCGTGCAGGTTGCTGTCATTGACTTCACTGGGCAAAAATTTTAACCCAAATGTTCCAGAGAGTAATGTTTTTAACAGTCTTTACAGAAGTGCTTCAGAGATGTAAAATATCTCACAAGTATGAGTTTACACGTGATTGTTTTTAGAAGAGACATGGTTAACTTAAAACCAAAAACAAGCTAGGGAACAGAGCGGCAAGTGAGTTAGATGGGTTTGCTTTTAAGACAAGCTGGGGAATATCTGTGTTATTTCTCCCCACCTAGAAGCTTTAAGGAGAGCACTTCTATTTAGACTATGAGATCTTTCAGTGGTAGACATGTAGTGCCCGCACCTGTTTACAGAGCTTGTCATAATTGCAGCTGTTAAAATAATGCCATTGAAAAACGTTTTACTGATTTTTTTTCCTGTTTGATTAGCCTGAGGGGATAACAAACCTCTTCTAAACTATGAAACCTATAAACGTCTTTCCTTTGATAGATTAGAGCCCCCTCTTTGTCTCAGCCGAGTACTGCCACCCTCCACAGTCTAGCGAAACTCGGTGAGACGGGCTCTGCCACTGAACCGCGCAGCAAGCCGAGAGGAGCAGCAGGACTCTGGCACTGCCCCGGGTGCTGCTCGTGCCTTATTCCCTGGGAAACAGGCTGCCAAATTTCAGCAGGATCTATGCAGCTGTGACCTTGGTGCTGAAACCTTTGGTGCTGTTATATGGGGAAATAAGAAACCAAACACACTTTTCCCTTCTTCTCCCATCTTTTGAAAAATCAAGAACTTTTTGCAGAGGAAATAAACAGTAAGTGACTCTCAAGAGTCATTCCCACAGGGTACGGCAAGACTGCGCACATCTCAACATTTCTATACATATGGAGGATGGCAGAAAATCAGCTCCTACCTCATTCTGAGGTAGGTCTCTATCACTGGACCTACAGAGAAGGAAGTGACAGTAACATTAACTAATGCATTTGAGCATCTTTGAATTTCTCTTTAGGAGTAAAATGGGCCTTGACTTGTCTTAAGATATGAGGAGCACAACAGGGAATCTCCCATTTCACTTCCTTATATTGGCACAAGTAAGTTTAATCAGATTTGTTCTTCCTCCACATGTCCAGTCATGTCAGTCTCAGTAGTGCCAACAAGGCATTGGCAGTAAGGTAGGTGGTTTGCATTGGATGTTGGTTATTTATTTACTTACTTTTATATTGATCTGTAAATACATCTGGGAGCACTTGCACCATCTGCCGCACATTTGTCAGTCATTGAATGGAGGGTGGACATCTGGGGATGTCACTGTTTTTTGTTGATTTTCTCCCATTAGAACTACTGTTTTCTTTTTAACTGTTATGTGAGCAAACAGCCTGGCTGACTGCGGTGAAAAGGAGGTTTGGGGGTATCTAGCACTACCTTCAGATCCTCTAGGTCTAAGATTTCTCCCAAGCTCCCTTCCACTTTGTGGAGCTCAGAGTATGAAAACTGTGTGAAACCTGAAAAGACCACTCCTACTGCTACCTTGCAGTATGAACGGCTATAGGATGACAGGCAATACAATGTTAAATGGTAATACGACAAACAAAATGAAGTACCTCCCCTGTGCACAGGACATTGCAAAATCTCAGATGTGGGGAAAAAAATCACCTAAGTTAATATGTTCCCCTAAATTCTGTTCTGACAGATATTGTATATCTACAGAAACAGAAGGCAGCGGATGCATGACCAGGCTTCAGATCCCACAGCCAGAATATTTATTAACGCTCCAAAAACTTCCCTTTTTTACCACAAGTGACTCAGTCTTACCTCCCCTTTTTCCTGTATATCTACTACCTGCATATCCACAAACCCAAAACTCCTTAGAGGTATGATGCTAAGATCCCCAGAATCACCAGTCCTATATTACCAAACACTCATATTTAAACCCTGACTTTTGGGACAACTAAAGATAATAATAGATTGATTTTAACGTAAGAACTTCTAGGTTATTTGGAGGATTTATATTTGGGTTGTTTCCAGAAGAAACCATTCAGGTTGAAAGCTCAAATTCAGAGATGATTATCTGATTCTAGCTACCGGGGTGTAAGAAAAAAGCACTGACTTCATGAGAGCTGAAATAACCACTGCCAATTCCCAGTAATTTCTGCTCTGAAGATGCCTGCTTTATGCCTGCTGCTCAAGAGAAACAGCAAATGCTGCTGTAAAGCCATCGCTGTTTTGGGAGAGGGAAGGACACGAAAGCCAGCCTGTTTGAGGTGTGCTCTCACCCACAGGTGACACTAGCCAGAAGGGGAAAGTCCTCCGTGCAGCTAAACTTGTTCAGGTCTGAAGGCGCGCATCCTTTGCCACCAACGTCACGCCTTGTTGGGTTATAGCAAACTGATTGCTGCTTCTAAACATAGCTATAACTGTGCCTGAAAACAGAAATTCAAGTCTGTTGAAGATGAAATGTTACTTGGGTATGCGTAGATTTGTATGTACATACCTACAAATTTTTCACATTTTCTGATAGGTTTTCCAGATGGCACCACTTCTTTCATCAAGTTTCAAAAATTCTTTATTTTCTAGGGCTCATAGTTCACAATATACATAAAAAAAAGACATGTTCCCTTTACCGCAACACTTGTCATGCATTTCTCCGAATAGCGTCTATAAAATCAGGCCGCGAAGAGCAGGTATGGTTTAAAACACTGACCACTATTATGTCAGAGGATGGATGAATGATCAAACTGATTTATTCATTAATTTTTCAAGAGAGCAGAATAAAAAATTCTGCTTATTATACATTGACCTAAGATGGAACTTGGACAACATTAAGACACTTAGGTGTCTCTTGTAGTGTATGTTGCTCACAGCCATACTGGACAATCGGACACTTTGCCTTACCTGCACTACACAAAAACCTGGTATCCAAGAAGATTTGTTTGGTTTTCTGTTAGCCCTCCAATAGTATACCAAAAGAATTTCAGAATTAGCTTGTGGCCTACGAATTCTGTACTTAAAACAAAATAGTCATATGTGTTCTTAACTCAGTTGTTGTCACTATGTTCTGTAAGCGTTTTAGAATAATAGGGATGATTTTTTAGAGAATCATCACGTGCACTGCTGGGATCCTACTCAGGAGGGGAAACAAACCCTCTTTGCCTGCATTGCATGGGCTAGTACAGCTACTGCTGCCGCTAACACCACAAGGTAGGTACACAGCAACTGCATGCTAATTCAACATTGTAAATGCTATCTCATTCAATTTTATTTCAGAATTATCTCTTGCATTTTTATCTAGGGTAAACTGTCAATATTAGAAAAGATATACTTGCAACTGGCTCCCAAGAAACTATGAATAGGTTTTATTTTCATGTTTTTTGTAACAAGAATGCAGATATTCTCTCACCTTCAAACTTCACTTCTTTTTTTAATGGAATTTTTCTTATTGTTTTGCTGCTTTCAGTATCACTGCCTACAAGATGCTGGTGGAGATGAGATATACATCTCATCCTGGTGTCATAAATGAAATGAAAATAAATACTGCTCATCACTTGCTCACGGCATATTTTCCATCTCATTCTGTTGCTCTTTAGTGTAATACAGCGCTACAGCCATTTCTGCCTATATGGGAGCCATGGACAAAACTGCCATTCTAAAAGTGGCTAGGAATATCAAATTCAACCTGTGCGTACAATAGGTAGGAACAGAACATTTGTACAATGTTCCACAAGTGGTTTCCTTTAATGAATTAGGACCAAAAGAAATTATTCAGTACCACTTCTCTATTTGGATTACATTCAATGGGACAGAGGGTGGGAATCACACGGCAGCTAATTTAGTATTTTCATAGGGGTCAGAGTTAGGGAGAGGGGTCATAGTACAGAATTAAAATGCTCGATACTATGGACAGTCTAAAAGCTATGCTTGATCGGATATACTGATATTTTAATTCGTTTCTTAATGTTTCTAATTTTGTATTTGAATTGCAACATAAGAATACAACGAGGGGTTTTGTTGATAACACAGTTTCACCAGCGATGGTGAATTGGATTTTTTTTTTTGCTTGAGGCAGAATGAAGAGTCCATTCTTTTGCTTGACCTCTATATCTGGAGAACATGTAAACATATTGAAACTTTCTTGTGTTCTACAGTGAGGGAATGAAGTGCATCGATTGCTTGCGATTATTAGCTAGAGTGGGATAAGCCTTCTCCTTATTATGCAGATTAGTGAAGCTCTCAGTTCCAACATATTGTACAGATGCAGGAGAGCAGCTGCTCTTACAGATGGCAAGTACACAGCTCCATTAGTATGGATCTATTGTCTGCTCCTGGCTTGCTCAGAGGCTGGAGGGGCTGGGTAAAGAGGAACTGTTACACAGTGAAATGTAAAGGAGAACACATACTCTTAAAAATCCATACCCAAGAGACTATTTACACAGCAGGGCAGACAGCAATCAAATTAGAAATCTACCCTAAATAAGGACTTTCGTATGTCACAATTAAGCTTCCATAGTTTTAAAACAGCTTAACCATTAAAACCAAGGAATAGAATTCAAATTTCACAACTAAGTGGTATTAAATAACAAGAAATCCTGGGAGATTCATTCAAAATTTTGTCATGTATTCGGCTCTTCTAAAGCTTTCTTTAAATGCTTCCCCCACACAAAAAAATCAAAACAACTTCACTCCCCTAAAGAACAAAACCTCGTTTATTTTGCATAACATAAAAGACAGAAAAGCAGAACTGTGCTTCATTTATTAAACTTTTCACCATCAGGATATAGCATTTCATGCAATTTTTTTGCATTAATGAGAGCTGAAGCAGCTAAATTTAAGTTAGTATAGACAACATTGATTGTGCATCTATGTCAATTATTCTTTGCGAAAATGCTAAACAGAACATTAGTTAACCATGTGGTAATTTTTAATGTGGTGAACAATTCCTGGGGAAATACACAGCTACGGGCTGACTACTGAAAACGGAGTCAAGTAAAGGACAATTATTTAGAACATAGATTGTGTTTGGGTGCAAAAATTATGATTGTATCAGGAGATTTTATGATACAGTTACATATAGTTTCTTCTCACTTTTTATTTAGTACAAAGACAACTTATGGTGGAAGAGCATGGGAAGGTACAAAGAAAGAAAAAGCTAAACCCTAAGCTATAAGTCTCATTCTAATCTGAAATTCTGGGATCCTGAAGATGTCTAGCCCAATGCAGGGAAAGAATATGCATTTTTTGAGCTCAGAAGACACTGAGATACCCCTATGCAAGTCATAATGAATCTTTGCATCTTTGCTGAGGTTTGCAAAGCAAATTAATGCACAAGTATCTGTGCTAAGGAGCCAAAGAAATGCTACTTAGTTTCATCTGAACAAACAAACAAACAAAAACACTGAGAAATATACCATGAAGACTTCTTTAGAGCGCGCTCTCAGAAGAATTTACAGGCTATCAGTTTGCTCCCTGCATTTTGGGTACCTGGCAAAAAATGGAATTTAGTTATACTTTCATGTTCTGCAGAGCAAGCTTTACATTACCTTACTTTGTTGCTTCCTGGCATTGCTAAAGACATAGGAGGAAGAGAACTATGTTATCCTCCATGGAAACGGAAGTAAGAGTAAGGAGAGTAAAAACAACCTTACTTGAAATTATTCTTTTGTGCCTAATGCTGTACTGTGGTAAAGGTAAGCACTGCCAGGAATAGACCTGAGAGCAGGAACAGCAGGCACATGTATAAGGTTAACAATGACACCAACTAGTCTGGCTCTCAGTGGTCTGGGGTTCCCAATGCACCTGTGAGAGCTTAATAGGCCCTTCTCGGTCTCTTGAACTTTGTGGATGCACTTGTCCTTACTGACAAGCCTTTAACTCTACACAGTCTGAACAAATGACTTACCTGTGAGCTGAGTGGATTATATCTATTCTCATAGTGACAAAAAACTGATGTGCAGGATCTGGATCTCAGCTGCACAGAGGCCAGACTCCAAAGTGCACTCACTGCCCTTCAGGGCTAAGTCTAGGTCCTCCTCTGTTTTCAGGAGAAAGAAAAGCCATCTACAAAGGTTTGTATACCTGATCGGGTACTGTCGTTTTGAACACCATGTAAATATTGAATGGAATAAAAGCATTGTCTTTGACCTTTTTTCTGCAGGAGCAATGAGTTCGTTTATTTTAAGTGTAGATTTTACATGACATAAAGTATTAAAGTCAAGAGTAAGACCAAAATAAAATGTCATTCTCTCTCCCCCCTCCCCAAAAGGTGATGAAATTGCAGTTAGTCATTGTATTTCATTGTAGTTCACAGATCTGCAGTTTTCACCCAGCTACCAAGAAGGTTATAGTGATGGAGAAGCATTTTTCCCTTGTGATCCTGTTAGTTGGGTCTACAAGAAAGTACAGAAATCAGTTAAATTAATTTTTGTTACCTCTGTAGCCTTTTGGAGTTAGCCAAAAATTAGCCTTTGGATACAGCGTGGTCATGAACCTTAGCCAACACTATGGAGAAAACTGATAGGAACAGTTTTGGACTGATTCCTTCTGTTCATGGATAACAAGCTATTCATCAGCTCTCTGAGTGCTTCCTTCATCTTTATTCTGGCTTAAAATCCTGTCAGCTAGGATGTCGGTTAATGGGACACAGCCCAAACTCCTTACTGGTTTCTTCTCGGTCGACTTGTTTAGAAGAGGGATGTTTGACAGGACTAACTACCGCACAAGGACTTCAACACTAGGCAATGCCTCCTCCACTAAATGCACGATACGACCTAGTGTAAGCTTCAGATTTGACAGTAGATTTCTTCTGCTAAAGAAGTGTCGATTTCTCTAAAGTCAGAGGCCTTATTTTCAGTTCTTTCTCAGTGGCTAGGAAGGACAGAGGTCAGAGCTGCAGGTCCAGGCTCTGACTGCCACTGATGCTCCCAGGACTAAGGTCCTGGGATGCACAGGCTAAGCCGTAGCAGGGCACACACTGTGTTTTTAGTTCCCACGCTGCTGTGACTTTGGGATATCTACTTGTAACCCCATCCTTAAGCTGAATCGAGACAGTTTGCGTTTTGCAGAGCAATTTACAGCCTAGGCTAATTTGCAATGTGTGTCTGAAGAATGACAAGAGTTTCTCTGCACCTTATATAAGAATGACAGATCTCAGCACAGGTCTCAGCACAGACTTTTTTTTTTTTTTAAACATCATCTTCATAAGCTCAGGTTTGCTACCATCACTTTTCACTTCTTTCTATCAAGTTCATTTTGTTGCAGATACCCAATACCAATGACATATTAGGAAATAAGAGTGTTGGGCACCAGCCACTGATATATGTGCCTCTGTTCTCCATTTGAGACGTATAAAACACTTCATTAAAAAAATTGCATGAGCACTTTGTTTCAAAAAGTACTTACATTTTAATTTTTGTGAGAATGCAAAATCACAAATCAAAAAACTGAAAACACCAGGGGAAGAAACCTGTTTTGGGCTGGCCAACACCAGAATATTTTTCTCCATCAAAAAAAAAAGTATAATTTAATTTACTTACTGGCTTGGGTTCTTGTTTTTGTTTTTTGTGAATCTAAGTGGTGCCAGGCAATGCAAATACACAGTTTGGAGCTGAAAAAAATGTCTATTCCCTTAAATTTAATTATATCAAACAGCACATTCACAGAGAGGCTGTTCTGTTCCTCTTGAATTCTTATGTCCTAAATAGGTACAGATTTATTTAAGGAAGTGGAGGGTTTTGGTTGATAAGGTGAAAAGTTTTCAGAAAGCTGAATAACAGATCTTGCCTTCTGGCAGCAACGACTTCAATTTCTGCCTAATAGAGTAAATAAACCAAGACATTACCATGGCTTTTCTGCTCTATCTGTCCACAGGCAGTCCAAAGATAAAAAGTGAAAGTATGTCCAACCACTCATGCAATGTGCTCCAAGTCCAAAATAAATTTAAAGCAGTTCTCAGCCCTTACTCAAGGCAGATATTCAGAGCCTGGACACTCGAGTATCTCCAGAAAATGAGCTTTGTGAACTTCATCACCACGTCAGGCAGCGTCACAGTCAGCCTCTATGGGAAACTGAGGTGTCTGGAGATCTACAGATTAGTAGTACATCCAAATTAATCTGGTATCTAGTCTCACAGATTAAATGGATACACCTGAAGGATTTTGTTTTGAATTAGTCTTACAGGATTTGAGCTCAGATGGGAGCAGAATTTCTTCCTCCCTTCCAAATGCGTCCTCTGCATCTGAGGCTGCAGCTCACAGCATCATTTGGGTGCGACCACGTAATCGCATCAGTCTCTCTTCCTAAAGGGTACAGCTTCTGCGCTAATCCAGCAGAAAATTAACTCCCCAAATATCAACAATCTTAATATTGTTCCTTTAGCTTTGTTTTCATTATTAACAATCTTTACATAAATATGATAGCATCATCAAAGGTAACATATTCTTTGGCGAGAAAAAAGCCTATAGTAGGCTACTTAGCTCCAAATATTTCCTAGCCCATTCATGTTCTTCTTTCCACCTGGTTCCTTTTTTTTAAATCTTTGCTGGACTGTTTTTCCATGTTACTACCACGCAAATATTTGTACTCTTTTCACAGAATATAACTGTAATCTCCAGTACAAAGTGTTGGAACCACTAGTTATATAAGGGGAACATTCTCTTTTTAGTACTTTTCTATTTGGTATTTTTATCTGTAATAAGATCCATAGATTGCTTCAATATATGAAAGAGTCATGCACTTTAGACTACTTCATCACCTGCCTGTCCCCAAAACTGTCTTTATGGTAAATTTGAAGTTATTCTAACATTATTTGACATTGTTAAAATAATTTTGTCTAAACTCATTCTGCCTTAAGAGATATCTGATTTTTATTTTAAGATTTAGTCTCCAGATGTCTTTGATATGACAAATTTGAGAAAGAGAGAATGGAGAACTATCTTTATTTGTTTTGAATTTAGATGTTTTTAATTCAACCCCTCTCTAATCCTAACAAACAGAACTAGGCCCTAATCTTATCTTCTGACACTAGCCGCGTTCATCTTAATCTGAATACAATACTAATATACAAAATCTATATCCACTTAGTGCTACTTTTGTTTGAAAATGCCTAATGCTTGTGTGCAGGACAGTAATAGCTAAGAACTAGGCAACTGTGGAAGGGGGAGCTCTACTGTCATCAGCCCAGCACAAATAGAGTTGCAGAGCCTCCGCCCTGAAGAGCCTACTGGAGCATGCAAGCAGGACTGGCTGTCATGGATCTAGGAAATCACAATTCTTTTTCCTGGGTTCTATTGTTCTAAGGCTATAGAACCTTGGTTTTGAGATACAAAAGATAATATTACACATCTCTGTGGGATTATCTAAATGATTCTTTTGCCAAAAACACTTTGTGCAAAAAATCATCACCTGGGCCCATGCAGTTCTTCATGGAATTGAACCTGTGTGGGTAGATCACCTCTCCTTCCCACAGGACAGGTAACTTCAGCCTGCAGAGCTGCAGGATGGTGGCTCACGCAGCATTGCTGAAGGGTCCTCTCACCCCAGGGAGACATGGTGACAGCCTGCAGGCTGCCGCAAAGGAGGGGAGCTAGAGACCCCTTTTGCCAAAAATATGAACTCAGATATTCTGAAATGACAGCTTGTGATAAAGTAGTCTTTACTGGTTTGAAATAAAAGGCAATTAAAATGGAAATCTTATAAAGTCATATCCCTTAAAAATGAAATCCATAAGCAACTAATTCCACATATATTTCAGTGTTAAATATACACATGCAGAAATACATTTTCACACTTCATGTAGGTAACAGTTTAAGATATCATTCAAGACACCACAGAAAGTACATGGGAGATTGTTTTGGAAAGATGAAGAACTTTCCTGATCTTGCTCTAATTCACGCTTTGCACTCCTAGGTCTTTTTGCATTTTACATGGATATACAATTGTTGTGCACTAGTAAATTCGGAATATACACAGGCAACTTCCTGGGGCTTACGGTTTTCAAGAAGACATTGTACATTTGAAAGCCAGGCAAGAAGCAGAATTTGGACTGCTAGCTTTCTGAATGAAACCCATTGGATTTTAAGTGCTCCAAAGTTGAAAAAAAAAAGTTTTTAAGAGATGCATTTCTTTATGATACTGTATTTTTTTGAAAACTAAAGCAAAGAACCTTCAGACTAACTTTTCATACAGGGAAGTCATGCAATACAAATGGTCACTGTTTCCAAAGTCCCTTGCAATGTCACTGCTATGCTGAGGTTGGGTGGACTTTTCAGACATTCGTGCTCCACGATGCAAGAATATAAAAGCTTAAAGAGAAGGTTAAAGAGACGACAGTGATTTGTTTCCCTAGTCAACTGCTTTATACAGTAAGAACAAATTTAATATGGAAAAAGATAATGGGAAAGCATCCTCCTCTCCCCAGTGCTTGTCTTCAGACAAGACTTGTTTTTTCAGAGTACCACAACATGAGTTTTCCCATGATTCTTTTGCATTCACACAAAATCAGGTTTACGCAACCCCTAACTACTCATTCCATCCTCTTTATACACTTCATGAGAATCTTCTTTACTACTTTAAATTAAAACTGAGCTTTCTCTAGACTCATATGTCTGTTATATTCAATCAGTTAGAGTAAAGTTTTTGGCTCGGGTCTAAATGATTTCAAACATCATCCATACAGAGTAGGAATTCAGTCACAGATTTCATAATGGCCAATAATTTAGGGTTCATAAGAAGATGAAAATCTGGTCTACCTAATATACCCACCCATTTCTGGCATATTTATTAGATCTATCTGTAAACAGCTTTCTGGCACACAAAGCTTTTCGCAATTTCAAAATTTTTCCTGTTTCACACTACAGAAAACTTCCAAATTCTTTTTTCAAATGAGACAATCAGCTCCCAGGATTCTGAAAACATTTGTTACTGGGGGAGTCACAAGAGATGGGAGAGATGTTACACGATTATATGTGCCAAACTGCATTGAAAAGTCATTTTCTCCCATAAAACTACTCTATTGATATTTAGAAAGTATTTGAGAGGAACTTGAATCCGAGTCTCCCATCTTCCAGATGAAAACTGCAACTGCTAGCTTACAGAGTCAATCACTTTCCCTAGTCTAAAACGTATTTTATATACGATATAAGAACACATCAGGTAAGAATTTCTCTAGAGGTGTGGGTGCCCTAGGTGTAATTCTGGCTCCCATGGGAGTTTCTGATACTGCAGGTGAGCTCCCTGACTGGCAGCCAGTTTAATATAGCCGAGTAGCTTTGCCCCTGGCAGAAATGCTGCTCTCGACCCAGGAACCTTTGCAAACAGCTTTGATTGATTATGCACAGTCCTTCTGAGCAAAAAGGTGCTTATTTTTATAATTCCTGCTAACTTCTAATGCTAACAGGGAAACAAATCCAATCCTAAGCTCACTGAAGACTGTGTGAGGGCAAAAACCTTCAAAAATGAACATATATGTTCTAGAGCACTCACTACTTAAAAGCAATTCCTTGGGGCTGTGTGTGACAAAGAGACCATGTTCTTCTAAAGTGTTAAAGTGACTTGCAAAAGAGAGCTAATCAAAACTGAATGGGGAAAAAAGGAGGCAGCCTCGGAGCAGCAGTCTGATTTTTTGACACAAGACACCAGTGTTTCCAGGTTTTAGCAGACGAAGACTGCAAGCGACTTCTCTGCACCTCACTGTCCCTCTCCTCTGTAACTCACTCACAGCGAGGGAAAGAACTCTCGAAGTACCTGAATAATTCAAATGAAGTGAAAAACACAAAAACCTGCCAAATAACTGGGCCAAATTCTTCTCTCTTTTACTCAAATGCAAACCTCCTGGAGCTCTTTAGAAGATAGTCCTTATGCACCAATACATGCTGCATCATGGCTGGCTTTCTGTGCAATGCTTCCGTGCTGTGTAAGTCTTTTCCACAACTCTTTCCCTGATGGGATTAGTAAAATAATTTATGCAAAATAAATGAGAAAATAGAAAGGTCAAACAGGGTACCTAAACTACAGGAGGGGTTTGTCAGTATTGCTTTGCTTTCTTCATTCAGATTACCATTTAAATCTCTAGATATCACGAATGCTTAAGAGAGATACAATAACAGACAGCAACTGAGCTGGAGTTAGATGCCCTTAAGATTTTAAAACCCTTGCATTTTAAACAAATTACTTTAAAGACAAATCCTTCCTAAATAAATAGAATTTTAAAGATAAGAATTTCTTTTAACCCCTGTCATCAGACATCTTTGAATATATAACGTTAAAAAGGGGGTGGATTTAAAACTGAGCCGTAGTTAATGGAAGTTATTTTCTTTTTAAAAAGAATATCACAAAATTTTGTCTGAGAGAGAAACCTAGCCTAAAATAGCCACAATTTAATAAACTTGGCATACTTTATGTTTATGTAGCAATTGTAAAAATATTACATCATATACTTGTGAAAATATTACACTCATAGCTGAAAGAAATCACAAATGTGTGAATAAGTATATATTTCTTTTAAATTGTGTAGGAAATCTTTGTTACATTTAGGAGGAAAGCTCTGTCTCTAAGACTCGGGCCTGGGATTTAGCTGACTGGACCGCTCACAAAGTGGCCTCTGTGACTCCATCTCTTTGCTTCAGCTTCCCACTTATAAAGCAGAAATACCACTTACCTCCGTCTTGTTTGCTTAGCTCTTAAACCCTTTTGGGACAGGTATTTTCACCACGGTATCACAAAGCAATCGGGTTCTAATCTCAGCTGTAGCCCCTATATATTGTCATATTGCAAATAAACAACACTGAAAATCAATCCTCACAAGTGGAGCTATTCATGCTGCTACTTCCCATGACCCACTTTCAGCTCAGGTAGAGTAATCACAGAATAAGGGCTGCCAACTATCAGACTTTAGATAAAAAGTGGGGACACAGGTCTGCACAGGAAAGCCTTCCAAACTGCAAAACCAGAAAGGTCCGTGGCAAGCTACAGAGGGAGCTACTGAACAACACAGACTAAGCAGAAGAGAAAAATGAGCATTTATGTGCCTTGCCACCTGTGTTCATTAGAAGCCAGCAGTGACTTCCCTAAGTGCAGGCACACTGTGCTTCGAGTCAGCTGGCAAGGGACGGGTGAGCAGGCGAGGAGGGAGAAGGCAACACTGGGTGCTACCCACTCACTAAATTTCCCTTCCACTCAAGACCTGTGAATCTACTATTTCTCCACATAACCCCTGCCCCTCATCTGAGGCACTTGCCCTGCACAGGAGGAATGCAGAGGTGTTGGTGCGAGCCCACAGTCCTGCAGGTTCCTCCCATTTTCCTCTCCCTGAGTAGAGAGGTTCAGCTTCCAGCAAAATTTCCCTTGACAAATAAAGCACTGCTAAGTAGGAAACACTTTTTTCCCTCTTCTGTCAGTCAGCACTGCAGGTCCTCAGCAGTCAGACACCAGAAACCTACAAAAGAAGATGTGCCAGGAGCATGTTCTCTTTCCCAAATATTGTATTTAAGACATCTGAAACAACACAGCTCTCAGCTTGTCACCAGAATTCAGCTCTCAGCCACGGAAAGCCTGCCTTTACCCATAACTTCAAAATATAGGTCATATCATAATTCTGAAAAACCAGAAGAAAGCTCTGCACAAATATTTCCTGCTCCAAACAGTTATAATATATATCAGATTATATCAGCAAGAATTTGGTCGCTTGGATTCCAAGAGCCAAACTGCCTTTACATGTCCAAATTAGACACTTCATCAACCCGATCTTAGACTTGCATGTGTTACTGACTGGACAAAACTGGGATAAGTGGCACCTGGTGACTTTACACCTGGGAAAGGATATATATTATGATGTGACCCTTAACAAGAGGTTGTTTTTCCATCCCCATTAGGACCAGCCTCTGCAGAGACTTGCAGCACTTCCCGGAGCCAGCAGTCACAGATGTTACTTCGGGGCTTGATAATGAAGCCTTGACTTTGCCTGCATCAATGTGTCTTGAGTCCTGATACAGCTCCCACCCATGTCACTGTGATATTAGTGGGGGCTTCAGTTGCCTTAGAAATGCCCACAGTTATTCCATGTCAGACTGACTCTCACTACCTCTATACCCAGCCACACACATACATCTGTCCTGCTGGGGCAGGAGGAAGGAAGAAGCAGCACAGGTAGAACAGGATCTTACCATATATGTTATTATCTGTTATTACTATTCCTATCAAAAGAGAATTTTGACCCTCTCAGTGAAAAAAAGGGACAATTATTTATACCAATAGTATGATAAAACTATTTACAAGACAATGCACTCTAAACAAATCTTCTCTAACCTCTACTGTCAGAATGGTTCTTCTTGTTAAGAGTTTTAATTTTGAAGGAATAAATTGTCCCCCACAACCTAGGGCCATTACACTTCTATATGGAACGTATTTAAAATGTTACCTCTAGGTGAAGCAATTTACACTTTGTCCATATGTGCTTTGCCTGGGTGTCCCACCTCACAGTTGCAATGAGGGTGATATTCCCAACATCCTGAAAATAAGCATAAACTTATAGCCCCATTAGTGAGCCAAAGGAGCGCCTTTACTTCTTTGTCTCATCTCCACGTACGATAGCGCTGACCGGCATGATATATCTTATCTCTATGTTCAGATGGTCAGCAAGAGTAGACACACAAACATTTCAGTGTCCATTGTTTGTCTGTTTGTTTTTCTAAAATAAACAAACAGGAAAGAAGAGCTCCTTGTAGCGGGAGTAACACTTGCAGTAACATGGTTGTTCTGCACATACTCCTCTAAGTACAATATGAGGGACCTTCATATATGAGTTACCAACTTAAACTTCTTGAAAGCTGCACCCAAATTAACTTTTACAATATAGCTTTTGCTCCAAAGGACTGATACAAAGCCCAACCACAAGATCACTAATCACTACGGTATCATTAGTGTCTTGAAACAATCAAAAAGAATTGATTATTTTTTTGAGTATCATGCAAAAAGCAAGAATTCTATTTGAATTACTCACATAACAGATGTTTGCTAGGATCCACCACGCAGCCTGCATACACAGATATGCTAATTTGGCACTGTTTCCCTTCAAGTTAGCTCTGAGTCATTAGAGCACGCAGCTAGTAGGTCCTTCTGTCTAACTAATAATTGCCTATTATTGATATTAATTAACATTTTTTGCACCTTCCCTCAGTTTTGACCTAGTATCTGTTGGTAGTCTAATCACAGTGGCCTATTAAAAGTCAAAATACAGAGGCCTATAGCAGTCACGAGCTATTTATCAAAAAGCAAACAAGGCCAATTAAACAGGCAGCCAGACAGTTGTCTTGATTTGCCGCTGACTGTTTCTTGATCACCATTATAAATTGCTAATCGGGCAGAAAGTGCTAAGCAGTGCATCTGCAGGGGGTGGTTATTGCTCATTCCCTGCCTGGTGACAGGTGAGGGAGGCTAGTGATGGTCTTATTGATGTGAACTGCCCATCAGTTGGTAGTTATTGTTAAAGTTCATGATGCTACAGCTGATCCTTTCCTGCTGAGAGTCAATCAAATTAATTAGTGCTAGAAATTCTTCTGTATTATTCTAAAGCAGAAATATAGAAGGAACATACCGTAATTTAGTTCCAGAGGCACTGGGAAAAAAAAAATCTCCATGTATTACAGAGTGGGAGAAAATCAAATATTGCTTCTTCCATTATTTTATAATAAGGGCTGCGGCTAAAGGTTTTTATAGCCACAGATCAAGAGATCATAATAGAAGCATATTGACAGATTTTTTTTCTGCAATACTCCAAGGAACTGGCTGTAGCAGGAAAATATATCAAAACCTTATCATCAGAGCTGAGATCTTCTGTGAAAAATCAATAAAGAGTTATACATGGTTTGAGTTTAAACAGTTCTCTGTAGTCATTTAAACATAGTGCATCTGTGCAGCTTTTTACCTCTGGAGACTGGGGTAGCCTAGCAACTGCAAGGCTTAAACCGATTAACTACAAATGAAGTACTGTACGCCTATCAAAGCAATTGTTCATGGTTGCCTTTGTTGCAGAGGCTGAGCTAATTGAACATGATACAGTATGAAGATAATTAACACCCATGAGTTTGTTAATTGCCTGTTAGCATTACAACACAGTCTCTGGGTTTCTTTTTAACTTGTTCCTTTGCAACATCTTCCTCCTTTTAAAAGGGTGCAGGACTTTAGCTGGCAATGATATCTCATAGTTTATTAACCCTTTTCAAAGGACAAAAAAACCCTACTGTAGTAATGAAGCAAATGTATGCTCTGTCAAATATAACTCCCACTTAGTCCATGCAATTTACAGGGAGACCAAATTTGGTTTACATACACTGTACAAAATATGTTTATTTTCAGGGCTAATTTATTTCAAGCAATTTAGCCATTATAAATGCTTTAACAATTCTTTTGTGGGCTGCTTTTATGACTCAGCTGCTCTGCCTTCTAAACTGAACGATAAATGTCTTTTAGGGTTGGAATATTAATTGAAGGCAGCATCTGGTCAGCAGCTGACCTCCTCTACTTGTCGTCTTTGTTGACTACCCAGTTAAAACTAGCAGCTTATTTTGCTTTATTTACCAGCTTCTCTTTCCATTCATGAGGTGGAAGGCTAAGATCACCTTTATTTATGCCAACATGTAGTGCTAATATAAAATAAAACTGATTTTCCACAATCTATTAATCTGCAATAGATTTAATCTGAGCAAATTCTTTTTAGATTAGTTATAGCGCTTGGGAAACTATTTCCTTTATTATACTATCTTCTGAATTTGTGAAGAATGCATATGGAAGCTCATAAAGACAATGTAATGCATGGAATATAATTGCATAGGACACTTCCTTATAAGGAATCAATATTTTAACCTGAGCAAAATATAAGTAGAAAGGACAAAAATAATAGTGTGTGTTTGCCATAGGCAAGTCTCTGATGTTTAAGCTCTGCTTTTCCTACACTGAATGCAAATGCCTTGGCTGGATCACAGTTGTTTAGAGCAGATTTTCTTAAATAATCTTGGGTTTCTTAGCTGTTACTGTCACAGTTAACACTTGCAGAGAAGCTATTCCCTTGAGAAACACTACTAGTGCCCAATTACAAGTTCCATCATCAATCATAAGTATTATTTATTCAGCAAAATGAATTGCTAATTAATAACTGATGAGCATTATGGCCTTGAAGTCTGTAACACTATTAATTACCTTGGCAATGGGGATTCTGCCTGTGAAGGACTACCAAGCCCATTTCCACAACAATTAGTACAGCGCAACTGCCAGGTATATACCTGCTAACAAGGGGGTCTCTGAGGCTTTTAGAAAGCCATGTAGTTTCTGTGAAGAATAAACAAGATTACAGCCCTACTACACTGGACTGTATCCTTGGAAATGCTCTGTGACAAAGAGAAAACTATTCTAACGGTGCATCGACTGGAAGACTTGGCACTGCATCCCGAAACGAGTGTCCCCGCACAGAAGCAATGTGGTAGCAGTACGCTTGATGCAACACTGCTGCCTTGTGCTGAGGATCCCGTGGCTGTTTGGCTGATGCAGGATGCTGTGATTTGTACACTGACATGCGACTTTAGACCTCCAACAACTGCTGACTACATAGTCTCATAGTGGTTACACATCAACATCACTGTAAAAGTGAATTTTTAATGAAAAAAGACAAATACAGTCTACAAAAAGAGCAGCTTTTTCAGTGACTTCAGTATTCACTACGCTGATGCTAATGTTGGTCTACAAGTTAATGATTTACTCCCAGTCTTCCTTCCTAACCATCTTTTTGTTTTCTCTTTTTTATTCCTGTGTCACTCCTCTTTTTGACTGTAAATTTCCTGGGGCAGAGACTTGGTTTATATTTGTCTGTAAAGTATTTGTCTGTAAATATCTATGGAGCAGTACAAGCAACTTGAATATTACCCAATAAACTGAAAGATTAAGATCAGCTCCTGCCACAATACCAAGACTTGCTTTCTGACTGTTGATAAAAAAGTTAAGCTATTGCAAGAGCTCAACTAACCCCCTAGATTGTGTGATTGTTAAACAGTGATAAAGACCAAAGTTATTACGGTAGAACACAGAGGTCTTCCTGGGGATGCGGCCCTAATGTGCTATATGTATCACAAAAACATTACAGCTGTTTCGAGCTTTAATACACAAGCAAAGCCCTATATAAAATCCATAACATTTGCATTTGTTTTCTTTAAAGTGCTAAAATAGGCTAGAGGATGATGGAAACAAACCTGTGTAACTCTCTTCCCTGCACTCTTTTGATTGCACTCTACTGACCAGTCGCTATTGTCATTTTAACTCCTTACCCCAAGGCTGAATTTTGCCTCCATCAAACAATAAAACTAACACCAGTTTTTACACTATGCAGCAAGGAGATGTCTTCCATCCCATTAAGAAAAGGATATTTGCTACAGCTATCTGGCACAAGGCTGGTAATGTATGCTCATCAAAACTAGGCAATCAGCTTTGCTGGAAGTCTCAATGTACTGGACGATTTTCAAATGGCAAAACACAAACCCACAATCTCAGTCTTATTCATCACCGCAACTATTTTTACTGCAAGCTTTTTACAGCTTGAGCCTAGATGTGGTACATTTCTGATTTGTGTATGTGAAGTTAAAAAGAATAAATATACTGTTTCCTGAAAAATTACACAGCAATAGCAATGATCTCCCTGATCTTTTAAAGAAAAATCTCCTTGTCTTCTGTGGATGGCTTACATGTACACAATTTTATTTGGAGACAGGAGATTTCCTTATCTTTTCTTCCTAAGCTCAACAGCTTCTACTGATTGTCAAATTACTTTTTGTCCACATATCAGCCAGCTGTAAAACACAATAAAATCCTTTGCCTAAGGAATCACTTTAAAAAAAATGTGAAAATAGAGTATGGAGAAAAAGGCTCTTGCTTATGACAATTGCCTTCATGTGAAATACAACATATTACAATTCACTGTAAATGCTACTATTTTGCCTTTGGTCCTAACTGTATACTCTGCTTGATCCATTTTTCTCACCTTGAATTTTGTGAGCTGAAGGGAGGGGAGCGCCCCACGCTACCCAATAAAAGCGGGTGTTGTGCTCAGAACACCACTACTCAAAATTCAACAAGTTGGCAATTGACTGATTTGGAAAGATTTGGCCGCAGGAAACCTTGTTGGAGATGAGCAGAATGAACAAGAAGATACAAGCCCATCTACACTGCTGAACTGTTTTTGTCCCTATCTCTCTCCGGGGCTCTCATCCCTTGATCATTTGATTGTCATATGTTCATTTGCTCTTGAACTCTAATGCAAAGCAACTCCGGTGAAGAAGGGAAGACATTACTGACTGAGGGCTTGAACATAGCCTGAGCCAGGTTTTGTTCCCTCTACCCAGAACTGTCTTCTGCTGCTTTCCTGGCCAGCCTTATGCTGTTTGACATATCTTCACATCATGACAGATACTATGAAAACAGAAGTCTAGAAGCAAAACAGCTTTAACAATATTTGGCCCTCTGGCTTCATATGTTTTAACTTGGGATCTGGAGAGAGTGAGGGCCCTTGGCTGTAATCCTCTGGGATCTGGCCCAAACCTGGGGCCACGATTGGGAAATTCCCTTCACCACATAGGCGGTCATTTGTTGTATGGGAAGCAGGCGAGTGGTCTGGGGCACACAGCACACTAGAGAGGCTTGCTATAGAAAATGTGTGGGGTAGGTACTGCACCAGAGCATATTCCACGTGATATGCAATGGGGGGCTTTGAACAATAAAAAGAGCCAGCCCCTACCAGTTAGCTTGAGGACTGAGGCTCACTCCACAAATCACAAAGACTGAATATATACTCTTTCGTTCCCAAAAAAGAGTATGGGCTAAGGCAGAGATATGTTTTATGGGCATTACCACAGAGTTGGCTCAAAGTTCTTCTGAAGCCAAATCAGTCTAAAGAATCATTATCTTTTCTGAAAACTGTGTGAGTAGTGCCAAAAGGAACTCTGGCACCTTTAAATGCACTCAAGATACAATCAGCTGAGATACATTTTAGCTAGTAGCAAAGGATTTTTTTTACTCATTACTAAATCTTCTAGGAATCTGTAGGAAGTTGACAATGTTTGCTAGAAAATGCTGTACAACAGTCTAGGATAGTATTGCTTGAAAGAGATGAAGCATTTTCGCTCTGTCTCCAGTTCTACTTCTTTGGATAAAGGGAAGAAAGAACTTAAGATGTCAGCTAGGTTATCTGTAAAGAACAATCCTGGAAATAGTCATGTCTGCAGAAAAAGCTTATGTTAAATTTTGCATTTCATTTCGAACAACTTTTGTTGACAACTCAAACCCCATGAAGTGTGTAAAGTTTGCAGTCAGAACTGAAGAATAAAAGATCTCATTTTATGAACAATACCTGTTACAAATTTTAAAGCTGACAGAGCTTACATTGCATTTCTTTCATTCCCAGCCAGCACAGCATGCAAACTAATCATTCAGATTAATACCTACTCCATATTTCATAAAATATAAAATAGCAGATTTTCTGTTCCCTGATTAGAAGCCCAAAAAAGGGCAAAACTGCCTACCAGTAAAATCATTCATTTGTTCAGTTTCATCAAGCTGATTTTTGGTCCTCCAGCAACGCGATCACCTCTAGAGAATTCTTTTAAGAAGTTACCAAGGAAGTTAATGGAAGATTGAAGCTAATGGTACACTCCAGGGAAAAGAAACTGGAAAACTGTGTTCTAAAAAGCAGCATGAACTGTTCAAGACATGCGTTGCAGAAACCTTCAGCTTTCCTATATGACTAGCAAACAAGTTGCACCATGAATTTTCATTCCTTTCCTCAATCAACTTTCTTCTTGCCAAATCCTTCCTCATTTTAAGCTATCTGCAGCAATGTATTCATTTGAATTCAACAGTATTCTACTTAGCACTGTTTATGATAAAGATCTGGTTTAAATTTAATTTATAATATATTACAGATAGTAGGGCAATTTGCAGTACCAGTCTAATGTATAAGCTGAAAAATATAATTCTTGCCAAAAGGGAACATAAAGTCAAATAGACTTTACAAAAGTTAATTTCCCATTTCCACTTATGGATTTTGTAACTCAGGATTTTGTATAACATCATTCTGATGAATTAACCATACAAAGCTTTTAGGGAAGAGAGAGCACATCTTCCACTATAAAGAGCATCAAATATACATCACAATATACATTTCTGAAAACAGAATGTGATACAAATAGCCTGAAGTCTGTTAAACCTTGCACTGAACTGCTGAAGAGAAAAATTAGGAAAATGTAAGACAAGGTGGAACGCTGAACATCCAAAATACAAGTAAAACTTACTTTAAACTTATAAATTTTATAAACTTATTTTATGAGTAAAAATTACTATCGAACAATAGCATATAATGGAGATAGTAACGGAGAAAGTGACAAAACAATTCATAACTCTAACAATTACTATATATAGGATTAATTACTGCAATTACTCATATAGAAGCACTTTTCCAGGAAGAAGCAAGATAGAAGAGGGTGGGGAAAACATTTCATAGAGGAATACACAATCCTGGAGGGAGCAGAAACGAGATTTTACAAGGCTGTTTCAGGTGATGTCAAACACAAGAACAAAGGAGCGTAAACTAAAGCTAAGGGAAGGGTCAGACCCTCAAGGAATTTAAGCAGAATTTCTTTAGATAGAGAATAGTGAATGTATCGAATAAAAGACAAACGGCAGCAATAAGGGAGAAAAAATCCTCAAAACTATTTCAGATAGTTATAAAAGCAGTGCCAGAGCTCTAAAACACCAGGAAGCATTATGGACCATAATTGCTTACAAAGGAGAGAAACATTAATGGTTGGGCTTGTTTCCTTCAAGGCTTATTTTTTGTTTTTCTTCCTTGCAAATGCAAGGTGAGATTTGCAGAAGCACCCACATGACTGTCCCACTATCAGCAGGACTTCTGTAGGTCCAAACCTCAGTGATTTTCTGTAATAACTCAAGTATCTATTTATCTTTACTGAAAACTGAAATCCTCAAACCCCCATCTAGTTGCCAGGTATCTCCAAAATCACCTAAAATCCATAGGCGTCTTCCATTTTTCAACACTGATTTTTGAGATGTACCTAAAAAGTCTGGTTTTGGGCAGGTCCTGACAAGCTGAGAAGCATATGGCCTCTCTCTCTCAAATCTATTGCTTGTCTGGATCCACAAACAACTTTTTCCTCTGTTTACATTGCTCACCCCAGCACACCTAGAAGATGCACAGAATGCATAAAACGCTAAGAGAGGGGGCTGTAGACTTACTTCCTGAGGAGGAGAGCAAAGTGGGGAGTGAAACTCAGGTTTCTGGGGTCCCAGTGGGTGCCCTGGCACAAGGTCTTTGGGGGTATATTCTTTCCACTCTGCAACCCAAGCAATTTTAATTTGTCTCTATAAACTTGAATATTCAAAATATCCCTTCAGTTAGGAACTCTCCCAGATAATGAGATATCATGTTGAGTCCCTCACCCAGAAGGTTTCTAGGAAGACAGGTCTCCACTGTCTTCACATACTGAGTGGGGAAGCAGCCAGCTTTGCTGCCTGCAGGCTTCTGCTGGGCTGCTTCCCACCACGCTTCCCATAGGTTTCCGTGCCAGGTCCCCCACTGCCATGCAGAGCACAGCGCTCCCCATGCACGGCACAGGGACCCACGGGCCTTCATGGGAGCACGAGCGGTAAAGTACTGACATCTCGGCATAAAACACTTCGCTGTTGTGGTCCTCGCTCCTAATAGGGATCTAGCCCTTAGGACCAAAATCTCAGATATTTTTGGCAACTCACTCCCATAAATTTCAATAAGGCTAAGAGAGCCAAGCCAATCTGAAGGTCTAGGTTTAAGCAGTTTCTGCCTGTAAATGATACCCTTTAAACACTAAAAGCACCAAAAAGGTGTATACTTCAGTCTCCTGCTTATGCAGCTTCCTTGAGCACATGCCCAATAACATTTTGCCCAGGCTAAACAATCTACAGGCAGCAGTTTCCACTGCTCCCCATGGGCAATCATTCAGCAGCCTAATATATTTCAGTAATGATTTTTTCCTAAGATTCAGCTTAAATTTTCTCTTGCTTAATTTCACCCCATCACTCTTAGTTATACCTTCCTGTACCATCCTAACTACTCTCTCTTTCTCTCTTTTCAGAGTTCAGGCTCCCTTCAAACTTATCTGCGTTTCCAATCAATCATCTTCTAGCAAAGTCGCAGACATGGCAGTTAGCTTTTTTTTTAATCTTTCCTCATCATTTGGTCTCTTCTGTCCTGATTGCTTTGTTGCTCCTCTCACCTTCTCAACAGTTTGTCAATATTTTCTTAACGATGTGCTTTCCAGGATTTCATGCAATATTGCAGGTGTGGCTTCAGAATGACACCTAGCAAGGCTATTGCCACTCTGATGTAATGTCTTTATACACAAAAGCCCAAGCTGCATCAATTGCCTTTATTTCTACTCTGGCGTTCCCGATTTGTTAGACACAGAGCCCACCCTGGTTTTAAGGATGCCCCTCCTTAGGCTGTGACACCAGCTTGCAGAAAAGCCCTTCAGGCAGGGCACAAACCTGTTTCAGAATCTGCATGCCTGATGGGAACATGGTCTCAAATGCAAGTAATAAATGTTTAAGAAAAATAAACTGGTTTTGAGCTCTTTTGGAAATCTGTCTGGAGCTTCACCTCAAACAAATTCAAATAGATACTTCTGAGCAAACTGGGGCAGCCCCAAAGACCCCATCAGTTGTGACACAAAAACAGTGACATTTTTACACAGGCAAAGCTTGTGCAAAAATAGGGAAGGTCCCCTTGAAAAACTTAAAGGGCTACTGTGGATTCAGTTTTTCACTCGGGAGACTGGAGCGGGAGTACAGAAAGGGCAAGCCTGTCATCTGTTAAACAAAAGACCTAAGAAAAGCTAAACCAAGCCTTTGAATCACAATAATGCCAGAACTCCCCTTGCTCCACAGATCTCTTCCAGATTGCCACCAGCTCACCCATAACCCTTGCACACCTACTAGCACAGGGAGACTGCCAATCCTGTTTATTATAATAGAAACAAAGAAATTTATTCCCACCAATACAGCTTTAATAAAACTACCCCATTTTGTGCCCTGGGACACAATAAGCGTTACTTTTTTCAGTAAGCTACTACAAATATTTCTTTATGTGGATAGCTTCTTTCAGGAATTTCTTATTCTCTAGCTCTCTTCCTTCTCTCCATATATAGCTTAGGAAATAATATGTAACCACACAATATGCAGTGTACCTCCTGGGAGGCAGCGCTCATATAATTCAACTAAAGAGAAGCGAAAAGATAAACTTTAGTGGTTACCACAGTTCAGGCAGTAAAGTGCCAAAGCTCTGTTCACCAGGTATTCACGTGAGCCAGAAGACAGTAATTTTGTGGACAGATATTACATTTAGTAAGTGCTCACAGGAAAAAAAAAGAGTACTTAAGTTCCCTACACTTTAATTAGTCCAGTATTGAGAACTTGCATCTGAAGGTTATAGCAGATAATTCTGATTCATCCCTGCAAAAGGAAAAGTAGTAAGTGAATACCCAAGCAGGGTTCTTTCATGCAGCTTTCAGAGTTGCATATAATCATTTGTTTCCTCATATTTTGATTCTCTGCCAAAGACATTTCCTCAGAGCGAGCCTGACCACCTTAATAACCGAAACCTCTCCAGATGTGTTTGCTGTTCACTTCAATAATACCCAACGATCAAAATTCAAAATCAAGTCAATGGACTTTCCTTACTTCATACTGAATGAAAGAAGAGGCATTATATAATAGTACCAACAGTGGAAGAGATTATGAAGAAAGAATTTCTTTCACATCTTTGCTTAATAAATAAAATAGTAATAAATTAAGTTTGTTTAAATTTTACCCACATGCAAGGCCCTAGCAAGACAGAGTGCAGGTGTACAGAGAGAGTCACAATGAGTGAATTTCCAGGCCCAAACTAGTTACTGATCATTAGCTGAGCAGCATTATTTTACAGGCTCTTAACCTATAGTAATTACAAAATAGAGCATGTTAGCTTAAACCATTCATTTCAGTTCACCCAAGGGATAGTTCCAAGCCCCATAAATTAGCTGAGACACAAGGTACTAAAAAGAAAGAGAGCTTAGTGAGTGTCTCCTCCTCCAGCTGGCCTGTCATTTGCATTTCTTAGTACCAATCCCAAGGCACATACAAGTTTCAGAGTTTAGCTATCCTGCTGAAAAATGCTCATGAAAAGAAGCAGCCTGCAGTGACATCGTTTTGGCCAGCTGCTGTGTAGAGGTGAGACTGGACAGCTGATCTCAACTAGCCAAGAATAATGTAACCAAGTAATGAACTCCATTGGCATCATTTTGGGTCAAACCTAGATATTGCATGCATTATTGAGCTGGCTTACAACGTGATAAAGTAAAATTGTTTACTTTATAATCCAAGTTTCTAGAAGAGAATCACCGCATCACTTCAAAATAATCATCCATCTAATGTAGCAGAGGGCAGTTTTTATGAAAGCATCAGATTTCTCAGAGGAAGTGCAAGAAGCCTGTAGAAGTCAAATACAAAATAAGTGCACACAACGGAGATTGCTTCCTAGCACCTCTTGATTATTCATTTGCTTAACCCCTGAAGCATAAGTGCTTATGTGTATAAGCATATACACTTTGTCTAATGTAACTCAGAAGAGGTGATGTAAATGTCTCTTTTTCAAGATTCACTATCTACTTGGCTTAGATTGCACCTCATTGCAATAAGTCTCACGAGATGAGTTCAAATATCTCCTTTTTTAGGCCAAAATGTGCAGTTTTTCCATTTAATTGATTGTCCCTTTATTTAGGTGTCATGAGAAGAGGCAAATAGTAGTTCTGGATTTACCTTCTCAATAACATCTGTTACTTGCTATACCTCTGTCATGTCCCTTCTTATTTATCTTCATTCTAAATTAAATAGTACCAATCTTTTCACTCTCTCTTCATTCAAAAGTCTTTTTGCATCTCTATAAATTTCCATCATCCCTGTACAAGCGTCTTATTTCTCCTATTTCCTTTTTGAGTCAGGGTAATGAGAACCGAACACAAAGAAAGGCTTTTCCAATAACAGCATTCTAATATTCTCACTGTTACTTCTCTCTCCCTACTTGTATATTTCATTCGATTTTTAACCACTGCTAGGCATTGAGAAGAGCCCTTCACTGAGCTGTCCAGAGCGATGCCAACATCTCTTTTGTAAGTGGTTACTGGGAACGTGGAATCAGTAATGTGATCCAGATCTTCCCTCGTAATCTCTGCCATCGCTGTTGATGCCGAGCACTGGGAGCCTCTGTTTATTCATTCTGTCAGACCAAAGAAGCTGATTACATTTGCTACTCTCCTAAGGCCAAGCCCCAAGGATTTTAGTCCTTACATTAAATCAAACTTGTCCTGAAGGCAGTGGGAGTTTGCCAGAGCACGACGACTGAGTCAAACTCAGTCCCTCAAACTCAGAGCAGCTCAGACCTTGTTCATAATGAGCACTATAAGGCCAGAAGGTCAAAGGAGGGGGAGAAGCTGTAATTGTCAAACATTTATTGTCAAATCATCAGCGCAGTATCTACATACTTTACAAATCCTCCCCCCACAAGCCCTTCATTTCTGTTCTGTGGGTTTTGAAAAGTGAGACTGCAGAAGGCTTTAGAGACAGGAAAAGCCGTTCCTCCTGTTGGCTCCAACTTTCACCTTCTAAAAATTGACACAGTATTCAAAAGGTATGAGGGGAGCGTAGCAATGCTATGGAATAAGCTGTACATATTTAGTTGAGTCAGCAACAACATGATTTAGAAGCAGTGTAAATGTTGACAGGACAGAATAATCTTTACAGAGGAGCATGGAGCTGCTTGTCCACTCATCCCAGACTGCGCTAATTCCCTCTGGTCAGGTGTAGACTTCCGGGAGGGAGATGGGAGAGATGAGCGAGGGAACAGCCTGCCAGCTCCACGCCCTGCCAGGGCAAGCATCACGCTTCCTTCCTCTGCTCCACCAGTTTCATCCCTCGTCTTCAAACATCTTTCCTTGCCATAGTAATGCTCCAAGGTGATGCTTAGATAAGTCCTCAGGTTGGAGCCTAAGCTGGCTCTGGTGACGTTTTCAATAAAAATAGCTCAAACTGCATATGATCTTTCATGGGCTTTTCTCCTTGCACATGCAGCAATGCCCAACTCCTCTTCTTCACATAGGAAAATAGCAAGACAGAGCCTTGGCTTCTTTCTATCATTGCTTCCAGTCATCAACACCTTCACTTCTCATGGTCATATATCAACTTTTTATATTAACATCTGTTATCTGTTTGCTTTCAGCTTCCTGAAACTGAAAATATCAAATAACTCAGACTGAGCAAAGACTAGTTAGACCCTGGTGGTATCACCTCAGGTGAGGTTTCTTCACTACGTTTCTCTGCCAAGTTGGTCCTGCTGCAGCATGACGTGGGGAGCTTTGACCATTTTGTCTGGTTATTTTCAGGCTACTTCATTCCCTGTGGCAGACACCCAAACAAGTCTTTGGAGGTGCCTCTATGCCTGAACTTCGAGAGTTAACTCAGTAATTAATTTAGACCAGGGGTGACTTGTTAGTGGGGTCTCACTCCCAGTGCTAGTTCTGTTCACAAGTGCTACTTTCTAGAATTAATCACAAGTTTTGCCATTTATTAAGATCAATCTATGGCTCATTTGATATGAGGGTGTAGACTAACTTTAGCAAACATTCCCAGTCATGCACAGCTGTATCCTCCCTCGCCTAGTAAGTGACACAGCTTTGAGCTGAATTTGCTGAGGGTTTGGATGAGCTCTGAGTCATCAGGGTGGAGCAGTTCGCAGTGGCAGGGCCCTGGCCCCAGAAACAACCCCTGGCAGCATGTTCTTGGTCATGGCAGCGCTGAGGAAGCAGAGCATCAGAAACTGTAATGATGTCCATGGAAAAATCCCATTGAGAAGGTGGTACAATTAATCCCATTGAGGGCTTGGTATAACTGAAACTGCCTTCCTAGTGAGTGGAGACCCTCCCCAGATGCAACATCCATGATGCGTTGTTGCGTTCATTCAGTCAACTTACCTAGCCCAGAGATGTGCACTGGACCGAATTCTTCCTGAATTTGTGAGGAAATACATTTTGAATGACTCACCAAAAATTCTCCCAGTTATCCTGAGTTTTTATACTTTCAGGGGCATATAGGGTCATAGATCAGCTTCTTTTGGAACCTAAGAGAAGCAGTAGCATTTTATTGGCTGTTACAAAAAATATATTTGCCTACGCTTACATAGCAGATATTTGTGTGCATCCTTAACCATTAAGCCACTTTGTCTCTACCTGTTATTAATATACTATTTTGTAATCTCTATCCACCACCTCCCGCCAGTGCTGATCAACAGGAACTCTCTCAGTCATCATCCAGATCCACCAGTTTCTGCACTTCTAGCATAACGAATGTACTTAAACAAAATACACAAGGGGCATTTCAATTCCTAATACCACTATCCCTATGTCGTCTGCATTTGTTATTTGCACTCAATAATATTCCCAGAACTAGATGAGAAAATGAAATATTTATTTTTCTTCAGGAATTTGAGTGAATTGTTGGGCAGTGATTGTCAGGACATGTTCATGATCCAGCCTTTCACATGGCAAAGTTGTACAACACATACTAAAAACTAACTAACAAACTAAACCAAAAGATAGTGGTAACAAGGCAGCATGGGCATCCAGCCACTGCTTTTCTGTTTGGCAAAGCCAGTTGAGCTGAAACAAATTGCAGAATTAAAATTATAACATCAGTTCAAAAATCATCTCCTATTAGGCCTGATTTACGAAAAAAGTAAATGCCAAAAGATCAGAAAGAGAGAGAAAATTATTACTCTGCTTTTTCAGTTTAGGCACTTTTGGATGATCTTGTTTTCCTGATGTTTTCACTCAGCTTCCCTTTTCATGCTTTTGGTTTTTTGCACAGCCGGGGGGAGAAGACAAAACAGATAAACCCAATGCTATGGTCAGGGCAACTTAGTGGTTAGTTCTCAGTCCCCGGAATTACTAATCCATGCATTTTTTAACTACATTTCAAGCTCCTGTCATATACTGTGCATAGAAGTTTTAGGAAACTAAACTATTCACGATATGCTGAAGAAAACCAGCATCTATTAATTCAGATGGCTTATGGCTTTATATAGTAGAATGGGACAGGAGAACAATTAAAATATTAACCCACAGCAACCACAGTTGGATTTTGGGCTTAGTATGGAAGCAAATCACAACTGAATGACAAACACGGAATATTTAAAGGTCTATCAGAGGACATAGATACGTATATCTTGCCAAGCAAAAAGCAGCGTTAGTCTCTGCTACCCACAAGGGTATGCTACTAACTTTTTTATTAGCTTGAGGTACTACTGGATGCAAGTCAGTGTTTGGGGGAACCTTAATGTTGCATAAGCAACAGAAAATCTGCCTGCCAGCTACCACTATAGTATATTGCACTGTAGTATATTGCACAAAAGCAATCACATCCTTAAGAATTAAAACAATTCAGAGACAACAATTAAAACAACTAACAGAGCAGTTAGATTTTGACCTAAGCATACAGCCTGAGAGCAAAGTTAGTATAAAGCAAAGGAGAAAGATTTTCACTAGATCTTGGGCACCAGGCTATTCCTGTACCAACTTTTTCTCCTCCTAATCCCCTTCACCTGAATCCACCAGAATAAGTGGGAGTAGGTCTTGTGAGAAAATGAACAGTTAAATTAGATCCAGAACTGACCTTAAGAAATCCATTTTGGGCACAGGTTCAAACTCCCCAAACCATTTTGACTATTAGCAGGACTCTAAGAGTATCTACGTGACTTGCATGTTCCTGGATGTCTTCCTTCTTGTTCCCAGATCTGGCCTGTGGCACCCTGAATAAAGCAGTAGATAGCAAAGAGTTAAGCTTGTGTGTGTTATAGGAGATTAAGGACAAAAACTGTTGAACTGCTAAGAGTTATTTTTTACCAGGTCTTTCATATTGTGCAAGAAAAGGGGGTTTGGGAAACAGTTAAAATACTCCTGCTAAAGGCTAGCAGAGAAAGGATACAGAAATGAGGTTGGAAGTAATAGACCTATAAATCTGACATCCAGCATCCTGATCTTGCAATCCGCTCTGCACCTGCAAAGAGACCGATGGATTTCACCAGGCTCTGTATGTACATAAGGGCCTGTCAGACACATCCCGTTGCAGGGACAGGGCTTTCACTGCTGCAACAATAAAACGGCACTATTTGAAACAACTTAAAATACCCACTGTGCAAGAATGAGTATGTATTCCTGAAGTACTTTTGGGGGGAAATAATTCCCATTAACCACCTAGATTTCCTAGATTTTCATAATGCACTTGCTGTTGCCTCACCACTATCGTTTCTTCTCTCTACACACTTGGGCAAGGAAGGGTTTGTGCACACACACAAGAGCTTATTCTTTCCACAAAATTGCCAAAGATATTCTTTGAACTTTAGTGAAAAACACCTCCAAATGACATTTACTAGTCATCTGAATAACTCAAGTAGATTACTTGCATAATTGACTGCTTCAATAATAAAATGGCAAGGTTTTTTCTTTTTAAAATTATGCAAAATAGCGTTATGAACTGCAGTTTTCTAATCACATCAATAGGTGGTGCTATCAATTTCCATAATAGTCCACTATAACTTTAGTTGGGAAAGAAAAGATGAGTTATTGGTGTGATATTTAAGTTTTCAAAAGCTGAAATATGCCTATCAATAAAGGCTGCAGTTCTTTGTTATGGCACATTAGCAAATATTCTCAGCAAGATCTGAAATTAATGTGTCAGAAGAAAAGACTCATCACTCCTTTTTCCCTCCAAAGTCTCAGTAATTCTTCAAAGTTTTCATTTCAAAGTGTTATCTTCTATAAAATCAAGATTAGCTTCCTCCCCCCACCCCCAAACAGCTGCTGTATGACTCAAAACCTTCTTCCTCTGCTGGGATACTCACGCCTGCAATTGGTTCCTTCGAGTTACCAGCACGGTTCTCATGAAACAAAACGCATCTTACTGCCCATAAAGTTCCAGATCTTGCTTAAATGCAGCCAAGAGCATACATTAGGACATGATGTTCTAAATAGCTCATTTCCCAAACTTAGGCCAGATTTTCAGATGTTTTCAGTACACAGTATGACAAACTCTTTTGAAAATGTTGCCTAATTATCCTAGAGGTACTGAGATATGAACACGGATCAACTGTATACCCTGGACACATGAAAACTTGACCTTTTCTAAGTAGAAATGAGAAGTACATAATAAATAAATTTTGTGTTCAAATCATGTCCAAAGAAAAATTATGCCTCAAATTGACTTCAAATCTGTTTATTTTCAAATATAATTTATACTACATTGTAGACAGTCTTCCAAAAGAAAGTAAGTAAAACCTAGTATATGTATCCCAGCTGCTATTATAATTCTATTCCAAAAAAGACTGTGAACATCAACAGTTAATTTTCCAAAGTGTTGGCACTTCAAGGATTGGGGAGTTCATTTATAAATTGCTCCTTTGTGAAATCATTACCTTTCTACTATGCTATATATTTACCTCTACTGACTTAAACATTCTAAACATAGTAAGCAAGCCATCATGACCTACCAATTGAACTAGACAGACAAGAGTGTGTGCTCAAGTGTAGCTATATCTAGAGAGAGAGAGAGAACGTGCTTACAGGACAGTGTCGGTAATGAGATCATCTTCACTATTACAAGCAACCTATGGCTCTAGGGCACTCAACTTTCAGGGCTTACTTACAGAATTCAGAAATGGCTAAGTTTTTTTTTTTTTTTTAAATCAGTCTGTATCTGAAAAGTGACCCGTTTCATTCATGAGCGTTTGTTAGCTCACAGTAAAGAGAATCGGCACCTTTGCAGCGTTTAGCCCTAGCCAAAATGAAAATATTCATGTAGTAGCTCTCAGCTACTATGATTCAGTTTTTGGTTATTCCTTTGTTCTCAAAGCTCAAGTGAATAGGGTTAATTATTTCCCTTTGTTACAATCAGCTTCAATAAACACAAGGGAAAGGGCAGAGCTGATAAAGATGATGAATTACTGTTCCATGCAAAATTTTGGCTTTAAAAAGTATTCTGGCTAGACACAATTTTGAAATTTCCTGTTAAAAAATAGTATACTGACTTGGAACTGTCATATATTTCATCTTGATTGTCCTGCAACTTTTTTTTTTTTTTAAATAATAGTAGGGTTTTTATTTCAGTTCTTGCAGATTAGAATATTACACACACATACAACTCTATATTGCATATTTCAGTACTCCCCAAATAAGATATTCCCACCTTTTCCCTGTCAGAAAAATGTCAATGAAAGGGGAAACGTTCCTGGGAAATATCTTGATGGTTATAACATTTGATTGGATGGTTATAACATTTTTACTGGAGGACTACCTCAATTTTTTTATTGACTGGCAGTCATTGAATTTTGCCCTCTTTAATGAAAGCATACAGATTAATGGTTTTGAAAAAACATGCTGCATGCCCAGGTTAGCAGCCCAGGGCGCAGCCTGCATCATGGGCCCTCCATGCCCAAGGCTCCCATCCTGGGAGCAAGCTGGCAGCACCCATAGCTCTGGCAAAAGCAAGGGGCTCCCACAGGGATGGGGCTGCCCCCACACTGCCACCTCCTGCAGCATCAGAGCCTGGTCTAGCGAGCGCTGAATTAGGCTGTTGATGCCTGTACCACACC